>NC_056746.1:898334322-898964322 GCF_019279795.1 Protopterus annectens
TTATTGAGCATGAGATTCCAAATGTTTTGGTTATTCCTCTCCTGGCCTTAAAAGATGTTTATAAAACTGTATGTAACAACCCTTTGCCTAACGAGCCAGTTACTAAAAAAAGCTATGATGAAATACAAGGCATACTCTGATTTTGCAGCTCTTTTGCTCCTTTGTCAGCTGCCCCAGCTGTGGTTTCTAGAGGCTCCCAACTCTAACAAAAGGTCCTTGGCTTCCTCAAAACCTACAGTACTGGATACAATTGGCAAGGGTTTAGAATCACAGGGGAAAAAAGTTGGCCCAGTCTAATAATTTAGTCTTCAGAATTCTAGATTATCTAGGCATTATGTGGAGGTTTATTTTGCAATGTGCTTACAGTTTAGATGACAGAGCTGTATTTTTCCCTGCTGACCAGAAGTGTTATATAAATGAGATTGTTTCTAATGTGACTCAGGTTTCAAAACATGCTTTGAGAAGTGTCTTGGAAAGTGCAGACACAATTTCTAGAAATGCAGCCACTTCTATTGTACTGAGATGGTATGTGTAGTTAGATAATAGGAATTTTTCTGAGGATTTAAACAGTTAGATTATGAATGCTCCTTTAAGTATTGAATTGGTGTTTGCTCCTACTGCTATCCAGATTCTCAAACAGTGGGATGACAGAGGTAAATTAATGCATGAGGTATGCAGAAAATGTATCATATTCACAGTTTCTCCCCTAACAAGGAGACATCCAACTTCAAAGGGCAGAACAATCAAAACTCCTAGTCTAGCAAGAGTCAGGGTACCAAGAAGAAATAGCAGGAGGATAATGCTTCCAAATCAAATAAAAGGGGTTCCTTTTTCAAACAGGATCAATTCCCTGCTAAAGAATGACTATGCCAAGACTTGGCTATTTGCCTTTCCTCTTCTCCTGTCCTTTTACTCAACCCAGCAGCCTGGTCACAAAGTAGTCTCAGACAAATGGTGCTGAGAATAAATCAGAGAGGATACACTTTGTCAGTGGACAGAAAATCATCCTTCCTAAGGGGAATCCTTCCATGGCCACCAGACCAGACACAACTGTTCTCTCTCTGGTACTCCTTCACATGTTGTAAGTAGGTATCATAGAACCAGTTTCTGCACTACAAAAATGAAAAGGATTTTACTCCAGAATTTTTTGATACCCAAAAGAGGCTATCATAGAGACAGTACCTCTTAACCTCTTAGCACAAAAACTCTGGACAATTCCAAAAATAATGGGAGAGTCAGAGGCCCAAAAATAAGGATACATTTTAAATATTGCATGTATAAACTTAGAAAGTTGCTAGAATAAAAGGTTTTGTGTTACCATACATTTTCTGAATGATATGAAGTCTGAAAATGAAATGTCTGTCATTATTTATAGAATTCAGTCTTCACTGATTTGCCAGAAAAGCTCAAGTTTTATGAGGAACAGGCAAAAGATATGAGGCAAAAATCTGGACATTCTGGGAAAATCTGGATAGTTGAGAGCTGGGTGTAGATTTCTGAAAGTACCCAACTTCAAAATGCACATCCTGCAGATGGCCCTACCCCCTTTCCCGTACACTTTTTCATGGTGACTTTAGATCTGAAGTATGCTTATCATCACATTCCAATTGCTGCCAACCTCAGGAAATATCAGAGATTTGTTGAGTCTGGCTCACATTATCAGTTTTTGGCATTATCCTTTGGGCAATCTACTGCACCTCGAGTGTTCACAGACATACCTCTCAACTGTATAGATTTTCGCAGAATGTCCAGCTTTTTGCCTCATATTTTTGATGTGTTCCTCCTAAAATCTGTACTTTTCTGGAAAATAGCCGAGGATTGAAGTAATTAAATAATGACAAATATTTGAGTTTAAGACTCCAAATCCTTCAGAAAATTCATGCTAATGCAAAAACCTATGATTCTATCAACTTTCTAAGTTTGTAGGAGCAATATTTAAAATCTGCCCCAATTTGTCCCCCCCATCATTTTAGGCTTTGTCCAGATTTTTTGCTCTAAGAGGTTTAGAGGTATGTTCACTGAGCACATGGCTCCAGTGGTTGCTTACTGCAGGACCTAGGGTCTCCACATTTTCACTTATTTAGATGACTTACTAATTTTGGGCAGAGTCTGTTTCCAGGTGTTTAGAATTATTATACAAGTTATTCACCATTCTGGCTCACCTGGACTTCAAGATGAATTTACAAAAGTCCTGTCTCACTCCTTCCTAAAGAATTGTCTTCCTGGGGTGTATGATAGACACAGAAAACATGGCCTATCTACCAGAAGACTAAGTTCTGACTTATCAGAACATTTTCAGTGATTTCTCTCTTCAATAAGCTGCCTCCACAGAAATGTTCTCAAAATTCTAGGCCGCATGGCATCAGTGGTCCTTGTGACACCACTAACCAGATTCCATATGAGAAAAATTCAATGGTAGTCAAAAAAATGTTGGTCTCAGCACCTACATCCTTTGGGGTTCCATGTACCAGTGCTAGAATTTGTGAAACAATTGCAGTGGTAGATGGATCAGATGTCTCTTAATCCAGGCCTACCCTTCTCCCTCCAGACGCCATTTTAATCTGACCAGATGGACTCATCAGATTTTGCTTAAAGAACAGTGTCCAGGAGAGTTAGCGCAAGTCAAATTAGATCATTCAGATGCTACAAAGCACATAAATATCAAGGAAATGTTAGCAGGGATTCAGGCCTTAAACGTTCTTCAACATTTATGGTCTCTAGATCCCCTTTTTGTGGTCACATGCAACACCAGAGTCATATGGTACCTGAACAAACAAGGTAGTACAAGGCCATACCCTGTTTGCCATTTGGCAGTACTGGCTTAGAAGTTAGCCTTACAGCATTCTCTGACACTTCAGGCCTCATACTTTCCATCACAGCAAAACATAGTGGCAGACAGACTAAGCAGATATTGAATAGATCCTCACGAGTAGAAGCTCAGGACAAGGACAAAGGTCTTCCAGAATTTAGTCAAGATGTGGGGAACACCTCAACTAAATCAGTTTACCTCCTTTCAAAAAAGACAGATGGAAAAATTCTGTTTGAGACATCCATGCAGCCATGCTTGGAGTTCAGATGCATTTTCATTCCCTGAGACGGGAATGTTCCTTTATGCATTTTCACCCTTTCCACTGACACCCAAAGTACTAATGAAGATTCAAAAAGAATTACCAGAGATCATTGTGGTAACCCCCTTTGCTGATTCTCACTCTTTTAATGGAACTGGCCAAGGTTAATTATCCCAAGCTTCCTCACACTTTGGATTTGCCCGCACAGTGTCAGGAGTGACTGGTGCAACCCAGTTTAGAGCAACTACAACTGACAGCCTGACCAATTCTCTCTTGATACCTTTTAGACACTTGTTCCATGAGGATGTGCAGCAGGTATTGAAGGAGGCAATAAAACCTGTAACTAGAAAATCTTATGTTTACAAGTGGAAGAGGTTTTATAGTTAGTGCCTAACCAATAACAGAGGGCTCAATATGGTGACTACCCCTCTGATTTTGAAATATTTGTGTGAGCTACACAACAATGGCTTGTTATTCATCTGTCAAGGTTCATCTTGTGGCCATCTTAGCTTGTCTGCCCATGGATCTCCCACTTTTATCTCTTTTTTGTGGTCAAACACTTTAAGATGGCTGCACACTGCTCAGCAGCATAACTTCAGTAATCTCAGTATGAAAACTGAGAAAAAAAGAGACATTGAAAATGTTTTTTTTTAGTAAAATTCAGTTGCTGACTATTAAATACACTGCCTGGATGCCAGCAAAGAAGAAATGTGGAAAACCTGAAAGAAAATCAACCACAAAAGGTGAAGAGAAAACACTTTCTGTGAAGGATTCTGCAGCTGTTCAGCAAAAATCAGTTCAAGCTTCAGCTATGATTCATGAGATGGCTTCCAGTAATTAAAAAGAAAAAATAAATCAAATGTACTCAGAGGTGATTAAAATAAATGAAGCATTGAAGGAATATATCAACTGAAACAACAAAAGACTGGAAAAACAGAAGCTTTAATAGCCATTCAGATGAATCGATAAAACCACAAAAGTCTGTGGTTGACATGAAGGAAAAGCTGGCTGAAAAAGAGGTTTCTCAAAAAGAACTGTTTAAAAAATATTAGAGTTGGAATCCAGAGCTTGCATAGAAAACCTGAGATTTTCTGATGTACTAGAGAAACTGGGAAAAAAAAGGACTGTATTAATTTAATGAAAGCACAAATAAGCAACTAGACTGGTGTTCTGCAGCAAAAGTGTTAATTGAAAGGGCACATCAAGTGTATGCTGCAAACCGGGCCATGAGAAAGCAGCCAGGATCTATATTATTAAGATGAGATCATACCAATAGAAAGAGCTGATCCTTCAAAACTGTGTCAGAAGGGTAAAGTATTAAAAATGGAGACAGCAGAGTGTTTGTAGAAAATTATTATTCACTGTATGTCAGGCTGAAGGGAGGCAAATTTATTCCGGGGATCAGGGAATGTTGAGAGGCAGGTGTGAGATTCAATCTACTGTATCCAGCTGTCTTCAAAGTATTTTTTTTCCCTGGAGGATCAAAGTAATTTCTTGATGCAGAACAGACTAAGGACAAAATAAAAAAGATCCAACAAAAAGTGACTCAACAAGCAGAAGTTGACTCTGTTTCTTTTTTTTTTTTGTTTTTCTGATGGTAAGGATCATAGAGAGACTTTGCAAGTGAAACATTTTCCAATGTTCCAGAGGGAAATGCTTAAGAGATAGAAACAAACACAAGAATTGACCAGAAGAATTAGTAATACCTTGGACTTGGACTTGAACCAGAGTCTGTTGTTGAGTGATGTAGATAACAAGGAAGAAACCAGCAACTCCGAAAGCAGTGAAGAAATGGAAGATTATAATGCATTTTATCACATTATGAAATATGGGTTTGCAAGAAAAAATGGATAAAACACTGGACTTTTGCTGACTTTGTTAAATTTGTGGGTGGACTATAAACATTTACCTCACTTTATATCATTAATGTTTAGAAGGACACTAAAAGGGGAAAACTAACTGTAAGTAAAACTTTTGCTCTTATCGGTATTTGTATGAAACATCTCATGATGTAAACTGCATGTTATATATAATAAAACAGTTTTGTGTAATTAGGGGCATTTTAAATGGGGGGAGTCTTTTCAGTGAATGTCGTATGTATTAAAGATATTAAAGTAATCAAGTACTTTTTTAATTGTAAGAAATATAGTTTTTACAGTGTAACAAGAGAAAAAAGGCTGGATAAAAGCAAGTTTAATATTCATAAGCTGTGATCTTGGGTTGCTGGGGTGGGTATTGGGTCTAAAAGTATACTGATTATATTGTATGTATAATTAGGATATTTTCTCTTTTTATTTTATAAGGGTGAATATCTAGATTACTACCTTAGGCTTAAGGTGTAAACAGGTGTTTTTGTTGGTATGTAGGCTTTAAAAATATGACAAAATGATGAAGGGCATGAAAATGCTAAGCTTATTGCAACTGCAAAGATATTAGCTTGTTTGTTTTCTGCTGGTAAATGGAGTCAAGATGTCTGCAACTGAGGGCAGCTGTGCATTCTTTTCTGAGTGAAATTTACAAAGACTCATTGCTGTGTATATTTCTATGGAGACAAACTGTCTGGAGATGCAAGCAGTTAATCTTAAGAATTCTGAGTATTCTTTGCTGAGGAAAATGCAAAATTCAAAGGTAGAATGGTAAATAACTCAGTGAAATAATTGTGTGTGGAATTATGGGAAGTGAATAAAAGATTAAACCTTCTTAGCAGCCTTAATATAATATTTATAATTTAGTTTAATTTAAAGATAGCCAGGGTGCTATTTCTTAGGACTAAAAGTTAATGTTTTCTGAAAGCATGCAACTGTTTTTTTATATCTGGAAGGAGAATGATAAGAACAGACATCAATCAGTGTCAGTGGGAGCACATGCTACAGCATGCACTTTAGCATGGGTAACCTTAATTTTAGGTTAGATAATGCCTGTAGGTATAGCAGTCAATTTGAGGTAATTGTTCCCTTCTGGAGGGTTAAACTTCATGTTTTGAAGATGTCCATAGTACTTGTTCCAAAGTAATAGGGAAAGGAGGGGGTTTGTATTTAGCTTTCTGTTTGAAGGTTTTCATTAAAACAAAAAGTTTTGAAAAACCTGACATAGGTTCAAATGGAGATGAGAAGAAACTGTACAAAAGATCTACCTGCTAAACATAAGTATATGCATGTAACACTGAAGCTGGAAATACACAGTCAAGAAACTGTTATGTATAATAGGTGGGGACAATAGCTTTTTATCATGATGGCTATGATGTCCATATTATCCTGGAAGTAATTGGCCTTACAGGTATAGATAGAAAGGAAAGGGTATTGAATTATATTAAGAAATGCAGTGTGCAAATAGCAATGCTACAGGAGATACATTTGGAAATAAACAAGCATGTAAAGCTGACAAAGAGAGGATTTCAAAATGGATATTCAGCAGAATGTCAGAGACATAGGAAAATAGGAGAGAGTATACTAATTGCTAGAGGGGCTTCAATAGTGATAGATGAGGAAAAACAACAAAAATGGTAGATTTGTGGTAATAAGGGGATATTGGCAAGGGAGGAGCTATCATAAGTGATATTATTTATAGTTGGGGACTGGAATTTGATTTGTAATGCTGAGGATGTATCAGGGGGACTTTGAAGGGACAATATAACAAACAAAGGTACATTTCTGAAGAAATTTCTGAAAATATTTGCTATGGAAGATGTGAATTCAGTGGTAGGAATTCAGACAAAATTTGCATATTATTCCCCCACGGTACAATAACTGGGCTAGACTAGAAAGAAATTATATTTTACAGTAACGTGTCTGTAAGTGAAAGCATCAACACACATCTGATAACTATTTCTGATCATGCACCAATAAAAATTAAAAGGGTAATGAAGTAAAAATAAGACACTGACTCTTTCTCACCTGGCTGTTAAAATGGGAGGAATTTAAGGAATGGGTAGTGGAAATTATTCCAGAGTTATTAAGAAAGCTAGAAATCCATCCCATCTTCAACCCCTTTTCCCATTTTTGCACGTGGGGTAGGGGTGTCACTTCAACAGTGACAATCATCTTGAGCCAAGGTTTACACTGCGGGGTGGCTAGTCCTGCTGCAGTAGTTCATCCATATCACTCACCTGCACAAACACTCACTCCTAGGGCTAGTTTACAGTGTCTAATCCACCTGCTGCGTGTCTTTGTAGTGTGGGAGAAAACCAGAGCACCCTGAGGAAACCCATGCAACAGTCGGGAGGACATGCAGACTCTGCACAGAAAGCACCCCAGCCAAGAATCAAACTGGAGAACCTCTTGCTGTGCTGTGAGGCAACAATGCTGACCACTGCACCACCATGGCCACCCCTACGCTGTGCCACCATGGCCGCAGGTAGAAATATCTACAGAAATTACAGCTAGTGACTAAGATAAAATGAAAATGTAGTTTAAAAATAGGGTTGAAATAAAAGAGAATAGACAACACAATGAATAAGAAACTAAGGGTAATGCTGCTAAATGCCAGAAGTCTAAACCTCAAGATGCATGCACTCGAAGCCCTCCTCAGTATGGAGAACATCGATATCTGTGCAGTGACAGAAACCTGGTTCAAGGCTCCAGAGAGCACACCAGCACTACCAGGTTATACCTCATATCATGTTTTTTGGCCCCAAAACTCAGACTGATCCACAAAAGGAGGGGGAGTATCCATATTCATCAAAGATACCCACACCTCCAGGTTAGTGGCATTGCACGAACCATCGGAGACCATCCATGTGCAACTAACAGTGGCAAAACAGCTTTTCAGTTTGTAGCATGTTACAGACCACCCTCTCAAAATCAGGAATCCCACTCGACTTTCCTGAGAACACTGGAGAATATGAAGATCTCTCCAAACACCATTATACTGGGTGACTTCAACTACCCAAACATAGACTGGGAGCATTACTCAAGCCCCAACACCCAAGCCCAAAGGTTCCTAGAATTTATAAACTCAAATACTATGGAACAACTAGTCACCACTCCCACAAGAGGGGAAAACATACTTGACCTAATCATCACCAACATGGGGACTCTATGCTCCATACCAGAGGTATACCCCTCATTGGTAAGATCGGACCATAAATTAATCTCACTGGATATCCACATCCCGACCCCACCCCCAGCCCAGAAAACCACAGTGAAAAACTTCTCAAAAGCGAACTTCACACTTCTCAAAACTAAGGTGGAATCCTTCAAGGCCCCCGGGCAAGTGGAAACTACGGCCCAAACCACAGAATTCTATATAAACACATTCTATGGACACCTCCAGGAATGCATGGATCATGCTATCTCAAACAAAACCAAGACCCAATCTTCCAAAGGCAGGCGTCCAGTCTGGTGGAACCCAGCCATAAATAAGCTGTACAACATAAGGAGGAAGCTACTACATGATAGAGCAAAATCCCTAAAAGGGAAGGCATCTCTGATCAGTACTAGCAAAAAACTACAATCCCTCATAAAATCCTCCAAGGCCAGCTTTGAGAGAAAAATTGCACAGGAAACTAAAGATAATCACAAAGCCTTCTTCAGTTATGTTAGGAACCTGGGATGCAACTCCCAGATATGCTCAGAGTTGATCCAAAATGACAAAAAATACACGGAACCTACAGACATTGCCAACATCCTGGCAGACAGGTTCAGTGCAAACTTCTCCCCCCTTCTCCCCCAAAAGAGCATATATCTATCCCAACAGAGTGCTGCCTCCCTAACATATCAGATGCTCAGGTGAAAGCCGCCCTCTCCAAAGCAAAAAAACACAGCATCAATGGGACCAGACGGTGTCCCGGGATGCATCCTACATGAACTCCAAGAAGAACTAAACCCTCACGTAAAGCTACTGTACAATCTCAGCCTTACTACAGGATATGTGCCCAAAGAATGGCATACAGCAACAGTGGTCCCACTCCACAAAGGTGGTGCTTCTACGGACCCCAGAAACTATCGCCCCATAAGCCTGACTAGCCTAGTCTGTAAAGCTATGGAGAGGATCATCATGGAACTCATAAACAAAGACATTGGGGACCGACAGACACTAGATCCTACCCAATTTGGCTTTGTTAAGGGCAGATACTGCTTCTTGAACCTGGTCGACTTCTTTGAAACAGTCACCAAGGCCATAGATGAAGGGAAAGTAGTCCACACAGCCTACCTGGATCTTGCAAAAGCATTCGACACAATACCCCACTTGGGCATCATAGATAAGCTATCCAGCTTAAATATAAACCCCTATATCACTAGATGGGTTGCAAACTGGCTCAAACACAGAACCCACAGAGTCAGAATTGCTGGAGCCATGTCAGACTCGAAACCAATCATAAGTGGCATCCCACAAGGCTCAGTCCTGGGACCTCTCTTGTTCAGTATATATTTTTCTGAGGTACAGGCTAACACGGGAGGACTGTGGTTGACCAAGTTCGCAGATGACTGCAAACTGGGCACCATAATCGACTCTCCAGATAACACGAGCATCCTTTAAAAGGGTCTCACAGAGATGGATAACTGGTGCCAGAGCCATGGCCTAAAGCTAAACGCCAAAAAATGTATAGTCATACCCTTTGGCAAAAACAAAGTGCCCACAAATTATCACATAGGTAGTAACCCACTAAGTACGGAGAAAGTAATTAGGGACCTGGGGACCCAAGTCAATAGTAATCTCTCCATTAACAACCACATTGCCAAAGTGGTTAGAAATACCTTCTATATAGCCCACCTTATCATGAAAGGATTCACATCTAGATCAAGAGAGGTCATCGTGCCCCTTTATTCATCCCTTATCAGGCCCATAATAGAATACAATGCCCCATTTGGGATGTATGTTACCCGACACCTGCAGCAACTAGAAAGACCCCAAAAGTACCTCACAAAGAGGACCAAGGGACTGAAACAGATGCCATATGCTGCTTGGTTAAAGAAACTCCAGCTCTACTCAGTCGCATACTGCCTACTTAGAGGTGATCTATGCCTGACGTATAAAGCTATGTCCAGCCGGGAATTAATGGACATGCTCCACCTCAGAAAATCCAAATCCCTTAGAGCTACACGCTCGAGGGACTTGAACCTCAGAACAGAGATAAATAGGACATGCTGGAGGGACAGATTCATAACCCAGAGGCTCCCTTCTCTCTGGAATAGAATCCCAGTACATGTTAGGCGGAGCCCCTCACTGACTCTCTTCAAGAGGAATCTTGACGAGTGGATGGGAGATCATAGGTTTACCCCGGGGATTACTTCTGTGTCACTACTAGACAGAGGCACAGTAAAATAACCTTAAAATGGGCACAGTGAACTCAATTCAAAAGGTGGCGAAAGCCAAACACACTCTGGCTAGGCTTATAAATGCCCTAGCGTAGATAGCCTAGTATGAACCTATGAACCTATGAACCTAAGATATGGTTAAGAAGAAATAGAAATTACTTAGAGGGCTGACAAAGGTTAAAGCAATGCACAATAAGGGGAATCTCACAGAACAAGAAGAGGAGCAAATGCAGAATGCTAAAGAGACAATAAGGGCATATCTAGATAATAAATATGAGTTTAAAAATATTGCAGTTAAGCAACTATTTTTTTATAACAGTTCCAGGACACAAAAACTTTTAGCATGACTTGGGGAACAGAACCTTGAAAGGGTTGTCACCAAACTTATGGAACCTTTAACAAGAACACTAACTAGAGATCCTGTAGAGTCTTTAGAGATATTCTGGAATTTTTATGAAAATTTATATAAAACAGAGAAATGTGGAAATTAAAGAAGTACAAATGGAAATATTTATGGAAGACTTAATTATGTTGAGGTTAGAGGTAAACAAGGCTCAACAACTAAGAGTTAAGATACGAGGTGATAAGATAAAAACAATAATGTGTAATCAATCTTTAGGAAACTCTCCAAGAAGAGAGATGACATTCCTGTGGAAGCTTTGAAATTAGGAGGGGTGAAAGTGATAAAGATCTGGGAGATTTTGTTTTAATGTTATTTTAAAAGGAAGGGAAGCACCAACATCTTGTAAGGAAGCTGTGGTGGCTGTGTTGCATAAAGATGGGAAATACCCTTCAGACCTAGCTTCATATAAACCCATTTCAGTTTTAAACTAGGATTATAAAGTCCTTCCCCCGGATTCACGAATCCTCCGTGTAAGACTAAATAAGTATTACTTAGAGGCTGCAGTTGAATGGTATGACATCAGTGTGTCATGAATATTCATGAGGGCATGCTGACTCTACCCCAAGTCTAACACGGACCGTGCAGGAAAGCAGGGGGCATGTCCGACTGCCGAGCAGTCTAAAGGTCCATGCCCCTGCAAGTGTCTGAAATGCAAAATGTCAACACACAAGTGCGACTCCGCTCAAATGTCCATGTACCCAACACCACACTCCCTGACACTGTAAACCCCCAGCACAGTTATAAAAAGTAAAACATTATTTTTTTTTTCTAATTCCCGATATAGCTGCCCATATTTGCACATGTGCTTTGCTGCAGTTAGCAATCTCGACATGGAAGAGCATAATAAGGAATGTTTATGCAAATCATGCCAAATAGCAATAGCGTAGTGGTAGAGCATTCGCACAAAGAGGAAACATTCACGATTCGAGTCCCACCACTCCCCTTCCTATTTTATGTTCAAAATTAGTATATGAAATAATTCCTGACATATATGATTAAACTTTTACTAAAAAACATTGAAATGGCCTATGTATCAGTGAACAAAATGTATATTTATAAAGGAACCTGACATATAATTACCCGCAGTTAAGCAACGCTTTACCCAGCGCAATATAGTTGTCCGTAGTTAAGCAGCACTTTACCCAGTGCAATATACTTGCCTGTAGTTAAGCAGCGCTTTACCCAGTGCAATGTAGTTTCCCATAGCTAAATAGCGCTTTACCCAGCGGAGGTGTGCGCCACACCAACCAGCGCACCGTCGGGCAACGTGGAGCAATGTAGAGCAAAGTTGCTTAAACACAGCCACACCCCTAACCTGTCTGGACAGTAGCAAAATAAAAAGCAATGACAAGGTTCGAACCCAGGACACTGTGCACCATATAATCAAAGTACTGAACCACTAAGCCACAACAGATTAGGATAAACAGACACTGTTAACATATATATGCTTATAAATGGTAGATTAACCATTGCTAAGCAGGTCTGCAGTCAGCCGAGAATTTTCAAAAATGGCCAATCACAAAAAAGTGCGGGAAATGTGGCATATTTAAGCCCCATAGGCGGGAATACTCACCATAACTGATTGTAGCTCCCATCTGCAGTTAGAATGGCTGGTGCTGGAGAGGGTACATGCTTTAGAGTGCAACGGTGGGGCATCGAGGAGTTGAAATACATGGTTTGGTTCCTTGTCCACCGTCATGAGTCAAGACTCCTGCAGGGTCAGTTCCAAGGGATGGAGTACAAAGCAGAGGCTTGGTGCTTGGAACCGGTTAGCTCATGACCTCACCAGTGTCACAGGCATTCCTTGGAGTGATGAGCAGGTCTGTCACCACCATGCAGACCTGAAGAGATGGAAGCAGGACCTACTGAACCAATGGATACAGGAGGCCCGTGGGATGCAAGATGCCCCACAACTGAGTAGGTAGCCATGGAATGCAGTATGTACAACATGCTAATTTATTCTATATAATGGATAGGTATGTCTCAATATCCCTTCATTTACTTCACAGCTGCAGGTGTCCATGCTGTGAATCAGCAAGCCTATGCAGATAGGCTGCTAAGGCTGCGCCACCAGGCAGGTTAGTAATTATTCTGCATGTATTGTTATATAAAATAGGTGAGAGAGCCTGAAAGAAAGTGTTGTAGCCCAATAATACAGCCATAAAATGCCCTGAATAATTCCTCTGCATGTACTGTTATATAAAAAAAGTCAGAGAGCCAGAAAAAGAGTGTAGTAACCCATTAAGAAAGTTAAAATATGTCCGGAATAATATATCTGCATGTACTGTCATATAAAATAAGTGAGCGAGCCTGAAAAAGAGTGTTCTAACTTGTTAATAAAGGTATAATATGTCTTGAATATGTCTGCCATGCCATATGCACTGTAATATCAAATAAAGGAGAGAGCCTGTGGACAAGTGTGTAATGTAATTAATAAAAGAATAAAACTTGGAGTGTGTCTGTGTCACTTACATTGAAATGTTGTTGTACCCTTGCATTATACAAATAGTACTGTTTTAATAAGTGCTGGTAACCCACAGTTGGGCAGTCCCATCTAAAGTGGTTGATGGAAGTGCCAGTAGCTGTGAAGCATATATACAGTCCTCAACAGTCAGTTACTGGCTGACATGCATAAGTAAATCTGGCACACAAGTAGCTCATTAATTTGTTCCCCAGAAATGTGGGTGTGCTACTCGAAATGCAGGGTTCTGTACAAACTGAACTGAAAATGTCATGTGAACACATCTAGATATGTAGATAAAGAAATATAAATAAAATCAATAAATATGTACCAATAACATCTACATCTTGCACATTTAGTATGTCAGATATAGGTCAGGTATATAATGAACTAGCCAAACCCATTACACAACCTAATGTATGTTGGCAAGTATAATAATACATGTAGGGGATATACACCTGCAGTCAATAGGAATGTAGTGTAGACTAAAAGTACTTATAAGATGTTAATTGAGGTTTCTTTCTACACCCTACTGTATGTGCATAAACCATGCAATTCCACACCTCAATGGGTATGTGTAATCTCAAAACATTTGTTGGGACATATGTCCTATTGTTCTATAAATATCTGCATTCACTTTGATGCATGTGCCCTGTTCAAACACCACAATCATGGTGGCCTGTTGCTACCAATCATCCCTGCCTGCTGTTGGAATGTCCACTGTCATTCAATATATGCATGTGTTATGCTTGGTGTTCAACTGTTGGAACCTTGGTGTGTTGGGTTAATGGGAATATTACTGCATGCTGTTACACCTAATTTGGTATGCTGTTGTTTATGTTGTAATTAAACACACCTAATCACAGAACGTATGGAAAGGCCAGTCCCAGCGGACCCACCTGTCCCTCCTCAGCTGGCGAGTGCACCTGGCACCAGCAGGTCCAGTGCCCAGCCCGGGCTCCCCTCCTCCATTGGTTCTGTGCCACCTTTGGGTGGAAGCGCTGCAGGGGATGGGGCTCGCCCCCCATGCAAGCATGAGCAGAGAAAGGCCACCTGTCACCCTTCGAAGGGTCTGGGTTGTGGTGCATAGGGAGATCCAGTGTTCAGTCGCTGATCCCCTACGCCAGCTTGAGGCGAGAGTGGCACGCTTACAGGTGAGCCTGCCCATCCTACGCAGCCCCCAGCACAACCACCATTGGGGCTGTGAAGGTGCAGTGGTGACTGCCCATGGGTGGGGATCTCAGTTCTACTGTTACAACACAGAAATACCAAAGGATGTAGCCATGTACTGGTAGCAACTGACTGTAACAATGCCATTGTACCAGTCCTGAAAACACCTGTGAGTTGCACAGACAAAGAATAACAGTGTAACTTCTGGCTACCATCTGGATAGGTTCACAGTTGGGAACTATGCAGACAGACCACCTGCCTTGATAAACTAACAGGTACACACCAATCCATTAAGTCCAGTAAGATAATATTCACACAATAATACATAATGCTCTCTGTATGTAAGCATCCCCCCCACAATTAAAATATACTTGTGTGTTTAGGGTCTACCAAGGGTGTAGGTAGGCATACTCAGTACTGGAATTGTCCAGTTGTCCTGAGAACCCTGTGCTAATGTCAACAATAACAAACACAAACCCTGCAGAAGTGAGTACATTAATATTCACAGTATAACAGTTCACAAACAGTTCATGTGCCAAAAGAATACTTCTCAATAACTACATTTGTATGGCAGTTAATTATATGAGTAGAAAAGAAACATAGTCACATAAATGTTGTGTAAGCATTTGTAGGGGTGAGTTAAACTCTACAATGATAGCTCTGTGGCAACAGTCAGGTCTGAGTACAACATGTACATCACTGTCTACACCTCTAGCTTCATTTATAAGATGTATACCAACCTTCTGACTTACACAACAGTGTCCACAGCAAACAAGTATGGGCCCCACTCTGGAAATCTGAAAGGGCTATGCCTACATACCTTAGCAATTTGTAGCATTGGGTTGCTATGACAGTGAGTACTGCAATTACCACACAGCAGGCTGTATGCATTTACCAAATGCTGGGCACCAATTGGTGCAGAGGGCATCACAGGCACATGCGCAGGTACCTATAAAAGCAGATTGTACTTGCTATCCCCACATGCAATCATTACATTGCACATGTCAGCAACTCTAGAACTTCTGGAGAGTAGTGACAAACTTTAGTACTTAATAAAGAAATATTTAATTAAGTAACAAATATATATACTTAATTATAACCTAAATATATTAATTAAGAAAACAAAAACTTAATTAATAACCAAAAATAAAACTTAAATAAAAAACTTTACTTAATAAATAAATAAAAAAAAACATTGTCAAAGCATACACAGACGGACTTGAAAATGACAAACAGGTATGTAACAGATTTGTAGTTACCGGCAAGTAGTAGATGTTTATGAATAGTACTGTACATACTCTGAAACATGCATATGTGGCAGCAGTAGGTATGTATGCACTGATGCCATGCATAACTACTGCCATGGAGAAATAAGTGTGCAACTGTGTGCAGTGGGACATAACTGTGACATATGTAGCTCAGCATTATATGTCAAACATCTGAACATGTTATCTATGGTCTGTACAGTACTGCATATAATGGCAGTTTGGGGGAGTAGTGCAAACACCTATATAAACTTGGATGTGACAGAGTAAGACATGCATGATAGTCACATAATGTGTAGCTTAGCATTGGCAGCTGCTGTACCAGGCTAGTATAGTAATGTAGCATTTGCAGCTATATATACTCCCTGTACTGTTACTGTATGCACACATGTGACAACTGTCCATGTTGTAGCAAGGCCCAACAGGTCATCCATGAGGTGTACGGACTTAAAACAGTGTGGACCCTGCGTGTGTATGGCACTTACATATGAAGAGATATATATGTGTCTGATATATTAGCATCTGAACATGTGCATAGAGCAAGGGACATACTGCAACTGTTTGTGAAGGGTGGACATTTATATGTTGGTGCAGGTTGTTATGTGCATATTTATATGTAGTTTGTAGTGTGTGGCAAACAAGACAGCATACAGTGCTGGCATATGACATGTGGTGTTTAAATGCCATGGGTATGATTTGTTAGGTTTTTAGTCTTCCAGATAGGGGGTCCTGCTAAAGATACATGGGCTGAGAATACCTTCCATGCATTCTGCACAAGACTGTGCAATATCATTACATAACTGTATCCCTCTCAACCTTTGCATAATTGATATTCCCACCATGAAAGGTGGACTGCATATGTGCCTATATGTATATCTATATGTACACCAATGGATGTTCATATGTACGCTCAAGCTCAATGTTGTACACGTATTGCCATCCCCTTTTGTTAAAAACCCTGTACCCATGAACTACCACATAGATGGTAGTCTACACAACACCGAAAGTGTGATAAGAGACTAGGGGACACAGGTGGACAGTAGTGTCCCTTTTGATAATCACAGTACCACACTAGTCATGTAAACTGAGTACGGTCCACATGTCATCAGAAACGGTGTGTCATCCATGGAAAAAGAGGTCAGTGTTCCATTCTACTCATCAGTCATAACACCCATCATAGAGTACAATGGCCCTATTGGTATGTACCTCAGAAGACATCCACAGCAACTGTAGACGCCAGACACATACCTCACAAAGAGTATTACCAGACTCAAACAGATGCCCTATGCAGACTGTCTTACAAAACCACAGCTACACTGTGTCGCATACCGCCTACCCAGAGGCTACCTCTGCCTAACATACAAAGCTATGCCAAACCCGCAGGTGTTGGACATGCTCCATATAAACAGATGAAACTCCATACAAGCTACACACTGTATTGATCTAAACCTTGTAACGTCAAAAAGCAGAACATGCTGGAGTGGTACATTATCATCTCAGACACATACCATACTCTGGAACTAACTATCTATCAATAGCAAATGAAGGTCCTCATTAGCAGTTGTCATGAATAATCATGATGACTGGATGTGAGATAGGAAACACAACCCAGGAATCACCTCTGTGGCTCTGCATGACAGGGGCACATGAACCTACATTACATGGGTGTTGAAGGGCAGGGTACCATATGGCTAGGCTTCCATAGGCCCTACGGATAATAGCCTATTAGCTACCTAGGACCCGATACACACACACATGTGCTTGTTGCATTACTTGCTATGTGAGGTTGACTGGGTGTGATGGAGAATATGTAGGCGAATGTGTCAAAGATGTGTATATGTGTGATAGCCTAGTGGGAAACTATGTATATCATGGTATGTCATGTTGTAGCTCTAAACCCAGCAAAAGATACGTATGCTATTGCTAGGCAGGAAAAGCAGTATGGCATACGGTGTGACGTAGTCCCATGGTGTTGACTGGAGTGTGCCATTGTAGGCTAAAGCAGTACATGTATGCTTATTGATTGTTAACACTAGTGAATACAAATCCTGTATGAACTGTAGTACTACCTGAAGCTGTAGGCCTAAACAGCACAGTATGGTTTATATCCACATTGCTTGGAAACACTGTTTTGTTTGTTACCTGTAGTCCTCACACATTACATACCTCAGGCATGAGGTTTTGTAGGTGCTGATACACAGTACTGTATGGTACACAGGTAAAACTAATCTGGGTTGCCATACCTTTGTGTCTTGTAGGTATGTCTGATGTGTGTGTGGGTATACCTGTAACATGGTCTCAGTGGTATGTGTGTCACAGGATATAAGTGCATATCTAGCAACATGTATAGTGCAGTACAGCATTATGCCACCTATAGTGATGAATGTGCACATATGTTACTGAGGGGGTTGCTATCAACAAGTAGCATGGTGTACTGGTAGTACTGTAACTGTACTTTACATTCATTTCAATGGATGACAAATGTCTGTATGCATTAGCTTCATATACACCTCCTGTGGCTAGGTGGTGCATTGTGTCACATACAGTGTGCCATGTACTGTTGTATAGTCTTACATACTGGTTTCACTTTGTTACTGTGCAGAACATGGTTTGGTATATAGTATGTGCCAGGCACTGTCAGGCAGTTGTGGGCTGAGCAGTCATATGTGGTATTAAAAGTGTGTATCTACTGACAGGCAATAGGTTGCTATATATGGCATTTCATTGATGTCTGTACTTTAGAATGTTAAGTATGCCACATAACTTGCTCACAATTACTGTTTTATTGTCTTCCAGGGACATGTCTCACAACAGGAAACCTGCTTATTCCCCTGAGGAGGAGGAAGTCATTGTAGATGCCCTGATACATCATCACAACCTGCTGTTTTCCAGAACCATCCAGGACCAGCATGGGTGCACTGCACTGTGGCAGGATGTTGTCTGTCGGGTGAATGATGTAGGCATGCATAACTGGACTTATGAGCAGGTACGCCATCACTGCAGTGATTTAATCAGACATGTCCGGCAGCATGCCTCCAATGTCCACAGACAACAGCTTGCCACAGGTGGTGGTGCAGCTACACATCCCCCCTCACCAGAGTGGAAGAGCTGCTCCTCAGCGTGGTGGCTCCTGGCCAACCAGTACAACAGACCTGTGTCATCATGGAGGCCGGAGTCACCCAGCACATTGATACAGAGCGTGCAGGTAACATGGCATATCTGTAGACTACTGTTAGCTCAATTGTTAGAACATGCATTTATCAGATGTGTACTGTGTATTCAGAAGATGTGGAGCCTGGTGTCATGCAATACTGATAATTTGGGACATAATCTGTATGCCTGTGACTGTCACCTCTTGTACTACTGTAAAATTGCAAACTCACAGCAGCAATGCCATAGTTGTTGACACTGACAAACTGTCTCATATCCTTGCAGTTCCCTCTGGTGTGATAGCAAGACAGCAGACCCATGCTGGTGAGTGTTCTACATTTAATATAGCATATAACATGTGCATGTCATAGGAGAGTTGTAGGCCATATACACATGTAAAACACCTACACATAATGCATGCTCTGCATGTTCTCTGTGGGACTATGCACATCCCAGTAACATGAGTAGCTGCCTCAAACACATGCAATACACAGAGCATCCCAACCAATTGTGGTACACTGTAGTGGACATTGTATAGGCAGAGTCAATACATATGCACACAACATACACCATTGTGTCATATGCAGTAAGTGTTAATATGATACCCATGGCGTATGTAGATACCTGGTGTAAGGTCATACTCCAGTATCCCAAATGTCATCAACACAGCACACATACTATACCTGAGGGGTAGAGGCCTATCATGGGGCAGTGTGACATGCATCAACACACAACACAGTCATGTTAGGCAATGCTCCCTGTTGAACACCTTACATACCCATGTAACAACTGGCTGTGAAATGGTTAATGTAGCCAAAGTGGTGCAGGTCAGGTACAGCAAGATAGTTGCCAGTGTGACATACATTAGTGGCCTTGAGTGACCACGTGATGCTGCCTGATGATGGCTCATGGTACTATACTACATCCAGTTACAGTAACTACAGTACTACACATAGCATTCATTGCTATACACCTGACTGTTGTGTGCATCTGGCCATGGTATGTATACCTATGAGTGATGGTGGACAGGACATTGGAAAGCGTTTCAGACTTGCACTGCAATGTTGTGTCCATGTACACATTGTGTTCCAGGGTGAGGCCAATCATTGAACAACACACATGCATCAATGACATGTATACTGTTATCAATAAGGACTCTCTACACTCGCACTGCATGCTGTTGAGCAACACACACCCTGCATGCTGACAAGTGTGGTAGGACTTTTTGGCTTGTGATACTGTACTCCACCATCAACCACTAATGAATATGTTCCATATTGCTGTTGGTGTGTGTGTGTGTGTGTGTGTGTGTGTGTGTGTGTGTGTGTGTGTGTGTGTGTGTCAACTTGACTGAGTAGTGTATTTGTGTGCATGTGTGCATGTGTTCATGTGTTCATGTGTGCATGTGTGCATGTGTTCATGTGTTCATGTGTGCATGTGTGCATGTGTTCATGTGTGCATGTGTGCATGTGTGCTAACATCCTGTACAGATGGTAAAGTGTGTTTCCTGTCTCCCTCTCACAGGTGCTGAGGTATTGTTGGATGAGTGCAGCAGGGAACCTGAAGTCACTGCCACAAATAGTGAACATGATGATACATGTGTTGTGGCACAGGCACGTTTGACAGGGTCTGTCATTGGTCCGCCAATCGACAGTACACAGCTTTCCACCCCATCTATGCGCACATACATACTGCCAATACATCCCTCAACACCAATGGCCTTAGTTGAGGAACAGCATACAGTAGGCATTGACCAGGATAGTGTGGTATCTATGGCACATGCAATCTCACACAGCAGCCATGCTCAGACACCTGGAATGGTACCACATAGGCATATGTACAGGGGTTCTTGTGGGAGCACTGCTGGTCGTAATGCCCCTGGCAGACGTGCCTCCACAGGTCTCACAACCTCAGGTATGTTCCGGCTGTAATGCAGGCACATGCACATATGGAACGGTACACCAGGCAGGGACTAAGGGTGCAGAGGGCTCATAACACTGCTATCAATAACAGTATCCGTGACCTTGCCGGTGCCATCCGTAATTACACCAAGGTCATTGATAGACGTTGAGGGGAGACACTAGATGTCCCCCGCAATGTAATGTCCATGCATCAGGACAGTGCAGGATGGCTGAGACGTCCACATGGACGTATGCCAGCAACATCATCAGCTGGCAGTCATCGCAGATGACACACAAGTCCCAGCCGCTCCCGTAGTGGCAGTACCAGCCCCAGCAATGGTGGGGCTGGGCTGTCGATAGACCGTCCTAGACGACCACGTGCACTTGTCTCTGGCCAGTCCTAGCAGGGACATGGGTCCAGTCAACATCCCTCTGCCTCTGATGATAGTACCCAGTCTGGCTTAGTACCCGATACTGTCTGTGTCACCCCTGCCAGGCACAGGTACTGTGTCCGTGGCCGGAGACAGTGATCTGTACAGCCTGGCAGGTACAGTCTGTGGCTGTCCCACAACCTCCCATATTTGGCAGCCACAAGGGGGAACTGTGTGCATGCAGACACACACACATAAACCAAACACCTAGGGCTAACACATACACACACACATTACATCAACACTGACCCATACTGTACTGTTGTCCCTCACACACACACACACACACACACATACATGTTGATTGGATGGGTCATTGTCAGGCCCTGGCAAACCAATAACACACCCTGTGCATATGATGAAACTGTGCCACCTCCTGTCATCTGTGACATTGATGCAGGAACAGGCTAACATGGTGCTGATGCACAGGGTGACCTAATAGCAGTGTAGCAATGTTAGCATGTTGTCAACAGTAAAGTGTAATGATATCCTTGTAGGTATATCTGAGCAGGCATGATGCATTAAACCTATGATTATCAATGTAGTATTGTTTACACCAGTGTTAATTCCAAAAATGGATTGTCCGCCCATGTGCCACCTGGCTGATGTGTGTGGTACTGGCAGCATGTGTTGGTGAGTGGATGGTACGTGTGTGATGTGTGCAGTACAGATTTGCAGGTGTACATTTGTGAACATGGTGGAGGTGCACTGTCTGCATGTGGGTGCATGGTGGACACATGGGAAGGGTGACATGCCCTGTATTACACAGTGTTAACACTTCATATTTCCTATTGGTGGCCAGTATGCATTTTACTACACATATGTTACAACTTGAGTACACATGTGTGTATGACATGGTTTGACACTATGCCCTGGGTGATACTGTTAATATTGGTCATTGGTTTGCATTCTGGTAGTGTAATAACCTCAACAGGCTGATTTTAACCAATCATTAGATGATGTCTTGACAACTGACACACAGCTGTAGGATACACAGTAGCATTTGAATCCTTCCGGTACTATACTATACCAGTTACCAGTGGTATTGACTGCCACACATTCCCGTGACCAGTCCTGTTTGGCATGTGGCCATCCTAGGTATAGGCAGACACACTAGGGATATGTCTGTCCATATCTGCTAATGCATACAGTGGCCTACAATGCATTCTCTGGATTAGACACTTATCCTCCACAAGGGTATCATACAGACAGATACCTGTTGACCAACCCATGCTGTGAAGCTATAAGCCAACTATAGCATAGTCATCCACATTTGCTATACATAGTATCCTGACAGTACCACATTGGTAGTAGCCCACAACATGTAGCAGGGGTACCGATGTGTACATACAGCCACATGTGATGTCATCTGTCCTTTGATATTCACATTCCCAAAGGTATGCTGATGTCCCTCGGTGTATCACGTAAGCAATAAGGTGTCTGTAGGTATATTAACGGAGTTGTTGCACACCTATAATGAATGCCCATTATTGCAGACTGTGTTGTGTTTGAACATGTCTGAAATATGCCCCAGGCATGAACCCTCACTCACACTATTCTATAGAAACTGTCATGTGTGTGTGACACAGATGACCTAGGGCACTGATCACTACAGTGGCTGGCCTTGTCACAAACATACATATCTGACCTACGGTCTGAGAAGCAGCAGCACAAACTGTCAATGGTAACAGATGTATTCGTGTAGAAAGCAGGCTTCACACCTATGAAGTGATTGAGGTCACATGTACATATATGTATTTGCCACACAGATACCTGAAGTGTGAAATGCACATACTATTGTTTTACTGATATGTCATACAGTAGTAAAAGCAAAACCCACAACACATTGATCAACAGTATCTCACACAAACACACACACTCAGCAATTGCAGGATTCAAACCCCTACCTAACTATGTTATGACACTACAAAGATACACATTAACACAACGCGCTAGATGCTTTACTCAGAGTTTTCATTTCCACTGCTGTATTTGTGGGATACTGACATCATCAGACTTGCCAAAGAGGAATTTACCTCTTTTAATGTGTTTTTCCAGTCTCCAAAAAGGCCACTTCTCTCAAATAAAATCACACACACACACCCACTCAGCAATTACAGGATTCAAACCCCTACCTAACTATGTTATGATACTAGAGAGATATGCATTAACACAACACGCTTTACTGGGAATTTTCATTTCCACTGCTGACACACACACACACACACACACACACACACACACACACACACACATAGCAATTGCAGGATTCAAACCCCTACCTAACTATATTATGATACTAGAGAGATACACATTAACACAACGCGCTATATGCTTTACTGGTGAATTCTGTTTCCACTGCTGTATTTGTGAGACACTGACATCATCAGACTTGCCAAAGTGGAATCTACTTCTTTTAATGTGTTCCTAGTCTCCAAAAAGGGCATTCCTCTCAAAGGAAATCACACACATACACCCCCCACACACACACTCAGCAATTGCAGGATTCAAACCCCTACCTAACTATGGTTATGATACTAGAGAAATACGCATTAACACGACATGCTACATGCTTTACTGGGTGGTTTCTTCTCTCCTGCTATATTTGTAGGATGCTGACATCATCAGACTGGACATGGTTATGTGTGTGCACTTTGTTTTATGCAATCCCAGGAATGAACCATGTGGGTCAGCAGGTGTTAGCAGCTTGAACTGGACTCCACAATTCTTAGCTTGTCTGATCTATCTGTGGACAAATTGCCATTCCTTCATATGAAAATACATATTTATGCACAGATTGTTGATTTTGTGGATACGACATGTGTCTGGGATGTTGACAAAAGGCTATTCAAAGTCTGTGTGGGATGTGTGTAGCTCCTTTCAGTGATGTATGTCCTGGGTGGCTGCCTTGCAAACAGTCTAGCAGGTTTGGGAACCATGATCTGCCTATAAACATACCACAGTTGGTAGGGTTGTGTGTTTGTCGGCTTCCAATAGCTCTGTTTATGACGTCAATCATGATGGACTCCATGGCCTTGCAAATCAGACTTCATAGGCTTATAGGACTATAGTTCCCATGGTCTGTTGTGCACCAACACTTGTGGGGTGTGTCATATGTTGCTGTAACACATTCAACAGTTTCAGATCCTGTAGACAGGGTGAGGCTGAACAGACTGTTCAGGTGCAGGGTCTGTTTGTTCTGTAGTTCAGTTATGACACATATAGGGAAACAATGTACTCCAATTGATGCCATGTTTTCGGCTTTGGGAGGAGCTGTTTACCCATTCTACATGTGATATCTTCTGGTATGATGATAGAGCCTTTTGTCAATGAGAGGTGGGTATGTATATATGGGCCTGTCTGACAGAATGTCGGCATTGTCAGTCAGGTACAGTTGGCTCTGACACAGGACATATATGAGTGTACATTGCTATTTATGACATAGCTGAAGGAGGTATCATGGTTCTGTCTGGGCTCTTTCGCAGATAATCTTTCCAAAACACTGACAAACCTGAGCACTAAACGCCTGTTATACTCTTTTACAAACTTAACACCCTACTGATCCTTTGTGATCAGTCAACAGAGTATGTCATCATAATATCCTGGCATGTCCAAAGGTCAGTTTCGTGTGTACTCTCCAGTCCAGCTGGTGAATATTGGAATTTTGACGCAATGTTACAACTGCCTTATGTACACAGACAACCCTCTCCTCCTCCCAACAAACTCAGATATATGTAAGAGATGCAACTATATAGACAAACAGGAGGCTGAGCTCTCTCGACCCATGACTAGCACAGTCTATCAGGTGGTGAAGGTAACCACACACACCACAAATCCAGTCGCACATAGACCTATAGCGACAGCAAATAAAATACATTACCACAAAAAAACATGCTCGGAGGCTCTAAATAAACTCTGCCTAAGCAGCTGAGACCTCCAAAGCAGACACCCAAACAACTGCTACCCCACAACAATACTCACATATCACATAGTTCACAAAGTCAGTGTGCCACACAGTCACTGCCCTTAGGGCTAAACAACACACCTAATACACTTGTAATAGGTGACTCTTATTGTCAGACACACTGATGTCCCACTCACCAGGCTGAACAAGGAGAAGGTCACTTTGAGTTGCCTGTCGGGTGCCAGGATCTGCCACATAACACATGCACTCAGGTCACTCCAAAGCAAGTACAAATATGGCTCCATCATTGTCCATGCTGGTGTGAATAACCTCAGACATTCCTCCCTGGACTACATGACAAGAGACATAGAGGAGCTCTCTGATCATGTAGCCCAGGCCAGTATGACCCTGACCTTGTGTAGCATCTTACCCTCACCAAGAATGATGTCACAGTATACAGACAAACTGATCACTTTTAACAGTTGGCTAACATATTGATGTCATTCAAAAGGGATCCAGTGTCTGTCAACCTGGGATGACATGCTCGACATGCCACGTAGCTTCGCTATGGACGGCTTGCACCTGTCACCCCTGGACTTTTGAATACTGGCTAAGGCTCTTGCCACCCCCATAGTGGCTTTTTTAAGAGAGGCTCAAAAGACAAACCCACCTCCATAGACATTACAAGGTAAAAGAAACTAAAGGTAATGCTGCTCAGCACCAGATGTCTAACCCTCAAAATGCACACACTCAGGACTCTCCTCAGTATGGAGAATGTTGATATCTGTGCAGTAACAGACACCTGGTTCAGGCTCCCGAAAGCACACCAGCACTACCAGGTTATACTTCATACCATGCTTTTCAGCCACAAGACTCAGACCGGCCAACAAAAATAGGGGGAGTATCCATATACATCACAGATACACATACCTCCAGGTTAGTAACACTGCACGAAGCATCGGAGACCATACATGTGCAATTAACAGTGGGCAAAACTTCCTTTCAGTTTGTAGACTGCGACAGACCACCCTCCCAAACTCAGGAACCCCACTCGGCTTTCCTGGGAACACTGGAGAATATAAAGGTCTCTCCAAACACCATTATATTGGGTGACTTCAACTACCCAAACATTGACTGGGAATACTACTCAAGCCCCAACACCCTCGCCCAACAGTTGCTAGAATTTATAAACTCAAATGCTATGGCACAACTGGTCACCACACCCACAAGAGGGGAAAACATATTGGACCTGATCATCACCAACATGGGGACTCTATGTTCCACACCAGAGGTATACCCCTCATTGGTAAGGTCAGACCATACATTTATCTCACTGGACATCCATATCCCATCCCCACCCCCATCCTAGGTAATCTAGGTGAAGAACTTCTCAAAAGCAAACGTCACACTTCTCCAAACCAAGGTGGTATCCTTCAAAGTAAATGGTAAATATGGCTCAGACTGCTGAATCCTTTACAAACGCATTCTATGGACACCTACTGGAATGCATGGATCATGCTATCCCAAACAACAACAAGACTCACTCCTCCAAAGGCAGGGGACCTGTCTGATGGACCCCGGCCATTAATAAGCTATATAACAAAAGGAGGAGCCTACGACATGATAGAGCACAATCCCAAAAAGGGAAGGCATCTCTGATCAGTACTAGCAAAAAGCTACGATCACTCATGAATTCATCTAAGGCCCGCTTCTAATGGAAAATTGCACCACACACTAAGGACAATCACAAGGCCTTCTTTAGTTATGTCAGGAACCTGGGTGGAAACTCCCAGATATGCTGTGAGTTACTGCATAATGACAAAACATACACTGAACCCACAGACATTGCCAACATCCTGGCAAACAGGTTCAGTGCAAATGTCTCCCCCCATCCCCCCTAAACAGCAAATGTCCATCCCAACAGAGTGTAGCCTCCCTGACATCACAGATGAACAGGTGAGTGCTGCCCTCTCCAAAGCAGACAACACAGCATCAATGGGACCGGACGGTGTCCCAGCCTGCGTCTTACACGAGCTTCATGATGAACGTAACCCTCACATTAAGTCACTGTTCAATATCAGAGTTACTACAGGATATGTACCCAAGGAATGACGTACAGCAACAGTGGTCCCGCTCCACAGAGGTGGTGCCACAACGGACCCCAGACAATATCACCCTATAAGCCTAACTAGCCTGGTCTGCAAAGCTATGGAGCGTATCATCATGGAACTCATACACATAGACATCAGGAACCTACAGACACTGGATCCTACACAATTCGGCTTTGTTGTGGGCAGATCTTGCCTCTTGAACCTGTTTGACTTCTTTAAACAGTTACCAGGTCCATAGACATAGGGAAGGTTGTCCACATAGCCTACCTGAACCTCGCAAAATCCTTCAACACAATACCCCACTCAGGAATTATACATAAGCTCACCAGCTTCGATATCGACACATATGTCACAAGATGGATTGCTAACTGGATCAGGGATAGCACCCACATGGTCAGTATTGCAGGTGCCATGTCTGACCATACACCAGTTACACATGGCATCCCACAGGGCTCAGTCCTGGGAATTCTCTTGTTCAGTATATATTTCTCTGACATACAGGCTAACACAGGAAGAATATGGCTGACTATATTCGCAGATGACTGCAAACTGGGTGCCATAATCAACTCTCCAGCTGGCACAAGCATCCTCAAAAAGGGTCTCACAGAGATGGATAACTGGTGCCAGAGCCATGGCCTACAGCTAAATGCCATTAGATGCATAGTCATCCCCTTTGGGAATAACAACGTGCCCACACATTACCACATAGGTGGTAATCCATTACGTACAGTAGGAGTTATTAGGGATTTGGGGACACGAGTAGTTAGTACTCTCGCCTTTGACAATCACGTTGCCAAAGTGGTTAGACAGACCTTCTATATAGCCCACCTTATCCCATAAGGTTTCACATCTAGATCAAGTGGGGTCATTGTGCCCCTATACTCATCAGGCCCATGCTTGGATACAATGCCCCATTTGGGATGTACCTTACCCGACACCTGCAGCAACTGTAATGGCCACAAAAGTACCTCACCAAGTAGATCTAGGGACTCACTCAGATGCCCTGCGCAGTTCGGCTAAAGTAACTCCAGCTCTACTCAGTCACTTACCACCTACTCGGATGCAATCTGTGCCTGTTGTTTAAAGCCATGTCCAACCCAGAATTAATGGACATGCTCCACCTCAGGATATCCGAATCCCTTAGAGATACACCCTCCAGGGACGTAAACCTCAGCACAGATATTAATAGGACATGTTGGAGGGACAGATTCTTATCCCAGAGGCTCCACTCACTCTGGAATGAGATCCGAGTCCCGCATAGGCAGAGCCCCCCACTGACCACCTACAGGAGACATCTTGACAAGTGGATGGGTGATCATATATTTACCCCTGGGATTTCTTCTGGGTCCCTGCTAGACAGAGGCACAATAAACTAAACATAAATGGGCTATCTTGTGTGACCTACTATTTACAGGCACAGTCTACTAATCTAACAGGGTTGTGAAAACCAAACACACTCTGGCTAGGCTTATACATGCCCTAGGGCAGATAGCCTAGTATCAACCTCTGAACCTATGATAATGCTCGGGATGCACATTGTTTATTGATGATACTGATTGCAGGTTTTTTTTCTTCTTTGCTTTCCCACTTTCTATGAACAACCTAAGTATCTGCAGAACATATTTGATTAT
This sequence comes from Protopterus annectens, assembly GCF_019279795.1. Taxonomy (NCBI): domain Eukaryota; kingdom Metazoa; phylum Chordata; order Ceratodontiformes; family Protopteridae; genus Protopterus; species Protopterus annectens. The sequence continues at coordinate 898,363,074 of NC_056746.1, forward strand.
GACAGGGTTCCACTATATTATATATGTGTCTGTTGTCATATAACTGTGTGCACAAGGCGGATTGGTGAATAGTGAGAGGTTCCTGGATTAACACATGCAACTGCCGGATATGTGTGACCCACTGCTGTACTCAGACATGGCTTAAGTGTGTGAACATGCCCAGTTCGACCTTTCAGTGTTTTGTTGCCTGACATTTCTCTCATTTATTCAAGTGTGTGAGCATGCCCAGTGTGACCTTTCAGTATGTTGCTGTCTGAGGTCCACTACATTTGTTGATGTGTGTGAACATGACCAATATTAACATGTATACTATATGTGTGTTGAAAAAATCAGGTTCTATTCTTACTGCAGGGCTCACCTTTGTGTCATAACTCGACAGGGATTATGCTGTGCCTGCAGGGTTTCCATGAGATACTTTGCATAGACTTATCAACATTTCTTCATACAGGTTGACCACTGAAATACTGTCATGGTTTAGTGGTTCAGTACTATGACTATAGTGCACAGTATCCTGGGTTCAAGGCCTGTCACTGCTTTATATTTTCATACTGAGCAGATCAGACTGCTTAAGGGCCAGTAGAGCAAATATGAGCATGTTGGCTTTTGTTCAGCTATGCCCAACTTAGACCAAGCTTGTCCAATATTGCTCAACGTTAACCAACATTGGTGAACGTTGCCCAATATTGCTCAACATTGACCACAGTTGTGCTAGATAGTGTGTGCAATTTTGTTTACATATACTGAATGGTGGTAAAAGCTGTTTAGCACTGCTTTATATTGCTTAACACATAGCAATCATGCCTCAGGTGGTGCTGCAGGGCTGCCTATGTCGGATGCACATACAACACTCCCTATACATGTTTGAAAACAGGTAGTGTCAAGTTAGGCATCCCTTTTACTATATGTGCGTGTCTGAGAGAGGTATAATTTCCAGGGTTCCTACTGAGCCAGTGTATGTGCTATGTGTTGCCTCTTTGCCAAGGCCAAAGCATACTGGGCATGCCTCCTTCTGCCTACTGGGGCAGGCTCAGGTTGTTCCTCCTCCGAGTCACGCTCTGCCTGTGATGGCCTTGGCAATGGTGGGGGGCTGTTTGGCCCGGGCCTATGCTGGTCCAGCTGCAGCTGTTTTTGCAGGATCATATTATGTAGCATAGCACATACCATGACAATTTGGGTAAATGTAGTTGGTGAGTACTGCAAGGCTCCACCAGATGTGTCCAGGCACCGGAACCATGACTTGAGCAGCCCAAACACACGCTCAATTACATTTTGTGTTTGTGCGTGTGCCTCATTATGGTGTTCCTGTTCAGGTGTGTGTGTGTTTCTGATGGGTGTCATCAGCCACGGCTCCAGTGCATAGCCAGCATCCCCCACTAGGTGAACATGAGGGATGTCACCATTGGCAAATGTCTGGTACAGCTGTGTCAGATGCCAGATATGGGAATCATGGTAGCTTCCAGGGCAGCCAGCACACACATTCAGTATTATTCCCTGGGCATCACACACAACCTGGCAGTTGATGGAGGGGAAGCCCTTATGGTTAAAGTAGACCCTACCCCGCTCACCGACTGGTGCTTTGATGCATATGTGCGTGCAGTCTATTGCACCCACTACCTCAGGGTATTCTGCTATTTGCTGGAAGAGATGCATATTGCTGGCCAATTCCTCACAGGAATTGGGGAAATATACATGATCACTGCCATGTGCTGACATGGCATCCAGGAACTGGTGCAGTGCCCTGGATGCTGATGCCTGTGATATCCCCATCACATCACCAGTTGATCTCTGGAAGGTACCTGTTGCTAATATTCTTGGGCCAACACATACCTTGGTTTCCACTGGGATGGGTTCCCCTCTGTTGGTTCTGTGTGTGAGGCGTGGCCTGAACAAGTCAACAATTTGCTGCATGAGGTCTCTGTCCACTCTATAGCGCTCCACTATCTCCAGCTCATGTAGCCCCTGATAGGTTACCCTGGGCCTGTACACTCTTCTCCATCTCCTCACTGTGGGTTGTCCAGCAGCATTCGCATTGTCACCACCCTCAGCATGTTGCATATGTCACCTTATAACAGCAATGGCAGCCCCTAACATTTCTTTGTCTCAATAAAGCTTTTTCAGTTTTCACTTCTATTAGCTTACTGCAGTGTTGCAGTGTCTCTGAGAGAAACATAGTGGAATGTTGTTTGCAGAGTTTTAAGTGCTGGGCTGGGCTGGGCTAGTGTACTGCCTGTGTAATTGCCTGATTCTGATTGTTTTCACCTGCTAGCTCTGCTAGTACTCCCTGGTTAACTTCCTACTATTTGTTGTGCTTCCTTTTCCCTTTCTGTTTCCTTAGATGGGCAGCGCCGTGCACACAAGCGTAAACACGCGCACACCAGCACAAATGCTTACATGGACTAAAACTTGCTTATTCTTGCTAAAATGCGCGCACACAGGTGCAAATGCGCCTACACAACTTTAAACATCCTTAGACATGTTTACTCCGGCTTAAATACACGCACACAGGTGCACACGCATGCACACAGTCTTACTCGGATGTATGGGCGCGCACACGGAAACACGTTGCAAGCACTTCTACAAGAAACTTTAGTGTTATCCACGGCATACACCTTCAATTTCTTGCCTTTAGCTAAGGTACCTGTTGATACACCTCTTCCAGTGATGAGTAACTGACAGCAAACACATGCCACTCTGCTCCAATGTGCTTCACTTCTTTCATACATACCCCCCTCGTGATGTCACCTATCTTCTACTCTGATACTCCCCTTATCCTACTCCTACACTCTACTGACTGTGCTCATTTGCTATGTAAACTTGGGATTCACTATCCTTACCCTTATTTGCATAGGATTGCCTACTAATGCTTGGTTACATCTCTTAGACTGAGATTCCCCCCTTAGCAACCTCTACTCAGTAGCCATGTTGTCTTCGGCCCCTCCATTCCTTTGCATTGTAAATTAAGAATTACAATAAAATCCACATTTGTGGATTTTAATTATTGGTTTTCTGGTTTTTAGAGCGCAGTGTGTTTGCGTGGTGCTGCGCTATGCTTAAACATCGGCGATCGGGATAAAAAAATTATTTTATTTTTATTTTGCATCGGTGAACATTGCCAATGGCCGTATTTTTGGCCATTGGCAAGCTTCCTCAACTGGATGCATCCTTTTTTTGGAGCTGTCACGGATCCGTTTTGCTATTTGCAGAACCGTATGCAGTTGTCAACGGAGTACATTTCTGCAAATGACACTACTCTTACTCGGAGGTTCGGGTTTCCTGGATCACAAATTTACCTCATTTGCATAGCTTTCGCCTGCAATTGAGGTAATTTGCATATCCTAGCCCTGTCCGTGTAAGAGTCATTTTAGGAGCTCTGTTGCACGCCCCTACTGGCTGTTCCTGGATTGCTCGGCAGACATGTTGGCTGCATGGAGTCTTACTCTACTCTTAGACTCTGTGCAAGCCTTCGTGAATCCAGTCCCTTATGTGTATGCTAGCTAAAATATGGCAAAGGTGTTGTCAAAACTGATATACATCAGCAAGATTTTGTGGAAGGGAGACAATCATTTGACAATATTAATAGAATAATGAGATCCAGAGGGAAGCAGAATATAAGAAAATACCTCTGCTGTTGGTGGATCTTGATGCAGAGAAAGCATTTGACAGATTAAGCTGGGATTTTATGAGTAGGATATTGGAAGCATTTGTATTCCCTGATACAATAATACTGTTAATTAGAATGATATATGAAGTGTCAGAGGCAAGAATTAAAGAGTGAGTATTCCTCTCAGATAAGCTGCATTTGAACAGGGAAACCAGGCAGGGGTGTCCTCTTTCCCATTTTTTGTTATTTGTTTTATATTTAGAGTCAATTGTAAAGAAAATAATGGTCTCAGAAATACAAGGATATAATTGGTATGGTAATCAAGAAAAGATGGATTTATTTGTAGTTGATATTATTTTATACATGATAAATCCAGAAAAAGACATCTCAGTGTTGTAGAACATTTTGAGACAGTTTCAAGTTTTTTGGGGATATAAAATTAATGAAGACAAAATAAAGTCTATAGCCGTAAATTATGTACCCACACACGCATTCGTTCAGCAATACACATATTTATGAGGAAAAAACATGCTTCTGTTATGGCAGCTAAGGATATGTGAGAAGAGACTAAACAAAAGAAACTGAAAACTGTTATTTATGGATATGGATAGTAAAATACAAACAGTGAAAATATTTTTAGTCCCTTTAGTCTTGTTAATGGGTCAGGCATACCTTTATCAACCCAAGGAGAAATTGTGGATAGTAATTAATAAAGAATTGAAGAAATTTATCTGGGAAGGAAGGCGGGCAAGAGTTAAGTGGGATAAGCTGATGCTTACAATAGAACAAGGTGGTTTAGGTTTAACTGATTTGAAGGGATATTTTAGAGATACCAAGAATAAACAAAGTGCACCGATGAAGGCTATATGCTGAAACCGGTATGCTTTTGCTTTTTCACCCTTTGGGTGTCATGAGTTATGTATATTCATTAATGGGAGTCTATGCCCACAGTTATATTTTTTTATATATTAAATAATGTTGTGGATTCTGGTGCTGATCCATTTGTTCTTGATGTCTGTGGTTGGTTTGGGCCGTGCACATTGCCATACCTGCGTGGGACGTGGTTTCCTTTTTCCAATATTTTAGAGATACACATTTAGGGCTCACAGACATAAAATAAGCAGATGGTTATAATTCAAAGTGGAAAGGAATAATGACAAAGTGAGGAAGAAGTCCAAGAAATAGAGACATAGTGGGATTTTGGATGCATATCCTCAAGGAGAATAATAACAACCATACAGAATGTTATGGAATAATATATTCATAAAGTAGCATAAAGTATTCTAAGAACTAAGCCAATATGAGAGTTGAGAAAAGAGATTTCACCAATAGGGATGACTGCAAGTATGGGTGCAGAAAATAGGAAAGAGGGGGCTGGAATTTACTGGAGAAACCTGGAAAAGGAACCCAGCCACTACCAAAGAAGAAACCTAAGAAGGTTATACATGAGGCTTCTGATGTCCATCCTGACCTGGACATCTCTACTGTCTCATTTGAATAGTCCTTGGACTGTCTGGTTCCTGTGGCAGCCCTCACAATCACAGCCCCATTGGAGGATGATATTGGGAAGCCTATTCACATGTTCATTGTGGCTGATCAGATGTCTGCTTCAGACTAGAAGAGGGACTAGAGTATTCATCCAAGAAAAAAAAGCAGAAGAACATACTAGTCCCACTCAAGCTGTGGGGGATCTGCAGAAAGAATAGAACGTTTACACAGGGTCTGTTTAAAGCCCTTATGTCTCTTAAACCACCTCAGTATTTTCAAGCAGCACCTGTTGCTGTCCCTCCTTTTGTACCTCTCTTAAGAGACAGAGGGATTCTTTCTCCGAGTATGATAATCAAGATTCGGATGATGATTTTTCCCTAGCATATTCTTCCCAAATCCATCCCCCTTTGGCTGTGGCTTCTGATGAGGATAATACCTTATCTTCTGACTCTCCTTTAGAGAAGCTGTCTCTTTGAGATGCAGATGTTAAAATAATGCAACATTTTAAAGGGTAAGGCACTAAGACCACTGATGCATAGCAAAGGTATTATGGTCTTTTGTACATGGGTGCTCCTCACCCATCTCCCCTGTCCTGAAAACCCTTTTGGATACCTTCACTAATGCTTCCTTGAATCTTGAATCTAAAATCTCATCCTCCTGCATCTAAGAAACCAGATAGGATTTATATCTATCTGATTATTAAATGTTTCTTTCGAAAAAAAATCCTACCTCTGATTCAGCTGTGATTTCCCTTTCTGCAGAAAAACCTGCTAAATTACTTCCCTACTCTAATGAGTTACCTACAGATAAGGATAGCAGGGCCATGGATAGGTATGATAAAAAATGTTTATACCTCTGCTACCCTGGCCTTTAGAGTGGTTAACTACCAGGCCCATATGACCATGCACCTTTAATCTGTCCTATCTAATCTTGGGAAGGTGATCAATCCCATGCTAAAATCTGATAATGCATCTTCTGCTCATTTCTGCGTGTTAGGTAGCCAGGCACTCTATTAAGTACAGGGGCTGCATCAGGTATTCTTGGTTAAGGCTCCATTCCTTACCAGAAGATGATGAACCTAAACCCTTTGGATTCTCCTCTAAACAAACTACATCTGTTTGAACGTGCTGATATGGATCTTTTAAAAATATACAGATAAAGACGACAGTTATGCAGGACTCAAAGCAGATTTTCCTTTCCTCAGTACCCAAGTTCCAGTGGAATTATGAAGTTGTCTGGTCCTTTTGTCGGGGTAAGACTAAAAACAACCCCCAGAAAGGCAAAAGGCCTAATAAAAAGAGAATTCAACACAAATCAGGAAAGATACCATAGGATCTAAGCCTTTCTTTCCTAACAAACCTATTTACTTATGACTACCTCCTTTTACCTTCCTTCTATCCTCTCAGCCAGATTCCCCTATCCCAAACTCTCTCTCCCTTCTCCCTCTCCCCCTCCCCCTCTGTACCAGTCTGGAAGGCAAGCACTGCAAACAGCTGGGTCCTGTCAGATCATGAACTATGCTTGGGCAGGGCGAAGCCAGAGGAAACTCTGGTGGAGGTCTGTAGTGTTCCTGAAGTGCAAATATGTCATCTGACTTGGGTATAGGGGCAAAAGACTAATTGAATCATCTAGTAACTGGTTCCCTATGACGTTTCCCTCAGGATAGCTGGGTCTCTGCGGATGTAGTTTTATCTGGTAAAATGAAAGATTAGAGGTCTTGGGGCTGAAACAATTTCAACCTATTCTCAAACTGTAAGTAGGTAAGAAGCAGGCTTGGAGCCGGGCGTTGAATGCGAGCACCCAGAGGGCCACTTTTGGTAAGCAGAACTGGCGCTGTGTGATGAACTGAGTGCTGGGTTAAGGTGCCTGATGCCAATGCTCATCAGACGCCAGAAAAGGTGTTGGTTGATATAGACACCAGGACAGTGACCATGGAAGTCAGAATCCGCTAAGGAGTGTATAACAACTCACCTGCCAAATCAACTAGCCCTGAAAATGGATGGCACTGGAGCGTCAGGCCCATATCCAGCCATCACCAGCACTGGAAGCTGAGGGGGCTACTCTGCAATGAGTAGGTGGGCCACTGCAGTGGCACTGAAGCCCAGGGCCAAGGCATGGATGGAGCCACCTCGAGTGCAGATCTTGGTGGTAGTAGCAAATATTCAAGCGAGAGCTTTGAAGGCCGAAGTAGAGAAGGGTTCCATATGAACAGCAGTTGAACATGGGTAAGTCGGTCCTGAGAGATAGGCGAGCACCATTCCAAAGGGATGGGCGATGGCCTCTGTCACCCTCGGCTGAGCAAAAGAGAGTCAGGTTCAGATTCCTGAATCCAGAGCAGAGGAGAAGAGTGCCTTGAGGCGTCCAGTGCAGTGATGCAAACACTCCCAGAGAAGCTGGTGGGGGCTCCTGGGACAGTTGTCTTTGGTTTATAAAGGGCATGGCACCCTGGAATGGATTCACCCTGAGAGAGGGGCCAGCGCCCTGGAAAGTGTCGCAGTTCTGGGGGCATCAGGTGAGCTCTCGCTGGCCCTTGAAAACCCAGGAAAGAGCACCAGGCCATACCCATATCTGCAGCAGGTCTCCAAGGTGAACAGCCTCTGGCATGTTAGAACAAGGTAGGTAAGGGAAGTTGGCAAGAAAGACCCATAACTTCAGGGTAAGGATTGGCTGTAAGGGTTGGGTTGGTCGAGCTCAGGTGTGAAGCGGGGCTAGGCACACACCACAGCTGGATGAGGCATTGCCCCCTCACAGCCCCCCTGGGGGCTAGGGGGAACTGCAGCATGATTCTGGACATGCACTGGGCCTTTCCTATGGATCACTTCAGCTGTGGTGGGCGCCGGTACTGACTGGCATCCTGCATCATCCTGCAGCTAGCAGCTGACTTAGAAATGGTGCGTACCTGGGGAATCCGACTGTTTAATTAAAACAAAGCATCGTGAAGGCCTGAGATGGGTGTTGACGTGATGTGATTTCTGCCCAGTACTCTGAATGTCAAAGTGAAGAAATTCAATGAAGTGCAGGTAAACAGCAGGAGTAACTATGACTCTCTTAAGGTAGCCAAATGCCTTGTCATCTAATTAGTTACGTGCATGAATGGATGAAAAGATTCTCACTGTCCTTACCTACTATTTAGCAAAACCACAGCCAAGGGAATGGCCTTAGCAGAATCAGTGGGGAAAGAAAGTGTAAGTGGGGGAGAGAGTGTAAAGTTCGCACCGGGCCATACCCACACAGCCAAGCACATACACCAAATGTCTGAATCTGTGGTTCCTCTCAAACTGAGCAAGATTACTATCACAACAACACATCATCGGGTTTATAAAAGGCAGATCATGTCTCCTAAACCTGATAGACTTCTTTGAAACAGTCACCAAAGCCATAGACAAAGGTAAGGTGGTTCACACAACCTATCTAGATCTTGCCAAGGCTTTTGACGCCATCCTCCACTCTGGAATTATAGATAAACTCACTAAACTGGGTCTAAATCCCTATGTCACAAGATGGGTTGCTAACTGGCTCACTGCAAGAACCCACACTGTGAAAGTAGCAGACTCCAAATCTGACTTCAGACCAGTGACAAGTGGAGTACCGCAGGGTTCAGTCCTGGGCCCTCTCCTGTTTGGTATCTACTTCTCTGAAGTACAGGCTAACACAGAAGGTCTTTGGCTAATGAAGTTCGCAGATGACTGCAAACTAGGAGCCATAGGCGCAACTCCTAACTATGTGGACATCCTACAAAAGGTCCTCACTGAGACAGATGCCTGGTGTCAAAGCCATGGCCTCAAGCTCAAGGCCAAAAAATGCATTGTCATCCCCTTTGGTAAAAACTCTGTACTCATGAACTACAACATAGGCGGTAGTATACTTAACACCGAAAGTGTGATAAGAGACCTTGGGACACAGCTGGACAGTAGTCTCTCCTTTGATAATCACATCGCCACAGTAGTCAGGAAATCCTTCTATGTGGCACACCTCATCACAAAAGGTTTCTCATCCAGAAAAAAAGAGGTCATTGTTCCCCTCTACTCATCACTCATTAGACACATTATAGAGTACAATGCCCCTTTTGATATGTACCTCACAAGACATCTACAACAACTGGAAAGGCCACAGAAATACCTCACAAAGAGGATTACCGGCCTCAAACAGATGCCCTACGCAGACCATCTCAAAAAACTCCAGCTTTACTCTGTCGCATATCGCCTACTCAGAGGTGATCCCTGCCTAACATACAAAGCTATGTCAAACCCAGAGCTGTTGGACATGCTCCACTTAAAGAAATCCCAATCCCTCTGAGCTACACATTCTAGGGACCTAAATCTTGTCACTACAATAAACAGAACATGCCAGAGGGATAGATTCCTGTCCCAGAGACTTCCCATACTTTGGAATAAACTACCTATATATATCAAACAAAGCTCCTCATTAGCACTCTTCAAGAAAAATCTTGATGATTGGATGGGAAATAGGAAATTCACCCTGGGGATCACCTCTGTGGCTCTGCTCGACAGTAGCACAGGAAAATAATTTTCTTGGGTGGCAAAAGCCAGGGTATCTTTTTGGCTGGGCTTGTATAGGCCCCAGGGCCGATAGCCTCGTACCTACCTATGAACCTATGAACCTATAATCAGTAGGGTAAAACTAATCTGTTTCATGACAGTCTATTCCCAGCATGTTTCCTATTAGTCGGTGAGCAATCCAACGCTTGGTGAATTCTGCTTTACAATAATAGGAAGAGCTGACATCAAATGATCAAAAAGTGACATCACTATGAATGCTTATACACCTCAAGCCAGTTATCCATGTGGTAACTTTTCTGACACCTCCTGTTTAAAACTCAAAAAAGCCAGAGTGTTTTGGAGGACCTGTCCCCCCTTTTCTGGAATCCCACAATCTCCTCAAAATCAGTTGCCTCTACTCATCTGCCTTTTGTGGGACCTCCTGTCTCAGGGAACTATTTAGCCAATTCCCTCTACTCAGTTTGATTAGGGTTTTTACTCCAGGATATACATAGTCCCCAGAAAGGAGGGCATCTGGAGACCATTTCTAAACTATTCAGTTTGTCAACACTTTTTTAAGTGTTCCAAGTTTCACTGGTCACAGTTTCTGTTGTTTTGTTTGTACTTTTGATCATTTCAGGAAACTTGGAAAAACTTCCACAAAAGTAAGGCAGGTAGATTCTTTTTGTGAAAGTCCAACCAAAAGAAAGAGAATCGAGACTTCCGCTTACATCAGAATAGAAGTTTTACTAGACCACAGACTGCTTCTTTTGCATCATCTGAAGGTACAAGCTTTACTATGGGGGCTGAAAGTGATGAGATGACTTATCCCCCTTTGCCTAGAGCACAACAGCCAGAATTACATGAGAAACAGTTTCAGAGACAAGGAGTGGAACAGAATTTTAAGCAAAACTGCAAAAGGAGATTGAATCATCAGGGACAGACCCCCGGATTCTCTAAAGCTTGCACGGTGTTCAAGCAGGCAATATGTCTGCCGTGCGATCCAGGAACAGCCTGCAGGGGCATGCAGGAGCGCTCCTGCACTAGTCCTGCATGGACTAAGCCCTTGTATGCAAATCATCCCATTTTCAGGAGAAATCTATGCAAATGAGATGATTTTGCAATCCAGGAAGCTTGCAACCATCCGTGCAGGACTAGTGCTATCTGCAGAAATGTACTCGGTTAGTAACGAGTACATTTCTGCAAAATCCAAAACGGAGCTCTGACAGCTCCAAATAAAGGCTGCATATCATGTAGTAAGCATACCAATGGACAAGTATAAGGCCACTGGCATTGCAAACAGTAAAAAAATACAAAAATCAACTTTTATTTATTTTTTTTGCCGATCTCGGCTGTTTAAGCGTATGGCAGTGGCTCGCAAACGGGATCAGGGAGAAAAATAACAAAATTAACCTAAATTAAGCATTCTAACTAAAATCAGTATTCTGCCATACAAGTCAGTGGCAGACAGAAGACAACATGGCCAGTGAATAGTGTTTGCTAAGGGGGGAGACTCAGTGTGAGACATGTAACTATGCATTTGCAGGCAATCCTATGCAAATAAGGGGAAGGATAGTGAATCCCAGTTTTCCCCAGCATGTGAGTCAGGTCCCAACAGTGTAAGAGTAGGAATAGCTTGGTGTAAGCCTAGGAGTTAGGTGACATCACGGGGGGGGGGTGTGTCAGGCATATTGTAAGTGGATTGGAGCCCTGTGGCTCGGGTTTGCTCCTATCTTAGCACAGCTAAGCTAGGGGGTGTATCTAAACCTGCCTAGCACTCTTTACAAAGCCTAAGTGGTGTGTTCGCTGTGCACCGGGTTTTACAGGAAGAAAACAGAAGTTAAACCAGGAAATAGCAGTACTGTGCACATTTCAGCACTCTGACGGCATGCACCCGAGCTTAAACAGGAAGGCAATGGGAAGGAAAAACAGCAGTAGGAAGGTAATCAAGGAAAACAAGCTTAGCTGGCAGATGAAATGTATCAGAATCAGCCAATACACAGGCAGCAGCCCAGCCCAAGACACAGCTATAAACTATGCAAACACCTTCCCCTCTGGTTTTTCCCACACTCTACACCACCAGTGTATACAAGCAGGGAAATTTTAACAAACAAACCTACAAAATGAGAAGGGCTGCAGCAGGCAACATAGAACAATATGTGCAAGAGGCTGAGGGCGGTGAGGATGTGAATGCTGCCAATCAACCCACATTGAGGAGACGGAGAAGAGTGTACAAACCCAGGGTAACCTACCAGGGGCTACATGAGCTGGAGATTGCGGAGCACTATAGGGTGGACAGAGACCTCCTACAGTAAATTGTTGAGCTGTGCCGGCCACACCTGACACACCAAACTGACCGAGGGGAACCTATCCCAGTGGATACTAAGGCATGTGTAGGCCTAGGAATACTAGCCACAAGTACCTCCCAAAGCTCAACTGGGGAAATCATGGGGATCTCACAAACATCAGCATCCAGAGTATTCCACCAGTTCCTGGATGCCATGTCAGCACATGCCAGTGAGCACGTATATTTCCTCAACACCTGTGAGGTATTGGCCAGCAATATGCGTCTCTTCCACCAAATAGCAGAATGGCCTGAGGTAGTGGGTGCTATAGACTGCACGCACAAAATTCATCAAAACACCACCTGATGATCAGGGTAGGTCCTATATCAACTGCAGGGGACTCCCTTCCATCAACTGCCAGGTCGTATGTGATGCCCAGGGCATTATAATGAATGTGTGTGCAGGCTGCCCTGGAAGCTATGATGATTCCCACATATGGGATCTGACGCAGCTGTACCAGAGATTTACCAATAGGGACATCCCCTACGGTCTCCTAGTGGGAGATGCTGGTTACACACTGGAGCCGTGGCTGATGACACCCATCAGAAATGCACACACACCTGAACAAGAGCGCCATAATGAGGCACATGCACAGACCAGATTTATAATAGAGCATGTGTTTGGGATACTCAGGTCATGATTCCAATGTCTGGACACATCCTGTGGAGCTTTGCAGTACTCACCAGCTACATGTACCCAATATGTTATGGTATGTGCCTTGCTACACAATATGATCCTGCAGAAACAGCTGCAGGAGGAACAGCACGGGGCAGGGCCACACAGCCCCACCAATGTCAAGGCCTGCACAGGCACAGAGTGACTCGGAGGAGGAACAACTTGACCCTGCCCCAGTAGGCAGATGGGGGCGTGACCAGTATGCCGAGGCTGTGGCAAAGAGAAAATGCGTAGCACATACACTGACACAGTAGGGACCCAGGGAATGACACCTCTCTCTGACTCGCACATACAGTAAAAGGGATGGCAAACATGACACTACCTGTGCTCAACCATGTATAGGAGTGTACTATGTGCATTTGACATAGGCAGCCCTACAGCACCATCCCGCAAGTCTGGCACACCCTCAAGGTAAGTCAATCAACCTACCAATTGTCAAATGTAGTAGAATGTGTCATTACCTGTATTTATGGTATGGATGTGAGCATGCAAGGGAATTGGGTGGCTGAATATTATGGCAGCAGACAGTAGACACCCATAGTGGCACCATGACAACTGTGACACATACTGGAGTCACCATAGTAGCCAGTACTACACAGGGTGACAAAACCCACTGCAGGAAATGTGCTGAGTAACATGTGTGTCCATATGACTCACACATGCCAGTCAGGGTGGTTCACATACCCAATGACAGTCTCAGCCAACTGGACAGGTGTAGACAAACCCAAACAGAGACTGTGCTATGACCCCTGAATGATAGCTATGGTTAACCTCCCCCCAGGCCTACACAGACAGACTACAGCCCGTCATGTAGTGGGATGTTAGTTCTGAACGTTAGAAAGTCAGACACTAATATGTAGGGCAACCAAAGCTATGATCTGTAGTACACTCGTATGCCTCTAGTCAGCATGATAAGTAAGAATACAGAATGAAATGGAGTACCTGACATACCAGTACAGTAATAGCAAATGTGTACAAGAGTCAGGTGTACCCTCCCCATCCTACGTAGTAATGTAATAACAGTCAAGTGTGCCCACCAATCCTGTGGAGAAATGTAGAAATAGTCAGGTGTGCCCCCCCATCCTACTTAGTAATGTAATAACAGTCAGGTGTGCCCCCCCAATCCTGTGTAGAAATGTAGACATAGACAGGTGTGCATCCCCCCTTCCCATGTAGTAATGTAATAACAGTCAGGTGTGGCCCCAATCCTGTGTAGAAATGTAAAAATAGTCAGGTGTGCCCCCCATCCTACATAGTAATGTAATAACAGTCAGGTGTGCCCCCCCAATCCTGTGTAGAAATGTAGAAATAGTCAGGTGTGCCTCCCATCCTACGTAGTAATGTAATAACAGTCAGGTGATCCCCCCATCCTATGCAGAAATGTAGGAACAGTCAATGCCAAATGTTTGATGGATACCCTGCAGAAACAGCATGCTACATGTCGGTGTACACCACAAAGGTCAGCACTGCAGTACAAACCACCTGGACTCGATCCACACATTAAATACAGATGGGCATACTGGGCATGCTCACACAATTATAGAAATGAAGGCAATGTCAGTCAACAACATACTGAAAGGTCATACTGGGCATGCTCACACACTTAAACACATAAAGGCCATGTCTGCAAACACCAGTGGACCAGACATATCTGGCAGTCACAGTTGTTAGTGCAGACACTCATCAGTATGCACCACTCATGCCTTGCACACACAGTGGATAGGAATACATACATATATGTAAGGACAACACACTATAATAAGCCAAAGGTAGACATACATAGATGTGTGGAAGAGGGTGACTGTGACAAGGAGCCATACAGGCCTGTCCCACCCAGCACACAGCCAAAGAGCCCCAACCACATGAGGTTCAGATGTCACTCACTGCAGATACTTGCCATCAGTATCTGTCAGCATTACAGACTATGTGGTGCACGTGCCAGCTGTGCAACATGACTGTACAAGGAAGTAGTCATCTAGCAGCTGTATACACGTACCTGTGAAATATAACCCTGTGTGTGCCTGCATGTAGCGTGTCAACCCCTAGATGAATGGGTTATGGCCCATGCACATGGACTGCCCTCCCCATAGCCCTACTATGACAAGCCTGCTGAGGTCAACCACTGTGAAATACACCTTTGGGAGAGTTGTAGCTCAGTAATCTATGTGTCATGTTCCATAACTGTGTACTGCTGTAGTGTGATAAACTAGTTAGGTAGGAGTTCTAATCCCAGACTTAGCAACTGTGTGTGTGTGTTTGTGTGTGTGTCTGTGTAGAGAGCAATGCTTTTTAGGGTAGTCACACTCCCTATAATTCAAATGCTCAACTTTGGCAAGGATGCTGATGTCATCCACCTAGAAATACACCACTGGGAAGGTTGTAGCCCAGTAATCTCCATAACACGTCCTGTAACTGCATACTGCTGTAGTGTGATAAAGCACTTAGGTAAGTGTTCTAATCCCAGACATGGCAAGTGTGTGTTTGTCTGTCTGACTCTGTCTGTGTAGAGGGCAATGCTTTTTAGGGTAGTCACACTCCCTACAATTAAAATGCTCAACTTTGGCAAGGCTGCTGATGTCATCCACCTAGAAATGAACCTCTGGGAAGCTTGTAGCTCAGTAATCTCCATAGCATGTCCTATAACTGTGTACTGCTGTAGTGTGATAAAGTAGTTAGGTAGGTGTTCTAATCCCAGGCATGGTAAGTGTGTGTGTGTTTGTGGGTGTGTCTGTCTGACTCTGTGTAGAGAGCAAGGCTTTTTAGGGTAGTCATACTCCCTACAATTCAAATGCTCAACTTTGGCAAGGCTGCTGATGTCATCCATCTAGAAATACACCTTTGGGAAGGTTGTAGCCCAGTAATCTCAGTAGCGCATCCTGTACCTGCGTACTGCTGTAGTGTAATAAAGTAGTTAGGTAGATGTTCTAATCCCAGACATGACAAGTGTATGTGTGTGTGTGTGTGTGTGTGTGTGTGTGTGTGTGTGTGTGTGTGTGTGTCTGTCTGACTTTGTCTGTGTAGGGAGCAATGCTTTTTATGGTAGTCACACTCCCTACAGTTCAAATGCTCAACTTTGGCAAGGCTGATGATGTCATCCACCCAGAAATACACCTCTGGGAAGGTTGTAGCCCAGTAATCTCCGTACCGCATGCCATAACTGTGTACTGCTGTAGTGTGATTTAGAACTCTGGTAGAGTCCCATTCCCACCCATGGGAGTTCTGGATGTTTTGTGTGTGTTTCAATGTCTGTGTAGGGAGCAATGCTTTTTAAGGTAGTCACACTCCCTACAATTCAAATGCTCAACTTTGGCAAGGCTGCTGATATCATCCACCCAGAAATACACCTCTGGGAAGGTTGTAGCCCAGTAATCTCTGTAGCAAATGAAATAACTTCGTACTGCTGTAGTGTGATTTAGAACACTGGTAGGGTTCTATTCCCACCCATGGCAGTTCTGGATGTTTTGTGTGTGTTTCAATGTCTGTGTAGGGAGCAATGCATTATAGGCTAGTCACACTCAGTACATTTCAGATGCCCTACTTTGGCAATGCTGCTGATGTCATTCATTGTGAAATACACCTTTGGGGAAGGAGTTCTCCAGTAATCCCTGTGGTGTGTCCTATAGCAGCTCCATGCTGTAGTGTGATATAAACCCCTGTTAGGGGTTCTATACTCACATGTGTCGGTTGTGGATGTTTTGTGTGTGTCACTGTCTGTGTTGGGAGCAATGCATTTTAGGCTAGTCACACTCACTACAATTCAAATGTCCTACTTTGGCAATCCTGCTGATGTCATCCAATGTGATATACACCTTTGGGGAAGGAGTACTCCAGTAATCTCCATGGTGTGTACTATAACTGCATAGTGCTGTAGTGTAATAAACTAGGTATGTAGGGGTTCTACTCCTAGACATGACAGATGTGTGTGTGTGTGTGTGTGCATGTGTGCATGTTTGTAACTCATAGCCTGTGTGGAGGTGGGTGTGAGTGTGTGACATCTGGGCCCAATGTGGAGCAGGTTTTGCAAATTTCTTATATGGTGGCCCTAGTATATATCACAATGTCCACTATACAGGGATAACAGATGTGAAATAGCTGAGAGGCTGAGGTGCAAATCCATACCCAAACACTTGACATCAAGGCCAGACAATCACAGTTAGCAACCTCAGTATTACCCAGAGCCCACTCTCAACCCATGTCTCATACACACACATGCCTAGGCAACAGCCAATATGTGGATAGTACACTCCATATTGGCTACTGATAGTAACTATGGAGTGATTGCAGTGGGCTACAGAGGGCATGGCACCCTGTCCATCTGTCCAATAGGCATGCACATGCAGACAGTGCACCTTCCCCATGTTCCCCAGTGGACACTTGCAACACCTGTGGTGCCATCACATGTGACCCACAAAGGACATACCATGCCTGAAAACATGCCCTGTATGGACAGATGCCACTGACACCAGGGAATGCCATTAGCATGCTATCAATGTAGGTGCATGGTAAACCTGCTGTCCATTACCAGTTCCCGCCATAGGTGGCCAAGAGTGGCACATCTGATGATAATCTGTGTACACAACATGGGCCAGACACCCTAGGTGCAGTTCCACATGTCACTGTACATGCATGTGGGAGTTGTGCACATCCCAGACACCGTCCATGTCATGGACTATGGAACACATACATGGCAAGTGATGCACAGTATTGGCCACACACAATAGTCACCCTGGTGACTGGATGGGGGATACAATACCCACCTATGTGGGTAAATACAGAAACTACAGCCCTGAGCCACAATGCAGACCATTGTCATGTGGCCTGATGACAAGGTATACCCATCACCTAGCCTTGTATAGCTGTCTGACACAGTCGACCACCACACACCCGTGCAGAAATGCACCCATGCATATCAATACCAGCATGCTGTGTGTTTGTGTGTGTGTGTTTTATGATGCGTATGATCACATCCACACTCACTACAACCCTCATTGGCATACTGAAGCATGCTGTCTGATGTAAGACACCTCCCCATACCCTTTGCCCATATAACCTCAATATGACCCATGTAGTGCATGTGATACCTGCACAGTAATGTGTTTTGGCAATCTCACTAGTGATGAGTTGTAATCCTGGCCCTGCCAAGTGTGTCAATGTGTGTGCATCCCTGTGAGAGTGTGGCTGTGTTGACACTGGCACTTGTTCATGTGGACAGGCACGTGTACATCACCTACCATATACCTACTATATCCCTGTTGCAAATGTCACTCACCATCACATATATGTTCTGAGGGCTCCACAACAAGTAACCTATGTGGCACAGCCAATAACTGCATAGAAATGTGATAGCACTACATAGTCATCAGGGGTTTGTACCCTGTGCTGGTAGGTGTGTGACACAAACATGCTTAAGTTTTACTCTCCCACCCCTCCCTGACTTATCTTTGCCTCTGTCTGCCTCTCTCACTCCCTCTCTGGTGGATGTGGAGACCTGCACCTGTTTTGCTTAGGCAGTAGCATGTGTATTTTAAGTGATGTTCATGATCAGCTGATGGCCTCTGCACGAATTGCAGCCCTCCCCTAGCTGATTGCATGTGGAACAGCTGTGGTAACATTCCCAAAGCCAATTGCATGGAAACATACTCCAGTATCTAAGAACATCATGTTGGTGTTGGCCCTTTTCATTCACTGTGAGCAGGAACTAGATCTGTTGTTTGGCAAACAGCATCCCAGATGGATTGCGGATTTACCTCCAACAACATACACTGTGGAAACAGGGCAACACACAGGAGGTGGATGTGCCTGACCTGACTACAGACTGTAAGTGCTGCTATACTGCATTTGGAGTAATGTTGGTTTAACAGTGTGTGTGTGGATATGGCTGTCCTACATGTGATAATACCCGCCATGTCGGCTCTATGTTTATGAGGAATCCCCATCTGTAGTGTCATTTGCAGACTGGACAGTGTGTTGTGCCTTTGGTTTTATGTCTTACCCACAGAGCATCTATCTGTGAACTGCAGAATGTAGTGTGAGGATTGCAGTCTGTAGATAATGAAAGTCATGACAGTTACTGACTTCATATCCCTCATAGGACATATATTGCAACAAGCCCTGTTACAACAGTAAATATATGTGGTTATCACAGCAACATGTCAATATTGGCCCTGTGTATGTTCTTCCAGCCACAACTCTGTCAACCTTTGTACATATGTCGTGCATTAAGAGGTGCATATGTGCTGTACACCATAATTAGTGTCATCATATCTGATAAGCCAGTGAGATATCAGACTGCTACACGTTATGTACAGTAGGGGTTATATTTTATGACATAACCTGGACATTCTGTGGATGTTTATACAGTACTGAGGTCTGTGTACTTATGGTGAATGTTGACAGTGTGTGTATTGTTAATATGTACTTTAGCCTGTGTACAGACTGTGGTAGATGTCATTGTTCTAGGTCCCGTCCTATCTGATGTTACATGCTGCTCCAATGTATGTTACCGTATTGGCTTACGTTTGTAGGGCCATACACACACATGGCCCATACCACAGACAGCCATCAGACCAAACTATTTAGCAGCCCAGTATATGTAGGGTTAGTCTGTGAGTGGAACATATGAGGATGGTGTCAAACAGATAGTCCATATACTGTAATATTATGCTAACTTACCATATGTGGCTGTGTTCACATTGGTTGTGGTTATGCACTTTCAAACAGGTGTATCTTACCCTGTGCTGTGACATGCCTGTAGAGCCTGCTATATATGCAGGCACATGTGTATTCCCTCATAGGAGATGTAGGCCAGTGTTGAGCCAGTCTGCCTGTAGCCTGCACAGTGCATTGTTACATGCCTAGCAGCTTAGTGTACTTACCCAGTGAGATGTCATGTGCAGATACTTGGCATATGTACTGCTGCCGGGCCTCCCTTAACAGTCATGTATGTCAGACAGAGCAGTGGGATGCTGTACAGATGTATATCAACATCTAGTGGGTAGTATGTGGCCATGGCACCCCTGTACCAGTGGTTATTATGTGTCAGGCCAGACAGGGGTGCGTGAATGCATAACCTATGGTGGCAAATGTATACCAGTCGTTATGTGTTATACCCATCTACATGGCTGTCAATATCCATATTGTCAGGCATGGTACACATGTTTTGCACTAAGAGGTTCTGTGTATACCTCTGGACTGTACAGAGTGTGTCAGAATGTCCACATATATTGGCCAATATCTCTGCTGCAGTCCACAGGGGCATTATGTGCTAGCAGCAGTACTTTACTATGATGTCATTAGGATGTCTGTCAGTAGCCAATGGCGCACATGTGAAAAGCAGATGTGACCTCCCACACACACCATGTCTGTGAAGACAATACCAATTACAGTAGCAATAGTCTACTAATATACCTGCTATACATACCTGACATCCCCTTGCACTATGAAATTGCGACTATAGGGGCTGGGATAGGGTTACACTCCATGTCCAGGACATATGGTGAAAATATATGTACATATAATTATCCAGATATATATATATATATATATATATATATATATATATATATATATATATATATATATATATGATTACACATATACATATCGACATATATAGATGGGTATGTATATGTACATAGATATACATATACATACCCAGATATATACATATACAGAGCAATATATGTCTACACATATACAGATAGTGATACATATGCACATATACCTATGGATATCTACAGGTATATTGACAGTAGTAGGTATATCAGAATAGATATGTATGCACATATAGTTATAGATATCTATATACATATATATATATATATATATATATATATATATATATATATATATATATACCAACATAACTAGGAATATCTGTACACATAGGATGTGCATACATATATAGCTATATACACATATGTCTAAATGTACATATACATATACCTATATATACACATATGTATATATACATATATGTATGTATACATATATATGGATCTAGAACATTTCACCGAATGCACATTTCACTGAAAGTTAAATTAGTGTGCATTTTTTACCAAAAACACAATTCACCGAAACACATTTCACCGAAAATGGTATATGGCCTTGTCCCCACTGTAGTAAGACCCTGGAGTTGGTATATATAGTAGGGGGTGTGGGTGTATAAATGCATACTTGCAATTGCAATCTATTACTCTTATCTAAACATGATATATACTTGACATATGTGGGGGGCTCTGTCCCCCACATGCCCTACTATATATACCAACTCCAGGGTCGCACTACAGTGGGGAGAAGCCCATATACCATTTTTGGTGAAATGTGTTTTGGTGAATTGTGCTTTCGGTGATTTGTGTTCAGTGATATGAGTTTCAGTGAAATGTGCATTCGGTGAGATGTCCTAGATCTATATATATATATATATATATATATATATATATATATATATATATATATATACATATGTAGATACGAAGAGATGTACACATGGCCATATATATGTAGCACTATACAGATGCATATACAGACACATGTATGAGTATACCTTTGTATGTACATGTAGACATATATATTTGTATGAATGTGTGACATACAGGTGTAGTAGCTCAGGGTATGTGCTGTCACACTGGCATGTAGTGTATCATGGCAGTACTACCGCTGACAGTGCTAACACAGGCAAGAGCATAGTGCTTAATGTAGTACTGACAACAGGCACACCTGCGAGCATGGCTGGACACCGACGTCTCCCTGTTGTATCCTTAGTGTGTGAGCTGTGTCACAATATATACCCTTTACTAGTCAGTCAACGCAGTCATGCTACTGCATAGCTACTTGCCAAGCTGATGACTGTCAGTCCTGTACAGATGGCAGGTATCCAGCTGGGATATGCACAGGCAACCTATGCTTGATTGACGGCCTACTAAGCATGTGGTATGTGCATGAGATGCATATCCCCGTAGTACCAATGTTGGGGTATACTATGGGTTGTATCGCAGTCATGGCCAATGTGTGGTGGTGGGTATGGCAGAGTGTCATCATGGGTTTCAGGGAGTACAATATCCAGTGGGGGATGTGGATGCTGTATACACTTTTTTTACACCAAGGTACACCAGGTATATGTTCCATGTACCACGTTATGGTTACCACTGTCACCATCAGTCATACAGGTAATTGTTACCACAATCCAAGCCAGTTATGCATGTGATGTGTGCAGCCTACCTGTAACACATTGGAAATATGGTCAATGTAGTTAGCAGTGATAGGTCCTGGTATCTCAAATGTGTGTCTGGCTGTTATGTGTCTGTAAATGTGTATATGACAGTATGCCACACTACTTATCATCCGAATACACCCATTACATCTCCATTAGCATACTATACATGCTGGGGATGTTCTGCATGTACCATGTAACCTGGGACACACCTCTCCCTAAACACTGTGCGGTGTGTGCAATGTAAGCCACACATATCAGTATCACAACATAACTAGGTAGGGGTCTAGTCCCAGTGTTGGCAAGTAACAGTGTGCGTGTATGTGGATGGGTCTACATCAGGTTGCAGGCTATACATGCCTCAGCGGGCCACCTGTCCATGTGGCACAGGCAATAACTGATATAGTAACCTGTGAAATGTGTTTGACTGTACCCCAGATATGCAACAGTCATAGTGTCAGTACAGTGACATACCCCGTTGTGCAGTATGACTGCAGACCATCCTTGTGCTGACACATGTACACCTACAACACACATGGATAACATTTTAGAGACCACAACCAACCAGTGTTACTAGCAGCTATAAGGCATGAATGCCAGACGGCTACACTACCTGCCAAATATGCCTCATACTCTACTCCCTACAACATGTTACACTGCAGAACTGTGGTACACTGTTGTACAGTCACTGTGTGCATCAGAACCATATCAGTCTGTCCCTGCATCGATGGTATGGATGACAGGGATGGGGCACAGGTATCATCATATGCACAGGGTGTGATGTTGGTCTGCCAGAGGCCAAGGGTGGGCCATACATTTGACACCATATGTGTGGGTGAAGGGTGTAATCTGGGGAGCTGGCCAAGGTGATGTGGTATGTGGAGGTATGGGGTTGCCCTAGGTGTGTTTGCATAGTGTGTGGGTGTGCATGCACACAGTTCTGCCATGTGGCTGCCCTACACAGGTGTTTATGGACAGCTGCAGACCATACCTGGCAGGGTGTGCAGTTCACTGCCTCTGGCCATGGACACATGTACTGTGCCTGCCAGGGGTTCTGCGGACACGTCCAGGTACAGGCGATGTGCTACTTTCACCTGCTGATGACATTTGTCCACTGGTACCAGATCCCTCCTGGGACTGGCAAGGACCATGTGCACATGGCCTGCTTTAGTGTGGTGTGGACAGCACCCCCCGCACTGCTGGGGCTGTTACTGCCACTACAGGAGCCCCTTGGTGTCCTAGCATGTCCACGTTGACTGCCAGCTGTTGGTGTTGCTGGCCCACGTCCAGCAGGTGTCGCCGCATCCCCACCATACGTTGAAGCCCGAACACACCACGGCCAATGAGGGCCATCATCTCATCATGCCGTCTATCCACTTGCTCGATACAAGCACGGATGGCACCTGACAGTTCACAGAGGTTGTCATTACAGACGTGAAAGCAGCCCTCTGCAGTCTAAGGCCCTGTCTGGTGTAATAGGTTCATAGATTCATAGGTTAGTACTAGGCTAACTGCCTTTCTGGGCCATTTTAAGTCTAGCCATTTACCCCATCTGAGAATCAAACCCTGGACCTTGTGTTTGTAAGGTGAACAACTTAACCATTATGCCAACCTCCCACCCTGCTCAATATGTGCCTGTGCCACCATTACAGCCTGAAACATGCTTCTGCTGGTAGGAGCTATGTCACCTCTGCCAGGGGCATGATGCCCAGCAGCCCTATCATGAGCACCTTGGGACATCTGCATATGTGGCAGCCTGCCGGACATCCAGCTATATCTGCTGTGACCGGACACAGTAGGCATGGTTACCACACTTTTCTATGCACTGCCACTGAATGCCAGCTGTCCCTCTGCTATGGCCACTGGTGATGGAGTGTATATAGGCACTGACACTGTGTGCGGGGGTGGGGTGGCTAAAAGGGGGATGTCAAATGTTGGCGTAGTTTCGGCCCCTGACAACCCCACCTGTGCCTCAACATTATTATTATCATCATCTGTGTCTGTATGGACACCTACAACAGATTGCATGCAGGAGGGTCCCTGACCCATCTCGCCACCTGTGGGGGAAACAATAAATGCACTTTAAAACCTGTACAGCATTGCCTAACAGTACACACACACACACACACACACACACACACACACACACACACACACACACACACACACACACACACCTCTGTAATACCTACCTGTCCATGCCTTTACAGACAGTCCCACATATATGTCCATGTGTTACCCCATCCTGCATCACACTTGTTAACATACACACATCAATACCACTCATTAACATCACAGTCCTCTAAATGCCCACACAAGCAGCCACAACACAAGGCCTGTTGTTATTTTACCTGCCTGACCTGTGTGTAGTGGATTTACATGGCCTCACTGCTGTCATTCGGCATGCACCCTCTGTATGGCCAGAAATTATGTGCATGGCCCCTATATGTGTGGGCTACTATGTTGTATCCATAATGCCTTCCACTGGTGTGTCATGTGTATGTAATGCTCAGCACATACCAGATATGCTGCTCGGTCAGCCCATCATGTGACACCTGTAATATTTGGATACACTCCCTGGTGTTG
Organism: Protopterus annectens; assembly: GCF_019279795.1. Taxonomy (NCBI): domain Eukaryota; kingdom Metazoa; phylum Chordata; order Ceratodontiformes; family Protopteridae; genus Protopterus; species Protopterus annectens. The sequence goes on from NC_056746.1 coordinate 898,387,479, forward strand.
ACTATTACTTCCCCAATGCATCTGTAGAGCTGCATACATGGGTTGTAGGTGACCTCTCTGCTGACTGTGATATTGTGTGTACCTGGAGTCTACCTTCCCTCTGGATGCCTGTTCCATGCTACAGATCATATTATACTATTTGATGTCCTGTGATTACACACATGACAGGTATTCCTGGTGTGTAATATGGCAGTCCATGTCCATGTACTGCACAGTCCCAAAGGGGGGTACAGCCATATGAACACCCCACAATCACACATGTGCATACATGGCCACACACACAAATACATACATGCACACACGCATCATACATGCATTTACCTCCCACCACTTCACCAGAGTGACCCTGCAGAGTAACCAACCACCAGGATGCACACACACACACACACACACACACACACACACACACACACACACACACACACACACACATACAGGTGAGGTTGCGCAATGATCGTGCATACAGTCCTCCTATTACCCATCTGCCAACATGCAGAACATATGCTACAGAGCAGCATGCAGTTTAGCTATAGCCAATATATGCTAGCAACAGTATATATGTGTGTGATACATGTGCTGTGTGACTAGGTGATGCCCCTTCCCCTGGATACCACTGCACCCATGTACATAGTATCGCTGTGCACCTGTTCTGCACTCTGCCATCTGTGCACCACAACTCACAGGTGTACAACCTATTGCGGAATGTGTAATACTGTGTCAGTTATGTCAGCTTTACTTCTCACTTCCCCTATGTTTTTCAGCAACACATACCTGGGATGATATGTGGACTGTTGTCATTGGTGAATGCCTGATTTACAGCTGTCAACATCAACAGACCATGTATGACCACTGCAGAAATGCTTACATTGACAACCATCGGAGCATACCATGGCTATGGGGGGTTTACACACCTTAATTGATTTTACACACACATCCTTGATCTGCCATGGGACCACATCACTGCATATCTTAGCAGTTCACAAGCCCGGTATGTGGCATATGTCCTGTACTTTCACATGCAGTGTCTACAGATTGTGTTAGGTGTGTGGCTGCTGACCACAATGCATACACACCATGTGGGCATATGTGTGCACATCCTTATCATGACGGTTTATCACACTTCTTGTTGTGTGTACTACAGCAGTCACTGCTCATGGCAGGAGTATACCATCATGGGCCTTTTGCATTTGCCAGTGTATGTTCAGTCTACCCTACACATGCCCCCCTATTCTGCATGATTGTAAGGTCTACTCATGTGCACATCCCATGGTGTTCACACAATGCTGTCACTATTGCAGTGTGGGTAGAGTTATGGCTGCCTCAAGTCCTGAACCTGACTATATGCAGATAGAGCCATTCCTACCATCCTTAGGATCCCTGCTGCAGGTGCACTGGTGTGTCATGCTGAGACTCCCCCCCTCAGCTTTTATGCAGATGCAGGGCAGGTAAGCCCTACACATTTATGTCACTTTGCAGTGTCCCATACACTGAACACCACATGTAGCCTAGACCCAGCTAATAATGTGGACTACTCTAATGCCTTATGCCATAGTGTATCTCTGCAGCAGTTGGCATTGTCCTACAGGTATATACACTGGGTGTTGCACTGTATATAGGTGTTATTCAGAACATCTCACTACTGTAGGCCATGTCTACCAACAGTATGTTACTCCCTGTGGACACATTCTGCAATGGCAGGGTGTTAGTTATCATGCAGGTGTGTGACATACCCTTCCAGCACCCCATCATGGTCGCCCTTGTGAGACCGTGCATTTCACAGCAACAATACATGCACATGTACAGCATGCACTCAGGGTAGATGTGTTAGATGTGTGCATGGAATATACCATCACCATTACATGCCCGGTGTGTTGGCATGCATCTACATAAGACATACTCACCAGCTACAGGCTGCTGCCTTGTTGTTATCCTGGAGGGACCTACATAAGAGGGTGAGAGATGCAATGTCAGTGGCCACATCTGTGGCACTGCTACAGGCTGGGTGCAGTACTACCATACATCAACAGTAACATCCCACAATACTACCACATCTGGACATCTGTTTATCACTACAATGCAGCAACACAATATATTTATGACATGTCAGATATGCATGATCTAATTGTACCACTGCAGATATTTACACAACAGTGGTCTACTGATGTGCTCTGTGTCCTTACATGCATGTTCCTCGGCTGTTGTGTGGGTGACACCTACCTCCAAGAAGGGGTCCAGTGATTGTTGGTGTTCCAGACAGGCAGGTGCCATGAGGCTGGCCAGGAGCTCTTCCACATGTGTCAAGGGGGGATGGATGGCATGCTCCCTGTGCTGAGGTGATCCCCCCCAGACTGCAGCAGCACACAGAAGGGCATTGCGAAGCAGGTCAGTACAATGATGCTGGACCTGCTCATAACTGCAGTTGTGCAGTCTGACATCATTGACCTTGTGGACTAGGTCATTCCACAGGGTAGTCTGCTCCTGCTGCTCATGTGCATGCCTGCCAAACAGCAGCGGATAGTGCTGGATTATGTGTGCTATCACAACGTCATTCTCAGCATTGGAAACGGTGGGCAACTGTGCATGTACCATCTTGGCTGAAAGACATAAAGATGGAAACAGGTCTGAGCAACTCATACGGCAAGGTTACCACACTTTGTAATACACATCTCTGTCACCCCCCCACCATATCAGCTTCAGCAGACTGTACACACAACTCATTAGGTATGGCTACAGCTTAACTACTGTTTGGACAGATTTTGTATTGTACCACACCTTCTGCTATGTGATTGTAGCCATGTCCCTTGTGTGAACACTATCACTGCTGGCCTGTTACAGACTATTCACCCGCATGCCATTGTCAGGGCCACTATGGTTACATATATGCCAGTGGTATGGCTGCTGTGAGATTGCTGCACATCTGACAGTCTGTGTTATTGGGGATATCTATGCATGCTGTTGGACATGTACTGGGATTGTGTAGACTCTTACTACCAACAAATATTCTATAACAGTGACACAATAACATGTATATGTTCTATTGGCCAGCTGATCCACCTCTCCACACCAATCTGCCCATGATATCTGGCCACATCACATGTGTGTCCTAACCTGGGGCCTCCTGATGTACTGTTACAGCAATACCATCAGGTGGAACCACCCAGGAAATGTTGGACTCCCCCCCCAGGGCACACACAGACATGTTCCTGTCCCCTGAGCTTAGGTCTAGGGTCTGTTCCATACCGGGCTCCACAGACATATGAGGGATGTGCTACATCAGTCTGAGGCACCCAGTACACATTCACATGGCCAACATGCTCCTCCTGCTTAGCCTCCAGACCAGACACCTTCAGGATGTAGACTGATGTTGTGAGTGGCAGTGGGTGGGAGGCTTGTTCCCATTTTGCCCATATTGGGGACCATGGGGCGTCCACATCACAGACCACACACACCATCCATGGTGTTTACCCAGCATATGTGTCTCATACCACCCCTGTAGACTGTCCTCTATATCTACCAATCCTGACCACCTCCACATGTGTACCTGCCATACTTCCCTATATTCCCACTGCATACCTCACAGTCAGGGGCAATGTGTTGCCATCAAAGGACTAACATGTGACATACCCGTCCATGGTGCACACACTGCCAGCTGTAGATATCTGTGTGTATTGCTATGTGTGCTGCTGCCTCGCACATAGCACACATCACTGTGGTAGGGATATAGGGGACATGTCTTTACATACATATATGTTTGTGTATGTGTTTTTACATATGTAGACATGTGCATATAGGTATATATCTATATATATGTGTAGATATATGTGATGTCATATATATGTGCACATTTATATGTCTACACATGGGTATATATATATTTCTGGACATACATGCTGATATACATATATATCCTTATATATCATATATGTGACATATGTACACATATGCATACTGATATGTGGGGTACATTCAGACATCAGCTTCACAATCTCACAACACCTTCCTGCACAGCTGCACTGTTCTGCCTTGCTACAACACAGACAGGTGCTGCATATGGACACGGCCTGACATTAATGGGGTATATTTGGGACTTGATTGCAGGTAACCCTAGTACACTCCTATGGCATTCAGGCATGCTACATTACAGATTCACCTGAGTATCCTGCCAGTGGTGGGTCATGGCTCCCACATGTCCATCGTAGTGGCATTACTTCCACCACCAGCTATTGGCTACATAATATATATACTTCCCATTACACAACACACACTATGATGGCTTACATCATGTCTGTCAGTGCTGACCTGCACAGTTAGCAGCTATGGCCCACTACCCACAGGGACAGACACTATTGTCCATAGCAGTTGTTCAGTTGAACATCATCACAACAGCACCTGATGGCACATATAACTCATTCCAAATCATCTCTCCCATTATAATGAACCAGGTTCTACATTCTAATAAATGTACATAAACTTCACATACCTGTTGTTGGAATGATGTCTTTATGAATGGCAGCTGCCTAAATGCCTGCATCTTCAGCTGTTAGTTTGATGAGCTTAATTTTTTTCCGCTTTTTCTCTTTCTCTCTCTTTCTCTCTCTCTCTCTCTCTCTCTCTCTCTCCCTCTCTCTCCAGTCAATGGATTGAGCTGTTTGAGTAGATTGCAGCCTGGCTTTAGTAGGTGATGCACTTGATCAAATGATGGCCTCTGCACCAATCAATGTCCTACACTTGGTAACTGCATGCAGCTTGCTGTGTAGTGCTTCCAATTACCACTGTCATGGCAACCACCTACTACAAATCCCTACATCATGTGGGTGTGGCTCCTTTACCTTTCCTGTGTGATGGACATCCTTCCTGTGTGTGGGCCTCAGTGTTACAGACAGCAGGTAGCAATACCTCTTACAGGAGAACCAGCACACTCAGGGCAGCCACATATTTGTAGGAGGTTCCAGAACTACAGACAGAGTGTGAGTAGAGTTGTGTTATGCTTTGTATAGTACTGGTGTTACAGTGTGTGTGTGTACATACTAGTTTACCTTAGAATACAGTCTGCATAGCTCTCAACTGTTGTCAAATCCTCTTGGTGGCCAGAGGTGTGCCTATCATGTTATGTCTGTCCACCACACAGGTCCTGAGTCAGATATTTCATTGGTAGTGTGTGCATTGAGTGCTATCAGTATAGGGCTATATTCATTTATGTTTCTAACCTCAATTCCCTGACTAAGGGTATGTTGCAGACTATCCTGTAACACCAGCGACTTGCTTAGTGTATGGCAACATTTTTCCACATATGGGCCTGCATTCCAGCCTCTGTCCTCCACCTACATACCAAGCTTTACACATATGACATGCTGTCAGGGGTTGTTCTGTAGTGGGCTGTGAATTTATCACACTGCCATTGCTGCCATCAGTCCACTGCTGTTGTATCCCCCACACATACGGTGGTGCTGGGGCCATATATGTGTGGGCTTCACCTACGCAATACATATGTGCCCTTATGTATTCCAGAGGCCAGTGTATGTAACAGTGGTATATAGCCCTGTATTATTGAGTCTGGGTGGGTGCACCATAAATGACCTAGCCTGTTACAAAATGTGGGGGTATCAGGGGTAAGCTGCCTTAAGGTATCTGGATGTACAGTACCGTATACTTCATCAATATTTACATGACTTACATAAATTTGGTTAATGCAGGCCTACTGCCTTCTGCCATACAGACTGTTCTGTTTGTCAGTGTGCTTGTGATGGTGTCAGTTATGCCTTGTTATGTAACAGTTACATCCCATTTGGTCAACTGAAGTCTTTACCACCTAGTGATAGTATAACTGTTTCACAGTTGCATTATCTATTTATATGGGTGTTAATGTCTGAACAGCTATATGACATGGCATATAGAGCTGTAATAGTACACAAATAAAGGTTTTCCGTTTCTGCAAACCTGTGTGTGGTGTTTTTTCTTATGACCTCTCTATGGGTATATGTTGCAGGCAACGATTGTCATTTGTATGGGTGGCCAATACAGTGTCCAGTTGTTCAGATGTTAACGGTAGGCATAGTGGCTGTTCCATACTGTGTGCACCTTCTACATATGTATCTTACTGTACATATATCTGCATGTGTATGTGTAGTCACATGTATATCTATCTATATATATATATATATATATATATATATATATATATATATATATATATATAGCTGCATATATGTGTCTGTGTATATGTATCCTGGGGATGTTGATAACTTCCACATTTTACATTTTCTATGGGAGGCAGACTGTACTGCATGATATGTTATCAATACCAGCCTGACATCATACAGGTGGGAAGTAGCACTGTTAACATCTTGTGCCCATGTCGTGTCAGGTCCTGGTTATGGGATCTGCAATACTTGGTAGTGTATTGCAGGGCAGACGTGTTTGGCTGTGTGGGGGGAATGCTTATTCATACAAGATGTATATTGTTTGGGGCCTCTCAACCCCATTAATGGTGCATGTGGACATATTTGTTTTTGTTAATCTACCATTGATATCTACAGATGTATGGCCATATATACCTATATATATATATATATATATATATATATATATATATATATATATATATATATATCTGCTTACATATATATGACTATGTTCGTATATACCTACATAGATATATAGCTGCATACATATATGTAACTTGGTGTGTATATGTAGACATATAGGTGTAGACATATATATGTGTTGATGTAGGCATTTGCATGTATATATGTTCATATATATTTATATATATATTTCTAAATATATATATATATATATATATATATATATATATATATATATATATATTTCTACACATATAGATATGTTATATCTGTTTAGATATTAATATATTTACACACACACATACATCTAAATGTTAGTATACATTCTCTGTACTGTTGCATAACTGGACTGGATGATATGTTTCTGAAAACATCAGATTTATGTATATCTGGCATGGCTTAGTGGTAAATCACTTTGTCTATGTTGTGCAGAGTCCCGAGTTCAGCCTTGCAGAAGCTGTTTATTTTGTTGCTGGGCAGAACATGGGTTATTGGATACAGAGTGATTAAGGCACTTTAAAGCAGTTGTAAGTGGGTTTGCGTGTGTTTGTGTGGAGATAAGCACTGCTAACTTACGGTTACAGTTTATTATACTTAGTTAGTTTCTAAATTGCTTAATATGTGTTGGCAGTGCTTAACCCCCGAGCAAACAGGCTTAGACCCGCTTACTGCTGCTTAAAAGTGCTTACTCCCTTTTACCCCCACGTGTTAATAGGAAAGTGGTGAAAACGGGGCACAAAGAGGGAAAGACAGTAGGGAAAATAGCTAGGGATGTGCAGGAAGGGTGTAGGGAAGGTCCATAGCTGCCCATTTATTCTACAGCATAAGCTATACATATACACTGACTTTGGAGATAGATTTGGACTTTCACACCCCTGGGAGAGGGGTGAGGACAACAATAATAAGTTGTGATACCAATTAGACCAGTTTACATGTGTCCAGTAGACACGTGCGAAATAGACAGCTATGTATGGGGCGAGATTTTTTTGTGGGAACAGACTGCCCTTTTTTTTTTTTCAGGTAAGGGTGGGATGTTGGGGAGGGGTAGTAGATGTATTTGGGGAGGTAGGTTGGGTAGGTTAACAGACAAGACACACAAGATGCATACAGGGGCAATATATGACACATGGGGGTAAACACCTTGATGGGAAGGGATGTCACGATATCGGAAGCCCACAAGCCCCCTAGTCATAACAGTGGGACTGAGGTCCCCACCCATGGGCAGTCACCTATGCACTTTCACAGCCCCGAAGGTGGCTGTGCTGGGGGCAGAGCCGCAGAGCCAGGCTGACTCTCTAATCATGACACGCAGCCCTCAAGCTGGCGTAGAAGATCACCACACTGCTCATTGATCGCTCTATGCACCATGATCCTGACCTGGCGACAAGTGACAGGTGCCTGTCAGTGCCCACTCTCATGTCTGTATGGACACCTACATCAGATTGCATGCAGGAGAGACACTGACCCACCTCGCCACCTGTGGGGGAAACAATAAATGCACTTTAAAACCTGTACAGCATTGCCTAACAGTACACACACACACACACACACACACACACACACACACACACACACACACACACACACACACACACACACACACACACACACACCTCTGTAATACCTACCTGTCCATGCCTTTACAGACAGTCCCACGTATATGTCCATGTGTTACCCCATCCTGCATCACACTTGTTAACATACACACATTGATACCACTCATTAACATCACAGTCCTCTAAATGCCCACACAAGCAGCCACAACACAAGGCCTGTTGTTATTTTACCTGCCTGACCTGTGTGTAGTGGATTTACATGGCCTTACTGCTGTCATTCGGCATGCACCCTCTGTATGGCCAGAAATTATGTGCATGGCCCCTATATGTGTGGGCTACTATGTTGTATCCATAATGCCTTCCACTGGTGTGTCATGTGTATGTAATGCTCAGCACATACCAGATATGCTGCTCGGTCAGCCCATCATGTGACACCTGTAATATTTGGATACACTCCCTGGTGTTGACTATTACTTCCCCAATGCATCTGTAGAGCTGCATACATGGGTTGTAGGTGACCTCTCTGCTGACTGTGATATTGTGTGTACCTGGAGTCTACCTTCCCTCTGGATGCCTGTTCCATGCTACAGATCATATACTATTTGCTGTCCTGTGATTACACACATGACAGGTATTCCTGGTGTGTAATATGGCAGTCCATGTCCATGTACTGCACGGTCCCAAAGGGGGGTACAGCCATATGAACACCCCACAATCACACATGTGCATACATGGCCACACACACAAACACATACATGCACACACGCATCATACATGCATTTACCTCCCACCACTTCACCAGAGTGACCCTGCAGAGTAACTAACCACCAGGATGCACACACACACACACACACACACACACACACACACACACACACACACACACACACACACACACACACACACACACACACAGGTGAGGTTGCGCAATGATCGTACACACAGTCCTCCTATTACCCATCTGCCAACATGCAGAACATATGCTACAGAGCAGCATGCAGTTCAGCTATAGCCAATATATGCAAGCAACAGTATATATGTGTGTGATACATGTGCTGTGTCACTAGGTGATGCCCCTTCCCCTGGATACCACTGCACCCATGTACACAGTATTGCTGTGCACCTGTTCTGCACTCTGCCATCTGTGCACCACAACTCACAGGTGTACAACCCATTGTGGAATGTGTAATACTGTGTCAGTTATGTCAGCTTTACTTCTCACTTCCCCTATGTTTTTCAGCAACGCATACCTGGGATGATATGTGGACTGTTGTCATTGGTGAATGCCTGATTTACAGCTGTCAACATCAACAGACCATGTATGACCACTGCAGAAATGCTTACATTGACAACCATCAGAGCATACCATGGCTATGGGAGGTTTACACACCTTAATTGATTTTACACACACATCCTTGATCTGCCATGGGACCATGTCACTGCATATCTTAGCAGTACACAAGCCCGGTATGTGACATATGTCCTGTACTTTCACATGCAGTGTCTACAGATTGTGTTAGGTGTGCAGCTGCTGACCACAATGCATACACACCATGTGGGCATATGTGTGCACACCCTTATCAAGACGGTTTATCACACCTCTTGTTGTGTGTACTACATCAGTCACTGCTCATGGCAGGAGTATACCATCATGGGCCTTTTGCATTTGCAAGTGTATGTTCAGTCTACCCTACACATGTCCCCCTATTCTGCATGATTGTAAGGTCTACTCATGTGCACATCCCATGGTGTTCACACAATGCTGTCACTATTGCAGTGTGGGTAGAGTTATGGCTGCCACAAGTCCTGAACCTGACTATATGCAGATAGAGCCATTCCTACCATCCTTAGGATCCCTGCTGCAGGTGCACTGGTGTGTCATGCTGAGACCCCCCCTCAGCTTTTATGCAAATGCAGGGCAGGTAAGCACTACACATTTATGTCACTTTGCAGTGTCCCATACACTGAACACCACATGTAGCCTAGACCCAGCTGATAATGTGGACTACTCTAATGCCTTATGCCATAGTGTATCTCTGCAGCAGTTGGCATTGTCCTACAGGTATATACACTGGGTGTTGCACTGTATATAGGTGTTATTCAAAACATCTCACTACCGTAGGCCATGTCTACCAACAGTATGTTACTCCCTGTGGACACATTCTGCAATGGCAGGGTGATAGTTATCATGCAGGTGTGTGACATACCCTTCCAGTACCCCATCATGGTCGCCCCTGTGAGACCGTGCATTTCACAGCAACAATACATGCACATGTACAGCATGCACTCAGAGTAGATGTGTTAGATGTGTGCATGGAATGTACCATCACCATTACATGCCCGGTGTGTTGGCATGCATCTTCATAAGACATACTCACCAGCTACAGGCTGCTGCCTTGTTGTTATCCTGGAGGGACCTACATAAGAGGGTGAGAGATGCACACACCTGTGGCACTGCTACAGGCTGGGTGCAGTACTACCATACATCAACAGTAAATTCTCACAATACTACCACATCTGGACATCTGTTTATCACTACAATGCAGCAACACAATATATTTATGACATGTCAGATATGCATGATCTACCTGTACCACTGCAGATATTTACACAACAGTGGTCTACTGATGTGCTCTGTGTCCTTACATGCATGTTCCTCGGCTGTTGTGTGGGTGACACCTACCACCACGAAGGGGTCCAGTGATTGTTGGTGTTCCAGACAGGCAGTTGCCACGAGGCTGGCTAGGAGCTCTTCCGCATGTGTCAAGGGGGGATGGATGGCATGCTCCCTGTGCTGAGGTGATCCCCCCCAGACTGCAGCAGCACACAGAAGGGCATTGCAAAGCAGGTCAGTACAATGATGCCGGACCTGCTCATAACTGCAGTTGTGCAGTCTGACATCGTTGACCTTGTGGACTAGGTCATTCCACAGGGCGGTCTGCTCATGTTGCTCATGTGCATGCCTGCCAAACAGCAGTGGATAGTGCTGGATTATGTGTGCTATCACAACGTCATTCTCAGCATTGGAAAAGGTGGGCAACCATGCATGTACCATCTTGGCCGAAAGACATAAAGATGGAAACAGGTCTGAGCAACTCATACGGCAAGGTTACCACAGTTTGTAATACACATCTCTGTCACCCCCCCACCATATCAGCTTCAGCAGACTGTACACACAACTCATTAGGTATGGCTACAGCTTAACTACTGTTTGGACAGATTTTGTATTGTACCACACCTTCTGCTATGTGATTGTAGCCATGTCCCCTGTGTGAACACGATCACTGCTGGCCTGTTACAGACTATTCACCTGCATGCCATTGTCAGGGCCACTATGGTTACATATATGCCAGTGGTATGGCTGCTCTGAGATTGCTGCACATCTGACAGTCTGTGTTATTGGGGATATCTATGCATCCTGTTGGACATATACTGGGATTCTGTAGACTCTTACTACCAACAAATATTCTATAACAGTGACACAATAACATGTATATGTTCTATTGGCCAGCTGCTCCACCTCTCCACACCCATCTGCCCATGATATCTGGCCACATCACATGTGTGTCCCAACCTGGGGCCTCCTGATGTACTGTTACAGCAATACCATCAGGTGGAACCACCCAGGAGATGTTGGACCCCCCAGGGCACACACAGACATGTTCCTGTCCCCTGAGCTTAGGTCTAGGGTCTGTTCCATACCGGGCTCCACAGACATATGAGGGATGTGCTACATCAGTCTGATGCACCCAGTACACATTCACTTGGCCAACATGCTCCTCCTGCTCAGCCTCCAGACCAGACACCTTCAGGATGTGGACTGCTGTTGTGAGTGGCAGTGGGTGGGAGGCTTGTTCCCATTGTGCCCATATTGGGGACCATGGGGCGTCCACATCACAGACCACACACACCATCCATGGTGTTTATCCACCATATGTGTCTCATACCACCCCTGTAGACTGTCCTCTATATCTACCAATCCTGACCACCTCCACATGTGTACCTGCCATACTTCCCCATATTCCCACTGCATACCTCACAGATGGGGGCAATGTGTTGCCATCAAAGGACTAACATGTGACATACCCGTCCATGGTGCACACACTGCCAGCTGTAGATATCTGTGTGTATTGCTATGTGTGCTGCTGCCTCGCACATAGCACACATCACTGTGGTAGTGATATAAGGGACATGTCTTTACATACATATATGTTTGTGTATATGTTTGTACATATGTAGACATGTGCATATAGGTATATATCTATATATATGTGTAGATATATGTGATGTCATATATATGTGCACATTTATATGTCTACACATGGGTATATATATATTTCTGGACATACATGCTGATATACATATATATCCTTATATATCATATATGTGACATATGTACACATATCATACTGATATGTGGGGTACATTCAGACATCAGCTTCACAATCTCACAACACCTTCCTGCACAGCTGCACTGTTCTGCCTTGCTACAACACAGACAGGTGCTGCATATGGACACGGCCTGACATTAATGGGGTATAGTTGGGACTTGATTGCAGGTAACCCTAGTACACTCCTATGGCATTCAGGCATGCTACATTACAGATTCGCCTGAGTATCCTGCCAGTGGTGGGTCATGGCTCCCACATGTCCATCATAGTGGCATTACTTCCACCACCAGCTATTGGCCACATAATATATATACTTCCCATTACACAACACACACTATGATGGCTTACATCATGTCTGTCAGTGTTGACCTGCACAGTTAACAGCTATGGCCCACTACCCACAGGGACAGACACTATTGTCCATAGCAGTTGTTCAGTTGAACATCATCACAACAACACCTGATGGCACATATAACTCATTCCACATCATCTATCCCATTATAATGGACCAGGTTCTACATTCTAATAAATGTACATATACTTCACATACCTGTTGTTGGAATGATGTCTTTATGAATGGCAGCTGCCTAAATGCCTGCATCTTCAGCTGTTAGTTTGATGAGCTTAATTTTTTTCCGCTTTTTCTCTTTCTCTCTCTCTCTCTCTCTCTCTCCCTCCCTCTCTCTCTCTCTCCCTCTCCCTCTCTCTCCAGTCAATGGATTGAGCTGTTTGAGTAGATTGCAGCCTGGCTTTAGTAGGTGATGCACTTGATCAGATGATGGCCTCTGCACCAATCAGTGTCCTACACTTGGTAACTGCATGCAGCTTGCTGTGTAGTGCTTCCAATTACCACTGTCATGGCAACCACCTACTACAAATCCCTACATCATGTGGGTGTGGTTCCTTTAACTTTCCTGTGTGATGGACATCCTTCCTGTGTGTGGGCCTCAGTGTTACAGACAGCAGGTAGCAATGCCTCTTACAGGAGAACCGGCACACTCAGGGCAGCCACATATTTGTAGGAGGTTCCAGAACTACAGACAGAGTGTGAGTAGAGTTGTGTTATGCTTTGTATAGTACTGGTGTTACAGGGTGTGTGTGTACATACTAGTTTACCTTAGAATGCAGTCTGCATAGCTCTCAACTGTTGTCATATCCTCTTGGTGGCCAGAGGTGTGCCTATCATGTTATGTCTGTCCACCACACAGGTCCTGAGTCAGATATTTCATTGGTAGTGTGTGCATTGAGTGCTATCAGTATAGGGCTACATTCATTTATGTTTCTAACCTCAATTCCCTGACTAAGGGTATGTTGCAGACTATCCTGTAACACCAGTGACTTGCTTAGTGTATGGCAACAGTTTTCCACATATGGGCCTGCATTCCAGCCTCTGTCCTCCACCTACATACCAAGCTTTGCACATATGACATGCTGTCAGGGGTTGTTCTGTAGTGGGCTGTGAATTTATCACACTGCCATTGCTGCCATCAGTTCCTGCTGTTGTATCCCCCACATATACGGTGGTGCTGGGGCCATATATGTGTGGGCTTCACCTACGCAATACATATGTGCCCTTATGCATTCCAGAGGCCAGTGTATGTAACAGTGGTATATGGCCCTGTATTATTGAGTCTGGGCGGGTGCACCATAAATGACCTAGCCTGTTACAAAATGTGGGGGTATCAGGGGTAAGCTGCCTTAAGATATCTGGATGTACAGTACCGTATACTTCATCTATATTTACATGACTTACATAAATTGGGTTAATGCAGGCCTACTGCCTCCTGCCATACAGACTGTTCTGTTTGTCAGTGTGCTTGTGATGGTGTCAGTTATGCCTTGTTATGTAACAGTTACATCCCATTTGGTCAACTGAAGTCTTTTCCACCTAGTGATTTTGTACAGAGTGTAGATAGAGGTTGCTGAACTATACACCTGCATTACTTACTGTTGATTGTTTGGTATCCTGTGGCCCAGTCTGTCTTTACTATTGTACAATTTGAAGGGCTTGGCCTGGACAGCAACAGTTGTGAACCTTTCCAGACTACTGTATTAGTATAACTGTTTCACAGTTGCATTACTCTATTTATATGGATGTTAATGTCTGAACAGCTATATGACATGGCATATAGAGCTGTAATAGTACACAAATAAAGGTTTTCCGTTTCTGCAAACCTGTGTGTGGTGTTTTTTCTTATGACCTCTCTGTGGGTATATGTTGCAGGCAACGATTGTCATTTGTATGGGTGGCCCATACAGTGTCCAGTTGTTCAGATGTTAATGGTAGGCATAGTGGCTGTTCCATACTGTGTGCACCTTCTACATATCTTACTGTACATATCTCTGCATGTGTATGTGTAGTCACATGTATATCTACATATATATATGTAGCTGCATATATGTGTCTGTGTATATGTATCCTGGAGATGTTGATAACTTCCACATTTTACATTTTCTATGGGAGGCAGACTGTACTGCATGATATGTTATCAATACCAGCCTGACATCATACAGGTGGGAAGTAGCACTGTTAACATCTTGTGCCCATGTCGTGTCAGGTCCTGGTTATGGGATCTGCAACACTTGGTAGTGTATTGCAGGGCAGACGTGTTTGGCTGTGTCTTATTCATACAAGATGTATATTGTTTGGGGCCTCTCAACCCCATTAACGGTACATGTGGACATATTTGTTTTTGTTAATCTACCATTGATATCTACAGATGTATGGCCATATATACCTATATAGATATATGTATATATCTGCTTACATATATATAACTATGTCCGTATATACCTACATAGATATATAGCTGCGTACATATATGTAACTTGGTGTGTATATGTAGACATATAGGTGTAGACATATATATGTGTTGATGTAGGCATTTGCATGTATATATGTTTATATATATTTATATATATGTATATATTTCTAAATATATATATATATATATATATATATATATATATATATATAGATATAGATATGTTATATCTGTTTAGATATTAATATATTTACACACACACATACATCTAAATGTTAGTATACATTCTCTGTACTGTTGCATAACTGGGCTGGATGATATGTTTCTGAAAACATCAGATTTATGTATATATGGCATGGCTTAGTGGTAAATCACTTTGTCTATGTTGTGCAGGGTCCTGGGTTCAGCCTTGCAAAAGCTGTTTATTTTGTTGCTGGGCGGAACATGGGCCATTGGATACAGAGTGATTAAGGCACTTTAAAGCAGTTGTAAATGGGTTTGCGCGTGTTTGTGTGGAGGTAAGCACTGCTAACTTCCGGTCACAGTTTCTTATACTTAGTTAGCTTCTAAATTGCTTAATCTGTGTTGGCAGTGCTTAACCCCTGCGCAAACAGGCTTAGACCCACTTACTGCTGCTTAAAAGTGCTTACTCCCTTTTACCCCCGCGCTAATTTGTTAATAGGAAAGTGGTGAAAACGTGGCACAAAGAGGGAAAGACAGTAGGGAAAATAGCTAGGGATGTGCAGGAAGGGTGTAGGGAAGGTCCATAGCTGCCCATTTCTTCTACAGCAGCAGCTATGCATATACACTGACTTTGGAGATTGATTTGGACTTTCACACCCCTGGGAGAGGGGTGAGGACAACAATAATAAGTTGTGATACCAATTAGACCGGTTTACATGTGTCCAGTAGACACATGTGCGATATAGACAGCTATGTATGGGGCGAGATTTTTTTGTGGGAACAGACTGCCCTTTTTTTTTTTTTTCAGGTGAGAGTGGGATGTTGGGGAGGGGTAGTAGATGTATTTGGGGAGGTAGGTTGGGTAGGTTAACAGACAAGACACACAAGATGCATACAGGGGTGATATATGACACATGGGGGTAAATACCTTGATGGGAAGGGATGTCACGATATCGGAAAACCACAAGCCCCCTAGTCGTAACAGTGGGACTGAGGTCCCCACCCATGGTCAGTCACCACTGCACCTTCACAGCCCCGAAGGTGGCTGTGCTGGGGGCAGAGCTGCAGAGCCAGGCTGACTCTCTAATCATGACACGCAGCCCTCAAGCTGGCGTAGAAGATCACCACACTGTTCGTTGATCGCTCTATGCACCATGATCCCGTCCTGGTGACAAGTGACAGGTGCCTGTCAGTGCCCACTCTCAGGGGGGAGCAAGCCCCATCCCCTGAGGTGGTTCCACCCGAAGGTGTTGCAGGACCAATGGACAGGGAGGTCTGGGGTTGGGCCCCAGACATGTTGGTGCCCGATGCCTCGGCCAGCTGAAGTGGGACAGGTAGGTCCGCTGGGACCGGCCTTTCCAAGCATGCTATAGTGTTTAGATTTCATCATCATATATGGGTTAGCAATAGTCAACACATTCCAGGGTTAGGTATAACAGCATGCATAGATATTCCCATTAACCCAGATACCAGATACGGAACAGTTGCATAACAAACAAAACACATGCATATATGGGACCACAGTGATAATAAGAACACCATGCAGGTACGTTGATGGCACCATGCCAACAATGTTGGAATAATTCAATATGGTACATGCATGGGAACCATTAAAATATTTGTCAAACAATTGGACATTATCAGAGTCAGTACATACCAGTTGGGGTGCGTATGTTGATTATTGTTGGAGATAAGGTGGGGGGGGGGAGATGTCAATTAACAAGTAGTATATTCCTGTAGTTCACATTACTTTCCTAGTCAGTGTTGTTATCTGTACCTTACAAGTCTTGCTACACTACCCTATAGCCTTATTCTGGACAGTGATATGGCTGTCATCATCATTACACTGGTATACCTGTGGAGGGAATGTTTGTTAACACTTACTGTACACATACGCATGGATTCTGGGTTAATGTTTTGCACTATGCTATCCAACTCTTTCTGCACAGTCTCTGGCCATATGCTGACCACATGCTGGTGTGCCTGGACATATCTAGTATATTGCCCTCTTCCACCTTTAGTGACCTGACTCACACATATACATGCTTTCCTACACAGTTATATTATGTAGCACAGTGTGGGAGACAGTGACCAGTGATACTTTATTATTCAGAGAAACTGCAACACCCACAATCCCCTACAATACCAGGGTGGACAGTAACAGTGCAGGTTATATTGGTCTGTATTTCTCAGCATAGTGTTCATATCCGACATACCTGTGGAAGCAATGTTTGTTAGCACTACCTGACTGTTGCCACACAACGTTCCAGATTACACATTAGTATTATGCACATACATGTTGTTTTAACACTACAAATATTATATATAAATAAATAAATAAATTATTTTTAAATGTTTTTAATGCACTACATTGTATACATAATAATAAGGATGTATTTAAAGTATTTAAATTGTTGAATGAGTTTTTGAGATTGTTTGTTTCCTATTCACAGTCATATTCATGAGGATGGTTTAAACAGTTTTTTATTGGTTAATTTAAAATTTGTCAGTATATATATATATATATATATATATATATATATATCTATATACATGTGTGTGTTAATTAGATTATGCTTTTGTCAGACGAAGTCTTACAGTTACTTTGACGAAAAATGTGGTGATTTGTCTAACGTTTAACTTTGGAATAAATCTGTTTAAAACATTTCGGCTGTCCGGTGCGGTTTGTCCTCTCCTCAGTGTTTTATTGTTTATTATGCACATACATCTCACTCTGTTATTGTACACACTCTGGTCACAGCTTGACAACATGGGAGTGTAGATAGGACATACTTGAAATATTACTCTCCTAACAGTTTCAGGGGTTGCTACAGTGACAGGTGTGTTCTCATGATGGTTGGCAATCACTTGTATTCCCTGTTTGCTGGCTACACATCTGGGATCATGCCCCAGACTTACCAGGGGGACAGACAGGGGAAGCAGGCAGCAGATATGGGCACATATACTGGACATTCTAGCCTCATGTGTACAGTTGTGGGGTATGAATCTGTATGCAGTCTAATTCCACTCCCAGGATTCAGATCATGGCTGTGTCTGCTACAACTTAAACACTGTCCATCACAGTTGTGTCTGCTATATTGATATTGCTGTATATCTCCAATCTGCTTTCTGTCTTATTAATTCCCTGTGCTTATGCATTCTGACCTTGTATAACAACACTCTTATACAGCTTTTCTAGACAGTTATATGTTGTAGGACAGTGTGGGTGACAGTGATGTGTAATACCTCATTATTCAGAGCAACTGTATATCATTCTTGTATTTCTGGGCACAGTGTTGGTATCTGACAGACCTGTGGGAGGAATGTTTATTAGCACTACCTGAATGTTCTCACACAAAGTACCAGGTTCCACATTACTATTATGCACATACATTTCACTCTGTTACTGTCCACACTCTGACCACAGCTTAACAAGTTGGGGTGTAAATGGGAGATATGTGGCTTCTTAGTCACATAAGGTATTGGGGAGTTGCTAGTGTGCCAGGTTTGTTGTCATAGATGTGTGTCAATCAGTTGTATTTTCTGTTTGCTGCCTATACCTCTGGAATCATCTCACTGATTTCCCAGGGGGACAGGTTGATAGGCAATAGATATGGGCCACTTTAATAGACATTCTGGACATATATGTACAGTTGTGGGGTATGATTCTGTATGCAGACAATTACCACTGGCAGGATTCGAACCGTGGCTGTGTGTGCTAAAAAAAAACAACAGTTCACATCTCAGTTGCATGTGCTATTCGTTTTTTGTTGTCTGAATTTTCCCTGTTTACTATCTATGTGTCTCTCAGTTGTACTAAATGGTCTCTGGAGATTACACCTGTCATATACAGGCATTCCTACACATTCAATTTATGGTGCATGGTGTGGGAAACAGTGCTTAATACAACAGTACTATTACATGATTGCAAATCTACATTACCATATGATACCAGAATATACACATGCAGTCCAGCAGTTAGACCTGTTTTGTCAGGATATTACAATTTTATTGATGTACAAACAATATGAGACTCTTCCTGCCATGTTCTCTAGTGTGTGCAGTACTTGCATTGAACAATACAGGTTTTATACTAGCAACTAATTTACTACTACTTTTATTTTTATTTCCTATGACAGTAAAAGCATGAGTATTACTGACCTGCCTCGCGTCACAACCTTGCCAGGCGGCAGATGTGGGCCTCCTGGTTCGCAGCCCGCTCCGTTGCAGCTGTGGGGGACATAAGAGGAATATTTAGCCATACCTATCCATGATATACCTGAGTTGGCAAGTATTACACACATACTGGGGTGATACACACATCTGGAACATCCCCTGATGCTGTAGCCTCTTGGAGCCACTCCTCCAAGATGACCCCCTTCCACCGCTTCAGGTCGGCATAGTGGTGCCTGACCTGCTCACCAGTTCGGGGTATGCCAGTGGCACTGGTGAGGTCACGGGTGAGACGGTCCCAGGCCTCCACCTTATATTGAAAGCCCTGATACTGGCCCTGCAGCAGTCTCTGTGCATGGTCTTTAACTAGGAGTCCTGCCATGACCTTGGACTCCTGGATGCACCAGCACTGTGCCCGGAAGAGCACTCTTTCTCCCCTTACTGCCATAGTGCCTGCAAGGGGAAGCTACAACCAGTTATGAGATGTATTCCCGCCTCATGGGTTTAAGTAGGGCCAATTTCCCACACTTTTCCGTGATTGGCTGGTTTTGAAAATACTAAGCTATGGGCAAACCTGCTTACCAAGGGTTGGCATTGTTTAAAGGGGTATACCACTGGGCACAATGAGTTAGCTGGTCTACACATTGCTCACACCTCCTAAGCTGGCCTGTGCAATGCTTAGCATTGCTTACATTAGACTTTCATTATAATGTCTTTTTGGCATTGTGTTATTATTCATTACACCTTATATGTATGCCTGGTATCCCTGACTGATGTGTACATACACTCTGTGTGGTCCTTGTGTTTTATTGGGGGCTTCAACACTCTATTACAATTACAACTCACTTCTGGACTTACGGCTGTACTCCAGTTCACATATTTATGTTATGTAGTGAGTTATGGCACACATGACTGTATACTGATGCCTTCCACAGGTTCAGTTTGGTTATACTATGGTGAGGACTTGTTTGCTACTACCTTGTGCTTCTGTGATGGCTTGGTAGATAACTACTGGGACTATGGTGTATAGGGTCCTGGGTTCGAGACCTGCATGGCTGTTTATTTTTGTCGATAGGCAGTACAAGGGCCATTGGATACAGAGTGATTAAGGCACTTTTGAGCAGTTGTAAGCAGGTTTGCGTGACGGTAAGCACTGCTAACCTGCCGTTACATCTGCTTACAGAGATTTAGCTTTAGAATTGCTTAGCCAGTGTAGGCATTGCTTACTGCTGTGCAAATGGGCTTAAGCCCACTTACTAGTGCTTAAATATGCTTACTACTGCTTAGTTGTGCTTAGACCTGCTTACTAGTGCCTTATTCATTATGATACTGACACCTCACATGTGCATTTACTGCAGTACTCCAGTTCATAAATATATGTTTTGTAGTGGGTTATGCAACAAAAATATTGGTCATAACATGCTTTGCCATGTAAAATGGAATGTGCTGCAGTGGGACTTGAACCAGGAATGCCTGCTTGTGATGCAAATGCTCTGCCCACTACACTATTGCTATGCTGCTTCATTTGCATATATCTTCCTTGTTGTCCTCTTCAGCCATTTAAGCTACATTAACCATAGCTAAGAGATGGGCACACCCGTGCACCTACAGTTAGCTTTAATTGGATTAAAAAAAAAAAAAAAAAAAAAAAGGGTTTCTTCATTTTATTTATATCTACTGTTGCTGTCGTACACATGGGGGACTGTTGGTGGGGATATGCGGACACCTATGAGCATTCTCGCTCATTTCTTACCCCTTCCTGCTGTTCTACATTACGGGGGCATGTTTATTCTGAGAGCTCTGCTCTCATACACGCACTCTGTACTCTTACATGCTCTGTGTAAGCCTAGGAGCTCGGGCAACGAGCATCATTAATATGCATGGTGCGCTGCCATCCTGCTCCTAAACGGTTGCTTCCATGCAGGACTAAGCTAGTCCTGCATGGAAGTTTAGTAAATCCGGGGGAGAATTATTCCTGTGAATGGAACACTCGCTCTTTTCCCAAATGAGGTAGATGGAAATATACTAACTTTACAAATTGCTCCTTATGCATCTAATTGTACAGACTCTTTTGTTGTTAATTTATCTACTTGTGAATTAAGTTCAGTTGAATGTAATGTTTTAAACCTGGGTTTAAAATTTGTGCCTATGGTTATTCCACGCTTGCACATTTTGAAACAAGAAATATTTCTGTTAGAAAGTTACATTTGAAATATTTTTTAGCAATAAATGGCTTAGTCAGTCTAATGATAAATTTTATGATTGTGTTTTAGAGAGTGATGTTTGTAATGATGAATGTTTTATGTCATGTTTCTGATATGGATGATAATTTAAATGCACATTGTTTGTTGGATACTCAAGCGATTTAGGTTAAAAGTTCTTTTATTCCACCATATATAAATGAGACTATTAAAGAGTTTTCTGCCATGTTGAATTTTCAAGTTGAACAGTTATATTATGAATTTAACAAGGTCAAACATAAGACTATGTATAATTTGAAAAAGTCTGAATGGAATGTATTAATTAATCTTAGTAAAAGAAGGGATATTGTAATAAAGCCTTCTGATAAAGGCAATAAAATTGTAATATTACATTATACACAATATATTGCTATGTGTTATGAACATTTAGAGAATGAATTAGTTTATGAAAAAATGTAATATTAATGCCTACAATGATGCCTTTATGCAATATAAGTTACTGCTACAAAAAGGATATAGACTAGGTTATCTAACCAAAGAAAACATTGATAAGAAGTTTGGTGTTGCAAGGATGGAAAATTGCATCCTTTTATTGTTTGCCCAAATTGCATAAACTACCTGGTTGCCCTATTGTGGCGGCTTGCAGATACATTTTGAATAATATAGGATTTTTAATACACAACCATTTAAGACCATTTGTTGTTAAGTTGAAATCCTATATTAGAGACTCCTTTGATTTTTTTTAAGTAAGATATCTGATTTGGTATGGAATAAGGATATGTATTGGCTTACCATGGATGTTAAAAGTCTTTACACTACCATCAAGCATGAACATGGTATTAAAGCCTTATATTATTATTATATTATTTCTTAAGTGATAATCCCTTGTCCCATTACATTGTTGATCTTACTCATTTCTGTTTGATGAACAATTATTTTGTATTTAACAAAGTGCTGTACCGTCAGTTACAAGGTATGACAATGGGGGCTTCCTTTGCCCCCATGTATGCTAACTTGCTTATGGCCCTTTTTGAATTAGAATATCTGTATAAGCATAAGTTTGTATGTGATAATGTTATAAGCTATTACAGATATGTAGATGGTTTAATTTTCCTATGTAAGGGTGGTAAAGAAAAAATTGGTAGTTTTCATGGTGATTTAGAAAAGAATAAATATGGTCTGAACTTTGATGGTTTGCAGTATGGTGGTAACCAAATCATCTTTTTGGATTTGGTTTTAAAGGACTAGATGGTAGTAGTATTAATACTACAGTTCATAGGAAATTTGCAGAGAACAATCACTTTTTACATGGGGGAAGTTTTCATTCTATACATCTTATAGAATCTTTACTTTATGGGGAATTTTTATGTATTCATAGAATATGTAATAACTGTGAGGATTTTTTGGTGGAATCAGATAAAACTTTTGGCATGTTTATTAAAAGGGGTTATGATAGATGTGTAGTTGATAAGGCTTTACAAAGGACAAAGGGTAGTTTCACAGAATTTTAATGTAACTCATTCAGGGGTTGGTTTACCATACATTAATTACTGTAATAGTAATAAAAATGGGTATGATAAAGTATATTTTGTGTCTACATATAACTATCTTAGTGATAAGCATAATATTTAAACATTGTTGGAATTTTTTGATGAGAGATAATGATTTAGTACATATTTTTAATGAATATCCATCTATTTCTTACAAGCGTGGTAAGAATTTAAAAGATTTTTTTAGTTTCAATTTTTTACTTTTCTTGAAGATACAGTTATACAGACTCCTTCATTATTAGGTACATTTTCTATGGTAGTTGTAATGTTTGTTGTAATGTGGTAACATCCTTTGATAAAATAAATGATTTTCATTTTGCTCCTATGGGGAAATTTTCTTGTGTTACTGAGGGCATTGTTTATGCTTTAAGATGTTCCTGTAATATACTATATAGGAGAGAGTAAGAGAAAGTTTAGAACATGATTACAAGAACATATTAGGGACATCAGAAATCAAAAAATTGAAAGTAATATTGCTATGCATTTTAAAGAGAAGCACAATAGTGATTTTTCCCTACTACAGGGATGTATTCTTGAAGAAATTTCTGTACAATTTAAAAAAAAATGTATTTTAAAGGATAAATTACTGCATAAAGAATCTGTTTATCGAATTCTGAAGTGAATTGCAAGTATTTATTGCTTAATTGATTAATTGTTTGTTGATTGAAGTGATTATAAAAGGTGTTTAACATTTGATGAATTTGTATTACTCCTGGAAGGCTGTTTGCTGAAGCGCTAGAGTGTTTTATTTAATAAATTTGTTTTCTGTGGCCAGTTGTGGATTTATTTAAGTCAAGTAGATTCTTTGAAATGGATTAAAGTCTCACTCACTTGAGCCTATGGATGATTCTTTTGGATTTTTCTGTGGTGTGCACTACAGACTGTACATCTCTGTATTACATGCTCTATATGAGTTGATATTCCTGGCCAAGACATATTATTTATTACTATTTCTTTGTATTTTACTATTCATAGATGTCACTTATCACTGTCTAAAACATTCGTTTTCAATTGACTGGAATTTTTATTTTTATCAGATTTGAACATTAAGAATTTGACTGACTCTATTTCTTCCCTAAAAGAAATGCAAGACTGAAAGCACAGTTGAGTAAGTCCTACTTACTTGTAACAGTAGATCTGATATTCTTAATCCTCGTTTATTCTTTATGCATGGGTATCGGTTCCAACCTCGGAACCGAGCTGGCCATTTTCCAAGCTCGCGTCAGCTACAAACTCTCGAGCTAAACTCTTATCCATAATCCCCCCCTCCCTGTTACCTCAGATTTTGTTTGCCGCGTTGCCATTCGGTCGTGTCAAGCTGCTTCTCTTGAGCTAAGTATAGTTATTTGTTGTCAGAATAGTCATTTATATAACTTTTTCTGTCAGAAAAGTTTCTATTTTGTTTTCTCTTACCCTATCGCATCTAGTGACCATATTTTCTTGAGTTTTCTTCTCTTTTCTCTACACCTTTTACTGCAAGGTATTTCTCCCCTACCATCGTTGGTAATCTTCCTTTTTTTCATACCTTCGGGTATTCTTTTGTACCATTGCTGGTATCCTTTCTCTATCCCCTTTTTCTATCAAAAATGGCAGATAAGAAAGGTAGTCCGTGTTTTAAAAGGTGTTCTGATTGTGGACACAAATTACTTACATCTGATGCACATTGTGCATTTATTGTTTGGGGGCATCCCATTTATCTGTTGACCCGCCATGTACTATCTGTGAAAATTTTTCTAACAGAACCTTATTAGAAAGGAAAAACAAGTTGTTGCTGAAGGGACTTCTTAAATCTCCCTTTTCAGAGGCTATTTCTGGGTGGGAGGCCTCAACCCCTCCTAGAGCCCATAAGAACATTTTCGATGTTCCTACTAAGGCCAAGTCTTTGCCTTCATTCCCAGCTGGGAACTCCTGCCAACCAAAACCTAAAAAGGCTAAAGTTTCCACTCCAGAGCTCACTCAGTCAGCCCAGTGATTTTGGTGCCTAGACTTTCGACACCGAG
The DNA here is from genome assembly GCF_019279795.1 of Protopterus annectens. Lineage (NCBI taxonomy): Eukaryota > Metazoa > Chordata > Ceratodontiformes > Protopteridae > Protopterus > Protopterus annectens. The sequence continues at coordinate 898,412,882 of NC_056746.1, forward strand.
GCCTTCAGCTCCATTAGTGATCTCGGCTCCGTCTTCTCCTGCAGCCTTCACTATATCGGCACCGAGGGGCTCCTTGGTTCAGACTATTATGACTACTGTATCGGCACCGACCGCTCAGTTGGCACAGACCTTGACTACGTCGGCTCTGACACCTTACTCAGAACCGACACCTCAGTTGTTGGCTCCAATTTTGTCGGTTCCAGCTTTGGTACCAACAACCACTTCGGCACCGATCTTTGTGTCAGTGCAGACCATGACCTCGGCACCGATGATTTCCTCGGTGCAGACACCCATAGTCCAGTCTCTCTTGGCACCATTGTTCTCAGTGCAGACTGGTGAGGTGGGCACCGAGTTTGTCTCTTCTGTGGACAGGCCTGTTTCTCGCTCAGTCTCCGTGAGGTCCACTAGAAGCCTTTCCGAACACAGTGTGTTGCATCTTGTGGAACAAGTGCTTTTGGCCATCACCAAAGACCCCTTCTTATTCTCCTCCTTCATTGCCTTTGAAGTCAATTGATATAGCACAGTCTTCCCCCTCTGCAGTTCACTTTATGGATCTCACTAAGGAACCACAGTTGCCTTCATGGCAGGAAAGTTTTGCTATGACCCAGGATGACAGTTGTGACATGCGTAATTTGCTGCTCCACAGCCAGCCGGGGAGTCCGAGTCGGCAGGCTGAGCCACTTAGGGGAGGGGTGACCCCTGTCCTGGACACTCACTCCTCTTCAGGTAGACCAGCCTTTCAACTGATGGAGAAGGCTTTCGCTTCTGCTGGTGATACCGTGCTGTCTATCCCCCCACCTTCCTCTGGTACACTGGTTTCACAAATCACACCTGGCGGACACCAGGTGCAAGGGCCTCAGGACATATTCCCACAGGAAACCCCTTTTCCTCTGTCTTCCCCAGCTTCTCCCTCTGAGGAAGTCTACCAGAAAGTTTGTGTAAGAGGAAGCACATGGACTCCACAGAGGAGTCCCTCACTGAAGACACAGACTTTGATGAGGGGGAAGGATCCCCTCAGTCACCCTCTGAGGTATCCTTTGGTGATATCCTCAAAATCCTTAAACAGAGAGGTGACTGGCAGCCCTATAATCTGACCTCTGAGGAGTCTGTGTTCCTGCAGGCTTTTCGCATCCGGCCCCCTACCTCCTGGGTTACTCCACCTGCTGATGAACTTGTCCGGCTCATCATGCAGCATGCGTGGAAGGCTCCTGACACCATCAAGGCTATTCCCCGGAGGCCAGATAAGATTTTGTCCCCTCCTGCTATGGATCCCCATTGGTAAAAAGGTCTTCCTGTGGATGTTCTGGTGGTGGCAGCCACAACAAAAAAGGATCTGGCAGAAGAAGAAAGTCAGACTGTCCATCCGCCTAACAAAGAGTCCCAGGCCCTGGACAGGATAGGGAAGTGCACCTTTGCATCAGCGAACTTTACTATCAGGTCCCTGAATTATATGGCATACTTTACCAGGCTTCAAAGGGATCTGATTTCTGAGCTCTCTGAAACCTTGGCTGGTGCCATGTCTGATGAGGTCCGTGACAAAGTGGCCTCTCAGCTGGCCACCATTGAGTCAATATCGAACTCCTCTATGCGACTGATATCTCACACATCAGAAGGAGCAGCTAGAGTGGCGGTTCAGCTGCGGTCCTGAGATGACACGCCTGGATGCGCTTGTGCAATTTCGCAGAACCCTTTAAGGCTTCCTTTCTTAACACTCCCATTGAGGCCTCTTTGTTGTTTGGACCCAAAGTTAAAAGCACACTGGCCAGATGTGAACAGGATGGTAAGACCGTTTCTGCCGTAGGTGTCCATTATTCTTCCCCTCAACGTGCTTTCTCCCAAAACCAAAAGAGTGGGAATATATGGTTCAAGAAATCTCAGGGTCCTTTCCGTGACACACAGGCTGAGTTCTCCCCTAGAGGCAGAGGGGGAAACTCACAGGGAAGACACTCCTTTCGGGGCAGAGGGGGTCCGCATAACCAGGATTCCAGGGACTTTTTCCCTGGCCAATCGTACCAGCACTTCTGAAGAGCGGCCCAACTCCTTTCCACTGGAGGTGGTTGGGGATTGTTTCTCCTTGTACCCTTCTGCCTTGCTAACCATCACCATCGATTCTTGGGTACAAAGGATTATAATCAGAGGTTATCATATCCCCTTCGATATTTGTCCTGTCCCTTCAAAAAACCTTCCCAACATTCCACCCAGTCAAAGGGAAGAAGCAGCACTAGAGATGGAAAAGCTGCTAAGAAAGAGAGTCATCCAAATAGTTCCTCCAGACCAGATAGGATCTGGATTCTACTCAAGACTATTTTTGGTGCCAAAGAAAACCAGGGACTGGAGACCAATTTTGGATCTCAGTGTATTGAACAAGTTTGTGAGAGTACAAAAATTCCAGATGGTCACAATACAGTCTATCCTCCCGCTTTTGGAAAAAGACGATTGGATGTGCTCGACAGATCTTCAAAATGCGTACTACCACATAAAGTGGACAGACCATTAAGAAGATTTCTGCACTTTCATGCAGGAGCCAGTCACTACCAGTTCAGAGTACTGCCCTTCAGACTCTCTACAGCCCCCAGAGTGTTGACAAAGTGCATGGCAGTTGTCACAGCTCACTTGTGACTTCAGGGATTCCAGGTGTTTCCATACCAAGACGACTGGCTCATTTCTGCCCCCCCCACCAGACATCTACTGGAAGAAGCCCTGGCATACTCTCTCCTTGCTGCACAAAGGCTAGGCATAACCATAAACTGGCAAAAATCCAATCTCACCCCATCTCAGTCGACATAATTTATAGGGGTTATCTTTGATACAAAGAACTGCAGAGCTGCCATTTCAGAGCACAGAATGTTAAGGATAAAGCAACAACTGATTCCAAACCTTTCAAGGGAGAAATCCACAGCTCACTCTGTTCTATAGCTGTTGGGTTCCATGGCAGCCTCCATCACCATTGTCCCCCTGGCCAGGTTTCATATGAGGCTTCTACAATGGCTACTGCTCACCCAATGGTATCCTTTTCAGCATCCTCTTTCAACCAAGATTCGAGTAACCCACAGGTGCAAACAGGATTTAAATTCATGGATGACACACAGTCTGTCACAATGGTCTCACCCCTTCTCCCCCCAGCAACCCAATGCCACAGTGACCATGGATGCCTCCCTGATGGGGTAGGGGGGGGCTATGTCAGGGACAGACAGTCCAAGGCACTTGGTCCGAACTGGAGGCCCATCTGCATATAAATGTTCTAGAGCTGAGGGCGGTGCTTCTGGTGTTGCAAGCATTCCATCCCCTGCTGCTGTCTGGGATGATTGCAATTCAATCAGACAACATGGCGGTGGTCTGGTACATCAACAAGCAAGGTGGAACCAAATCTTACCCCCTTTGTCGAGAGGCGATGAGGATATGGCCATGGGCAATAGGTGATGGCTACCTACCGTTTTCTTCTAGCAACACACATTACCGGGAGTTCCAACGTGATAACAGACAGACTCAGCAGGTGCATTCTGCAACCTCACAAGTGGTCCCTGAATCCCTTGATAGCGGCAGAGATCTTCCACTGCTGGGGACATCCTTGCTGCAACCTCTTTGCATCCCCGACCAACTACAAATGCAGCAACTGCTTCGCTCTGATTCCCCCTCTGGGACAGTCACCCAGGGATGCTCTAGTCCACAACTGGCCCTCAGGTCTTCTTTATGCATTCCCACCCTTTCCCCTCATTCCCTAGTTTCTGAAGAAAGCCCGTCGGTTGAAGAGCAAGGTGATCCTCATAGCACCATATTGGCCTCATCAGATTTGGTTCCCCTTCCTTTGGCCTCACCTACTAGATCGACCATGGATTCTCCATCCAACCCCAGAGTTGATCTCACACCCACAGAACCTGATTCATCCCAACTTGAACAGCCTGAAGCTCACAGCTTGGCTACTCCAATTCCCTTGATTGCCAGGCAGAATGATCTTTCTTTACCAGTACATGACATTCTCATTGCATCTCATAAGTCTTCCACTAGAATTACTTATCTAAGCAAGTGGAAAAGATGTACCTGTTGCTGAAAGATAAACAAGTAGATCCCTTCTCAGCACCAGTGTCGATAATACTAGACTATCTGGCCGACCTTTTCCAATTGGGTCTATTGGCCTCTACCATTAGAGTTCATTTTGCTGCAATTTCTAATTTCCATGAGGGTGTCCAAGATTCCTCTCTTATGTCTCACAAATTGTGCAAGACCTTCATAAAAGGTGTGAATCATCTGAAGCCACCTTTTGGAGAACCTATTCAACCATGGGATCTATCATTAGTTCTACAAGCTCTGACAATGCCACCCTTCGAACCAGCTTCTTCTTGCGACCTCAAGTATTTGTCATGGAAAACCTTGTTTTTGGTCACCATTACTTCTGCCAGACGTATCTCTGAGCTTCAAGCTTTATGTATCAAGAGTCCATACTTGATTTTTCATAGAGACAGAGTATCTTTGAGAACTAATCCTTCATTTCTGCTAAAAGTGATCTCTGAAATGTCTGTTAATCAAACCATTGAATTGCCAGTTTTCTTTTCCAATCATTCAAACAGAGGAGAGTATTGCCTACATATCCTAGATATCCACAGGCAAATCCATTTTTACTTAAACAGGACTAGGTCCAGTAGGATCTGCTGTTGCTAAGGTCACATTAGCTAGATGGTTGAAGGACTGTGTGACCTTCATTTATACACAAACCATGAAAGCTCATTCAACAAGGTCGGTGGCAACTTCTGCTGCCTCCCATGGCAGAGCTTCTTTACATGACATCTGTGCAGTTGCAACTTCTGCTACACCTCATACCTTCATCAATCATTACAAATTGGATTTGGCTTCCAGGGGAAGAGCATCTTTTGCTTCTATGGTGCTCAGGAATGTCCTTCCATGAGAGCCTCCCAGGAATAGAGGTAGCTGGGGACTCTGTCCCATGCATATGGAATGAACGAGGATTAACAATATCAGATAAAGCCCTCCTGTGGCTTCTAGTGGAGCTCACGATCCGGTTCTCTTAGGTCATTTGACCAGAGGTAGCCTCTACCTTCTTTTGACTTGCAAACTCAATCTGAGGTAACAGAGAGAGGGGGATTATGGTAAGAGTTTATCTCGAGAGTTTGTAGCTGATGAACCAATAATGACTGAACGAGGATCAACAATACAGCTGGAACATTATGGTAAGACATAACTTCTTTATCTTTGAATTCCACATGGCCTCAGTGGCATATGGGTTTTTTGCCTGCATAAACCCACAATGCCAGCTTTCAAGAGCTCAGAATTCCCTCCTATGATTCCTTATGGTAAGGAATTGGCTAAGTCCCTCCCATCAGGGAAAGCCTTATCCCTGTCACGAGAAGTCAGTTGTTTGGGTGTTTAGTGCTAAGTAGTAAGAACCAAGAAGACCAGCAGCAAGAATTACCTGAAACCATTCAATTCACAGCCAGAAAACACCAACACAGATAACCAAAGTCACCCAACAACACAACACTTTGGGATAGCATTGAACTATACACAAGATAAGGGGGATAATGGGTAGGTGCTAACACTGAGACAGCATGTGTGTTGAATATCTACTGTTACAGGTACATAAGACTTATGTAACTGTACTATGTTCATTCATGTTGCCTTAATGGCATATAGGTAGATTCTTAAAGCTTATCCTACCTGGGAAGAAGAAAGATAAGGATCCATGAGCCCCTGAAGAATGGTCCTTACAAAGCATTTTTCTAATGCTCTCTTTTCCATTTCTTTTATTTATTTTATACTATTCAATACCTCATATACAGTTGATATAGACTTTGACTTTCATCTTCTAATAACTGTTTTTTTGGCAGCCAGCAGAACTGAACTTAATAAGGTCTTACTATCTTTAGGCAATTCAAATCCTGTATCCCAGCTCAAAAGAATAATTTCCTTACTTACAGCCATTTGCTCACCCAATATTTCTGGTACAGTACTCTGTAGGGTCTAACTAACAAATTAAAAATGTCCACTCTGGTCGAATGGTTTGTATATTTTTATTTCAAGTTGGTAAGCGCTTTCGTGGATCCATGCTTCTTCAGACCATTTAAAAACAATGAATTAAAGGAAACTGATTCAATAAAAAGAGCAACCCAACCAATCAATACAAAGAAATTCAAACATGTGACAAAAACATTCAAAATGTAAAATAATCATTGGAACTAGCCTTTCCGCTTGCCTGATTTAAAGAGATATGCTCATTTAATCCTGGGCTGCAATCAGCCTTAAAATCTAAAATCCAACCCAGTTCAACATATTCTGTTTTACTGCAAATATCTCCATCCCTAATACTGGCATTCACCATTTCTAAATCTAAGAACTTAAAACTATGTTGATGCCCTTTCTCCTTCACAAAGAAATTCCAATCCCTCCGAGCTACACGCTCTAGGGACCTAAACCTTGTCACCACAATAAACAGGACATGCTGGAGGGATAAATTCCTGTCCCAGAGACTTCCCATACTATGGAACAGACTACCCATCTATGTCAAGCAAAGTTCTTCATTAGCACTCTTCAAGAAAAATCTTGATGAGTGGATGGGAAATAGGAAATACACCCGGGGATCACTTCTGTGTCTCTGCTCGACAGTGGCACAGGAAAATAACTTTCTTGGGTGGCGTAAGCCAGGGAACCTTGTTGGCTAGGCTTACGTAGGCCCTTGGGCCAATAGCCTAGCACCTACTTATGAACCTATGAACCTATGAACATGTTTAGCTAAAGCCCTGCTATCTTTATATTTCCTTATGTCATTACAGTGTTCTAGGACCCTCTTTCAACATATGGTTGATTTTGCCTATATAAAATCCTTCACACTGTGTGCATTTATCTAAGTAAACTATATTCTTGGTTCTGCAGTCCGCACAAAAATTAAACTCAAAAGTCCTACCAGAAATAGGGTGTTTAACATACAGCATACTCCAGATAAATTTACATGCTTTACATGATCGACAGGAAAAAGTTTCAAAGTGATCAGAAATTACATCTTTCCTATCTAATTGTTGTCTATAACAAAGATGTTGTTTAAGTGTTTTATTATTCGTAAATGTTAATCTGGGTGCTTGACCTAAACATTTCCAAAGGTCAGCAACTGCCATTAAACAGGCCATTTCTTCCTAATAATATCACAAACTAGATTCACATCACTGGAAAAAGTAAGCAACACTCTAGGTGTACTAACTAGAGCACTAGATTTAGTCTGTGAACCCATGTCTCTCTTACTGGAAAAATATAGTTTAGCTTTAGTGTACCTTGTTAAGTGTACTTCATCTATTGTCTTGTCTATCTCAGGCAGTGAATATCTTCTTTCTAGGAAGTATTTTTTAACAGGCTAAAGGCTCCATCAAGCATCTGTAGTCTGATAGTCCTTAAACCCTGACCTTTCAGAACATACCTGGAAACATGTCTAGAGTGCATACTGGTCTTATGCAGCAAGTTATTCTTGCAAGGTTTTTTGAAAATACTTGTGTCCAAGTTCCTCTGCATATTCTTATGTACCGTAATGTCCAGAAAATCTATCTTTAGGTTAGAAAAATGACCACTGAATTTCTGGAAAGATGTAGTACTACGTGAAAATTCAACAAATTCAAACAATGTCTGCTGGAGTCCATCCTATAACATAAACACTTCATCCACAAAATGGCTATAAAAGCTGATATACATTGTATAGGGATTTTCACTCCACACAATGTCTTGTTCCTACTGCGCTAAAACAACATTAGCACAACTATTAGCGAAGGCTGTGCCCATTGCCACTCAAACTTTTTGGATATTAAAATCTGCTCCAAAAATAAAAGCATTGTTTTTCTAAAATAAGTTCAAGCAGTGCACAAATTATCATTGACTTACTGGTAGAAAACTCACTGTGTGTGGATAAAGAGGTCTCAGTTCCTAAATCATTAGGGATTGCTGTGAAAAGTGAATTGGCATCTAGTGTTACAAACATCAAGTCATCATTTAAAACAGTCTCTCTTGACCATTGATACAAATCATTTCAAAATTTAGTGTCTATCAATGCAGTGCCAATGGAGTCTAAAACCAGTTGTAGTTGTTTCTCCACATAAACGGATAAAGACTCAGTGAGCCAGCCACGACCTGAAACAATGGGACACATAGGTGGATTCTCGGAAACCTTATGTACCTTGGGCAGCCAAAAAATGACTGTAGTGACTGGGCAATCAACCGTAAAATAATTAAATAACTCAATATTTATAAAGTTACTCATGTATAAATCAAATATATAAAAGTTCACCCTGTTAATCAGACCAGTTACTTGAAATTTCTGTAAACGTATATATATATATTCTCGTCACTCAACACATCTATAATTTTTGTATTATAAAAGTCTCTGTCCATAACCACTATTCTACCACCCTTATCCAATGGACATATCTCTAAATGAGATGCTTCACAGAGTTCATTTGAGCTCTTCATTCATTCTGATTAAGATTAAAAAAATGACTGTTTATGCCTGTCATTGAGAGTTTGCCTTCTGCCATCTTCACAGTGATTAACAAAAGCCTCAAGCAAAGGACTCAAACTAGAGTGAAAGTACTAGTTTTCTTAAAGTTATTTCCAAAGTTATTGTTAGAATTTTCACTCTTTGGGGACATTAATTCAAGCATAATATTTTGAGCAAGCATTCTCAAATCAATAAGGGCATCAGTGACGTCCGTGCATTTAGCGGGTACAAACAATAGCCCTTTACTTAAACTGACTTGGGTGGTGGGTAGTGGAAAAGAAGAAACATTAAAATTCAGTTCATCTGATTCTGAGTCCTTGTTGCAACACCTACTGTTCTCTCTGACTGACTTGCTTGTCTCAGCCACCCTTTCCTTGCTCTACTTTGGGATTGGCCCTTGTTGGATTCCTTGTCTATTGGTAGTGGTTCCACCAACAGCAATGGATTCAGAAAAGGACGGATACTGGAATAGATGGTTGGCTATTCACATGGGGTTTTAATGTTACCTCTGCAATTTTTTTACAAAAAGCAAAATAAGCAGACCCAGCAAGCTGCTGGTGAAGGACAGTCTAACATGTCTGAATTACTGTCTTCAAAATCTCACCCCCATCACCATGGCAAACACTTACCCTTCCCAAAAATATGAACCTCCATTTCACTCTTTGGCAACAGACAGTATTAGACAAATTGGTTGTGAAAAGTATTCATCATGGATAAATGGCAGTGAGAATCTCTCCTCCTCTTCCAAGGGATTATTCCTCATCTGTTTGATCAAACATCTCCCTCTCCCTTCTAAATCAGGGGGTGATAGAAACGGCACCTCCTCCTCAGATAGGAAAAGGTTTTTATTTCCTTTGTAAACCAGTTTGTGATAGTGCCCATGTTCAAAATGTAATCTCTTCACAACCTGTTACCTCTCATTCATTTCATGATTTTTGAAGTGAAACTTCTTCAGGCACTGTAGTGTGAGTTCAGAATGAAATGAAAAGTGAAATGGAAGTGACACTGCACCGGACAGTGGCGTTGTTCTACACTGAGAAACAAGCATCACAGCACAGTCCATGAAGGACAATGACAGCAGACAATTACTTAGCCCTAAAATCTACATGTTTGTACAGCCCAGTACTTCCTCGTAGGGTGCCTACACAACATAGGGGATTTTTTGAGGTAACCTCATTCACTAAGCATGAGAGACAGGGTAGCTTTAATGGAGGCAATTGAAACATAGCTTATTAGAGGTACCTGTAAAATGGTGTGTGGGGTTGATCCCTAAAAATGTTCTAAGGAGGAAAATGCAGATCACAAGCTGCACGCTTGCTGGCTGGGGATGAAAGATGAGAAGAGCTGATGCACTGCAGTAAATGTTCAGAAGAAAGCAAATAAAAGTTTAAAGTGACACTTATCGTCTTGGCACATTCCTATCAAGTGTACTTCATGAGGAATGTTCCTCATTCAGGGTGTTAGAACAGTATTCCACATCCTGGAGATGGGTGGTTGGGAGCTATGCTGGAGCATGATATCAATGGGAAACACTTGATGGGATGCATTAAGGATAAGACTTGCAGTCAGGTTACTAGAGGTAATTTGAAGATACTGGTAACAGGCAAGGAGAGGCAGAACAATCCAACAAGAGATGACATTCTCGGAAGCATGCAGCATTCACCTTACTAAGATGTACTTACCCCAACAGTACTTAAAGAGACACCATAGCAAACCAGAAAAAAAAAATTTATGGAAAGAGAAATACTGTCAGAAATAACCACTGTTTCTATTCACACAACTTAATGGGTTACCCTTTACGTTCCTTCATTGAAGGTTGTGCGTTAGGCCCGGCAAGCCAGCATGTAAAAATCTACTGCCAATCATTAGCAGACTGGAGTTCCGCTGTGGCGACCCCTAACCGGGAAAAGCCGAAAGACAGTTAATGGGTTACCCTTTACCTTCGTGTCACTGTGGTTTATGTATATAATGAAATAAACCAAGATACTCACCCAGATATTAAGAGATAACTGCAGTGAAAAGACTCATAAAAACGTTAGCCTGCTTATGAATGTCTTAAAATTTATAATGAATACTAGCTTGCTGATTTCAGTCTGGAATTTAGGTCCAAGTTCAAAGCAATAAATTTGGCATTTTGAACTCTGTAGCAATAGCTCATGAACTTTTGACACAAAAGTCACTTTCTCAGCATGCTACTTTTTAAAATATTTATGGGAATTGAACTTGCTTCACAGTGTATATTTTCTTTGAAAGATGTTCTGAGAAGCACTGATGTATACAAAGTAAATGTTTGCATTTGTTGCACAGGTGGACTCCATACAAACAGTACTCACTGCACCTGTAAATCTCTAAATCTAAATTACATCTGTTGAAGTTAGGGAGATGCATACTTTTACACAATGCTAAGTAACAGCTCTGGCATTTACAGGTGCACAGACTACTGATTCTATCAATTCCACCTGTGCAACAAATGCAAACATCTACTTTGACTGTATACATCAGTGCTTCTCAAAACATAGCAAAGGCAGGCTCTCAGAAGTTAGGGAGATGCATACTTTTACATAACGCTAAGTAACAGCTCTGGCATTTGTGAGAACTCATAAATAAGTACTTTTTCACACTTCCTGACAGAAGTTTCACTTCTAACGTTTGTGGCACGTTCTTCCTCTACATGTATTGATCCCACATTTGCACATTCCTCCTCCGTATGTATTGATCCACATTTGCCCAAATAAATTACACCTAATCCTCTATCATCACATTCCTATAGCTTTAGAGTTCAGATATATCTTAAGGTTTTCAAGATCACACTGTCAATTATCTGCATTACCCGTTGGATTTTCAACTGCTCCAAGGGTATTCACAAAAGTGTCTAGCCTCTAGAGATAGCCTACTGCAGACTAAAAGGTAACCACATTTTTCCTTATTTAGACAACATGCTTATCTTTGCTGTCTTTTTCAAAGTGTCAAGAATCTCTCAATTGGGTGCGGTATCTCCTGGACAGACTGAGATTTCAGAAGAACTTTTCTTCAGAAAGTCTTATTTAACCCCATCTCACATGGTTTTCCTGGGCGTGTTTCTTAGATACTGCAGTTCTAAGGGTTTTTCTTCCACAAGAAAAAAATAGATCTACATCTAGATCTATTCCTTAATTTTTCCACTCAAAAAGTCTCAGTAATAGAATTTCTCTGGGTACTAAGTCTCATGGCATATATGATTTATATGATTTCTGTAACAACACTCCACATAAAAAAAGTTCAGTGGTATCTAAAATCAGTATGGCACCAGCATCAACATCATATGACATACCAGACTCCATTTTTTTTCAGTTTATGGGAAGGGAAATAATGTTGGTGCAGAGACCAATTGTATCTGAATCCAGGTCTGCCATTCTCCCTTCCAGCTCCAGCAGAGTCTGTAACAACAGATGACTCAGACTTTGTTTAGGGGCAGTGTCTATGAAGATAAAAGTGCAGACAGACCAAAATACATGCATATAAAAATTATATTGGCAGTCATAAATGCTCTCAGATCTCTCAGTCGTCTATGGCCCCCAGGACTAATGCAAATGGCTACAGACAACATCACAGTCATGTGGTACACAAAGAAACATGGCACAATCTCACTCTATAGGGATCACATATCCCATCAGAGGAAAATGTTGTGGCATACGAGCTTAGTACAACTAGGACAGACCCTCATGAATGGAAATTGAGTCAGGGGGTCTTTCAGGAATTCATCAAGCTGTGGGGAGCACCTGAAATAGATCTTTTTGCCTCCAGTCACAACAATCAGTTGGCAAAATTCTGCTTCAGGACTCCATGGAAATAAGCCTAAAAAACAGATGCCTTTTATTTTCCCCTGACAAGAATGTTCCTCTATGTTTTTCCAACCTTTCCACTAATATTCAGGGTCATTCTGAAAATTCATAAGGACTCTCTAAAGACCATTGAGGTGACTCTCTTCTGGCCCAAGCAACAGTGGTTCTCCCTTCCTTTGGAAATGTCCAAGGGCAATTACCACAAGCTTCCAAATAAATTAGACCTAGTCACACAAGACAGGGAGTGTTTGATACATCCTATCTCCAAACAACTGGGATTAACTGCCTGGAAGATATAGTCTTGATACCTTTTAGGCACCTGCTTTCTTTTTTTTTTAAACAAGAAACATCTTTATTAAATTCTCACATATGATATAGGCAATGTTACATTTATATAAATGAAATAAAACCAAGCGACACAATCTCAGTTGCACACATTATACATTCCAAACCATGTTGACACAAATGTAGCTGCAAACATTATACATCACTTTGAACATATCCAGTCATTGTTATTCATTCGTAACATAGCTCATTCAAATCCTGCCTTCTTTTACACCTTGTTCCTCCTCTGCATGTATTGATCCCACATTTCCCATTTATTCCTATGTAATTTTCTCCCGCCCTTTTCTAAAGATCCCAGTTCCAGTTGTTTTATCTCTGTTACTATCTTTGCTATTTCTAGTAAAGTTTGTTTAGACTTTGATTTCCATTTTCTAGCAATTACTTTTTGGCAGCCATCATAATTAGGCTCAGCAAGGCCTTACTTTGTCTAGACAATTCCTATTCTGTATCATAGCTCAAAACATTTCCCTAGTTATTCTAATTTGATCACCCAGCATCTCCAACAAAGCAGTCTGCAAGGAATCTTTAAAGCTCGCCAACTCATTACACTCCCAGAAAATATGTTCCTAGTTACCTCTTTCTTCCCCATTACACCTCAAACATTTGCTGTCTACATGAAGAAAAATTCTTCGAAGACTGCTTGCTGTATAAAAATACCTATGTAAACACTTCTAGGCAAAGATCCTAAATCTTTTAGATTTTATTGCATATTTGGGAGACATACATATATCATCCCATTGTTTCTTTGTGAATTGCTTATCCAATCTCTTTTTCCAATCCTTTCTAACCTCCTCTGATTGATTCTTTCGACATTTCAACCAATCAGGTTCGCTCAATACGTGTTCCCCATTTACAATTTTTGATCATGCGATAGGAACCCTAAAAACTCTACCAGTGCTGGTCTTTCATTTAGGACCCCCTATTTCTTTCTCTTTGCCCGTACTCTGATATCAGTTTTTGATATGAAAGGCAATCTCTAGCCTGCAGTCCAAATAAGTTCTTGGTATCTTCCCATTCTCTTACCTTTCCCTCAAGTTATTTGCTCCCAGTACCTTGGTTCCTTTGTCAGTTTTCTCCAATATATTCCCAGTATTTCCCACCCCTCTTGCCCATTGTCTGTATCCCTAATTGCAGTCATCCCTGTTGGGAGAATCTCCTTTCTCCTTTCCCATGTTGGCTTAGTTCTTAGAAGACCTTCTACTACTTTATGAATATAATATTCTGCATGATTATTGTTGTTCTCCTTAAAGGTCTGCATCCCAAAATCCCAGTCTCTCCATGTTACTTGAGCTTCCCCACTGTTTCATCATCATCTCTTAACAGTTTGAATTGTAGTTTTCTGTTTGTGTACGTATAGGAGCCTTAACTGCATTGCTCTGAAATACCCCTTCAACTTGAGTAATCCAAATCCACCTTGTTCTTTTGGAAGAATAAGCTTATCTTTAAGGCACCTGCTTTCTGAGGACATGCAGGAGGTATTAGAAGAGGAAAGAAAACCTGCTACTAGAAAATAATATGTTAGCAAATGGAAGAAATGTTCTAGTTGGTGCCAAAACAAGAACAAGGACCCTTTTAAGCCTAGTGTTTCTCTGATTCTACATTATTTGTGTAAATTACTATTGTCTGGCCTGTCTTACACCTTCACCAAGGTACACCTGTCAACTATATCACCATGTCTGCTCATGGATCCCCCTCTTTCAATGCATTCACATGTTAAAATGTTTTTGAAAGGGATGGTGCATTTTAAGCCTCCTTCAAAACAGGTGGCTCCTTCTTGAGATCTTAAGTTTGTCTTGGAAGAATGAACTCTTGTTCCATCCTAACCAGCTCATCAGGCTTATTTGAGGTTCTTAATATTCAAAACCGTTTTGCTGACTGACATATTGATATCGATATAGAAACTCTTTTGGTGGGTCAGTCTTATCTTATTTAACACAAGATAGGGTTTCCTTAAGAACTAATCCTTCCTTTATGCCTGAATCTGAGTATACTTTGGGCCAAACTATCCATCTCATTGTCTTCTTTCCCAAGCCTAAAACAAGGGAGAAAGTATAGTCCATACTTTGGATGTCCACAGACAACTCAGGTATTATATTGACAGAACTAAACCTTTCAGGGACTCTGATCAGTTATTCATTTCTTGTGAAGGGAAAAATAAAGAACAACATCTGTCAGAACAGACTATTTATAAATGGTTGTCTCATGCTGTTAATATATATATATATGCTCCTGAGATAGTTTGTTTTTTGCTGCTCCTGAGATAATTACTTTCTGCCTAATCTGGCAAAACTTGAAATTTCCCACTGGTCTCCTAAGAAATGTTAAATGTCCTCTATACCAAATACTGTTAATATAAATTAGAAAATCCTTCTTGATTTAGTTGCCATCTTTCTTTGTAGTGCACCCACCCCAATTCTGAAGAAATTTGCTTATTTGAATGAAAGTGATCACTGTTTTTAAATAAAAAATGTGGCTAAAATTCCACTAGTGTTTTTTTTTGCAATGGTAAACGTGTTTTTTTCTGTACTACAGACTACATTCCAATCACCATATTAATATCTTTTGAGGTTATTTTGGTACCAGCCATTGCCCTTTTTAAAGACAATTGCTTCAGCTCTCAGGGTCTCATACAAAGGTCACCTTTAATAAGTTGTCTAGACATCCTATAATTGAGTTACTCAAACTCTTGAGTGCCTTAGCTTACTGCTGTCAGTTTACTTCCTACTCTGAGCTGCACACAAAAGCACTGTACATCCACATTCATAGCTACAAAAATCCTAATTAGAAACAAATTCTGGGCAAAATGGCGTTCCACTAAAAATCCTTCAGATCACCAAATCTTTAAACAACATAGAAACAACACAAAACAAGCCATCCTGTTAGACAAAAAGAACATCTACCTACAGCACTCCCACCATAAGGAACCACAAAAGTTTTGGACTAGCATTAACAAACTCCTATACCCAGGTCAGTTAATCACTCCCAACCCACTTGGCTCCAACCCTAACAATCCCTCCCAAACTGCTAATGCCTTCAATTCTTTCTTCACAAATGCTACCCAAAAACTTGCTAGCCATTTATCTCCTGATACATAAAATTTGCCTACTTCTACCATTATCCCACCCCCACCATTTCATATACAACCAGTACCTACTTCCTTCATTTGCTCCCTTCTCCAAAAACTTAAACCTACCACCCCATCAGCAGACCAACTCCCTGCAGAATTTCTACAAAAAGGAGCTAAAGCCATTGCTTACCCCATTTCCATACTCATCAACAGAACCATATATGTGGGGACTATCCCATCCATCTGGAAAATTTCGCATATTATCCCACTATACAAAGGAGGTCACTCCAATGACTACTCTAACTTTCGTCCTATTGCTCTGTTATCCCCTCTTGCAAAAATTATGAAACTTCTAAACCACCTTCTCCATAACAACCTCCTTGCCAACTGCCAACATGGTTTTAGACCTTTTCACAGCATTACCACTACCACTGCCCTACTATCCTTCACAGACAGCATCAACAAAAACCGTAACAATAATATTTTTTCCTCTGCTGTCTTTATTGATTTATCTAAAGCCTTTGATATGGTTAATCACCAACTCCTAATACACATTCTGAAATCGCTTTCACTAAATTCCATAGCTATAAATTGGTTCAAATCTTACCTTGAAAACCGTCAACAGGCTGTACTCTGGCAAAACAAACTCTCTAGTAACCTTCCTATTACCCTCGGTGTTCCACAGGGTTCCATTTTAGGCCCACTTCTATTTTCCATCTATATTAATGACCTTCAACCAGCAATCCCACATACCATCTGCATTCAATATGCAGATGACTCTACTATTATCTGTACAGCCACCTCTCAAACTGAACTTAAATCTCTTACCCAACAAGCTTTCAACACTGTAGAACAATGGTTCTCAAACCAATGCCTCCTGCTTAACCCAAAAAAAACCTAAATTGCTACTCTTCACACCAACCCGAAACTCCACCCCTATTCACCTTACACTCACATCTACTGATGGAACTGTTATTACCCCCGACACATCTACTAAACTCCTAGGAATAACAATTGACAACAACCTAAACTTTGATAGTCATATAAACAGCACAATAAAATCAGTTAACAAAAAACTAGGATCCCTTTATAGAATCAAGCCCTTTCTTACACCAGTAGCTAGGACCACTATAGCCAGAACCCACTTAATCTCAACTCTACTTTATGCTTCCCCTATATATACTAACCTTTCAAAAAATAACCTCAACAAACTGGCAACATCCTATAATAACATTGCTAGATTTGCAACAGGCTCTCCCTTCAGATCTCATCACTGTTTAAACCTAAAACAACTGGACTGGCTAGAATTTCTTAACCATATTCAATTTCTCCAGCTTACTATTGTCCATAAGTCCCTGCACCAACCCCACAACACTCCAATACTCTCTACCATCATTACACCTTACAAAAACCTCAAGAACTTATGCTCCTCAAACAAACTCCTGATCAACACTTCTAGATCCAATAACTCATCAGGTGACTCCCTATACTCTAACTCTGTAGGCAAGCTATGGAATTTATTACCTACTGAACTTACAACTCAAACTTCTCTTTCACTCTTTAAAAAGAAACTAAAGCAATGCACCTGTACTAACCCTGACTAACTTCCTTCATCTAAACTAATAACTTCTCTGAAACTTCTAATACTACCCTACTGATACAAAATACCATAACATTGCTAATCAAATGTATGTATATACTGCATATCCTCACTGTCTATTGCATTTGAGAGACAGTGAGAGAGAAAAATAAAAAAAAATATATATATATACACACATATATATATATATATATATATATATATATATATATATATTTTTTTTTTGTTTTTGTTTTTTTTGTTTTTTTAACATTTGTATCTTCTAATTTGTCCCGTTATCACCTTTTGTATTATTAATTGGATGTATTATGACTTTGATATGTCTATTTTATGTCAATTCCTTCAGCTTTTCTCTGGGCCTCTACTGAAAATGGACATGTATCTAGACATCCTATAATTGAGTTACTCAAACTCTTGAGTGCCTTTAGCTTACTGCTGTCAGTTTACTTTACCCAGTTAACAAAAGCACTGTACATCCACATAAATAAATACATCATAGAGGAGGCAGTAACTGTCTGAGTCAAACCTATGATTACTGGCAAAAATAAACCATCTTGGTAGACACCTAGCATAAATAGGCTATTAAACAAAAGGAAAAAAATCCTCTCCAAAGCCAAGAAGCAACAGACAAATCAGTGCAAAAGACACTCACCAGTCTAAACACACAAGTTAGAGAGCTGGTCAAATCTGCCAAAGCAGCAAACCCACCTCCATAGACAACACAAGGAAAAAGAAACTAAGGGTAATGCTGCTCAACGCCAGAAGTCTAAACCTCAAGATGCACACACTCGAGGCTCTCCTCCGTATGGAGAATATCGATATCTGTGCAGTAACAGAAACCTGATTCAAGGCTCCCAAGAGCACCCCAGCACTACCAGGTTATACCTCATACCATGCTTTTCGGCCCCAAAACTCGAACTGAGCCACAAAAGGAGGGGGAATATCCATATTCATCAAAAATACCCACACCTCCAGGTTAGTGGCACTGCACGAAGCATCGGAGACCATCCATGTGCAACTAACAGTGAGAAAAACTGCCTTTCAGTTTGTAGCCCACTACAGACCACCCTCCCAAACTCAGGAACCCCACTCAGCTTACCCGAGAACACTGGAGTATATGAAGGTCTCTCCAAACACCATTATATTGGGTGACTTCAACTACCCAAACATAAACTGGGAGCACTACTCAAGCCCCAAAACCCTTGCCCAATGGTTCCTAGAATTTATAAACTCAAATGCTATGGAACAACTGGTCACCACTCCCACAAGAGGGGAAAACATATTGGACCTGATCATCACCAACATAGGGACTCTATGTTCCATACCAGAGGTATACCCCTCATTGGTAAGATCTGACCATAAATTAATCTCACTGGACATCCATATCCCGTCCCCACCCCCAGCCAAGGAAACCACGGTGAAGAACTTCTCAAAAGCAAACTTCACACTTCTCAAAACCAAGGTGGAATCCTTCAAAGCCCCCGGGCCAGTGGAAAATACAGCCCAAACCGCAGAATCCTTTACAAACGCATTCTATGGACACCTACAGGAATGCATGGATCATGCTATCCCAAATAAAACCAAGACTCACTCCTCCAAAGGCAGGAGACCTGTCTGGTGGACCCCAGCCATAAATAAGCTATACAACAGAAGGAGGAAGCTACTACATGATAGAACAAAATCCCAAAAAGAGAAGGCATCTCTGATCAGTACTAGCAAGAGACTATGATCCCTCATAGAATCATCTAAGGCCAGCTTCAAAAGAAAAATTGTACAAGACGCTGAAGATAATCACAAGGCCTTCTTTAGTTATGTCAGGAACCTGGGTGACAACTCCCAGATATGCTCTGAGGTTAGTGCAAAATGACAAAAAATACACTGAACCCACAGACATTGCCAACATCCTGGCAGACAGGTTCAGTGCAAACTTCTCCCCCCCTTCCCCCCAAAAGAGCAAATGTCTATCCCAACAGAGTTTAGCCTCCCTGACATCACAGATGCACAGGTGAGAGCTGCCCTCTCCCAAGCAAAACACACAGCATCAATGGGACCGGATGGTGTCCCGGGCTGCATCTTACACCAGCTCCAAGAAGAACTGAACCCTCACATAAAGTCACTGTTCAATCTCAGCCTTACTACAGGATATGTACCCAAGGAATGGTGTACAGCAACAGTGGTCCCACTCCACAAAGGTGGTGCCACAACGGACCCCGGAAACTATCACCCTATAAGCCTGACTAGCCTGGTCTGCAAAGCTATGGAGAATATCATCATGGAACTCATAAACAAAGACATTGGGAACCTCCAAACACTGGATCCTACCCAATTTGGCTTTGCTAAGGGCAGATCTTGCCTCTTGAACCTGGTTGACTTCTTTGAAACAGTCACCAAGGCCATAGATGAAGGGAAGGTAGTCCACACAGCCTACCTGGACCTCACAAAAGCCTTCGACACAATACCCCACTTGGGCATCATAAATAACCTCACCAGCTTAAATATCAACCCCTATGTCACAAGATGGGTTGCAAACTGGCTCAGGGATAGAACCCACATGGTTAGAATTGCAGGTGCCATGTCAGACTCTAAACCAGTTACAAGTGGCGTCCCACAAGGCTCAGTCCTGGGACCTCTCTTGTTCAGTATATATTTCTCTGAGGTACTGGCTAACACTGGAGGACTATGGCTGACCAAGTTCGCAGATGACTGCAAACAGGGTGCCATAATCAACTCGCCGACTGACACAAGCATCCTCCAAAAGGGTCTCACAGAGACGGATAACTGGTGCCAGAGCCATGGCCTAAAGCTAAATGCCAAAAAGTGCATAGTCATCCCCTTTGGGAAAAACAAAGTGCCCACAAATTACCACATAGGTGGTAATCCATTAAGTACGGAAGAAGTAATTAGGGATGTGGGGACCCAAGTAGATAGCAATCTGTCTTTTGACAATCACGTTGCCAAAGTGGTTATAAAGACCTTCTATATAGCCCACCTTATCATGAAAGGGTTCACATCTAGATCAAGAGAGGTCATTGTGCCCCTCTACTCATCACTCATCAGGCTCATAATTGAATACAATGCCCCATTTGGGATGTACCTTAACCGACACCTGCAGCAACTGGAAAGACCCCAAAAGTACCTCACCATGAGGATCAAGGGACTCTAACAGATGCCCTACACAGTTAGGCTAAAGAAACTCCAGCTCTACTCAGTTGCTTACCGCCTACTCAGAGGTGAACTGTGCCTGACGTATAAAGCCATGTCCAAGCCAGAATTAATGGACATGCTCCACTTCAGGAAATCCAAATCCCTTAGAGCAACACACTCCAGGGACTTAAACCTCAGTACAGAAATAAATAGGACATGCTGGAGGGACAGATTCATATCCCAGAGGCTCCCCTCACTCTGGAACAAAATCCCAATCCATGTTAGGCAGAGCCCCTCAATGACCC
The DNA here is from genome assembly GCF_019279795.1 of Protopterus annectens. Taxonomy (NCBI): domain Eukaryota; kingdom Metazoa; phylum Chordata; order Ceratodontiformes; family Protopteridae; genus Protopterus; species Protopterus annectens. The sequence continues at coordinate 898,433,649 of NC_056746.1, forward strand.
TCTTCAAGAGAAATCTTGATGAGTGGATGGGAGATCGTAGGTTTACCCCTGGGATCTCTTCTGTGACCTACTATACAGAGGCACAGTCAACTAATCTAAAAGGGTGACGAAAGCCAAACACACTCTGGCTAGGCTTATAAATGCCATAGGGCAGATAGCCTAGTATCAACCTATGAACCTATGAACCAATGAGGGAAAGACACCCCCAGGTGAAAGATAACCACATGGCTTTTTTAATGATGTTCGTAACCTCAGGAAAAAGCTCAGCAATGTGCCAAGTTAATCATGAATGGCAGCATTTACACCCAGCCTGAAACTATAGCAAACCTGCTGGCTGACAATTCAGTTCAAATTTCTCCCCCAGCACCTCCTACCACACCCAAAGAAATACCCGCAACCATCCTACTGGTCATTACAAGGGAACAGGTCCTTAATGAGCTCGCTAAAGCCAAAAACACAGCCTCCATGGGTTCCGACAACATTCCAGGATGCTTCTTAAATAGCTTAAAACAGAATCTATCAGGGCCACAAGAAGCACTCCTTAACAACAGCCTCTGAACAGGCTTTGCCCCAGAGGAATGGAGGACTGCAACAGTTATCTCTCTGCAGAAGGGGGGGCCCATCAACTGACCCAGGAAACTACAGACTTATAAGCTTGACCATTCTTAGCTGCATGTCTGTGGTGAGAATTATCATGGACCTGATCAATAATGACATAACAACTCTCCAAAAACTGAACCAGACCCAATTTGGCTGTAACAGAGGGAGGTCTTACCTCCTCAATCTGGTGGACGTCTTTGAGAAAGTCACCAGGGCCATGGATGAGGCTAAAATGGTTCACACCACTTATCTAGGCATTGCCAATGCTTTCAATACAATCCCCCACTTGGAGATCATAGATAAACTTACTGAGTTAGGCATAAACCCCTTCATCAGATGGATAGCCAACTGGCTCACTGAGAGAACAAATGTTGTCTGGATAGGTAAATCCACTTCCTGTAAGAAACCTTTTACTAGTGGTGTCCACTGGAGCTCAGTGTCGGGATCCCTCCTGTTTGGTATAACTTTTCTGAAGTGAAGGCCAATGCTGGGGGCCACTGGCTCACCAAGTTCACTGACTGTAACTTGGGTGCAGCTGAATCCCAAAATGATGTTGACATCCCACAAACAGGCCTAAAAATGACAAATGACTGGTGCCAAAACCATTGTCTGAAACTAAATGCTAGAAAATGCATAATCATACCCTTTGGTAAATCAGATATCCCTGCAAATTATAATATTGATATCACACACCCCTAAAAGTAGACCCAGTGGTGAGGGACTTAGGACCACAGATAGTAACCTGAACTTTGACCACCAGATGGCTACAGCAGAGAGGAAATGGCTACAGTAGAGAGGAAATCCTTCTGTGTGGCTCAACTTATAAGTAGAGGCATTGTATCAATATCAAAGAAAGTCATAGTGCCATTGTACTACTCAGCCCTCATCAGGTCCATAATTGAGTACAATGCTCCCTTCTGAATGTACCTAATTAGGCACTTACACCAACTGGAGTGGTCCCAGAGGTTTCTCACTAAAAATACAAAGTATAAGACACATGTCTTATGCAGACCAACTAAAGGCCCTATACCTTTACTCAATCTCATATTATTTATTGAGAGGGGATTTATACCTGACCTACAAGGCATTGTGTCATCCACCCTGATGAAAATGTTACATATTCGCAAGAAAAATTATACAAAGGTAATATGTTCCATGGATCTGAACCTTATTTGTGACTCTAACAGAACCTGCTAGAGAGACAGATTTGTATTCCAAAGGCTACCTCATCTATGGAATAAACTTCCCATTTTTGTAAATCAAAGTGCATCCCTCACCATACATCCCAACTGTACCGAATTACTCAGATTTTACCAAATTTTGGGGTCCAAATAATAGAGTGCCACGACTCCTGAGTGGCACCCCTTTTTTCTTTCCCACTTTTGAGCTGACGGCATCACGTGCGTGATTATGTCAGCCCCATCAGCCTGTCAGAATTTAGCTCAAGGGCTCAAGTGCATGCATTTCTGGCTGTTTGAATGTATCTGTAAGGAAACAGCTTGTCGGCTGCTGCAGAGCTCTACACGGAGTTTCTACTTAGGAGTTTATTTCTGAGTTTTCTGCTTGTGAATGGAGTTTATTTCATGACTACTGGCACTTTTAAGGTACTGTTTTCAGTAACAGCTGCTGCTGCATGGATTTGGTTAAGCCATTTTCCATGAACGGAGACTAGAAAGTTATTTATTTGTTATTTCTGTGACTACTGGCACTTTTAAGGTACTGTGTTTTGACTAACAACTGGTGCTGCACTGTTTTTCCGTGAACAGAAAGAGTTATTTATTTTGCGTATGTTTGAATGAACAGAGTTTATTTCTGCAACTACTTGCTTGCTTTAAGCCATTTAGAATTATTGTGTGTTTGAAATTAATGAACAGAGGGCAGGATTCACGAAGTCTCCGTGTAAGAGATACAAGGCTTACACGGAGGCTGCAGTTAAATGGTGTGATGTCAGCATGTCATGCATATGCATGAGGGCATGCTGAATCACACCTAAGGCTAACACGGTCCATGGAAGACAGTAGGGGGCGTGTCTGTAGGCCGAGCCCTGCAAGTGGACATGCCCCCAGAAGAGTAAAAGTGCCCAAAGTAAACACCCATGACAGAGGCCATGGAAATGTGAATAAACACAACACAACACATGCCCCCACAGACTATGAACATAAAATATATAAATGAACATGTTATATATATTTTTTTAAATCGTCAGTACAGAATGAAATGAATGTGACAAGTAGAACCAAACTGCGAAATGTGTTCAAAGTGTTGCTGCAGCTGGAATGTGTATCCCAAAATCTGGATATGTTGCTCTCAGTCTGCAATATGCAGATAGTATGATTGTCTGAAATACAAAACATCCACAGTTGTCTATAGCTATATAAAGCAAATGTAGCAGGATGATGTAGCTGAACAAAGCCAGATATGAATGTGTATGAAGAACAATAAAATGTATACTGATGTAGCAGTAACAGTCCTATCACCAAATTGAAGTAGTTATCATATAGGAAACTGTAGTTAGAACAGTAGTGTGTATATATCTGCAGCTATTAGAAATGTACAGCATATGTATTGGTATTCAAAGGTGTTAATATTATTTTCTTCACCCCACCCTATAACCACATATAATCCATTCCACGTGAAATTGGTATGTGCATTTACAATTAACACCCCTGGACATTTGTCCTGTTGGGTCATAAATATTTGCATGTACATTGATGCATCTGCCCTGTTCAAACATCCAAACCTGATGGCCTGTTGCCATCAATCAACCCTGCATGTTGTTGGACTGTGTATTGCTGTTCAAATTATGCATGTGTTATGCTCGCTGTTCAATGGTGTGAATATCTGGGTGTTTGGTTAATGGGAATACTAATGCATGCTGTTACAACTAATTGCGAATGGTATTGTATGTTACTAACTCAAACTGTCATGACATAATGCAAAACATAGGACGACAGGGAAAGCGGGTTCCAGCGGACCCACCTCTCCCACCTCAGCTGGCGAGTGCACCTGGCACTAGTGCCCAGTCTGGACCCTCCTCCGGTGGCCCTGTGCCACCTGTGGGTGGAAGCACTGCAGGGGATGGGGCCCATCCCCCCTCTGCAAGTGTGGCCGGAGGAGAACCACCACTCACCCTCCGTAGCATCCGGACTGTGGTGCGTAGGGAGATCCGGGACTCTGTTCTTGGGCCCCTACGCCAGCTTGAGGCACAGGTGGCACAACTTACGGGCATGCCTGTTGCCCGGCCTACACAGCCCCCAGCACAGCCCCGTCCTGGGCAGTGAAGAAACAGTGGCAACTGCCCATGGGTGGGGATATCAGTTCCACTGTTGCCATCTGTGGGCTCATGGGCTCTGCATATCCAAACATCCGTCCCCGTCAATTGTGTAACCCCCCCACACGTGTCATACACCACCCCTGTATGCATCTTGTTTGTCTTGTCTGTTGACCTACCCAACCTACCTCCCCAGCTATACCGACTTCCTTCACCTGACATACCACTCACCTGAAAAAAAAAAAAAAAAAAAAGGGCACTCTGTACCCACAAAAAAATTACGCCCCATACATGGCTGCCCATTCCGCACACATGTCTGCTGGACATGGAAACTATCAATTACAATTGGCTGTACAACAAGTATTATTGTTGTCCTGACACCTCTCTCAGGGGTGGAAGGTTTCAAATGTCATACATATGCACAGCTGTTGCTAATGAAGAAATGGGCAGATATGGGCCTTACCTACATCCCTCCTGCAAAACCCAAGCTTGTTTCCCTACTGTCTTACCCTCTTTGTGACCCCTTTTTCACCACTTTCCTGTCTCCCCATTTTCATTTCTTTCAAAGAAAATAGTGCGGGTGTGCGCCAGAGTAAGCACTGTTAAGCGGTTGTAAGCGGGTGTGCGCGGAGCTGAACACCAGTGGCAATGTGGGAGCTCCATGCAAACCAGCGCTAACCCAGTTACAACTGCTTAAAAGTGCCTTAGTCACTCTGATTGACAGGTCCTGTAGTCAGTTCAAAAGCAAAATAAAATCCCACTGTCAGTCCCGAACCCAGGACCTTAGAAACAGTAGTCTGCATGACCTACCACTAAGCCATGACTCTTATACAAGAACATTGTGCTAAAATAAATATATCATGTAATAATAGGAATGAATGTAAAGGGAATATAGGATGTGTAGTACACAAAGCATGTCATTCATACTTACTGTCAAAACTAGTGGATTTCCATAATAGTGGTGTGTGAACAGAAACAGCCATGCTAGTTGGTAGCTAGTAGGTAATAATGTCAGTTAATGTACATATATAAATGTATGTATATTTACATATATATATATATATATATATATATATATATATATATATATATATATATATAGTTGTAGGTGTCAGTGTGCATACACACTTACTACAGGAAACAGGAGAGAGGAATGGAGAAATGTGAATCTACAACACAGCCTGAATCATGAGAGAGATACTAACCTTTACACTCACAGAACAGTGTCCACAGCATACCAGCATGGTCCCCGCCCTTACAATCTGAAAGGGCAACGCCTATCTCACATACCCTTTTATAGCACTGTCCTGAAATCACAGTGAGAACTGCAATCAGTACACAACTGGCTGCATGCAATTAGCAAATGCTGGCTTACAATTGGTGCAGAGGCCATCACATGGACTTATGCAGATACCTACAAAAGCATCCTGTACTCACACTCCACACATGCAATACTTTAATTGCACTGTCTGGAGGCAGACAGAGAGAGAGAGAGACAGAGAGAGAGAGAGAGAGAAAAAAAATAACAACACAAACAACAACACACGGTACACAAACTGAGTTGAAGCTGTCAGCAGTGACAGTACCAAGCCATGCCAGCAGCAGCAGGAAGCTGTAGTAGCGGTAATGCAACCAGCTGCGACAAACACAGGTAATGTAAAGTAACAGGTTAATAGTCTGCATACTGTGAACCCTCCATATGTGTCATAGGTCTGTATCTATAGGTATGTCCATGTGATATGTTGTGTGCACGTAGTTCCACCCAAAGGGGATGACTATACATTACATGTCATTCAGTGTTAGGCCATGATCCTGGCAGCAGTTTTCCGTTGCAGTGAGGCCTGTCTGTAGGATGTGTGTGTCAGCTGGTGTAACGACTATGGTGCTTAGTTAGCAGTCATCTGGGATCTTTGTCATCCACAACCTGCACATGTTTGCTTTTACATCTGAGAAATAAATTCCAAACCAGAGGGGTCCTAGGACAGAGGCCTGTGGGATACCACATGTGACTGGCATTGAGTCTGACATGGCTCCTACAATATCGATATTATGGATTCTGTATGTCAACCAGTGTGCAACCCATCATGTGACATATGTAGTAACATGTAAGCTAATGAGCTTGTCTATGATGCCTGAGTGGAGTACTGTGCTGAAGGCCTTAGGCAAGTCCAGGTAGACTGTATGGATTGTGTTGCCCTCATCAATGGCTGTAGTGACTGTTTTGAAAGGTCAACCAGGTTCAAAAGGCAGAATCAACCCATCACAAAGGCAAACTGGCCGGGAACAAGTGTCTGCAGGTACCCAATATCGCTGTATATGCGTCCCATACTGAATCATTCCATAGCTTTGCAGACCAGGCTGGTTAAGCTTATGGTGCGGTAGTTCCCAGGATCAGTAGAGGTGCCTCCTTAGTGGAGTGGGACCACTGTTGCTGTATGCCAGTGTTCAGGTACATATCCCGTAGTACAGCCAAGGTTAAATATCAGTCTTATATGCGGTTGTATGTCCTCTTGGAGTTCACGTAGCACACATCCAGGGATACCATCAGGTCACATTGATGCTGTGTGTTCTGCTTTGCTGAGGGCGGCCCTCACCTGGACATGTGAGATGATAGGGAGGTTACATTCAGCTGTGATAAGTATTTCTAAGTGTGGCGGAGAAGGAGGGGGGATACGTGCACTGAACCTGTCTGCAAGAATGTTGCCAATATCTGTGTGTTCAGTGAATGTTAAGTAGGTGTGTAGTAACTCAGAGCATATCTGAGGCGTTTGGTCCATATGTGTAACATAACTGAAGAAGGCCTTGTGGTTATCTATAGTGTTCGTGGCCATTTCCTTCCCAGAGTAGGCCGTGGATGTTGTTATGAGAGACCGTAGCTTATTACCAGTGCTGACCACAGATGCCTTCCCTTAATGTGAATCTGCTCTGTCCTGCAGTAGCTTCCTTCTATTGTTATACAATCTGCCTTTGGCTGGGGTCCACCAGACAGGATGCCTAACCTTTGTGCATAGGGTCTGGGTTAGAAATGTGTGTGCATGTTCCATGCAATCTTTGGGATGTCCATGGGAAGCATTCGCAAAGGGGTCAGCAGTGTGGGTTGTGGCTTCCACTGGCCCAGTGGGCTGCATGGATACCATCTCAGTCCTAACAAGTGAATAACTGTCTAATCACATACATATCAAAGTAGTCTACTGTGCTGGTGGTGGTGGTGGTGGGATATGTATATCCAGGCCGAGTAACTTGTGTCCAGATCACACTAGTGGATGGTGTTCCACATACAGTACCTTGGTATGAACCCCAGAGTGAGGTTGTGCATTGGACCCATCGCAGTGTGCTGACCGATGGGGCATGCTACTATGTTGTATGGAATGTGGCAGGTATTGTTGCACAGGTGTTGGCTGAGCACTGATATCTGGCCATGTACTTGTGTATCCACCAAGAGACACACACATGCTACATATGGGAGTAGTAGTATATCACTACAGTTGAGTATCATGTATAGTATGTGTGCCATATATTGCTGACATAGTCTGCTGATATCCTGTTTGTGTTCTCTTCCAGGGACATGGTTCGTCAGTGTAATCCTGCCTACTCTGCAGCAGAAGATGAGGAGATACACCAGAGCCTGGTGCGGGATTATGACATACTGTTTTCCCGCACCAGCCAGAATCAGCAGGAGAGGGCTGCACTGTGGCAAGACCTTGTCCGTAGGGTAAATGACATTGGCACGCATAATAGGACATATGAGCAGGTATGACATCACTGCAGTGATTTAATCAGAAAAGTCCATCAGCGTGCGTTGGATATCCACAGGCAACAGGTTGCCACAGGAGGTGGGGTGGCCACACATCCCCCCCTCACCAGACTGGAGGGGCTACTCCTAAGTGTTGTGGCTCCAGCCCCGGAACAGCAACAGCAATACACCTGCATCATGATGGAGGCTGAATCCACACAGCAGCACGACATGGAGCATGCAGGTAATATGCCATATGTACACTTGACTGTTCTGTACACTGTTAGTTTATGCATGTGTAAGGTGTGTCCGTGGTATGTAGCTGTCAACATAGTATGTAATTGTGCAGGTGTGATATTGCCAATATCAGCAGCTGACGTGTGAAAGGCAACTGGTGTACTACTGCACTGTATCATATGCAGTATCAATGGCACAGTTGTGCCCACTGACATTAATCTCCTCATTTCTGCAGGTCCCTCTGGTGTTACAGCAAGGCAGCCCATCCATGCTGGTGAGTGTGTTTTAACAATACCTATAATAGTCCTGATAGTGCTAGTAATACTAGTGTAACTCAGTATTGCTCTGTGTGTATACTGCAGGGTGTGCATGTGTGCATGTGTGCCTGTGTCCACGTGCATGTGTGCATGTGTGCATGTGTGCCTGTGTCCACGTGTGCATGTGTGCATGTGTGCATGTGCCTGTGTCCACGCGCATGTGTGCATGTGTCCACATGTGCATGTGTGCATGTGTGTATGTGTCCATGTGTCCACATGTGCACGTGTCCACATGTGCATGTGCGCATGTGTGCATGTGTGCATGTGTGCATGTGTGCCTGTGTGCACGTGTGCATGTGTGCATGTGTGCATGTGCATGTGTGCATGTGCATGTGTGCCTGTGTCCGTGTGTGCATGTGTGCATGTGTGCATATGTCCACGTGTGCATGTGTGCATAAGTGCATCACTGGTAACATTGTGTAGACATTGTAAACTGTGTTTCCTGTCTTCCTCCCACAGGTTCTGGTGCTGCTCTGGTGTCCTGCAGCACGGAACCTGAATCTGGTGCCACAGGTACTGATAATGATGATATCTGTGTAATGGCACAGGAAGGTGTGTCAGGGTCTGTCATTGGTCAGCCAATTGACAGTACACAGCTGTCAACCCCATCATTGCGCACAGTCATCCTGCCAGTACATCCTATGTCACCATTGTCCCTAGGTGATGGACAGGATACAGTGGGCATTGACCAGGGTAATGTGGTATCTGTGGCACATGCTTCCCCACACAGCAGCCATGGGCAGAGTCCTGCGATGGTACCACACAGACAGTTGCCCATGGGTTCTCGTGGGAGCATCCATGGGCATACTGCCTCTGGCAGATGTGCCCAAAGAGGTCTGTCAACCTCAGCTATGTTTCGGGCTGTCATGCAGGCACAGTCGCGTATGGAAAGGTACACCAGACAGGGTCTGAGGGAGCTGAGAGCATGTCATACAGCCATGACTGACAGTATGCGTGACATCGCGGATGCTATCCGTAATTTCACCGATGTCATAGACAGACGTTGTGGGGACATATTACAGCAGTTCCACAACCACATGTCCATGAGCCAGGGCAATGGTGGGCGGTTGTGGCGTCGACTTGGCCATATGCCAGCAACAGCAGCAGCTGGGAGTCGGCGCGGATGACAACAGGCCCGCGGATGCCCCCATAGTGCCAGCAGCAGCCCCAGCAATGCTGGGTCTGTGCTGTCATTGGAACACCCCAGGAGACCACATGCACGTGGCTCTGGACAATCCCAACAGGGACCTGTGTCCAGTCAACACACTCCTGCTTCTGATGACAGTACCCAGTCTGGCTTAGTACCAGATATGCTCCGTAGCACCCCTGCCAGGCACAGGTACCGTGTCCATGCCCACAGACGCTGATCTGTATGACCTGCCAGGTGCAGTCTGTGGCTGTCCACAAACTCCTGTATATGGCAGCCATGAGGTGGAACTGTGTGCATGCATACACACATGCGAAATGTTAACACCTAGGGCTACCACATACATGCACACACTGCACCAACAGTGCCCCACCCTGTACTGCTGTCCCTCACCAACACACATACACACACATGTCAATTGGTGGTATCAGTGGCAGACTCAGGCATACCTAATTCACACCCTGTGCATATGATGAAACTGTGCCACCTCCTGCAATCTCCAACATCAGTGCAGGAACAGGTAAACATGTTGCTGATGCACAGGGTGACTACATAGAAGTGTATTAGTAGTATCATGTTGGTAACAGTACAGTGTGCTGATATGACTGTGTGTATATCCCAGCATGCCTGATGCAGTAACCGTATGACTGTCCTGAATTGTTATCTACACCCATAGTACGTACTAAAGTGTAACAGCTGCACATTATTGCATACCGGTGGTAAGGATGTCAACAGATAGCCACATACATGGGTAGCACAGGGGGGAAGCTAATGCAAGTAGTGATATGCAATGATGGACATGTACAGTAATGGTGGCAAGTTGCCCACAATGACTATGCAATGTGGATGTTTGCATGTTGATATGTGTGCAGTACCAATGTAATCCAAATCACAATTAACTATGACATAATATCAGTTCTACCATGGACATCTGAGCTGTGCATTCCTGGGTATATGTTGATAGTGCCTACATATTTGCACTGTTACCTACTGTTAGTGTTACCCCTTCTTTGTTGTACAATGGACTACTTCCAGCCCTGCTTACTGTAGCTTTGTTTGCATGCATGTTTGCTTGGGGTTCCCTGGAACACTGCTTCCACCTGCAATGCAGAGTTACAGTGCTTCTGTGGACTCCTAGTGACATCTGCATAGCGTACTATACGTATGTCAAGTTTACACATGACAGAACATCACTGTCTGTCCTGTTCGCATGTACATTGCCTGTGACACATTGCACATGACTTACCTGGCATTTACCCACGTGTGCAGTCATATATGCCAGTGCTATGAAATCAGTAGCAGTACACCCACACATACACACCTTCAGTATGTTGTTCCCCATTGGCCCTATGTGTTGGTAATCACCATGGCAATCACACTACTATGGTAGCATGTGCAAAGGTAACCTGTGAATCACCTCTATGGTCCAGTTGTGGTTTATGTGAGTCATGTGGCAATGTCACAGCTGCCACATGTATGCAGTCAACCCTCACCCCTGGCCAGGAATGTACAACACGTGTGGGATGCCACCACATAGCCAATCTGGGGACTGAGCACTCTGAACCCAGTAATGCCATACCCTGTCAGGTGGCATGACATACTACAGTGACTACAATACCAGTCTGACATAGACCCGCACTGACAGCAATCTGAACACACTGGGGCATACTTGGAGACTCAGAATAGCATCCTGCCTGAGCATCACACACCTCTGCAGCTGGCACACAGGTATACGCTACGCCGAACAGAGCACATGCCACACATGGCACACACATACTGTGTGCCACACACTCACAGCCTGTAGGGCTACACAACACACCTGCTACAGATGTGTCAGGTACCTCTCTTGGCCGCTGCAGTGGGGTCCCGCTCAACAGGCTGTACATGGTGAAGGTCACAGTGATATGCCTGTGGGGCACTATGGTCCACCACAAAACACATGCATACAGGTCAGTCAGAGGCATGGACACATATGACTCAGTCATTGACCATGCCACTATGGATGACCTGAGACATACCTCCCTGGACTACATGATAGGGAACATATAAGGGATCTCTCAGCATGTGGCATGGGCCATTATGAGCCTGATCTTGGTTGCCATCATACCCTCACCAGGTATGCTACCACTATATGTAGGAAGGGTGTTCTATGTCTACATTCTGCTCAATCTCCAATGTCATTCATAGGGTATCCACTGGCTGTCAACGTGTGCTTACATGCTAGGAAGCCACAATGATTTGCGAGGGCAGCTTGCACGTGACACCCATGGGCCATTGTATATTGGCAAAGCCCCTTGATACACACATAGTGCCTTTGCTGCAGGACACGGATTACATAGCCACCTCCGTGGGTATCACACAGGATAGGACACTAACAGTGATGCTACACAACACCAGCAGTGTACACCGCAAGATGCATGCACTGGACACTGTCCTCAGCACGGTGAACTGCAATGTCTGTGCAGTACCAGAGTCCTGATTCATGGCTCACAGGTGCAACCCATCACTGCCAGGTTATACCTCATACCATGCCTGTCGCCTCCTACACATGTAACACACATGGACAGGGGGGTGGTATCCCAAGGCACCACAGATACACACACCTCCAGGTTGTTGGCACAGCACAAAGCATCAGGGCCTATTCATGTGCAACTAACAGTGTGTTGGACTGCCTTCTGGTTCATAGCCTGGCACACACAACCCTCCCATACACAGGAAACCCACCTATCCTCCATAACAACACTGGCAATATGACAGTCTCAAGAAATGTCTTTATATGGCTGGACTGCATCCAGCCAAACATTGTGCATGAGCATTACTGTAGCTACAACACACTAGCTGAAAGGTTCCCAGCATGTGGTCACTGAATTGCAGTGGAATAACATGTTACCACTCCCACAACAGGTGGTAACATGCAGCGCCTGTCCATCGACTACATGTAGACTATATGGCCCAGACCAGATGTGTATCCCCTGCTGTATGTATTTTACCATATACAACCCACACTGTATAGACACATACCGCGTGCGGCCCCTGCACAGTAAGACACAGTCATATTGTTATGCATTGCGAATACCATTTATCCACTGGAGGCACATATCAGACATGGTAACTACTGCAGGTCACAGGTATTTATGTGTATGTGTCACACACATACATCATGTGTGCATTGCCATTGCTGGTTTAGGCAATGGCATGCATTGTTATGCACAAAGACCCACACAAGGTCATATTGTGTGACACAACCACACGTGGCAGTTGTGGGTTTCCAAAACATACCTATCTGTGCTCTGACAATGGTAATAGACCCAGTAGCGGAGCGCACTATTGGCATTACTGGCCAAGTAGCCCTGTTTGGCTGTACTGATAGTGTGGTGACATCCCCTGTGTTTACTGGGAGAATATGCAGCATCTGGTGTATTGTAGTATTTGCCAAAAGGATCTGTTCTCTCACACTTGCAATTACACACACCCTACTACCCCCACACACACGCACACACACACTTGCGATTTGCAGGATTCATACCCCCTACTTAACTATGTCATGACATGTGAGAGAGACGCATTAGCGAAGAGCACTATTCGGATTACTAGGAGGTTCTTTTTCTCCGGCTGTACTTATAGGGTGCTGACATCATCAGTGTTTGGAAAGGGTAATGTGCATCATGTAGTGTGATCTCCTGATTGCCAAAAAGCACATGTTTTTCATACAGAATTGCACACACACAAACTCCCCACATCCAAACACGCACACACTTACCATTTGCAGGTTTAAACTCCTACCTAACTATGTTATGATACTTGAGAGAGACGCATTAGCAGAGTGCGCTATTCAGATTACTGGGAGGTGCCCCTTCTCCAGCTGTACTTATAGGGTGCTGACATCATCCGTGCTTAGATAAAGGAATGTGCATCCTGTAGAGTGCTTTCACAGTTGCCAAAAAAGACATCTCCCTCACGCAGACTTGCACACACACTAAGCCCCCTCCACACACACTGGGCAGTTGCAGGATTCAAACCCCTACCTAACTATGTTATGACACTCGTGACAGATGCATTAGCAGAGCGTGCTATTTGCATTACTGGGAAGGTTTCCTTCTCCTGCTGTACTTATAGGGTGCTGACATCATCAGTGCTTAGATAGGGGAATGTGCATCCTGTAGAGTGCTTTCACAGTTGCCAAAAGGGACATCTCCCTCACACAGACTTGCACACACACTAACCCCCCTCCACACACACTGGGCAGTTGCAAGATTCAAACCCCTACCTAACAATGTTATGACACTCATGACAGACGCATTAGCGGAGTGTGCTATTCGCATTACTGGGAGGGTTCCCTTCTCCTGCTGTACTTATAGGGTGCTGACATCATCAGTGCCTAGATAGGGGAATGTGCATCCTGTAGAGTGTTTTCACAGTTGCCAAAAGGGACATCTTCCTCACACAGACTTGCACACACACTAACCCCCCTCCACACACACTGGGCAGTTGCAGGATTCAAACCCCTACCTAACTATGTTATGACACTCGTGACAGACACATTAGCAGAGTGCACTATTCACATTACTGGGAGGGTTCCCTTCTCCTGCTGTACTTATAGGGTGCTGACATCATCCGTGCTTAGATAGGGGAATGTGCATCCTGTAGAGTGCTTTCACAGTTGCCAAAAGGGACATCTCCCTCACACAGACTTGCACACGCATCAACCCCACTCACACACACACACACACACACACACACACACACACACACACACACACACACACACACACACACACACACACACACTGAGCATTTGCATGGTTCAAACTCCTACCTACCTATATTATGACACTTGAGGGAGACGCATTAGCAGAGCGGGCTAACCGAATTACTGGGCATCTGGTCTGCACCTGCAGTATTTATAGGGTGCTGACATCTTTATTTCTACAGAGGTATGTACATCTAGTACTACCTGTCAGGTGGTGGATAGCATATATACACATTTGCAGCCACCTACGCCAGGGTCAGATATGCACATCGCACTGGCAGGTTATGTTCTATACCATGCTTCATGACCACAGGACCTGTAACACACAACACAACCAGTCCAGAACACCACTCCCACATCCAGGACACACACTTTGCTTCCCTGGGAACAGTGCCGGATATGCAGGTGTTCACATACACCATTCCAGTTGTTAACATCAGGTACAGGCATATTGTGTGTGGGAACTACTCAGGCCTCTACCACTTTACCCTACAGCCACTACAATTTGTGGGTCCATGTGCTATGGCAGAACCACTCACCACAGCCACATGGGGAATACATATTGCACCTGTCCATCTGCAACATGGGTACTCACTGTTCCACACCAGAGGTAGACCACCATTGTTGATATCTGACCATACCCACCTTTCCCTGGACATCCATATCCCATCCCCACCCCCAGGCAAGGTCGTCACTGCAAACAAATTGTATTTAGCACAAGCAGACTCTACACTTGTGAAGACTGGGGTGGACGACTTCAAAGGACCCATGCTGGGGGACTATACTGGCCACTCTGCATAATCCTTGACAATTGCATTCTATGAGCATGTGTAAGATTTGCATTGATCATGCTATCCCACATATACCCATGACTGCTCCACAACAAGACACCTTTCAGGTGTACACCAGCCATATATGAGCCGTCCAACAGACAGAGTGAGCTAATACATTGCAGAGCTGTAGCCCACAGAGGGAGGACATCTGTGAACAGTACAAGCATGACACTTCATTCCCACATAATCATCACAACACAGTGTTGACAGTGGAATTGTCCAGACAATGCAGGTAGGGCTCCCCTCAGTCTGTTATTGATGCCCACTTACTGTTAGAGGTCCTCAGCAACCCTCTTCCAGCACACACCAACAACATGGCTGTGGCTTAGCACATTCAAACCCTGGGATCTCCACTGTGCCCCTGCTTGACAGAGGCACAGCTCACTAGCCTCACATGTTGCCTTATGTGACCTACTTTACAGTGGCACAGTAGCCTACTGTACTGGGGATGCAGATGCCAAGCACACTCTGGCTAAGCTGTCATTCCCTAGGGCAACAAGCCTAGTATTGACCTCTACACCCATATGTTCAATTGTCAGATGCACAATATTTGTTGTGCTGTTAGACTGTTTGCAGGTCTTTATTGCCATAGCATTCCCTGTTCCTATGAACAACTTGTGTATCTGTGGAAGATGTTTGAATATGAGGGCGATCCACTATATCACTTATGTCTCTGTAGTCATTTACTGTGTGCACTGGGCAGATTGCTGTGTTGTGGTTGGTTCCTGGAATGACACGCATAAATACCAGATATGTGTGGCCAACTGCTAAACGGAGATATGGCCTAAGTGTGTGAGCATGCCCAGTTCAGCCTTTCCATGGCATGTTGTCTGACATATGCCTCATTTATCAAAGTGTGCGAGCATGCCCAGTGTGAGCTTTCCATATGTTGAACTCTGAAGTCCACCACATATTTGGGTGTGTGTGAACTTCAACAATATCTCACGTTTATGGTTGTGTGTTGGGTGTCATGTTGTGTACTAACTGGCCAACTGCTTCATGTCTGCCACAACAGGGATTATACTGTGCCTGCAGGGATTGCATGGGATACTTTGCATACAGTTGTCAACATCCTTTCATAATGACCTAACACTGTAGTACCGTATAGTGTACTGGTTCAGTACTTTCACTGTGGTGGACAGTATCCTGGGCTTTAGTCCTATCACTGCTTGACATCTTCATAGTGAGCACAACAGACTGTGTAGGGGCCAGTTGTGCACATATGACCATGTTGCATTATGTTCAGATATGGACTACCTACACCAGGCTTGTCCAACATTGGTAGTGTATTCCACAACATAGGTGGACATTGGCAAACACTAGCGATGTTCCCTAGGCCATTTCTGATGCTAGTCACAGAGTGTGTTTGTCCTTCGATACACATTGTAACTGGAGTTTGCCATGACATATGTCATGGTTAGTATACTGTGCCTCCGTCTACCTCTGACATAACAGTGATACCCAGGGTTAACCTACCATCTCCCATCCACTCATCAGGATTCCTCTTGAGGGGTGTCGATAGGTGACTCTCTGGCTAACCTGTACTGGGAGTTTACTCAAGAGTGGGGGTGCCTTCTGTGTTATGGATCATTCTGTACAGCTTGTCCTATGTATGTCAGTGCTGGGGTTCAGGTCTCTCATGTGCATAGCTCACTGCCATTCAGATTGTACAAGGTGCAGCATGTTCATTGATTCCAGCTTGGACATGGCTTCATACATCAGGCACAGCTTACCTCTGGGTGGGCAGTATGGCAGTGTGTGGAGCTGCAGTTTGTTTACTCAGGCAACACATGGCATCTGTTCATGCTCTTTGCTACTCCTGGTGGGGTACTGTTGTGGACTTTACAGTTGATGGAGGTGTCTGCTGAGGTATATCCCACAGGGGCTATTGTAGTCAATTGTGACGCTGATGAAGGATGACTGCAGAGCCACAGTGACCTCCCCTTATCTACATCTGACAACCTTCATGATTGGGTGGGTATATGGTATGTTTCTGCGAACACTACAGCCACATGTTTGTCCAATGCAGGATATCTATCACCTTGTGTCCCCAGGTCTCTCATTACATGTTAGGTACGTAATGGGTTAACACCTGTGTGGTAATTTGTGGGCACTTACTGTATATCCACGGTGGTTGTCTATACACAGTTCTGCAATTAGCTTGCTGACATGGCTATGGCTCCAGTTGTCTGTTTCTATGTGGCCCTTTTGTGGGTTGCTTGTGTCAGCTGGGGTCGGATATGGTGGGCAGTTTGTACTCCTCTGCATACATGTTCAGTCACAGTCCTTCCATGTTGGCCTGTACCTATGGGACATATATACGGAACGGGAGGTTCCCAGGACCAAGCCTTGTGGGATGCCACTCATATCTGCTTTGTAGTCTGACATGGATGCAGCATGTCTGACCATGTCAGTTCTGTCCTTGGTCTGGTTTGCAACCCTCTACTGACATAGGGTTTATATTTAAGCTGGTGAACATATCCATACTGAACTCGTAGGGTATTGTCTGGAAGCATATGCACGGTCCAGCTATGCTGTGTGGACCACATTGCCCTCATCAATGACCTTAATGACTGTTTCAAATGGGTCAAACATGTTTAGGGGCAGGATCTGCAGTTACGACAGCCACACTGGGTAGGGTCCGGTGTCAGTAGGTCCACGATAGCTTTATGTCTGCGGTACATACTGATCCTTTCCATAGCTGTGCAGACCAAGCTTGTCAGGATCCTGGGGTGGTAGTTTGCAGTATCCATTCAGGCAACACCTTTGTTGTGAAGGACCACTGTTGTTGTACACTGCTCTTTGGGTACATATCCTGTGGTAAGGCTGACATTGGGCAGTAGTGTGATTTGGCATTCCATTATTCTTGGAGTCCATGTTGGCCTCAGCCCAGGACACCATCACATACCTTTGCTGCTGTGTGTTTTGCTTTGCAGATGATGGCTGTTACCTCAGCATCTGCAATGTCAGGGACCAGCAGTCTGCTGGGATAGATATTTTGCATTCTGGGGTTTTGCACTGAACCTGTCAGGTTGTATGTTGGCAATATGTGTGTGTGTTTGGTATGTTGTTTGTAATATCTGTGTGATTCGGAGCATATCTGTGAATTCCCAACATGGTTCCTACCATCAGTTAAGTAAGCCTTGTGATTATCCTTAGTGTCCTGTACAATTTGTATCTTCATAGGTTCATAGGTTCATACTAGGCTATCCACCCTAGGGCATTAGTAAGCCTAGCCAGAGTGTGTGTGTCTTTCGCCACCCCTTGCTATGTGACTATTATGGCCATTTATGATTTTCTTTACTGTGCCTCTGTCTGGACGTGACACAGTGAAGACCCCAGTGTACATGTACGATCATCCATCCACTTGGCAATATTCCTGTTGAGGGGTGTCAGTGAGGGGCTCTGCCTAACATGGATTGGGATCCTGTTTCTGGGTGTGGGGAGCCTCTGGGTTATGTATCTGTCCCTCCAGCACATCCTATTTCATTATGTGTTGAGGCTGACATCTGTCACTCTCACAGCTCCAATGGCTTTGATTTCCTGTGGTGGAGCATGTCCATTACTCCTGTGTTGGACATGGCCTTGTACAACAGACATACAATGCCTCTGTGTAGGCAGTCTGTGACTGCATTCAGCTGGGGTGTCTACAGCCAGGCAGCATATGACATATATTTGACACCCTTTATCCTCTTGGTGGGGTACCTTTGAGGTCTTCCTAACCGCTGCAGGTGTCAGGTATGGTACATCCCATATGAGTCATTGTACTAGATTATGGGTCTGATAAGGGAACAGTACAGGGCACAGTGACCTCTGTTGATGTAGATGTGAATCCTTTCATGATACGGTGTCCAATATAGACAGTCTTCCTAGCCACATTGGCATTGTGAGTGTCACATGACAGGTTACTGTCGACTTGTGTCCCTAGGTCCCTGATTACTCCTTGCATACATAATGGTTTACCACCTATGTGGTAATTTGTGAGTACCTTGTCTGGTATTTGGTGGGACATTCATACTGTCCAGTGTCTTCAGGATGTCTGGGTGGGGTTCTTGTGTGTGAGAGTGTGGTCTGTCGCATGCTACAGACTGTACAGCAGTTTTGACTACACTTAGGTGCACATGGGTGGTCTCCGCTGCTTCGTGCATTGTCAGTTACCTGGCCGTATGGGTGTCTGTGCTGCATATGGATACTCCCCTCCTTTGATGTTTTGGTCCAGGTGTTGGGGCCATAACGCATGATATGTGGTATAACCTGGTAGTGCTGGTGTGCTATCAGTAGGCTTGCAGCAGGCTTCTGTCACTGCACAGACATCGATGTTCTCCATACTGGGAAGTGCCTCAGGTGCATGCATATTGCAGTTTACACATCTGGCATTGGTCAGCATTACCCTTATGTTTCTTACCACTTATGTTTTCTAGGGTGGTGGGTTAGTCTTTTGGCCTTGCCTACGACGGCTCTATGGAGGTGGCAAAGGCCTTATCCAGTATCCAGACGCCCAGGGTAACAGGTGCAAGCCATCCCTGGAACAGCAGCATGGCTTGTCATGCATGACATCTCAAGCAGACAGACATTAGACCCTCTTGGACTGACAGCTGTAACTGTGCCACCTGTTAAAGCTGATCATTCTGTGTTTGTACTGTGGCATCATTCTTGGTGAGGGTTGGATGCTGCAAACGGCCAGTGTCATACCGCCTGGAGTACATACTCAGAGAGCTCATCCATGTCTCTTTTCATGTAGTCCAGGGAGGTACATCTCAGGTCATTCACACCAGCATGGACAATGAGTGCATCATATTTCTGCTTGCTTTGGGGTGACCTGCATACTTGTGTTATGTGGCATATTCTGGCAGCCTACAGGCAGCTTACTGTACCCTTTCCCTTGTTCAGTCTGGTGAGTGGGACAGCAGTGTGTCTGCCTATACAGACACCTATTACAACTGTATCAGGCATGTTGTTTCTCCTTCTGGCCTGTAACTGGTTGGCACATCAGCTTTGTGTACTATGTGTTGCATGTGCTATGTTTGGAGGTTGTGGTTGCTTGGGATCTGCTTTGGAGGCCTCTGTTGGTGTGGTGTGTTTGTAATTAGGGCCTCCGGGAATGTTTTTCTGTGTTTATGTGTTTGGTTTACAGTTGTGATAGGTCTATGTGGGACTGGGTTTGTGGTGTATGTGGTTACCTTCTCCTCCTGACTAGTTTTGACAGTACTGAGTTGGGGGGAGCTCAGCCTCAGTTTGGATAAATGGTTGCATCTCTCACATATATTTGTATTTATTGGGGGGAGTTGTGGGTTGTCTGTGTACTTGGGGCAGGTGTCACATTGCCTCTGGATTCACAGATTCTACTTGTTGTGGCTGGCCTTAGTGGATTGTATGTGTGGACATATTTTATTGCCATACTACTGATCAGTGATTACTTCCCTTTTATGTTTGCTCTATCATGTAGTAGCTTCCTCATTCTCTTGCATGGTTTGGTAATGGCTGGAGTCCAGCATGCCAGATGCCTGCGTGTATGGCATTGTGTCTTGTTGTTATTTGTGATTGCATAATCCAAGCATTCCTGGCTGTGTTCATGGAATGCCTGTATAACATGTTCTGCAGTGTGTCCCATATTCTGCACTTGCACAGGGCCTTTCGTGGATTCCACATCGGTTTGGATGGGTGCAACCTATGCTTTACACATGTTTTTCACTGTGGTTTTCTGGCCAGGGACTGTGGTCAGGATGTGTATATCCAGTGTGATTACTCTATGGTCTGGTCTTACCAGTGAGGGATACACTTCTCATCTTGCCATCCAGTACACATGTTGCTGATTATCACATCCAGTATGCTTACCCCTCTTGTGGGAGTGGTACGTTGTTCCTGGGCATTTTGGTTTATGGATTCTGGGAACTTTTCTCCTACTGTGTTGGTGCTAGTATAATGCTCCCAGTGTATGTCTGGGTATTTTCAGTCAAGCAATATGATGTGGTTTGGGGGGCTTGATATATTCATGTATTCCAACATAGGCCAGGTGCAGTTCCTGGTATAAGGACAGTAGTCTGCAGCAGGCTATATACTGGGAGGCGGTTTTAGCCATTGGTATTTGACCATGGCTAATCCATGCTGCTTCTTGTTGGGGTACCAACATGGGGGTGTGGTTATCCTTGACATTTATTGCTAGTCACCCTCCTTTTGTAGCTTGTTCCATGTTTTGCGGCTGTACAACACAGTATGAGGTGTAACCTGGTAGTGTTAGGGTGCTGATGTGAGCCTTGACCCAGTTTTCTATTACAGGACTGATATCAACATTCTCCATACTGTGTGCGTTTACACTGCACGCATCTTGCTGTTTAGACTTCTGACATTGGGTAGCATTACATCTAGGTTCCTATCCCTTGTGGTACCTATGAAGGTGGGTTTGTGTTTTGAGACTTACCTATTCAGGGCATGCTGTGGGTACTGACAGCCTTTGCCAGTATCCATGGGGCCTGGACTGATAGGTGCACGCCACCCCTAGCAGGTGGTGCATCATGTCATGCTCAGCATGTCTTCCCAGGCTGAAACACATTGGCTCCCCTTTGACTAACTGCATTACTTCAGCCAGTTATTGCAATTGATCATCCCATCATCATTTTGTGGCTTCATGCTTGGTGAGGGTGGATGTTAGTCAGGGTCCTCAGGTGTGCATATAGTACATGGTGTTACATTACTTAACACATGGCATTCATGCCTCAGGTGGTGCTGCAGGGCTGCCTCTGTCGGATGCACATATTACACTCCCTGTACATGTTTGTGAGCAGGTCATGTCATTTTAGGCATCCCTGTTATTATTTGAGTGAGTCAGAGGAGTATCATTCCCAGGGTTCCTACTGAGCCAGTGTATGTGTTATGTGTTGCCTCTTTGCCAAGACCAGGGCATACTGGGCATGCCTCCTTCTGCCTACTGGGGCAGGCTGAGGTTGTTCCTCCTCCGAGTCACGCTCTGCCTGTGATGGTCTTGGCAATGGGGTGGGGCTGTTTGGCCCAACCGTATGCTGGTCCTGCTGCAGCTGTTTTCACAAGATCATATTATGTAGCATAGCACATACCATGACAATTTGGGTACATGTAGTTGGTGAGTACTGCAAGGCTCCACCAGATGTGTCCAGACACCGGAACCGTGACTTGAGCAGCCCAAACACACGCTCTATTACATTACGTGTTTGTGCATGTGCCTCATTATGGCGTTCCTGTTCAGGTGTGTGTGTGTTTCTGATGGGTGTCATCAGCCACGGCTCCAGTGCATAACCTGCATCCCCCACTAGGTGTCCGTGTGGGATGTCCCCATTGGCAAATGTCTGGTACAGCTGCATCAAATGCCAGATGTGGGAATCATGGTAGCTCCCAGGGCAGCCAGCACACACATTCATTATTATGCCCTGGGCATCACACATGACCTGGCAGTTGATGGAGGGGAAGCCCTTGCGGTTAATGTAAGCCCTACCTAGCTCACCGGCTGGTGCTTTGATGCATATGTGCGTGCAGTCTATTGCACCCACTACCTCAGGGTATTCCGCTATTTGCTGGAAGAGACGAATATTGCTGGCCAATACCTCACGGGCATTGGGGAAATATATATGATCACCGACATGTGCTGACATGGCATCCAGGAACTGGTGCAGTACCCTGGAGGCTGATGCCTGTGATATCCCCATCATATCACCAGTTGGTCTTTGGAAGGTACCTGTTGCTAGTATTCTTAGGCCAACACATACCTTGGTTTCCACTGGGATGGGTTCCCCTCTGTTGGTTCTGTGTGTGAGGCGTGGCCTGCACAGCTCGACTATTTGCTGCAGGAGCTCTCTGTCCACTCTATAGCGCTCTACTATCTCCAGCTCATGTAACCCGTGGTAGGTGACCCTGGGCCTGTACACTCTTCTCCGTCTCCTCACTGTGGGTTGTCTGGCACCATCTGCATTGTCACCACCCTCAGCAAGTCGCCTATGTCTCATTATGACAGCTATGGCAGCCCCTAACATTACTGCTCTGAGTTCAGCTTTTTCAGTTTTCACTTCTAATAGCTTACTCCTGTCTTGCAGTGTCTCTTGAGAGAAACATCCTGCACTGCTGTTTGCAGAGTTTTAAGTGCTGGGCTGGGCTACTATTCTGCCTGTGTAATTGCCTGCTTCTAACTGTTTTCACCTGCTAGCTCCAGCAGTATTCCCTGCTAGCTTCCTACTAATTCTGTTGCTTCCTTTTTCCTTTCTGTTTCCTCAGGGGGGAGCAGCGTGCATACCAGCAGAAACGCGCTCACAGTGGCTTACACGCGCACACATGCTTACACGGTTCAGGATCTGCCTATTCAGGTTAAAACATGCGCACACCAGCGCAAACAGTCTTACAAGTCTGCCAACAGGCTCCCACATGCTCAGTCTGCCCTACATGCGCGCACACTAGCGTAAACAGTCTTCAAAGTCTACCAACACGCTCCCACATGCTCAGTCTGCCTTACACGCGCGCACACTGCCCTACTCACGCTTCATGGCACACACACACGTGCGCATACACGACCAGCAAGAAACTTTGGTGTAAGTAACAGTGTACACCTTCCATTTCTTGACTTTCCCATGCTTATCTTGTGGCACTCCTCTTTCCCTGATCTGTGTCTGTCATCTGTCATGTTACACTGACCTCCAATGAACTGCATTTCTTTCTACCATTCCCCCCTGTGATGTCACCTATCTCCTACTCTATTCCTCCCCTTATGTATCTCTTACACTACTCAGACTGTGCTCATTTGCTATGTGACTGTGGGATTCAGTATCCTAACCCTCATTTACATGAGATTGCCTACTAATGCTTAGTTACATGTCTTAGACTCAGCTTCCCCCCTTAGCAACCACTACACGGTGGCCATGTTGTTTTTGGTCTGCTGGTCCCTGCATTGTCATTCCATGTATTGCATAAAACCCACATTTGTGGGTTTATAACCTTCATTTTTATGTTTTATACAGCGCAGACCATTTGCGCGGGGCTGCTCTGCATTTAAACATCGGCGATCGCCAAAAAAAAAAATTATATTGTTTTAATATTTGCATCAGGTTACCTTGCCAATGGCCACATATTTGGCCATTGGCATGCTGCCTGACACATATGCACCCTTTATTTGGAGCTGACATGGCTCCGTTGTGATTTTTGCAGAAACGTACTCAGTTGTCAACTGAGTACATTTCTGCAGCTAAAACGTCTCTTACACAGGCTGGTTTCTGCTTCGTGAATCGCTAATATACCTCATTTGCATACCTTTTGGCTGCAAGTGAGGTATTTAGCATATCCACGCCCAGTCCGTGTAAGAGACGTTTTAGCTGGTCTCTTACACGGAGTTTCAGGCTGTTCCTGGATCGCGAGGCTTGCATGGAGTGTTACACGTCTCTTACACTCCGTGCAAGCCTTCGTGAATCCTGCCCAGAGTTTATTTCTGCAACTACTACCGGCACTTTTAAGGTACTGTTTCACTAACAGTTGCTGCACTGAGTTGCTTAAGCCATTTCCGGCTGTTTGAATGAACAGAGATTATTTTTGCAACTGCTTGCTTAATCCATTTAGTGTGTGTGTTAATGAACAGAGTTTAGTTCTGCAACTACTGGCACTTTTAAGGTATTGTTTCACTAACAGCTGCTGCATAGAGTTGCTTAAGCCATTTTCTAGCTGTTTGAATGAACGGAGTTTATTTCTGCGACTGCTTGCTTAATCCATTTAGTGTGTGTGTTAATGAACAGAGTTTATTGTTTCAATAACAGCTGCTGCACGGAATGGAGTTTTTTCTGCAACTACTGGCACTTTTAAGGTATTGTTTCACTAACAGCTGTTGCACAGCGTTGCTTAAGCCATTTTCCAGCTGTTTGAATGAACGGCGCTTAATCCATTCCGCAACTACTGGCAGTTTTTATGGTATTGTTTCACTGCTGCACGGAGTTGCTTAAGGTGTGTGTTTGAATGAACAGAGTTTATTTCTGCCATTTTTAAGGTACTACTAACAGCTGCAGCAAAGCAATTTCCAGCTGTTTGAATGAACAGAGTTTATTTCTGCTACTTTTAAGGTACTGTTTCACTAACAGCTTCTGCACGGAGTTGCTTAAGCCATTTTCTGGCTGTTTGAATGAATGGCGCTTAATCCCTTCCGCAACTACTGACACTTTTTAAGGTATTGTTTCACTGTTTCACTAAAAGTTGCTGCACGGAGTTCCTTAAGCCATTTTCTAGCTGTTTGAATGAATGGTGTGTGTGTGTGTGTGTGTGTGTGTGTGTGTGTGTGTGTGTGTGTGTGTGTGTGTGTGTGTGTGTGTGTGTGTGTGTGTTGTTCTGAACAGGGCAGTTTTCTCATTATTGGTTCATGCATTTTGTTTCATTGCCTACTGGAAATATGTTCAAACAATAAATTTAAAATGCAGTTGTGTGTGGAAGTAGACTTTTATGATGGAAATGTTCTGAATTGGGCAGTTATGTCATTATTGGTGCATGCATTTTGTTTAATTGCCTACTAAAAAAATGTTTAAACAGTAATGCTCTAAATTGGGCAGTTTTGTCATTATTGGTTCATACATTTTGTTTCATTGCCTACTGGAAAAATGTTTAAACAATAAATTTAAAATGCACTCTAACTTAAGTCTAACAAGCGTGCTGTATTATACAAGG
The DNA here is from genome assembly GCF_019279795.1 of Protopterus annectens. Taxonomy (NCBI): domain Eukaryota; kingdom Metazoa; phylum Chordata; order Ceratodontiformes; family Protopteridae; genus Protopterus; species Protopterus annectens. Next base: position 898,459,193 of record NC_056746.1, read on the forward strand.
AATTTAATTTAATAAAGTCAGGAAGATGTATCAAAGAAAGCATGTATGTTTCTTGTTTTGTTTGCAAGGGGCCTATGATTTGAAAACAGCCCAAAGGTAATCTTTATCCACCACTGGCCAGATGCATTTTCTAAGGATGTGGTGTGGGTTTCAATGCTGTTTCAATGAATGTGTTTCAAGGGTAGAGAAGTTTTAATGCCAAGTCTATTTTCATTGTGAGACAGTATTGCTTTGCTTAGCAGATATCTATTAGTGTTTGTGCTATAAAATGTAAAAAATAAAATCCATATAATCATTGTAGAAGTAAAGCAGTATGCACACATTAGTGTTTATGGTAAATGGGATGAAATAGCCAGGTAATGGGACATTGAAATGGCTGCAGGGGTACTCTGGTGCCATATTTTGGTTGTATGTTCTTCAGTTTATGTTTGAAAGTTGGTATCCCACAATTCCATTGGAGTGGGTGGGGTTATGTAATCATGCATGCAAATTTTACATTAATCACTGTACAGATTTGTACCTATTTTTCATGGGCCATGTCCAGATTTTTGATGTTTCCAGGTTGAGAGGTATGTCCCTTGCTCTCTTCAAAAAGAATTTGGATAAATGGATGGAGAACCATAAATTCACTCCTGGGGTACTGTCCATGTCCTGTTTGGGCAAAGGCAGTCAGTAAAATGACTTAGGGCTCCAACATCCAAAGACCCACTACCCTGATACTACCCCATCCTATATCTGGTGAATTAGGATATAATATTGTCATATCCTGGGTATTATTGGCTAGCCTTGTAAAGGCTGTTGTGTCATTATCCTAGTAATCACCTATGAACTTATGAGGTTCACAAATGTCCTCATGCCCTTTTTTCTTCCTGAAAACTATGCCCAGACCCTTCAGATAGATGAGTTGAAGCTGAGAAAAGCAGCTTTAAACTTTGCACTAACAAGCCTGAATTAATATTTAATTGTTTATCTTCAATCTAGCTGGATTATGATGCAGCACATGTGAATTAACAACCAACACTGTATATTTTTTTGCAAACCAGTTTACCATACAGCTTGCAAAACAGTGATAAGGCTCCATTCTAGCATTTATATTTATCTTATATTAATTAGCACTCTCTTGAGTACCTCCCCAAAACAACTATGTAAGTTTACTAAAGATTGCTACTTTGTAACTTCACTAAAGTTATACATTGTTTAGAAGCTGTTACTCATGTATTACAAACAAATGTCATACCTCCTGTGTGCATTTTATTTTACTCCTTTGTTCAATAGTAACAGAATTTCAATTAAACATGTATGAGTGAGAGTTATAGTTTTCATTTTCTAATCATTCATCCACTGGGTTTATTGATTTTCCCTCATCTCTTTGAATTCTTTCATAATAGATCTACTTACTCTAGGCTCTTCTACATGATTACTTGTCATTTAAAGAATATAATCATAAAGCTGAATGAATGCTTTTTAGTTCTCCAGGTTAATTAGACCACTATATTACCGGCCTTCACCCTGCTCTTCAAAGTCCCTTGTTTTATGCAACTGGTTCATATCTAGACCTCTAATTCTTTTACTAGCATCCTGGCTTTTGGTTTGCCAGATAATAATCTTTTTTTTTCTGTGCAACACTGGAAAGGATTTATCTAGTATCCTTCCTTCCTGTGTAATTTTAAGTGACAATCTGGTCATTTGACCCTTTTCAGCCACAACCCAGACTCATGAATGAGCACTGGAGTACAAAAATATATTACACAAGTTAAACCACCAAGCATGTTACAGAAGATGAACAGTACTATAGTGAAACAAGCAATTCACATTATCTTACACATTACAGCTATTATGACATGTTTAAAAGGTAAGACGGTTTATGTATATACATGTGTTAATACATAACAAAAATAAGCACATTTCTCTCAGTCTCTCTTTATATATATATATATATATATATATATATATATATATATATATATATATACATATATGTACATAAAGAGTGATGTTTATCTACAGTATATGATAGCATTCTGTTAAATGGCTAAGGTATGCATAGGTGCCTCTTAATTTGATTCTATTTTCTTTGAAAAGTACATGTATTTTCCTTTCTAAAACAGTCTCTCATTTTTAGTTTGAGTTCATCAATTGTTCTTTCAGATCTGATGTCAGCTGAGATTCTATTCTTTGTAGCTATTCTTATTTACTAAACGCTATTCCACCAGCAGTAGTGCCATATGGTTGTTTTATTAGGTCCATGCTGTTGCTATGAGTGTTTCATATAGAGTAACCTGTCACTTTATGGGGTAAGGAAATTTAACTGGTGTACAGTAATGTAGGTTTATTAATCTGAACTGCAAATAATTTAAAAGTAACAATGTTCTACCAGTTATAGAAAGCCAATGCAGTTTCTTAAGTACACCACAATGATGGCTTCTAAGAGGTGCTAAAAATGCAACGCTTACAATTTTTTTAGTTGTGGCCTGTATCATTTGGGTATTTATGCTGGAATGTTATTGTTAGTAGTGCATATTCTGTTTTGGAAATAAAATGTTTTTGCTATAGCTATTTTCACTTCTGGTGCTAACAGAAGGGATGTCTTATACATGCTTTGGTTTGACACGGTGCTTTATAGACCTGTCTCAGTGTGAAGTTTAAAGGACAAAGTGGGATCAAGCATATGTCCTAAATATTTTTGTTTATCCACAGTAAGGACTATGCTATTGTCTACATCTTTTTTATTGTAGTGTGGGAGCTCTTGATAGTTTCTGTGGTACTACAAAGATCATGATGCCTGACTTGGTCATATTTATAATTATTTTTTTCAGTAACAGTCCAGCTCATGATGTCGTTGAAGTTAGCTTGTACTTTTTTTTTTTGTAGTTTGCTGATAGTTTTTTCTGCACTAATGAACTGTATATCATTTGCATATAGTATTACATTTATTTCATTTTTATTTCCTCCTAGGGCTTGTTCTGCCCCAATGAAGGTATTGATTCCACTTGGAAAAACACTGTAAAATGTCTGGGCACAATAGAGTAAACTTTAATCCAGTTTATCTATTTCCTTTCATTTCTGGAATGAATTTAATCATTATACAAGGAATTTAATTTAATAAAGTCAGGAAGATGTATCAAAGAAAGCATGTATGTTTCTTGTTTTGTTTGCAAGGGGCCTATGATTTGAAAACAGCCCAAAGGTAATCTTTATCCACCACTGGCCAGATGCATTTTCTAAGGACGTGGTGTGGGTTTCAATGCTGTTTCAATGAATGTGTTTCAAGGGTAGAGAAGTTTTAATGCCAAGTCTATTTTCATTGTGAGACAGTATTGCTTTGCTTAGCAGATATCTATTAGTGTTTGTGCTATAAAATGTAAAAAATAAAATCCATATAATCATTGTAGAAGTAAAGCAGTATGCACACATTAGTGTTTATGGTAAATGGGATGAAATAGCCAGGTAATGGGACATTGAAATGGCTGCAGGGGTACTCTGGTGCCATATTTTGGTTGTATGTTCTTCAGTTTATGTTTGAAAGTTGGTATCCCACAATTCCATTGGAGTGGGTGGGGTTATGTAATTATGCATGCAAATTTTACATTAATCACTGTACAGATTTGTACCTATTTTTCATGGGCCATGTCCAGATTTTTGATGTTTCCAGGTTGAGAGGTATGTCCCTTGCTCTCTTCAAAAAGAATTTGGATAAATGGATGGAGAACCATAAATTCACTCCTGGGGTACTGTCCATGTCCTGTTTGGGCAAAGGCAGTCAGTAAAATGACTTAGGGCTCCAACATCCAAAGACCCACTACCCTGATACTACCCCATCCTATATCTGGTGAATTAGGATATAATATTGTCATATCCTGGGTATTATTGGCTAGCCTTGTAAAGGCTGTTGTGTCATTATCCTAGTAATCACCTATGAACTTATGAGGTTCACAAATGTCCTCATGCCCTTTTTTCTTCCTGAAAACTATGCCCAGACCCTTCAGATAGATGAGTTGAAGCTGAGAAAAGCAGCTTTAAACTTTGCACTAACAAGCCTGAATTAATATTTAATTGTTTATCTTCAATCTAGCTGGATTATGATGCAGCACATGTGAATTAACAACCAACACTGTATATTTTTTGCAAACCAGTTTACCATACAGCTTGCAAAACAGTGATAAGGCTCCATTCTAGCATTTATATTTATCTTATATTAATTAGCACTCTCTTGAGTACCTCCCCAAAACAACTATGTAAGTTTACTAAAGATTGCTACTTTGTAACTTCACTAAAGTTATACATTGTTTAGAAGCTGTTACTCATGTATTACAAACAAATGTCATACCTCCTGTGTGCATTTTATTTTACTCCTTTGTTCAATAGTAACAGAATTTTAATTAAACATGTATGAGTGAGAGTTATAGTTTTCATTTTCTAATCATTCATCCACTGGGTTTATTGATTTTCCCTCATCTCTTTGAATTCTTTCATAATAGATCTACTTACTCTAGGCTCTTCTACATGATTACTTGTCATTTAAAGAATATAATCATAAAGCTGAATGAATGCTTTTTAGTTCTCCAGGTTAATTAGACCACTATATTACCGGCCTTCACCCTGCTCTTCAAAGTCCCTTGTTTTATGCAACTGGTTCATATCTAGACCTTTAATTCTTTTACTAGCATCCTGGCTTTTGTTTTGCCAGATAATAATCTTTTTTTTTCTGTGCAACACTGGAAAGGATTTATCTAGTATCCTTCCTTCCTGTGTAATTTTAAGTGACAATCTGGTCATTTGACCCTTTTCAGCCACAACCCAGACTCATGAATGAGCACTGGAGTACAAAAATATATTACACAAGTTAAACCACCAAGCATGTTACAGAAGATGAACAGTACTATAGTGAAACAAGCAATTCACATTATCTTACACATTACAGCTATTATGACATGTTTAAAAGGTAAGACGGTTTATGTCTATACATGTGTTAATACATAACAAAAATAAGCACATCTCTCTCAGTCTCTCTTTCTATATATATATATATATATATATATATATATACATATATGTACATAAAGAGTGATGTTTATCTACAGTATATGATAGCATTCTGTTAAATAGCTAAGGTATGCATAGGTGCCTCTTAATTTGATTCTATTTTCTTTGAAACGTACATATATTTTCCTTTCTAAAACAGTCTCTCATTTTTAGTTTGAATTCATCAATTGTTCTTTCAGATCTTATGTCAGCTGGGATTCTGTTCTTTGTAGCTATTCTTATTTATTAAACGCTATTCAACCAGCAGTAGTGCCATATGGTTGTTTTATTAGGTCTATGCTGTTGCTACGAGTGTTTCATATAGAGTAACCTGTCACTTTATGGGGTAAGGAAATTTAACTGGTGTACAGTAAGGTAGGTTTATTAATCTGAACTGCAAATAATTTAAAAGTAACAATGTTCTACCAGTTATAGAAAGCCAATGCAGTTTCTTAAGTACACCACAATGATGGCTTCTAAGAGGTGCTAAAAATGCAACGCTTACAATTTTTTTAGTTGTGGCCTGTATCATTTGGGTATTTATGCTGGAATGTTATTGTTAGTAGTGCATATTCTGTTTTGGAAATAAAATGTTTTTGCTATAGCTATTTTCACTTCTGGTGCTAACAGCCCGTCTTATAGCATGCTTTGGTTTGACATGGTGCTTTATAGACCTGTCTCAGTGTGAAGTTTAAAGGACAAAGTGGGATCAAGCATATATCCTAAATATTTTTGTTTATCCACAGTAAGGACTATGCTATTGTCTACATCATTTTTATTGTAGTGTGGGAGCTCTTGATAGTTTTTGTGGTACTACAAAGATCATGATGCCTGACTTGGTCATATTTATAATTATTTTTTTCAGTAACAGTCCAGCTCATGATGTCGTTGAAGTTAGCTTGTACTTTTTTTTTTGTAGTTTGCTGATAGTTTTTTCTGCACTAATGAACTGTATATCATTTGCATATAGGATTACATTTATTTCATTTTTATTTCCTCCTAGGGCATTTTCTGCCCCAATGTAGGTATTGATTCCACTTGGAAAAACACTGTAAAATGTCTGGGCACAATAGAGTGAACCTTAATCCAGTTTATCTATTTCCTTTCATTTCTGGAATGAATTTAATCATTTTTTTTGCCTTGTATTCCCCAATAGTCATTCTCCACATTCTGCACAAAACTCTCTTTTTTCTGTTGTCAGTATTTTCCCTTTTGCCACATTTACGTGAATAGCAACTCCTTTTGTTGAAGTATTTATAGCTTCACCAAACAGATCTTAATCTGGAATACACACACAATGTGCCCTCACATTTAGAAAGTCCTGCTGTGGTACATCAGTCCATCTGCTGATATGGACTTTCATAAAGTCAATATAGTCTATTCCCACCATTTTTCTGGGAGAGCTGAACAATTTTACTTTTTTTTCTTTTTAATTTGTTTTTCCAACTCCATCAAATTTTGCATTATATCTTTTTAGTAACTTCATACTCAGTCATTGTTTTCTCTTAGTTCAGTTTATTATGCCTGCATTTCTATCAACTCATCAGACTACTTACTTTAGGCTTCTTCTACACTTAAGACATTGATTGTCTTTATTTTTTCTTTAGTGCATATATGATATATTTTATTTTGATGCCATTGTAATCACTTTTTATTAGCATTTCTGTAGACCATGGATGCATTTCTCTCTTCATTGTGTTGGCTGTTCTGTAAAGTCTGTGTTGTGCTAGATATGTGTTGTTTTGCATGTGTTTGTATCATTGCTTCATTACAAAAGTTGTAGTAAAGTTTCCATGCACAATGCTGTATAAACTGCAGCTTTAATATTTCTTTATTCTGCATTGGGTAGGTGTAGTCACGTGCTAGTAGCATCATTGATTATATATTAAGTTTAAATACGTTCTTCATTGTAATAACCATGTTGTGTCTGACAGATTTTTTGCTTTAGAATCGTAATTTTCATCCTGCCAGTTTGCATACGCGCTAACTTAGATCATTCTATTGTGTCTTCTAGGATATGTGTTGGTAATAGCAAGTGGTTAGCGTAAATAAGTTTCTTAAATATATATATATTTAGCTTTATATTATTATTATTTTTTTTTACTATATAATGCTTATGCATGTATTGCTAGGTAGCCATTTACATTATAATCAGGAATTTTGTCTTGGGAAGCTTTTTGCTCTATCTATATTGCTTATATGTGTGTGTTACTACTCTTAAGCTGGCACTGCAGTTATAGCCCATACGCATTTTTATATTCAGTGACTTGTGACCTCTAATTCACGTATTCCACAATATATGTGAATATTTTTGCTTTGGTATATGTAAATGTAATTTCTACACAAATATACAGCTATGCCTTGGGTAGGGTCTGTTATTATCTTTTAGATAATTTTGTGTCTTCACATTCTTTAGTCACTACATTATAATAGTTAAAGGTAGGCTTTTATTTTTGTGTTTTGAAAACCACAGCCTTTAGAAATTTTTATTCTTTATTTGCTATGTTTAGTCATGTGATTACTGCATGTGTGAACATACATGGAGTTGGATACATATACATCGCTTATCTTGACTATTGGATTGTGTCTGACAGTTTTTGTTTGAAGAACTTTTTTGCAGGTTTATACTAATTATAGTTTAGACTATTTTAACTATGACTTTGAAGATGTGGTTCATATTGCAAGTTGCTTTCGTATATACATTCCATATATTTTTTACATGTTTAGTACATGCATTACATTGTGAATGCATTTTTATCGCAATAGTTGTTCTTAAGTAGTTACTAATTCTGTAACTAGGAATTTTGTTTCGGGAAGTTTTCTGTTATGTATGTAGAGATAAGTTATTGTTCTTAAACTGGTTTAGCAATCTTAGTGCATATTGTTTACATCTGATGATCAGTGACGTCCAAATTGCAAGTTGCTAATGCGATAGTTTTTTAAGATAGTTATTAATTCCGTAACCAGGAATTTTGTTCTAGGAAGTTTTTTTGCCTTCTTTCATTGCGTATGTGAAAATAAGTTATGGTTCTTAAGCTGATTCAGCAATTTTAGGGTATATTGTTTGTATCCGATGATTAGAGATGCCCAAATTGTAAGTTACTAAAGTAAATACGCTCCATATGTATTTCCTTTTGGATGTTTAACATATGCGCTTTATTATGGATGAGTTCTTATCTCAACTGTTTTTCAAGATAGTTACTATTTCCGTAACCAGGAATTCTGTTATGGGGAAATTTTTTGCTCTTGCACTGTATATGTAATAAGTTACTGTTTCTAAGTTGACTTAATAATTTGAATGTATATTGTTTACATCTGATGATCAGTGACATCCACAGAAAGCACTTTATAATATATGTGATTTTATTTTACTAGTGGCTTAGAATTTAGTTACTTTTATAATGTTTATTTAGTTAATAATGAATGATGTGAAAGCAGTACTATAGAGATGTCTTTCTAGTGATCTTAAACATGCACTTTTAATAGACTTTTAAGTAGTTCCTTTTTAGCTATGCAGTTAATGTGTTACACGAGTTTTATTGCTTATTTGATTTGATGACAAGTGACTGTTCTGTCTTACTTTTTAAATGTCTTGGTTTATTAGTTGTCAGTTAATTGTCTGAAAAAGCTTAATGCTTTCTGTGAAAGCGCTTACCAGTTTTAGTCAATACAAACTTTTTGGATTCTGATTGTGAATCGTTTGTACAGCCATGTTTATCACTTCACTGAGGAGATTCTGTTTTAGACAGTCACTCTTTGTGATAATATTTGCACCAGAAATTTTCAAGTGTGAAATGAAAACCCTGTTAAGAGACTATGAGGGTGTTGTTGTCATAATTCAATGGGTGACATTCTAGAGTTTGGCCCTAAGAAGCAAATATTTGATAAAATGCTGGAGATTATATTTTATTTAACACAATCTAAATAAAAAACTGTGGCTTTGTCAGAAATCAGATTCAGTATTTTAGACACTTTATTAGTGGTAATTTTATCAAGCTAAATATAAGTACAGCTGAATCTATAGCTGAGTTGCAGACTCCTACAGATGTGATATAACTCAGTGAAGGCTTAGCATGGTTAATTTCTTGGGAAATTTGTGCCTAGACTACTAAAAGTGTTATGTCCTATGAGAGACCTACTGAAGAAAGATGTAGAGTATGTCTAAAGAGATTCCTAGGCCTTCAAAAGGGTGAAGTCATCCGCACCAGTCATTGCATACTATGGTGTCATTAAACCTGCCGTAGTCATTGCTAATGCTAATAGCTATGGAGGGCAGCTGCTTTTTGTTCTAGAATGCTGACCAAAACAGAGATGAGATATTCCCAAATGGAAAAGGACTGAATAGCAGGATTAAGGGCATGTGAAATATTCTCTAGATACTACTGGGACTAGAATATTTCCAACTACAAACAGGTCATAAACCATTAGCTTTGAATTTCCATGACTTGGTAAAGTACTACTTAGATATCAGCAGTTACTGATGAAAGTTGGATGTTTCAATGCAAAAACTGTTAATTTGCCAGAAAAACAACTAGTAGCGGCTGATACCCGAGCTAAAACCCCAGTCACTGCACTGAGTAAATCTGATTCCAAGGAAGATGTGACTGCTTTTGTGCAACTTGTCACACATAACTAACCTGTGACTACCAGCAAAATGGGCATTCTCAAAGAAGCTATCGAACAAGACAATAACTTATAAATAATCAGTTATGTCAAAAAGGATGATTTAACAAATGGACACAAAGGTGAGAGCACAAACGTCTTTCCTTGCACCAATACTGATCTATTCTACCAACTTCACAGAAAACTGAAGTCCTCAGGCAAATTCATGAGAGTCATCAAGGGTTGCCCATGTGTAGAGAGATGGCAAAAGAGCCTGTGTGGTTGACAAGCATAAATGCAGATATTACAAAGGTGGTTGTAATATGTCAGTTTTGTACTGAACATAAGCCATCTCAGAGGAGAGAGCCACTTATGACCACACCATTACCAAAATTGTCATGACAGAAAATTGCAGCTGTCCTGTGTGAATATGAAGGAAAATACAATTTGGAGATAGTAAATTACTACACCAGAGAGACACTGAATTAATCTACTCACCCATGATTACTAGTCAGCAAGTGACATCTCAATTTAAGACAATGTTCTCATGGTGGGGAATACCCACAGAACTTATAAAGTGACAATGGAAATCAATTTGTATCAATAGAATTTCAAACCTTTATTAATGAGTTTGGATTTGCCCATGTCAGGTTTGCCCTATTTTTATTTGAATAGTGCTAGAGGGAGAGCAGCACAAACAGCTAACAAATTTCAGAGTCATCTGGGTCCACATATTGCCTTAATACCATACAAACTTCCCACAGTGCAACTGGTCTTGAACAGTGCAACTGATTTTGAACAGACAGACAGATGTTTCTATACGGAATAAAAACTACAGCCAGGGGTTATAAGGGTCAAATATGCATACAAGTACTTCCATGACAGATGATTTTCTACATTGTCTACCTGTTTTGAAATGAGGCCAAGAAGTCCACATCAAGCAGAGGGGGGAAAGATGGAAAACTGTATGTGTGACAGCCTCCTGAATTGAGATAATTTGTGGTGCAAACAAATGGAAGACACATTGAGGTCATAACTAAGACGTCTGAACCAGAAAGACATCTACCTAAACCAAGGGGAAAGATGTCTGATCAAGAAAACTAAGGTCCATACTGAGAAGACAAATGCTGAATCCAAAGCAGCAGACACCACTGTCTGAAAAAACAAATTAAATCAGAGATTCCAAATCAGAGCTGATGGAATTGAGCTACCGGGATAATCATAATGTACCCAAAATAAACACTTTGACAAATGACTGGATTGGTAGGGATGCATCCAAAATACATTCCTTGTTTGCTACCTGAACAGGAAATAAGTCACTTTACACAAACAGGACAGATTTGTCAAACTCTCATGTTCACAGTCTGAATAATTTAATTTTGCAGTTCCCCAGCCTATCCATAATCCTTTGGGTGGATGTGAGATAAGGTTTCAAGTAAGATATCAAGATAAGCCATTCCATAGCAATAATTAGCTAACTGACTCTCTTTTAAAAATTTCTATATGTGACTCTAAATTTAAAAGTATTTGTTAATACTTGAGTATTCTCTATGTTGACAAAAATCAGCAAGTACAGTAGTAATGCTATGAGTTTAAAGGACACCATGTTAAATGCTCATAGAATACTTTCTATATCAAATATCTAATAACATTTATATGCACTGAGCAAGAGCACTAAATGTGTTTTTCAAATGTGCAATCATGCAAAAGTCAAATGTTATGTGCGTATAAAAGAAATATGCATACTAACATCTAAGAGGATGTGATGCACTCTCAAAGAAGATGCAGTGATAGTAGATACCTGAGATGGTTCCTGCAATCAAGAGTAGACTGATAACATCTATCTAGCCTGAAAGTGAGGCTCCTTACCCATAATGCATTGGATCTTTAGACACTGAATATGAAGAAGCTATTTGCATATGCATAGTGTACTGCCATAGTTATGTTGAGACTAGAAAATAAATGCAAAGTTCTTAAACCTATATCAAACACTTGTAGAAAGCATCCCATCAGGCAGGTGCATGAAGTGGTGGCTTATGGCAATTAGAAGCTGCAGATAAAATGATTGTGGTAGACAAGAACAATTACATGTTTTCTGATACAGAGAGGTGTAGACCCAGGGACACTAGTTAAGATTCTAGGGAATGGAATGGAATGGAATGGTGGTTCTGTTTTGACATTAATGTACTCTGTCAAACTGTCACTCATAATGATAGTGGAATCATCTGCATGCTGAAATATCATGGAACTTCCACAGGAATTGATCATGTAATTCACATTGATGGTGAAAAGGAGTGGACCAAGTATTGAACCCTAGTGAACAGATAAAGTGATGGATATAGCATCATTCCTTTTTACAACTTGTGCTGTGTTAGAGAACCATCTCAGTACACCAGAGTGAATCAATAACCTTCTAAAACCTATGTAAGCCTGATGTGAGAAACTGTACCAAAAGCTTTAGAGAAGTTATGAAGGATTACGCCAACAAATTTCCCATGGTTAGACTGGTCTCAAATGTAGTTATTTAGGGCAAGTGAAGACCCATGCTTGTTAAGAGCTACAGTGTTAGCTTATTCCCAACATGATGGGAACACAACCCTATTTGGTATATTCATGGTTACATGAGTAGAAATAGTGGATGCTGAAATCTTTGGAGACTCAAGCAATAGACTGTCATACACTGTCAAGACAGATTTGTATTTTAAGACAGTTAAAGAGTTTATTGGTGTAGACAGTGTGTGGACAGCAAAGGGAGGTGAACTGAAGTGCAAAGTCAGGTGAAGGTATCGTTTAAGTATGCTGTGATGGACATGACTGGTACAGCATTCAGCTGTGATATCATCTTGTTAATGACCGATGAATGGGACTCGACATTGTCCTGCTTGGAAACGTTGGTTAATACTACACCAGAAATTCTGGAAGTTTTAACATGTTGCTTTTGTTTAGAGATATTAACAGGATTTTATGATTGTAAGAGTAACATTTTTTATCCTTATTTCTTGCAACTTTAAAACTTAAATATCATCACCAAAGTAAAACAAAACAGTGTGGTCACCATACAAAGGAGCATAAACAGATTTTAATAAAACTCAAATAAAACACAGAAAGAGGAGTGCTTTCGGTAACAACCTTCATCTGATTTCAAACCTTAAAACTTAGAAAGTGAAACTCAGATTTACTTTTATGGTACACAACCCATATATTTTTGCTAGACATTAGATATTTTATTTCTCTGTGATCCAGGTCAAAGTTATGGACCAAATGTACCTTTTACAAAGTGGACCAAATTTAAGTAGGGATAGTAGGAATGATAAGTAAAATAATGTGATTGTTATATCCAATGGGATGCTATTAAGTGGAGACTAATCTTCTCTCACATGTAATATTGAGTTGAAGACAGCAGAATCAATTTATTTTGTATTTTGTGAAATCTGTTTTATTACACCTCTTGGAGCTTTTTCTAGTGTTCAAATGATAGGCAGCTAATCAATTATTAAATTGGCCACAACAACAGTGAACTTGATATGGGACCTGCTTAGACATACGCAGACTTTGTTGTTATGAGTGTGTTGAGTGATATGTGAAGAGAAACCATAATTTTTGGATTGTTGGGTGGCTGGATCCTCATTTGTTAAGGTCCTGTCACTACTGAAGTCTGCTACAATTATTAGCTCTGAGATGATAAGGTCATACAGTTGGTATAACATTCATACTTCTCAGATGTCCAGATTTTTACAAAATGCCCAGATATTTGCCTCCTATTTTTGGTCTGTTGCTCATAAAATTTGTAGTTTTCTGGCAAATCATTGAGGACTAAAGTCACTAAATAATGGCATACATTTGAGTTTCAAACTTTAGGTCCTGCAAAGAAGGCATGTTAATACAAAACTTGTCAGCATATCAAACTTTCGAAGTTTATAAGAGTGATATTTAAAATTTGTCCCTGATTTTGGGCCTTTGCACCCCAATTCATTTTTGGCTTTGTCCAGATTTCTAAAACGTAGAGGTTGAGAGGTGTGCTATAATTTCATCAATAATAACTTCATCCTTAGATGGAGCACCACAAGAACTGTTTGTGCCCTTCTGTCTATTCATGCATGTTTCTCCACATGTGCTGACAAATGCTACCTTTACCAGCTTGAATGGTCATGCTCATGCCCTCCTTGCACAATTTCCTGTATTCTAACATGTCTCAACCCAATAGAAGGAACTGTATCAGTAAAGCAGCAGTGTAAAGCATCCAGGGGCACCATCCCTTCCCTCAAGATGTGCACACTCATCTTCTCTGCCTGTGCCATCAAGTACCTCAGTCATTAATTGAAATCTGGTTGTCTTGGCTGTAGTTAGGGCTTTCTTCCTCTATGCCAGTAGTACAGGCATACTGTAATGGTCTGTGAGTTATTTCATGAGATTAAGGATCTGAGCTTTTAATGAGCCACTTCCTGTTGCTCAGGGTACAAGGTTCAAGTCCTTCCACATTCATTTGTCTGCTGTGTGACTCTAAGCAACTCACCTAACCAGACAATTCTCCAAGTTCACCCCTGAAAAGGAACACTTGTGTCCAGTGGTTTTGCCCAGTTAACAAACTGCAAATGCAAGGGTGAAAGAGCCAGGCTATTTTAAAGAATAATGCTAGAGACAGGGAGGGACAAGGCAGGTTTGCCCTCTGTCCCCACTGTTATTCACTCTCTGTATACAACCAACAGCAGAAATGATCAGGCATTCAGACATTAAAAGATATGAGTGGGGAGGATTGGGGAAAAAAAGAACACTACATGCAGATGATATTTTGTTAAATTGGATCAATTGTAAGGTAGAGTTGGAGGACATTAGGAAAGTCACAGAATATAAAGTTGTTGTTGTTGTGTCTTTCAGCTTTTCCCAGTTAGGGGTCGCCACAGCGGAACTCCGGTCCGCTAATGTTGGCAGTAAATTTTTACGTGCCGAGTTGCTGGCCCTGACACACTACCTTCAATGAAGGTACGCCCATTCACGCATGTCTCCACACAGAAGACGCTCGAACTGAGAATTGAACAGGACAGCGTCTTACTGTGAGGCGACAACGCTACCGCAGCACCACCACCGCAGTTCACAGAATATAAAGTTAATAGGAATAAAACCAAATCAGTGATAATCACAGGAAAGGAAAGAGAGAAAGAGGGTGTAGGGACTGAGGAGATCTGGGAGGTGCAGATAAAATATCTGGGTATATGGATAGCGAGCTAGTACATGTGAAAAATCCTAGAAAGTAATATATGCAAAAATATACTCTAAAGTAAGGGACAGCTAGTGAGATAGAAAGCTATAAAAATGGATATAGATTAAAGAGTAAAGGTACTACAGATTATCACCATGCCTCAGTTTGTCACTGCAGGACAGGCAATCTGGACATTCACAAACCTAGAACTTTTGAAGAAGGTGAAACAAACATGTAAGGAAATCATCTTGGAGGGAGAAAAGCCAAGACTGGCAAGGCAAAAAAATACTAGAAACAACCGAGAATGGAAGACTGGGTGTCCTGCACTTACAGACTAAACTGTAGGCAAGTTTAGTGGTGAATTATAAGGTATATAAACGTGGATGATAGTGCAGATTGGAAACAATAAGGGACAGGGAAGATTGTTGGAGGAGAAGAGAGAGATAGTAGAGGTATTATTAGTAGCACTGTTAAGACAAATGCAATTAGATTTGACAAGGGAAGGTCAGAAAATATTTGTTAGGAGATGGAAAGACCTCAAATCGAAAAATGGGCAGATACAATCAGCCCAGTTGGGGGGGGGGTGTTGACTATGCTCAAAATAACACAACATAGAGATATGGAGATGGCATGCAAAATAAAACAGAGTTAGATATTGGTCCCAAGTAATTTTGTAAAAAGAAATTAAAACACAGAAGGAAACAAAAGAAGAGTTTCAACTAGAAAATTGTGAAGAATGTGAATATCAGGGGATAAAAAACTAGGTGGGATAAGATGGAAAAGGAGATGGGCTTACATACAGAAACCCCAAGATTTGTTCAAGAGATACAACTGAGAAGAAAAGAGGGAAGGACAGTTCGGTTGTTTAGAACCTTGTAGAACTGGCTAAGAAGAGTAAATAAGATGAAAAAAGAAAAGCAAAAAAGAAAGAGAGAAAAAAAGTCTTGAGATATATCTAGAGCCTGAAGAGATAATAAAATTCTTGAGATATATCTAGAGCCTGAAGATTTAGAATATTTGGATGGAAATATCTACTTAGATATTTTTATGTCCCCTTATGGTTAGCTAACATTCATGCAGGAATACAGATCTACCTAATGTTTCATATAAAGTAGAGTTGTGTAAAATCTTACCATAATGGACGATATCCTTGCCTTCACTGCTGCAGTATTCAAAACATATGGGGTTCCCCTGCCATGGAACCCTGACATCTGGCCAGTCTACTAAAGACTCCTGTTATTATAAAGGTATGCCGAACATCACCAAACACTACCTGCATAATGCAGAGCATAAATATGATGTTTAGATCTATGAAAAACAGGACTGATTGCCCCAGGAGGAACACCAGTCCAAGGAACCTAAGAGGTAACATGTACATCCAGTAAGGTAAAGAACTAGGGGGATGGAGGGAGGGAGTGAATAATGCAGCAGTGAAGGCAAGGGCATCTACCATTATGGTAAGATTTTACACACCTGTACTATGTCCTTATGTTCACTGCTGCAGTATTCAAAACATATGGGAGTGTGCCAAAGCTCAAGAGATAACTTGGGAGGACGCGGCAGAAGAGTTCCATTTTTAGACATACTCAGCAGGTCGATCCTTAACTCCAACAGCTACCACTGCAAACAGCACAGACAGTACAGCTACTCATCTTAATACGTATTTCACTAATTCCATATTAACCTTGACCAAC
The DNA here is from genome assembly GCF_019279795.1 of Protopterus annectens. Lineage (NCBI taxonomy): Eukaryota > Metazoa > Chordata > Ceratodontiformes > Protopteridae > Protopterus > Protopterus annectens. Next base: position 898,475,708 of record NC_056746.1, read on the forward strand.
ACTAACAACATACCTCTTAGCATTCCCAAAGTTTCAAAAGACTCATCCAGTGCCTTTTCCTTCATCCCCATACAAACCAGCATCATAAAGAAATTATTCAACAAAATTAGACCTACTTCTCTTGCTGCTGATAACCTACCTTCTGAATACCTCAAGATAGCTGCCGATGCTATCTCCTATCCAGTCTCCATTTTGATCAATAACTTTATAATTGAAGAGTATGTTCCCAAAATCTGGAAAATAGCTTACATCACACCACTTCATAAAGGAGGGCCCTGTTCAGAACTTTCTAATTTTAGGCCAATGGCCAGCTTATTTCCACTATCAAAAAATCTTATAAAAATGCATCCATTCACAGTTCCTGAACCATATACTATCACACAACCTTCTAACTAATTCTCAGCATGGCTTTCAACCCCACCACGGTACCACTACAACTCTCCTAACCTTCACTAATACCATCAACCATTACATAAATAATGGTTATTTAGTCTCCTCCACTTTTCTTGACATATCCAAAGCATTTGATACTGTCTCCCACCATAAACTACTTAATGAACTCTCTTCTCTTAATTTAAGCCATACATATGGTTCCATAATTACCTTTCTGGCAGACAACAAGCTGTAAAATGGCAACATGATTTATCCTGTGTGCTACCTTTTTCACTTGGTGTTCCACAAGGCTCTAACTTAGGTCAACTTTTATTTATCATTTTCGTCAACAAGCTCCATACTGCCACCCACCCAGCTACAATTTTACAGTATGCAGATGATTCCACTCTCAGCTATTCTACACTCTCACTCTCTGAACTTCTAGAAATAACCCAACTTTCCTTCACAGAGGTAGAATCCTGGCTCTCTGACTCAGTTAATTTTCAATCCCAACAAAAGTAAATTTATGATTTTTTTCAAATAAAACAAACTTTAGATCTGCAATCTCCTTTTCAGATATATTGTTCTAACAATTCTAAGCTAGAACCTTAAAACCTGTGCCTCACACTAAGCTACTCGGGGTTACAATTAATAATAACCTGAGATTTTATAAACATTTGTCTCATCATTAAAAAGTTCATATTAAACTAGGTTCTCTTTAAAGAATTAAATTTTACCTCACTGACTCCACAAGACAATCTATTGCCAGGTCTCATCTTCTCTCTGCTCTTCTTTATGACTCTCCAATCTTCACCAATCTGAAGAAAACAGATCTAACAAAATTAGATGTTTGTTATAATAAGATTGCCAGATTTGCTATCAACTCATCATATAGATCACATCACTGTACTGCCTTACGTCAACTAAACTGGCTTGAGTTAACCAATTATCTAACTCTCACCCAATTTATTATGGCCCATGACATAATATACTAGCCTGACAACTGTCCAGCACTCCGTAACTTACTTCAGTGTCAGTCTAAAAGAAGACACTTGAGACCCTCTGACAAACTCCTATTGTAAGTTACAAAAGCTAACAATCACTTTGGAGATGCTCTCTACTCTAATCGAATTTCCATGATTTGAAACTTAATCCTCCAGCACATTTTAATCACTATCAATCCCTCACAGTTCAAAATACTTCTAAAGTCCCATCTGTTTAATTCTTGGCTCTGCTCTTGTATAACTCCTGCCTGAATATTATACCCTCTTGCCTATCTCCTGGTTTACGTATTGCTGTATTGGTTTTCTTATACATTCCTTATCTATTTTTCCTTTGCAGATGTTCAATGTCTATTTGATATATGTTTAACTTTTTCTCCTATAAACTCACCATAAGTATTACCTTTCTTTCTCTCTATCTAGATACTCTTCCAGCCTTTTTTACAATTAGTCTGTTTTGCATATTACATATAGAGTGCTTACATATACAGAGTGCTTTGCACATTACATATATTTGACATAGTCACATTTATCTGACTTCTTGTTTGGAATTGTATTACTCATGAAACAATTGTTTATTTCATACAATTTTTATGTATAAGTTATGCGCCATCATTTTTTAATGTATAACATTATATAGGCATTATGTATAATTCGTGTTTTCTGTTTATGCTACTTCTGTATAAATTTATAAACTATGTCTTTTTTTGTTATTTTTATCTTCTGGGTTTCGCCCCGGGCCCCAGCTGAAAATGGGCCTGTGCCCAGTTGGATTATCCCGGTAAACAAAAGTCAAATAAATAAATAAACATGAAGACTGAACTAGCAAAATCAGCCCTAGCTCTAGATATACCATGTAAAAAAGGCTGGAAGAGTATCTAGAGAGAGAGAGAGAGAAAGAGAAAGGTGATACTTATGGTGAGTTTAAAGGAGAAAAACGTTAGACATACATCAAATAGACAGCGTAGTGCTTGGTAAAGGTATGCACAGAAGTCCAAGTAGCCGCTTCAAGAATATAATAGAATTAGTATCTAAACCTTTGAAAAAACACCAGAAGGCAAAGCTCTAGGAGAATGAGCCTTAATTGAAAAAGGAAGGCTCTTGCCATAAAAAGTGTAACAAAAGGAAATAGCCTTAGAAATCCAAGAATAAATAATTTGCTTGGATACAGCAAGTCTCAAAGATCTAGGATGAAAAGAAACAAATAACTGATCAGATTTTCTAATAGCCTTAGTCATATCCAAATAAACATTAAGTTGCCTATGCATATCAAAAGTATGCAGCAGCCTCTCACTGTCAGTTTGCAAAGAGGAGAGAAATGTAGGCAGATTAATAAACAGATTAATTGATAGCTCATTAACCACTTTTGGCATAAAATAAGAGTTAGTGCTCAGGGACACTCTGTCCTCATGAAAAATCAAAAAAAGGAGGAAAAGCCATAAGGGCCTGCAACTCAGACACCCATCTGGCAGAAGTAAGAGCTAACTAAAGAACAGTTTCCAGGAACAATGTTGTAAGGAAGCTGAAACAGCAGGCTCAAAAGGAGCCTGAGTCAACTTCTCCAAAACAAAATTAAGATTCCACCGAGGAGGAACAGGCTTTCTAGGAGGTCTAATAATAAGGACACCTTTAAGAAACTGCTTCACCTCAAATTTAGCAGCTAAAGAAGGAGAAAAAGGCAGACAAGCAGAGATAGCTAATAGGTGGGCATTAATGGAAGAATAGGCCAAACCAGCATTGAGCAACTCACACAAATAAGAGAGAACCAAAGGATCATCCACAGTAAGTTGGTCCAGGTTACGAGAGAGACACAAAAAAGAAAATATCTTCCATTTGGATAAGTAGGATGTCCTAGTCATAGATTTCCTGTCCTGCAGGACTTGTAGCACATCCTCAGAGAAAAGGTGTCAATGAGGAATCAAAATCCTATCACCCACAGTGTCAGTTGAAGCATGGACAGTTAGGGATGGATAAGAGATTCCTTGTCTTGTGTGAGTAGATCCACACTGTGAGGTAACTTGTGTTTATTGCCCCTGGCTCAGTGCAGAAGAAGAGGCAAACAGTGTTGTCACGGCCAAAAGGAAGTTACCAGTACGATTTTGGGAGCATCCTGTTGAATGTTGAACAGGACTATCAGAATGACAGGAAGAGGAGGGAATGCATAAAGAAACACCCCCTTCCAAGAGAATGAGAGGGCATCCACCTTCCACACCAGAGGACCTGGGACTCTGACACAAAACAGAGGAAGTTGTCAGTTCAGAGAGGAGGCAAAAAGATCCACTTGAGGATTACCCCACTTACCAGAAACACATCCCTGTGAAGGCTCCATTCATGGGACTGAGTTAAGGACCTGCTGAGAGTGTTTGCCACAATATTCTGATGGGAAGGGATATAAATTGCTTGAACAGTCACTTGGCACTTGACAGCAAGATCCCATACCAGAAGTGCCAACTGGCAAAGAAGATAAGATCTCATTTCTCTCTGCTTGTTGATATACCACATCACTGTGGTATTGTCTGTGAAAACATTGAGAGGCCCAGGAGAAAGAAGAGGCTGAAAGGCCTGAAAAGCCAACAGAAGAGCTGTCTTCTCTTTGACACTGATGTGTTCCTTCATTTGACGAGGTGACCACACCCCCTGTACCTTTAGGGAGCCAAATGTCACCCCCAATCCCATGTCTGAAGCATCTGTGAACAATTCCTGAGGGAAGAGGGGGTGCAAATGGATCCCTGGAATTAGAGACAACTGCTGAATCTACCAGTGACGTTTCTGACCGAGACAAGGAAGAAGAGAAACTACAAATTCTAGAGGATGAGTATGTTAAAGCCCCACTGACTTCAGAAACCACTGAAACTTTCTCATGTGAAGTTTGGCCAGAGGGAGCATTGGAATAGTGGATGCCATGAGGCCTTTGGAGAGGGCAGGAATGCAAACACTGGCACCATCTGAATCCTGCAACCCAGAAAAACATGATTCTGAGAAGGAGTCAGAGAAGACTTTTTGAAATTTATAGTGAACCCAAGGCTCTGAAGAAGGGAGATGCCAAAATGAAGATTTTGCAAAAGGGCCTCTGGAGAGGATGCCTGAATCAACAGGTCATCCAAATAAGGAACGATTTGGATCTGGATCCCTTGAAGCCTGCAAAAAGCAATCACAGGAGCAAGGCATTTGATGAACACCCTTGCGGCAGTAGAAAGGCCAAAGGGCAAAGCAGAGAATTGAAAAGGCCAGGAAGCAACAGAAAAATGTAAAACTTCCTGTAAAGAGGGTGGATCAGAATATGAAGATAAGCATCCTTGAGATCCAGAGTCACCATATAGGCCTGAGGGAGCAAGAGGGGGAGCAGAATCTGGAGAGACAACATCAGAAAAGAAGGTACCTTTATAAAAGTGTTTATAAGAAAGAGGTCTACAAAACGTCTACACGTGCCCTCTTTTCTGGGCACTAGAAACAGTCTGGAGTAGAACCGTTTCCCCCTTTGGGACACAGGCACCTCTTGAATAGTACTAACAAGAGATCTTGAAGAACCTCTGGTAAAAAGGGAAGTTTTTCCCGAGCAGGTTGAGGAATGCCCATAAAAGGAGGACAGGATTTCCACACCATGAAGTACCCTTGATTAATGATCGACAGAAGCCAAGAATCCTGAGTGATCTGAAGCCAAGCCAGAAGAGAAAGGCAAAGAGAAAGAGGAATGTGGCTGGGAAGAGACAGATAGTCACACAGTACCAGGTTTGTCCAGAAAGGAAGGTTTTGGAGTCCCTGAAAACTGAGTAGCCTTAGCAGGAGGACACAGTTTGCCACTCTTCCTACCTTTAGCAGAGGGACAAGATTTCCTACAGACAAAGGCAGGCTTAGCAGGATAGTTTCTCTGAAATTTAGGCACAGGGGAAATAAACACACATTTAAGTCCCTGTAAGGCCTTGCCCTTATCTTAAAGGGGCTTAAATAAACCAGCAGCAGCTTTCCAAATAAAAGTTTAGAATCCAGAGGAGCATCCATCAACTTAGTTTTAATATTATCAGGTAGAGGTTGAAGCATATGCCAAGAATGCCACCTCATAACTGAACCAAAAACAGCAGCTCTAGAAGAGGCATCTGCCACATCAAAACTACATTTAATAGAATGGTAAACAACTTGAGAGGAAGTACCTAACAAGGAAAGAACAGAAGTTTTACCCTAAGAGTCCAGAAATAAGTTAACAGGCCTGCGAAAGAAGTGCCAGCACACACCTAGACATATGGATCTGATAATTAATAACCCTAAAAGTTAGGGCATAAACCTTCTTACCCAGCCTGTTCATAGTTCTGCTGTACTTGTCAGAAGGCAATAACTTGGGTGAAGGAAGCAATTGTGATGGTTTATCAGAGGCTACAGACACTACCAAGGGGCCAGCAGCAGGACATTTATATAATAAAACAACAATCTTCAGGAACCATATAAAACCTGTCATACTTCTTGGGAGCAGAGGGAAATCGGGTGAAGGAAGCAATTGTGATGGTTTATCAGTGACTACAGACACTACCAAGGGGTCAACAGCAGGATATTTATATAAAAAAACAACAATCCTCAGGAACCATATAAAACCTGTCAGACTTCTTGGGAGCAGAGGGGGAAAGAATCAGGCACATGTAAGGCATTGGAGAAAGAATCCAGTAAAGCAGACAAAACAGGAGGAATAGCTGCAGGTTTAGGAGAGTCCAACTGCAGCAACTCATCATACCGCTTATGGATATCAGAGACCGGAGCATAATCCCACTGGAAAAAATCCATCATCCTAGAGAGTGTGTCCCAAAAAGAAATTTCTTCCAAAGGAACATTAGGACTAATAGAGTCCTCCTTCTCTGATCCATAGTCTAAAGGAGAAGGAATTTGAGTAGAATAAGTTAGGGATTCATCAGCAGAATCCGACTCATCCTCAGAAGAATCCTGGTCTCCAGGCCTTTTAAGAGGAGTAGAGAACCAACGAGGAACAGGAACTGAAATCCCATGAGGAGGCTTACGGATATTAAGGCAGAAAATAACCCTTGCGTAAAAGCCTGCTACTCACTTTGAATATCCCTGGAAACAGAAGAAACGTTTAATTTTTTATTTGTTTTTTAAGGGTACATCCTGACAAGGCTCAGGCCCAGGATGACAGTCAAGAACCATAGCAGGAACTTCTTCTCCAACCAAAAAACTGAGAAAGTCCCCTAGGCCCCTCGGAAAAAAAATCAACCATGGTTCCCAATGAACATCCGAGACGGATGCCTGCAAAGCCTCTTTGGATGTGCTGCCAGTCAGATCCTCACCGGCCTCGAACATGGTTGTGGCAGAGAAATCCAACAACACAGCCAGGTGAGCCTTCGGGTTCATAATGTCCTCAGGAGCAACACCTGGCAGAGGCTGGACAGTGGAAGATTCCAGTCATACATTTTTCACCTTCGTCTTCCCTAATGGCTGACCCTGGGTCCAGGATATTCCTTTCATTGTATCTTTGGCGGGTAGCTTAAGATGCTAGTTCTCAAGATACAAGGAAAGGGAAGAAAGCCTACTGTGAAGGGATTTTGGGACAAATGCCTCACAAACAGAACAAGACGTATGGTCATGAGAAGCAGCTAGGCAAAAAAGACACTTATCGTGACAGTTTCCCACATTGGCATTTACCCTTCCTGGATGACATTAACCCCAAGTACACAAAAACAAGAAAAAAACTAAAATCCTCAATGTGGCACTTATCTTGCAAGTAGAGTAAATAGGTGTAGTTAGTCACTGGAGAAGGAAAATGTGGTCAACTGGCAGAAAACTGACGCAGGTAAACAGACCAACAGTGTAAAAGATAAGTTCAGACTGGCAGCAAAGAAGTTCTGTTTTGGTAGGCCAGGACATTACCTTTATGCCCTACATTACACAGGGAGCATTTATTGATGTTTGTCATACCTTTATAATAACAGGAGTCTTTAGTAGACTGGCCAAATGTCGGGCTTCCACGGCAGGGAACCCCATTTGTTTTAAATACTGCAGCAGTGAATGTAAGGACATTTACTTGTCCTCTTCTACCTCCTGCTAAATCCCTTGCTGCCTTTGCTACTCTTCTCTGTAATTCAAACTGATAAGTACATTACATAATGCATCCACTGTCTATGTGTATAATTTCTCTGTAGCCAACTACCTCATGAAAAAAATGTATTTCCTTAAATTAACAGGCTACTGTATGTTATATAATGTGTTCTTCCATTTTGCTACTGCCCTCTATAAACAGTTAAACTTAGACTTCTGTCCACCTCTTGCCTGTAAATCTGAAATTAACATCACACACTACCCTCTTAGATTTGTCCTGCCCATCTGCTTTACCTTATAAAGACTCCTCTTCACATTATCCTCCACTGTAAGGTCATTCTTTGAACTTACCATGGCTCTTTTGACATTCTCTTTCTCCTGATACCCATAATATTCCTCTCCTACAGCTATTTAGGAAATATCCTTCCACTTTCTTTCTCTCTCTTCCCACCTTCTTCCTAGCATAAATGTTTAAACCTTTCCTTAATCTAAATCTTTATCAGGTACTATTACACCATCTTAGTAACCCTCAAATCTGTCTGCAACTGTTTATAATCAGTTTCCTTGTTATTCTCACTACACAACTGCACTGCATTTTCTTATTCTAATGATTTCATTTCTTTATATTTTCAACATATTTACTTATATTTACTAACTTTTTCATTGCACAGTCAGAAGAAGCTGTTGCAAAAAAGAGTAAAATCCCCTGATTATAGGAACTCCCTTGTCAGCCTCAGTAAGAAGCTGAGATCCCTCATAAAATCCTTCAAAGCTAGTTACAAAAATAAAATCACCACTGATTCTAAAGACAGCCACAAAGCATTCTACAGCTATGTCAAGAATCCCAATGGCGACACTCCAATCTGCTCTGAGCTACAGCACAATGGCATTAGATACACAGAACCAACTGATATTGCCAACATCCTGGCAGATAGGTTCAGTGCAAACTTCACCCCCCTCACCCCCCAAAGGGCTCATCACTATACTGGAAGAATACAAAGCCCTTGTAATCATGGCTGCACAAGTAAAGACCGCACTCTCTAAAGCCAAGAACACAGCATCCGTGGAACCTGACAACATCCCAGGCTGCGTTCTGCACGAACTACAGAATGAACTGGCACCCCACCTAAGTACCATGTTCAATCATAGCCTCACTTCAGGCTTTGTGCCTACTGAATGGCACACACTGATGGTTATCCCACTCCACAAAGGGGGCACCACCACAGACCCCGGGAACTACCACCCCATTAGCCTGACGAGCCTGGTCTGCAAGGCCATGGAATGTATCATCTTGGAGCTTATAAACAAGGACATAGGTAATCTCCAAACTCTGGACCCCACTCAGTTTGGGCTTGTAAAAGGTAGGTCATGTCTTCTAAACCTGATTGACTTCTTTGAAGCAGTCACCAGACCCATGGACGAGGGTAAGTTGGTGCACAAAGCCTATCTTGACCTCACCAAGGCTTTCAATGCCATTCTCCACTCTGGAATTATAGATAAACTCACTAGACTGGGCATAAATCCCTATGTCACAAGATGGGTGGCCAACTGGCTCACTGACAGAACCCACACAGTGAAAGTAGTCGACTCCAAATCCAACTTCAGAACAGTGACAAGTGGAGTACCACAGGGCTCAGTCCTGGGTCATCTTCTGTTTGGCATCTACTTCTCAGAAGTCCAGGCAGGTCTTTGGCTAATGAAGTTCACAGATGACTGCAAACTAGGTGCCATAACAGAATCGCCTAATGATGTGGAAATTCTACAAAGGGGTCTCACTGAGACTGATGCTTGGTGTCAAAGTTATGGCTTCAAGCTCAATGGCAAGAAGTGCATTGTCACCCCCTTTGAGAAAAACGCTGTACCCATGAACTACCACACAGGCAGTAGCCTACTAAACACTGAAAGTGTGATAAGAGACCTTGGGACACAGGTGGACAGTAGTCTCTCCTTTGCTAATCACATTGCCACAGTAGTCAGGAAATCCTTCTACATGGCACACCTCATCACAAAGGGGTTCACCTCCAGAAAAAAAGAGGTAATTGTTCCTCTCTACTCATCCCTCATCAGACCAATTATAGAGTACAACACCCTGTTTGGCATGTACCTCACAGGACATCTACAACAACTAGAAAGGCCACAGAAATACCTCACTAAGAGGACTACCAGCCTCAAACAGATGCCATAAGCAGACTGTCTAAAAAAACTCCAGCTCTACTCCGTCGCTTATCGTCTACTCAGAGATGACCTCTGCCTAACATACAAAGCCATGTCAAACTCAGATCTGTTGGACATGCTACACTTAAAGAAACCCCAATCCCTCCAAGCCACATGCTCCAGGGACCTGAACCTTGCCACCACAATAAACAGAACATGCTGGAGGGATATATTCCTATCCCAGAGACTTCCCATGCTCTGGAACAGATTACCCATTCATGTCAAGCAAAGCTCCTCATTAGCCCTCTTTAAGAAAAATCTCGACAATTTGGATGGGAAATAGGAAATTCACCCCGGGGATCACTTCTGTGGCTCTGCTAGACAGGGGTGCAGGAAAATAACTTTCTTGGATGACGAAAGGCAGGGAACTTTTTTGGCTAGGATTATATAGGTCCCAGGGCTGATAGACTAGTACCTACCTATGAACCTGTATTGTTTGTCAAATGCATTGTAACTATTTTTAGTCCTGATCATGGCTAAAAAGGGATTTGTGAGTAGCTCACATATGATATCTACAAATAAAATAGAGTAATAATACAGTTTCTGTTTCAAGGCTCCATCTTGAAAGTCTTCCATTATCCTCCATTTGTCAAAGGATATCTCTCTGGCACTGAAGCATGTGGGTTTAGGTAATAATATCCCTTATTCCCAAAGAATGTATATATATATGACAGATGTATATACTTCTTCCTGCAAATGTTTTCAGCATATGTTTCCTTGCCATTGGGAAAGGCCCATGGTGGCAGCCAGTGAAATTACAGCATGGCCTGTCTTACAGGTATTTAAAAGTTCCTTTATCCTATTAACCCTACCTGGTTTCCTGTCTGTGTGCATTTGGTTACAAGGAGGGATTTTCATATGCATCTTTGAATGCCTGCAAGACTTATGGAAGGGTCACTGTGTTTGAGTTTCTCAGTGTCAGGCAGTTTAAGGTGTGTCTTGTGGATGTCTAATAATTCCTTAACCTCCCCATTTAAAATGTTCCCATATTACGTTCAGAATCTCTCTATAGGAGACATCTTCAAGGAATAGCCAGATGAAAGAGTGTCTTCCTCATCTGTGTTGTCCCTAGAGAGTACAACCCTGCTGAAACAGGTTAGGTTCTCCCCTCCTCTATGTTTCAGTCAGATGATAAACTCTTCTACTGGCAGAGTGTGCCATTCTTGAGGTTGGAGGCTGTCCCAGAGGGAATGACAGAATAGGCACCACCTACCATGCTGCTACTCCTCTGCTAACCACTTGGAATAAAAAATGGCTAAGGCAGGGATGGGTACCAGAAGTGAACATCTCTGGGATGGGTGTTTGCCCCATCTGTTTACAAAGTCAGTGGTCTTACCTTCTTAGACTTTGTATGCTTACCTAGAGTAACAGCTTTTTGGATGAAAAGAGTTCAAATATATATTAAGGACAGGGCTGTATTACCTAGAAGCGATCACCATTTTTGGCCTCTCTGTGAATACTTAGAACCAGACTGGAAGTACTACTCAGACTTGGATGGACTGAGAAGCAATCTTTCCACTGTGAGCCTCTGGAGGGTCAGTGACAGGGAAGTAGAATAACCTGATTCCAGTGCTGCAGGTGTGGACACACATTTGCTTCACCAAATCAGGTGCCCCAAAAGACTAAATGAGCAACTTAAGACTCCTGTTGCCTACCCATTAAAGTATTTCAGAACTGCTTTCCTAGGTTTATCCATCTTCTTATAGCAGCCTGTTTACATTTACCTGAATCACTGGAGGAAGGCTTTCCTATATTTCAGGGAATGGACAACCCATAGGCGCACCTGAAGTGGAGTGGGACAACAACCCTCCTAAACAGGCAATGTTGACTGAATTCCTAATTGAGTTTGAACAGAATCACAGGCTGCTTTTTGTGACATCCAGAAGCAGAGAGACAGAAACAAAAGCTAAATGCTAAGAGAGAAGTAAAACAATTCTTAAACCAAGTTTAAATGACTTGCAAGGAAAACACGGGTAGAATGAAAAGTCCTTTTGAATAATATAACAAAGTAAAATGAAACTGCTGAAAGGTTGCTAAGCAAATGAAGAGCATAATAAAATTGTTGAACATTTGTTTACCAAATAAACTGTGTAGTAAATTGCCAAAAGACTGCTTGCCAAAGATATGCATAAAGGATGTATTATGCTGCTGAAATAAATATATTGGGAAATATTATTGCATCATGAAGCATGAAATCAAACCTGCTGGTGAAAGAAATTATTGAATTTGGTAGAGACTGCTGAAAGGTTGTGATGAATCCTCAGACTGCAAAAAGTAGCCTATTGCCTTTTAAATACATAATTAAAATCCAATTAACCATGGAGGATTATGGTTTCAATTTATCTATAACTTGGGGAAAGTTTCCAAAGAGTACCTAAATGTAAGGAAGTCTTGCTAATCTAGAAATGTATTTTAGCAGCACTAAAGATGTAAAAGCCTTACAACCCAATAAAGAGTTAAAAAAAGAAGCACCTTTAATCCTCCTATGAATGGTACTTTGCAGACCTTTGAGAAAGCTTGCTCTAAGGATTATTACAATTTAACAATAAATTGTAAGTATAACAAAATTAAGAAAATCACACCTGGAGAACAGGATATTCTTAACTTTTTTAAAAGAGACAAATGACCCCAATGTGCATACATACGTAAGTAATAAAAAACAAAAACTATTATACCTAATTTCTTTGGCATACCAAAAATTCATAAAGGAACGTATAACCTCAAATACAGATGAAATGTACAGGCCCATGGCTCTAAAACTCACCTCTAGCAATCTACATTTATAAAAAGTTAAAACCGTGGTTTGAGGAAAGGACTCACATTCTAAAGGATTTGTGGGATTTTCTCAGCAGGTCATTGCCAAATCTTTGGTCTGAAAATGTAGAATATCTTACTATTGATATTTTAGACCTTTTTACTTGCATACCAAACACAGAGGGTATTGAACTGTTTTATAATAGCTTGATATCATTTCTTTCAACCACTGAAGTAAAATTACTTAAAGAAATGATGATTGTTTTAGAAAACAACTTTATTCTTTTTGAAGGAGAGTTCTTTAAGCAAATTAAAGGAGTTGCCATGGGTGCAGCCTGTGTCTCTATGTATGTCAATCTGGTACTACTCACATGGGAAAAAAACATATTTTTAAATCTAAATGTTTTCAATTCTGACATTTTTATTTTAAGGGAGGGTATTACGGATATCATTGGAGATTTTGTTGAACAACTGAACACCTCTACTTCATTTTTAAAATTTACTTGGAATCAAAGTATAAATTATCTTCACACCCTAATTTCTTCAGGAACAGATGGGTTTATATCTAGGATCTACAGAAAGCCAACTTTCAGTAATTCTTATTTGGATTACAATATATTCCACCCAGGAGCCACAAAAGGAGTTTGGTAAAAGGACAATGCATATGACCAGAAGCAGAGAGACAGAAACAAAAGCTAAATACTAAGAGAGAAGTAAAACAATTCTTAAACCAAGTTTAAATGACTTGCAAGGAAAACACGGGTAGAATGAAAAGTCCTTTTGAATAATATAACAAAGTAAAATGAAACTGCTGAAAGGTTGCTTAGCAAATGAGCATAATAAAATTGTTGAACGTTTGTTTACCAAATAAACTGTGTAGTAAATTGCCAAAAGACTGCTTGCCAAAGATATGCATAGAGGATGTATTATGCTGCTGAAATAAATATATTGGGAAATATTATTGCACCATGAAGCATGAAATCAAACCAGCTGGTGAAAGAAATTATTGAATTTGGTAGAGACTGCTGAAAGGTTGTGATGAATCCTCAGACTGCAAAAAGTAGCCTATTGCCTTTTAAATACATAATTAAAATCCAATTTACCATGGAGGATTATGGTTTCAATTTATCTATAACTTGGGGAAAGTTTCCAAAGAGTACCTAAATGTAAGGAAGTCTTGCTAATCTAGAAATGTATTTTAGCAGCACTAAAGATGTAAAAGCCTTACAACCCAATAAAGAATTAAAAAAGAAGCACCTTTAATCCTCCTATGAATGGTACTTTGCAGACCTTTGAGAAAGCTTGCTCTAAGGATTATTACAATTTAACAATAAATTGTAAGTATAACAAAATTAAGAAAATCACACCTGGAGAACAGGATATTCTTAACTTTTTTAAAAGAGACAAATGACCCCAATGTGCATATGTACGTAAGTAATAAAAAACAAAACTATTATACCTAATTTCTTTGGCATACCAAAAATTCATAAAGGAACGTATAACCTCAAATACAGATGAAATGTACAGGCCCATGGCTCAAAAACTCACCTCTAGCAATCTACATTTATAAAAAGTTAAAACCGTGGTTTGAGGAAAGGACTCACATTCTAAAGGATTTGTGGGATTTTCTCAGCAGGTTATTGCCAAATCTTTGGTCTGAAAATGTAGAATATCTTACTATTGACATTTTAGACGTTTTTTACTTGCATACCAAACACAGAGGGTATTGAACTGTTTTATAATAGCTTGATATCATTTCTTTCAACCACTGAAGTAGAATTACTTAAAGAAATGATGATTGTTTTAGAAAACAACTTTATTCTTTTTGAAGGAGAGTTCTTTAAGCAAATTAAAGGAGTTGCAATGGGTGCAGTCTGTGCCTCTATGTATGTCAATCTGGTACTACTCACATGGGAAAAAAACATATTTTTAAATCTAAATGTTTTCAATTCTGACATTTTCATTTTAAGGGAGGGTATTACGGATATCATTGGAGATTTTGTTGAACAACTGAACACCTCTACTTCATTTTTAAAATTTACTTGGAATCAAAGTATAAATTATCTTCACAACCTAATTTCTTCAGGAACAGATGGGTTTATATCTAGGATCTACAGAAAGCCAACTTTCAGTAATTCTTATTTGGATTACAATATATTCCACCCAGGAGCCACAAAAGGAGTTTGGTAAAAGGACAATGCATATGACCAGAAGCAGAGAGACAGAAACAAAAGCTAAATACTAAGAGAGAAGTAAAACAATTCTTAAACCAAGTTTAAATGACTTGCAAGGAAAACACGGGTAGAATGAAAAGTCCTTTTGAATAATATAACAAAGTAAAATGAAACTGCTGAAAGGTTGCTAAGCAAATGAGCATAATAAAATTGTTGAACGTTTGTTTACCAAATAAACTGTGTAGTAAATTGCCAAAAGACTGCTTGCCAAAGATATGCATAGAGGATGTATTATGCTGCTGAAATAAATATATTGGGAAATATTATTGCACCATGAAGCATGAAATCAAACCTGCTGGTGAAAGAAATTATTGAATTTGGTAGAGACTGCTGAAAGGTTGTGATGAATCCTCAGACTGCAAAAAGTAGCCTATTGCCTTTTAAATACATAATTAAAATCCAATTTACCATGGAGGATTATGGTTTCAATTTATCTATAACTTGGGGAAAGTTTCCAAAGAGTACCTAAATGTAAGGAAGTCTTGCTAATCTAGAAATGTATTTTAGCAGCACTAAAGATGTAAAAGCCTTACAACCCAATAAAGAATTAAAAAAGAAGCACCTTTAATCCTCCTATGAATGGTACTTTGCAGACCTTTGAGAAAGCTTGCTCTAAGGATTATTACAATTTAACAATAAATTGTAAGTATAACAAAATTAAGAAAATCACACCTGGAGAACAGGATATTCTTAACTTTTTTAAAAGAGACAAATGACCCCAATGTGCATATGTACGTAAGTAATAAAAAACAAAAACTATTATACCTAATTTCTTTGGCATACCAAAAATTCATAAAGGAACGTATAACCTCAAATACAGATGAAATGTACAGGCCCATGGCTCAAAAACTCACCTCTAGCAATCTACATTTATAAAAAGTTAAAACCGTGGTTTGAGGAAAGGACTCACATTCTAAAGGATTTGTGGGATTTTCTCAGCAGGTTATTGCCAAATCTTTGGTCTGAAAATGTAGAATATCTTACTATTGACATTTTAGACGTTTTTTACTTGCATACCAAACACAGAGGGTATTGAACTGTTTTATAATAGCTTGATATCATTTCTTTCAACCACTGAAGTAGAATTACTTAAAGAAATGATGATTGTTTTAGAAAACAACTTTATTCTTTTTGAAGGAGAGTTCTTTAAGCAAATTAAAGGAGTTGCAATGGGTGCAGTCTGTGCCTCTATGTATGTCAATCTGGTACTACTCACATGGGAAAAAAACATATTTTTAAATCTAAATGTTTTCAATTCTGACATTTTTATTTTAAGGGAGGGTATTACGGATATCATTGGAGATTTTGTTGAACAACTGAACACCTCTACTTCATTTTTAAAATTTACTTGGAATCAAAGTATAAATTATCTTCACACCCTAATTTCTTCAGGAACAGATGGGTTTATATCTAGGATCTACAGAAAGCCAACTTTCAGTAATTCTTATTTGGATTACAATAGATTCCGCCCAGGAGCCACACAAGGAGTTTGGTAAAAGGACAATGCATATGACCAACTAGAATGACTTCTGTGAAGGATGCTTTACAAGAAAAATTTACTATTTTAAATCATATGTTTATACAGAGGGATTACCAGGTAGATTTTATACACACTATATGTAATGGCATATTACTGGATTGGGGGAATAAACACAAACCCTTTTTAGGATTGGATTTAAACATGGAGCAGAATTACAAAGTAATTAAGAAACAGTGTATTGGAAATAAAAAATAAAAATAATAAAGAACTTTGGTCATAGAATATAATGAATTAGTCCCTCAAGTTAAAAACGTTGTCATTAAGAAAGTGGCATTTTCTGTGTTGGTTACTAGTTTTTACACCATCTGCTGTCCACAGTACTTCATTTGAAAAGCTGAGGGGTTGAGGGCTTGAGGCACTGGTTCTTAGCACCAGCTCAGTGCTTCTGGCAGCATCACACCATGTATGTACCTTACCAAATACAGATCATCAGTGGAGAGAAGATGTGCCAGTTGGCTTACGATCACTTGTTTGAATTGCCTCAGAGCAAGTCACAGTTGCTTAAGCATACTAGTTTGAGGTTGCAGTTTTTCATGCTACACTGTTTGCTTCAATTTGGAGTGAGATCACAGTGCTCATGTTGACATTTTGTAAGTGGTATGAGGTCAGTTTACCTCACAGAAAGAACCACATAAACATCACATTGCCTGTTAATGATTGCTCTTCCTCTGTGATGTGGTGACCTGGATTAAGAATAACAAACTAAAGGGGTGCAAGGGGGTTTGCTCCAATGCTTTTTATTTGTGGCTGGAGGGTGCCAAAGAGGCAGGGTGTCTGTACATCTGGCGACCCCTATGTCAGTATGGCTTTTGCCACTAGTAGGGACAGCCAGGAGGGTAGGATGAAGTTGGCAATGGACTATTTTCCTATCCCTGGGGAGAGTTTGGAGAAAACTTCTTCAGTGGAACCTTTGGTGGAGACTAGGGGAATTGCAGCCCAGCAGTTCAAAGGGAAGTGACAGACATGTTGATGTCACTGTGTATCACTCCTTCAGGGTGACTGACTGCTTCCAAAAGGTAATGACTCTCAGTTTCTAATCCAAACCATCCAGTTGTGTCCTTGTTCTATGGGTCTATGACTTTGGCAGCAAAGCCCACTTCTTAAGAATTTGGAGGCCATCATACATATGGGACTGTCTGGTAAGGAAGAACTGAGGTACCCAGGGGTGAGCATGAGATGTGCAAGAACATAGCCAGATGGATAACAAGGTCAGGGAAGAAGAAAGGCTAGAAATGCTTTTCATTTGTGTCACATTTGTTTGTAACATGTCAAGTTTTCAGTACCTACATGACAAGAATGCATGTAATTGAGATGGAATTTCAAGATCTTGCAGACAAGCTACGGTGATGTCACCTCAGAAGTGTCAAAGAGACATGGGAATCCTACCAAACCACATCATATGGCAAAGAACACAGTTAGTACCCATTTCACCAAACATAGACCAGGATTAGACGGAAGGTGTAGTACTCCCCACTGAACCAAACCACCCACTGAGTACATACCTTAAGTCAGATCTGGTCTATATTACTTTATCGAAAAAGGTGTTCATCGAAAATCTATTCTCCAACAATAAACAGAGAAAACACTAATAATTCGAACAGCCACATAAGTGAATTTTTTCCCCAAGGGAAAAAAATGCTTGATCATCATTGGGGATTTGCCATTTTCCCCACTGTAGTGTGATCTCAGAGTTGGTATATTTAGTTAGTGGGGGTGTGGGGGGCAAAGTCCCCCACTTTGTAGGGTTTGAAAATTTGTTTTGTTTTTGTTTAGCCAAGAGATTTTTTTCCCCTGGGAAAAATTTTGCTGAACTGGCCATTCAGAGATTAGTGTTTTTGCTGTTTATTGGTTGGCGAATATATGTTCGATGAACACGTTTTTCGATAACGTAATATAAACCTGTCAGATCAACTGTAGATAGAAGGTGTGAAACTACATACTAAACATCACAGATGAGTACATGAAAGGTGAGCTGTTACATACTGAACTGCATCATATGGAAGCAAACAAATAAGCATATGCCTGCCATAGACTGACAAGACACAGAAGGACAGATACAAACATGCACACGCACCAGCCTACCTTACAAGCCCTTCCTTTTTAACACCTTTATGGAATTATCACTTAAGACATAGGCAAACATACATCTGTGTAAAAGAAAACAAACCATATTAACATGTTCCGAGTTATAAACATTATACATCACATGTATTCTTTTGTGTAACTATCAATCCAGCATTACATAAATTCCTCAGTTCCTGCCTTCCCTTAAATGTCACTCCTCCAAAACATTATTTTGCATGTATTGTTCCCACAATTCCCATTTTTCCTATGTAATTTGCTCCTACCATTTTCTAAAGTTCCCATTTCCAGTTCTTTTATCTCCATTACAATATTCAATACTTAAAATGCAGTTGGTTTAAACTCCAATTTCCACTTTCTAGTAATTGTTTTTTTTTTTGGCAAACACCAGAATTAAACTTAACAAGGCCTTACTGCATCTTAGCAATTCAGATGGTGTATCCCAGCTTAAAAAATTAATTTCATAGTTACACTCACTTGCTCACCCAATATTTTTTGACAGAATACTCAGTAGGGATTTTTTACAGTCTGACAACCCATTACACTCTCAAAACATGTGTTCCCAGTTATCTCTTTCTTCTCCTTCACATCTCCAACATTTGGCATCTACCTAAGGAAACATTATTTGGAGTCTTCTTGGGGTAGAAAAAATATCTGTGTAAACACTTCCAAGCAAAAATACTAAATCTTATAGACTTTGTTGCATATTTGATGCATCCTCCCATTGCTTTCTTGTGAATCATCCCACACTTTTCTAACCTCCTCTGATTGGTTCCTTATAGTTACAATGCAATATTTTATATGCCTTACTAATTATCCCTTTTTTTAACAGCAGCTTCTGCTATAGATTCAACTAAAAACTCCACCAGAACAAGTTTTTTACTTAGGATTCCCCTATCCCTTTCTCTTTACCTATATTCTGATACCAATCCTTGATAGGTAAGACAGTCTCTAGACTGCAATCCAAATGTATTTAAGCTTTTCCCATTCTATTAATGTTCTCTATTTATTTAATTGCAATACCTTGGTTCCTTTGCTAGTTTTCTCCAATAAATCCCAGCCCCCTCTTGTCTATTCTCTGTACCCCTAATTGCAGTCATCCTTACTGGCAAAATCTCCTTTCTCCATTCCTATATTGGCTTAGTTCTTACAATACTTTCTATTACTTTATGAATATAATATTCTGTATGGCTGTTGTTATTCTTCTTAAGGATCTGTATCCAAAATCCCACTCTCTCCTTATTTCTTGAATCCCCCCCACTTCATTATCATCACTTTCCTTATGAGTTCCTCCTTGACATCAATGTAGGGAACAAAGCCCTCTGCAATCCCCTTACTTCTACACTCTAATTGAAGTACTAGCATTCTTGAAGAAGGCATATCTCTGACTAACAAATGGTGCTAAAGCCATGGTCTTAAATTTAGTGCTAAGAAATGCCTTACAAGGCATCCACAAACCCCACACTTATGAATCTCCTACATAATTGTAAGTCAAAGAGTACCAGAAATAGAAGGTCTTGGGATCTGAATTTTGTCTGTGACTTAAACAGAACATGCTGGAGAGACAGATGTGTGTCCCAGAGACTGCCCTTCCTATTGAACAGGCTTCCCATCCATATTACCAAGTTTAGGCACAGACTAGACAAGTAGTTGGGGAGCAGGAAATTTACACCAGGCCTAGCACCAATTTCTGTTATGGACAGAGGTAACTTATAAATGCCTGGCTGTCAGTGTCCTGTTCAAATACAGGACATCATTATTCTTTCAGGAAAACTTGGCTAGGGGTAGAAAGGCTCCCCTGAGTTGTTAGCCTAGTAACAATGTATAAATCTATGATATGTTACAGCAGCTCAGTCTGTGCTTCATAGCAATAAAAGTGAATACAAGAGCACCTGAAATTTCCACCCTCACTTACCACAATTCTCTCAACAAACCACAAGTTTGGACTACTGAGTACAGAAAATGGAGTTTGGACAAATGGTATTTAAGAGAAAAAAATGGATCTCAGATGATATTTCAGATAACAGACTCATGGAATTCAACTATGATGATAGTCTGTAAGGCAGAAATATTTCTGGCTTTGTAAAATAACCTATTACATCTTGCAACAATGATGAAGGAAGAATCTTTTGGAAGAAAATAGGTGAGGTGAAGACATGCTCATCCTTCATTTATTTATTTATTTATTTTATTTATTTATTTAACATTTGTTGACCGGGAAAGTCCGACTAGGTTCCACAGATCCTGTTTTCAGCGGAGGCCCGGGGAGAAATGCTCCAGAATCTTCCCTTCCTCTGTGTTTATCTTTTCTAACAGGCAAGAGAGCTAGTTAAAATCTAGTTCAGAAGTTAAGGACAGAGATATGAACATATGTCATCTCCTATTGAGAAAACTATCTTTTCATCTTTTTTTTCTTCACAGCACTGTATTATGCTTTTTAGGACTTTGGAATATGTACTGCAAGTCTGGATGCCCCATTACAAGTCATTTTCTTACTCTGGTGATGATCCCCAATGCCTTTCCCTTGCAACTGCTCTACCTACCCATATGATAAAGATCATATGCTAGTTTGCCCCCCCTCAACCTTACCCCAAAGAGTGTAAAGTTATAGCCATCCTGAGAAATGATCTGCATTGCCCTGTGATGCGCATGTGGCACAGGTGATCCCACTGTGGTGGAGTGGGCTACTGAGCAGTTTGCATGCTAACCTGTCATAGCTCCATTCATATCTACCTGTCCTTGGTTACTTAATTACTCCTTACAACTATCTACCTTGCTTCACTTCCAGAGATGTCATGGTATAAGCAGTGCCTCAAGACGCTTAAAAGTTACCATTAATGTCCAGGGCACTGTCGTGTCTGCTTATTGACCTAGACAGCACAGCTTAAAGAAGGTGTTTTGATCAATATGCTATCCACTAACCTTGTCAACAGTTTATTTTTGCTCCAGAAATGGAGTTGACAATATTGTAAATAAACATGCTATCATTGAATGAGCTTCATCTGTTAGGCCCATGCTGGTTGGATGACTAACTCTGAACTAACCACAAAAGGAAGGGAACACTGGAAAGTCACTTGCCACCAGTCTTTGAAGGGCACACTGCTGTCAGTCTTGGAAATGTACACATAATTCACAATTACTGGCTGGAGCCCTGATAACAGCTTCCTTGACATGTCAAAAAATTGTAACAAAATCCATGCAATAGGGATCTGTACAGAACATGTCAACACTAAGAAATGAGACTGAATACTAAAATTAGAGAACCTGACAGTGGAAGCAAAATTATATCTACATAGCTTAAATCAGCCTCGATAGGAGTCAGTGACAGTAAGCTTTGAATAAGAACTCTGACGTCAAGAATTAACTGTGGCATCAGTCCTTATTACAGATATTAGTAAAACAGCCCAGGAGTTACTTAGTGCTCTGACAGAACTACAAAAAAGAAGGGAGAGGCGAAAGCAGCAATTTCAAAAAAAGCATTATGAGCAAAGGCCCCAGTTACCTATACTACAAGGAAATGGGTGTACAAAAGCTGGAAACAGTAAGCACCATCTGCTGGCTGAATCAGTCAATGGCGAAGAATGATGCTAATTATTCATTGATTAACATCCATGCATGTTCTTAAATCCTTCTTCTTTACAAAATTAACCATTCTTGGTGGGACTTTTTGTCACCGTTTTTTAAAAAAAATAAGGCAAAGAACTGTTACTAAGGGATGAAGACTGCTTAAACCTCGTTGCCACCTTTCCCAGCTTCTTGGTAAGGTTTTCTGTAAACAAATATCGACAATGCATCAAGATAATTACATTACTGGCAATATCATACATATTCTTTGGTTGTGGACCTAGCCAATACAAAAAGGTAGAGTATTTTTAATTACAGGACAGATGAAACAGTCCCTATCTGGGTTTAGAAAAGATGGGAAAATATCCATAAAATTAATGGTTAGATCTGGTATTTTAATACTACAGGTTAAGTACTAGACTAACTGCACTTGTGGGCCACTTTAAGCCTAGCCAGTTTCCCTTTCTATATTGAAAATCACACTCCTATACCTTGTGTCTGTGAGGTAAATACTATGATAACATTATTCCAACCATCAACACATAAAATGTTATGTAATCTGTTACTATATATAATTTGTATCTACATCCTAAATGTTTGCTTTTTGTACCTTCTTTTTTCAAATGTCCAGCTGTCATTTGTAAACACTCTGCCTTGCTTTCAGTTTGCCGTTTTAATACATTCTTCTCAGTTTTATTCGACAACATGCAATACTGCATTTTACTCCAAACTAGGAACTTGGATCATGTTTGAAGAACCACCCGGTCAACAAACACATCCATACATGCCAATATATATTTTGTGTGTGTGTGTGTGCGTGTGTGTGTGTATATATATATATATATATATATATATATATATATATATATACACACACACACACACACACACACACACACATATTTTGTAGTTTTACACAAACATCCAGCCTTCTGCTCCAGCTTCAACCCATCCAGCTAGCCAGATATTCCCCCATCCACCATTTCACCAGTCAGAAATGTCCAAATTGTACACCCCAATTCATGTACTGCTAACATTTGCAACATAGCATTCATTTTTTTCAAAGGTGTGCACAATAAATACAGAATTAATGCTGCTGCAGATAAAATTAATGCATTACAAGCCTTTAACTGAATAGCTATTAATGTAAAAAAGTATAAATCACTCTAAACAAAGTTATCCCCTTTGCTGGCTTCATTTGTATCCTTTTCACATGTTTGTGAACTTTGTGGCATTTGGGCAAAATATTGTCATTGCATTAAAAATTATTTTGCATCTAGATGGTATACTCCATGGCTGAAATAATAGCCTGTTTAAGACAGCATGACAAAACCATGTAATTGGTGATGTCCTAAAACAATACTACCCAGATGTTCAGGTGAAAACATTGGGGAATTTAAGTTGTGGAGTAACGTGCTTTACAGACTTCTTGACCAGCACATTTGGTGCTTTACCAAACGCAAGGAAGAAGCAACACAAATGAAATCACTATGGCACAGATTTAGCAGCTTTACTTTACATTCCCTCCAAATTACTATGCTGAGCAAACCCCATGCTGGACGAGACGTTACCAGTAGAAACGCAAACTCAAACAGGATGACAACAGAAAAAAATACAGAAGGTATAAGATTGCTGAGTTACAATCTGACATTGGGTGAGAGTCGATAACATTCAGGACCTCCCAACACACAGATATAAGCATGAGCCCTAACAAGGCCTGCTGTGAGATGTACAGATGGTCAAGCCCTAGTCTTCACAGTGCTAACTGCTGCAGAAATCCTGAAAAGCAAACCCTACTGTCAAGCTGCTGCTGATAGATACTCACTGCTGATGTGAAAGTTATCTGCCCACAGTGACTGCTGACATTTCATTTCCTGCTACCCTGACTTGGCACAGTTTTGAAATTTCTCTAGTTTTCATACTTTTGAGGGCACATACTCCTCCTGCCAGTATGTCATGATATGGCTCATGGTGATAGGAAGCACAGGTTACCTCAATGGTCCCAGTTTGACTTTCCATACACTGACTGAGCAGCAATGAAAAAGCACAAAAATACAAGAATATAAAATTATATACAAATGGAGTGCTTGAGCAGAGTCCTCTACTTCTAAGATTAAAATGATCATTTTAATGCTACAAAACTGAAACTGCCAAATAAATTCATCTGTGAAGCTCTTGTGGTGTCATAGCTTATTAATTTTGCTTATGATTAAAATGCAGAAAAAGAAGAAAAATGCCCAATAGTCCACAAATAAGCCAAAAAAATAGGCAAACAGGAGAAACACACAGTTGCCTGTAAAACCTCCTGTGCTGACATTAAAGCCAACCTTTTCACTGCGTTTTCATTTTAAATAAACTTCTTCAGATACCAAAAACACACAATATGTCAGTTTCCCATGTATACAGTGACCCTTAATCATCCCATCCAATAGGGTTAGCCCTTAAATAAAGTGCCCGTGTGTATCAAATCTAAATCATTCATGTTATATATAAAATCAAAAATAAATGCACATTTTAAAATTACATATCATAATGCATTTGCTAAAATATAACTACTACCATAGTTTAATATTAGGATATTAACACATATAAAAACAGATAAAAAACTTTTTTCCAGTCTTTTAAAAAAATACTTTATGTATACTTAGAAATACAGAACTGGATAAAGACAACGACCACCAAAGCTGTAAAAAAAATTCTTTAATGAGAACTGGTAAGTGCTTTCGTTTAACACTTCATCAGACAGTCCATACTAAAGAACACATCGCTTAAATATACAAATAGAAAACCAATTAACCAATCAACTTTAAAAACAATGAATGTAACAATATTCTGCTTTTCAAGTAAGGTTTTAAGGGGACACTGTCATTTAATCCAAAGTTTTTGTCTGCCTGTAATTTCAAAATCCATTTTAGTTCTTCACATTCTATTTTATTTAACAGGCCACCTCCCCTGATATTTTCATGTAAAATACTTAATACCATAAATTCAAAAGTGTGCCCTTCCTTATCTTTATTATGCTTATTTAATGCATTTGTTTGGACATCCCTCCTGCTGTCTCCTACATGTTCCAACACCCTGTCTTTTAAATTTCTACTTGTCATCCCTACATAAAAACAGGGACATTTTTTACACATCCCCAAGTAAACTAGATTTGCTATAAGACAATCTGCATAAAAAAATCAATCTCATATTTTATCCCGTTAGTTGGACAAATAAAAAAGTTCTTTTTTGAAATAAAAGGGAAGGCTTTACAATTATGACAGGAGAATGTACCTATCCTGTCTGACAACTTAACTACCTCCGGCCTTCAACCATAACATAATCTTTGCTTTAATGATGACCATTCTTGAAGGCAAAACGGGGATTTGGACCAACAATACCTCTAATTTTATCATCTACCAGCAGTACCTGCCAGTTAAGTATGATCATATCACACACCAGTCCTATATTGCTTTCATATGTCAAGGAAATTCTAACTTCTTCACTCCCATAACTCCATCCCACAAATTCCTTAACTAAAATGTCTAAATCCTCCTCCATTCCCTTAGGCTCCATATGCAGCTGTTGTGGGAGGGTGAGAAGCAAGCTTTATTTGATTTTATTCAGTCCCTCAAGACTACTACAGATTTTTTAAAATTTACGGCAACTTTCTCCCATTCTACCATAGAGTTTTTAGATGTCACTATATTTAAAGACCCAGATGGTAAATTTGGAACAAGACTAGTTAAGAAAGCATGCTGGAAAAAATAGTAAACTTCATTGTTCTAACATGTCTGGTTGAGCAAATTCAACAAGATCACATGGGAGGCTGGAGATGAAGGAGTCCAACTGGGCATTCCTGAACATGTAGAAAGCATATAACAAGGTTCAAAGAAATCTGATTTGGGCAGTCCTGTGATGGTTTGAAGCTGCAGCAATATTGGTAGAATTAGTGCAGGACCCTATGGATAAGTGGAAACAGAGTTTGGGCTCACAGCAATGTTGCTATTGGGAGTCGGTGTGCATAAGGATTCAGTTCTGAGCTTCCCCCTGTTCATACTAGTGATGAATTACATCAGTGCACAGTATGGAGGGGGCATATCAACAAAGTTGTTGTATGCAGATGATGCAGCACTACATGCAAATTCTAAACAGGAATTTGATAGGGGACTAGAATGCAAAATTGAAGGCACACAGGATGACTATGGTCATGGCAGCAAATATGGGAAATCAAAAGCAACTGAAAACTGAGACCGAAAAAAAAATAGTGGAAGAGGTTGACAACTTCAAGTAACTGTAAGATGTAGTTGAAGATAAGTCTGAATGAGGATATCAAAGGTAGACTGAGGTTCTGTAGCCAATTGCCGTAAAGTGTCAGGGGCAGTATGTGACAGAAGGATGTGAAAGAAGCTGAAAAGTAAGGTATACATAACAGTGGTGAGAACAGTGAATTGGTAAGGGAAATAAACCTGGACTGTGAAGGCAGAGCAGCTGAGGAGCTTGAGTTGGTGGAACTGAAGTGTCTGTGATACGTAGTAGGATGAATGCACATTGTGGGACAAATGAAGAAATGAGGATGTCAGAGCAGGAGCCAAAGATTGTGTTCTTGAAATGGAGGATGAAGAAAAAAAGAAAATTGGTGGTCCAGGACACATTGCTGAAGTGGATGAAAGTTTATTTACCAAAAAGAAGAGTAATGCAGGGTGCGTTTTACCACAACAATGGATTTTCAGGGAATATGTCATGAAACCAAAGAAACATTTTTAGTTACCGTACCTGACAGAAGTGCTTCCACTCTATTGCTTAAAATCATGGAGAACATTAATGAGGGCACTACAATTTACACTGATTGTTGGCGAACATACCAAGGTAATGAACTAGAAGAAGCTGACTTAAACATTTAACAGTAAATCATAAGTACAACTTTGTGGACCCTAAAATGAGAGTCCCCACTCAAGATGTAAACAAAATAGAGAAGCAAACAGGTACAGCCTGTCACCGTCTTGACTCTTACCTCACAGAATACATCTGGCATAAAGCACAAACAGCAAAGAATAAGGACTGTTTTGAATCCATTCTGACAGCAATAGGTGTTAGATTTCCACCACAAAAAAAAAAAATCAAAAGCCAAAAGAATAATTCACTGTGTTTCATTTGTACGTTGTTTTAAATTCTGTTGTTAGCAATATATATAAATAATTAAAATAATTTACAAAATGTATACTGCTGTGCACTGTTTTTGAAGCCCATATTCATCTTCAAAAGTCCTTTCCAAAGTCATACAAACTTGCTTAAAAAGGTGACATCCAATATTACTTAGTGTAACTATCCATTCACAGTCAACCAAGAAAGCATAACAAAGCATGGCTGCATAACAGCCAACATTATTAGATGCTGATAATGACAGCAATTTGAATTGCAAATGTAGAAAGCTCCGAAATGGAGAGGATGCACTGGGACAATACAACAAGCATCTTCTTACTTCAACTAACTGCTGTACATATTCAACCTAGACACTCTGTTCTGTTAGAGGTAGACTGTTTCCTACTTGGAATTGTACTAGAAAAAAATATAAAATATTTAGCAATTTTTGAAATTATTGTTGAATGTCAGTTTTCTGATTTATATTACTTCCAAATTTATGAAAAAATTTTATACAGTTTAGGTTGCAAGAAATGGTGTTCCCAACGTTGACAAATGATGGAACAGATGTTAATATACATGAGCATCAGTGGCTCAGTGATAACACTGGCACATTCACCTTTGGTGATGGAATACTAGAAAGCTGTGGGTTCTAATCCCACTCCAGGTGACTGAATTGGTGACACTGTAGTGCAGCATTAGGAGATGCTGAACTCTTCAGTAATCCTTTGAATGAGACATTACAATGAGGCACTGTCTGCCTGAGCTGGTGGCAGTTCAGGTGGATGTAAAAGATCCCATGGTACTTATTGAAACCAGTAAGGGAGCATGCCCTGACCATATTTCTCCTAGTAGTGTAAATACCGCCTCAGGGCTCCCCTGAAAAGAGGCTACTAGCTTAGTGGGACTAAACTAGTCAACTAAAGGATAAATAAATAAAAAAATAAATAAATATAATGTTAAACTTATTTTGAACACAGCATCTGTTTGTAATTCTTACAACCAAAAGTTAAGGGTTGAAACCAGACAGGAAGGGACTATATAATAAGAAATGTTTTCAACCTAATCACAGAATATTATTAGTTTTTAAATCGTGTAAAAATATACAAGATATATGTGTATTAGAAGTACTCCTTTGTTTGTACTACTGCTACAAAAATACATTTGAATGACACTGAACATATGAGACAAGGTAACCCTGGCTAGAAATTAAGCGTTTTCATCATATACATTGGGAAGCTAAAGATCTGTTGCTAAGATACTGCAAACAAATATGCCTTTTGAACTACTGGAAATACAAAAAGATAATAATAGCAGACTTGTGTTTGTAAGAAGAAAGCTAGAGGAATGTTATGCATGACTGTAAATCATTATATCCCACCAGTGATTGAGACTGAGTTGTAGCACAGGAGGAATGCTTCTCTGTGCAGGAGCCTGGAACAGAATTTTTTCCACTGGTCCTAGAGCTCACAAGGAGCCTACATTAGGGTGATTTATTTATAAATATGCTACACTAATGGTGGTGCTTGAAGAACTAAGGCTTCTTTTGGATGCCTATTTCTCATGAATATACCATATTCAAGAAAAGACCATTATTTTAGCAATGAGCATGTATATCTTACTATGAGTTTGCATACATATCCCGCCAATGAAGAAAAGTTCAAAAGAAACTGAAGAGTTAACTTGTAGGAAGGAAAGACAGTAGATTTAAAAGTGGCCAGGTTACCTGCAGAGCTAATAAAGGCATGGGAAGAAGTGATTTATAAGAAGGAAGGACTATAATACAGGGTAATATAGATAAAATGTTAGACTGCAAGGTAGACCAAGCTAAGAGAACTCTTAGCATGTTAGATTTTGAAATACTACCCAAGAACTAAACCATTTAGCTCTAAAGGCTTGGATAAAAGAAGGTGGAGAGAGATCAATATGCAAGATTACAGATCAAACGAAAGGGAGGGTTTGTTAAAAACCTGTTGAAATAGCGGGATGTTCTGTTCATTTTTAACAGCAATTATATGAAGCAGATGTAGATTGGAAGGGAAAGACAGATGACATAGGTTCACAGGTAAGTACTAGGCTAGCTGCCCATGCAGGCCATTTTAAGCCTACCCAATGTCCTTCAAAGGTGAGAGTCAAACTATGTACCTTGTGTCTGTGAGTTAAACACCTTAGCCATTATGTCAACCCCCAAAACCTTATGCTAGCCGCATATGAAGCATTCCCACTTCCGAATACTAGCTATTATTTTTTATACTATCTTGTCCGACATCTCTTGTGCTGCTTGTTTGACATCCCATTTTACCCAGATCCCTAAATACGTCAAGCTTTGGTCAGAGATATATAATATAATCATCAGCAAAGAGTGCTATTTTTTCTCATGATCACCCCATTTATATTCATGTATGTCAGACTGCCTAACTTTTTGCGCCAATGGTTCCAGATACATGATGAACAAATGGGGGGGGGGGGGGCAGAATAAGGCATACATGTCATGCCCCTCTGGTTAATTCAACTTCATCTGAAGTGTCTCCTACGTATTTTATTACAGGTGTTGAGACCCTATACACAAACACACACCACACACACAAAGCATATATATATTTCACTGAAAGTGCTGTTCGGAGAAGTATGCTCGTTGTGCCGGTCATGCAGATAAGGGAAAAATTCCCTTTTCCCCACTGTAGTGCGACCTCAGAGTGAGAATATTAAAGTAGGGGGGCTTGCCCCCTCTGCATAGAAGTAGGATTAATGTTGTATTTTTTTAACATACTTTACCGTAAGTGCTTTTTTGGTGAAAAGCGCTTTCGGTAAAGTATGTTCGGTGATAATGGATTCGGACTTTTGATCTTTCGATCAAAAGTCCTTGATCCATATATATATATATATATATATATATATATATATATATATACGTTCCCCTACCTTACCTCCATTCCCAAACCCCCTCTTCAATTACAATTTTACATAACTCTGCCCTCAATTACTCCCACCCAGTCCCATTCCATCTCCTATTTTCCTATTACCTGACATAATTACCTTTCACAGCACACCATATCTCATATAACCTCACATTGCTCCACCCTATACTCTACTCTAACCAGCCCTTTTCTTACACCTTTCTTACCTTTTCTCTTGCATTACACTTTATCTTTCACACTATAAAATATCACAACACATACATTTTACTATCCTCATCACATCCATATCTCTAGCCCTCATACTACTTACATACACCTCTTCCCTCAAATACTCACATATAAACTTAACTCCAAAGTCATCCACTGTTTCTACACTCTGTGAAAAACATACTGATAGCTTTTTTAAACATATCATCCAGCCTAAATGAGCCAAATATTTTACAGTTTTCAAAACGAAAAATCCTATTTTCCACCATAGAAACCAATCTACAGTTGTACACAAAAGCAAAGCACTGTATAAAACCCACTTTCCTTAACTAGTCACCTCAATCTATCCCAATGTGGAGACATCCACCCCAATACTGGACCCTCTCCTATTTCACCTCTCTTCAGTCCCCCCTCTCAAAATATCTGCTGCTAGTCACTCTAAACATATGCAGCGTCTGCAGCAAAATAACTGAATTCTATTCACGGCTCACACAGTATTCCCCAGACATACTAGGTACTACTGAACCATGGTTAAAACCACACATCCAATACATCAAAATTCTGCCTCCGGGATTCAGCATACTAAGAAACAATAGAACCCATAAAAAGCCAGGAGGAGTAGCTTTAATTTATCCCAGTACATACACAATTCTACCTCTCTCCAAACCAATTTCCACATTTAGCAATGCTGAAATTCTCACTGCATCTCTTAAAATAAATAACAACAAACAACTATGTATTGTAGTACTGTACATATCCCCTGACCAAAACATCCCTATATTTGATTACATTTCCAGTGAAATAGTAATCATGGGAGATGTCAACTTCAATTGCCAGAATTGAATCGCTGATTCACCATCACATATCAACCTTTAAGGCTTTATACAACTCATCACCACTCCCACTACAATACAAAAGAGTGACAATCTAGGTTCTACCATGGATTGGATCCTGGTCTTCAACTCCCACAAATACTCTAATCCCAGTACACTTCTTGATATCTGAAGTGACCACTTACCCACATATACTTATAAAACCACCCTCCAAAAGCCAAAATCCCAAATCCCAAATCCCACACCTACAAAACTTTAATCCACAACTTCTCAATAGTACATTAAAATCCTTCAACTGGTCCATTTTAAAAACTCTACCACTAGATAATGCTGTCAGCCATTTCAACCAAAATATTTTTAGACACCCTTAACTACTTGGCTCCTCTCAGAACAAAAATAAACCCCACACCTTGGCTAACCAAATCTACTAAACAATTACTACAAATCAGAGACAAAGCTTGGAAAGATTGGCAACATAAAAAAAATTATACAAATTAAAAAAAGCTACAGGCAACTATGAAATAAAGCAAAAAAAATAGTAAATGATTAAAAAAAAAAACATTTCTCACACACAGCAAACTACAAAAACAACCCAAATTTTTTTTGGAAAAGTGTCTCATCACTTCTCACTCCTGGGACCACAAAAAAAACATCACTGGCCACAGATAAAACACCAAGCCAAATAGTGAATATGTTTAATAATCACTTCATCAATACCATAGCTAAATTAGTTACAGACTCAACTTTTACCACAAACTCTAACTCCATAGATAATCTTATTCTTCCCTCTCTCAAGCATCCAACAAAACCACCACTACATCATCCGTCACTCACCAAAATACTTCCACATCTAAAACGCATTCTCCTCTCTTCTCTTTACAATCTGTATCTACTACATTAATGCGTAAACTTCTCAAATTAAAGCCTTGTTCCCAATCCTCTGACAACCTCCCCGCAGAATATCTAAAAACTGCTGCTGAAGCCATTGCTTATACTGTCAGCATTTTTATTAACCGATCAATCAGGGAATCCCAAGTCCCCAACCTTTGAAAAAGATCTATCATAATTCCACTTCACAAGGGAGGAAGATCAAGCAAACTAATTATCGACCCATCTCTATCCTATCTCCTCTATCGAAACTGCTTGAAAAATGTATACACATACAACTACTAGACCACCTTATCCATAACAATCTTCTTACACCCACCCAACTTGGCTTTAAACCAGGATACAGCACAACTGTAGTGTGATCTTGGAGTTGGTATGTATAATTTGCAGGGGGGGGGGCAGCAAAAATGTAAAAAAAAATACTCATACCTGCAAATTATATATACCTACTCCAAGATCACACTACAGTAAGGAAAGGGTAGATTTTACAATCCTCACTGTAACACAATCTGCATTCAAAATATATAGCTAGTTTGATGTTCTAAGTTCTGATCTTGTGCACTCCCGCTGTTGTAAACATTCATTCTTCTGGTCTCGGTTATTTAAATTTCGGGGTTCTGTTAATTCGATGAACTAAAGTAGATCCATATGGATGCAGACTATGATATAAACAAAGAACTGCATAATAAATGTATCCATATGCTGAAGGATCAGAAATTGTATACACTCCAAAGGGATGAATGACCAAAATCTGTTCTTTAGCCAATAGAAAACTGGCAAGAACATCTGGGTAAAAAAGGGAGTCCTAAGTAAACTATATAAAAAATAAAAGAAGGTGGCAAATACACAAATAACATTACATTTACTTGGGAGGATGTGTGTTAGTGCTACATTAACTTATACAAACTTTGAAAGAGTTATCCTAGCCATCAAACATGCTATAAAAGCAAATAAATTAAGATTTTTTGATGGGATAATGCCTCAATTATTTTTAGTCTCACAAGGCTCTCTACAATATACTGGAGTGTTACATCTGTTTGTTGCAGATGTGGCAGTGATTTAATTGAGGATTTTATTTACTTATCTTTTGGTAATGTACTACATTAGTAACAGTTTAAGGTGGGGGGATACAGAACTTGTATAATGTTATTTGTCCTGTTAATCACAGCATCTCTTTATATGACTAGTTTAGATAAAATAGAGGGAATAGTGAAAGGGGTTGTGGTTTAGTTGGATTTATTTACAACTGTGAATAAAGCAAACACCATCATCAGAAAGTGGAAAAGAAAGGAACCTTAGACACAAGAAAACATTAAGCAAATTACAAGAGATAAAATAAATGGAGCTTTTATTATTAAATGTTAAGTAAAAAAAAATAACATGGTGAAATGGACGTGGATTGCCTTGGACAAAGTAGGTGGGAGGGGCATCTGAGTCATTTACATTTTGAATCTTTTCCTTTGTATTTACTCATTTTCAAAGTTTTGATACAGTTTAAATTCCCTTTGGCAAATAGGTGTAAGATAAGAGAAGATACAGTGTATTCCAAATGAGTGTTTCTTTTTGATATGTTATTATTTGATAAATAGATAAAGGAAAGATTGTGTTTCATTGTTGATGAACTGGTTGAATCTATAAAAAATCATACTTGTGTTCATACTTACACACAGACATTGTCTAGACATATCGGAATAATGGATCATTATTTAGAGCTTCCTTGTGCCTGGAGTGGACACCTGTGACTACAAGACTTGGATTGCTTCTAAAACCATCTGGACCTACAAAGCTGATATAAGTATTTTTTTTCTTGTACTTGCTGTAACCGGTTCAGTGCTGTTTAACACTTCTGTGTTGCATTTATTGATTTTGTTGAATTTATCACTGTTTTTCAGCCTGCACTTGTTAAGGAAACTCTTATCTGTTGGTTACTGTATTGTTCTTAGGTTGTTTTAACAGTATCCTGATATTTCCTAACCTCCTCTGATACTGCAAAAGCTGTTCTGAGTTTGCCAAAGTTCTCCTGAGTCTGCCAAAATATTTCTAAGTTTTGCAAAGTTTTTGTGTGTTGTGAACATTTCTCAGGGTTAGTGAACTTATTTTCAAGGATTCCTGATATTGCAGGAATTTTGACTTCTGTTATAAAGCATTTGTTACTGCACTTGAGCTCAAAACCAATTTGATTTAGATTAAGTGGGTTCTTTTGCACTCTGTTGGGAGCAGAGAGCTGAATTCAACACATCCAAGTTGGGAGCTACTGATTGAAACCTTATTGTGTTTTCATTTGATTGGCCTGAGGGTTTAACTTTGTAAAAGTCTTTCATCCTGCTGGTATAAACGCCTGCACAAACATGTTCCCAGTGCTTGCATATAAGCAAACCTCTCCAGTTTAAAATCCTCTATAGGAAACACTCTCCACCATCTCCCACTGTTCACAGCTGCTCAAAGAGATGCCAGTTTGTGCAGAGGGTGGTACCACTGCAGGTCATCTAATAGTATACTACTAAACATTCTCACTTTGATCTTCAAGTGACTCACCCCTACTCTTTCCCATCTATAATTTGTTTTTCCTTTCCTTACAAAGCATAGGCTATTATGATTTGCTTCTTACATCAGCCATCTTACATTAACGGGGCCTCCCTACACCTTTGTGGCAGAAGTGCGTAGCTCAGGACCCACTTGAGTTGGGAAATACTTGAGAAAGGCTCAGTTTGGGGCTTTCCCACTGGTAGTTGTGTTAAAATTCACCTGTATATGTCTGACATTTGTGCGGGTTTGTGCTCAGTTTACTGGAGCTGCTCAAAGTTTGGCGATTTTAGTCAGAGGTCTAGAGTGCATTTGCACTGAAATTCAAGCACCCACTGAAAAAATGAAAAAAATGAAAAATAAGTATATTTTAAGCCAGCACTGCACTTTGTTTAATTGTATTTAATTGAATTAAAGCTTCATTTTTGCTGTTTGTGACTGCTTTTTATTCAGCACTTTGAAGTTGTGTTTCGCTGCCTTATATAGCATAGGCTAGATTCAAACCTGCTGAATCTAGATTGTTTGTTATCACTGTGCTGTTAAACCAGCCATCTTACTTTAATAGGGCCTTCATGCACCCTTGTGGCAGAAGTGTGTATTTCAGGACCCTTCTGAGTTGGGGATTGCTGGAACTTAATTTGGGGCTTTCCCATTAGTAGTTTTGTTAAAAAATGTTTAAATTTGCCTGTATATAAGCCTCGCATTTGCTTGTTGCTGCTCACCGCGCAATGGGGTTTTGCAGTGCCCTTTATAGATGCAAACACCTGGTAACATTATTTTTCCCTAGAGACCTTCCAGTAGAATCCCATGAAGCCTCCTTGCTGAGCAAAGGGCAACTCATGTAGGCTCTAAGTTTTGTTCTCACACTTATCATCCACTATACACCTTTGTTACTCCAAGTCAAACTAGCCCACTAGTTAAACCAAAGTCCTGTGTGCAACTAGCTCACTTCTGTCTCATATACCAGATCTATGTTGTTTGCTTGAAATCCCAAAATCTTGAACAAGCAACATTGACACCCATAAGAGCAAAACTGCACTGCCGCGAAAGTGCATTATTGCGAAAGCCAGTTTTCTGAACCGGCAAAAAACAAAAGAAATACTGATAAAATCAGTATTTTGCAGGGGGGCAAGCCCCCTTGTGCCCCCCACCCCTCCTACTTAAATATACCAACTCTGAGATCACACTACAGTGCAGTAACGGGAAATATTCCCACTACGCGCTGTATGCAGATCTCCATGCAGTCCGGTCGAGCTTTCACAAACTCGATCATATGGGGTCGGCCATGTGAAGTTCGAGATTGTGGGAATTCGACCATTTGCAGTAGACCCCATATACAACATTCAGAAAATTTCTGCCACAATGGACAGGCAGTTTCCCTTCATTTTTCCTGCTAGCTTGATTGATATGGGCATCTTGAGGCAATGTAGCAATTGCTTCAGGTATACTGGCAACCATTTACTCCTAAAGCAAACTAACATCTGATGTGAGAGGTGTAAATACAATGTGGAATTGGAGTCAATTCTCTCATGTAAAAACAAACCAGATATCAAACAGGTTGTCAGCACACATGCTTCATCTCTCACACAAAATAAAGGCATGACACATAAACCCATATATGCGGAGGTGCTCACTAAGTCTGCCAAAAGAACAATGACCTCCCAAATGCACACCACCCACCCTCAGCACCATTAACAAAAAGAAACCACTACACATATCAACACACACACTCGTGTCTCAACAAATAAGCTCCTAAGGAAAAACACATCAAATGTCTTGGTCATAGGCAACCCCATAGTGAAACACACAAAATATTCCCCTCACTAGACTGGACAAGAACAAGGTCAAGGTCAGCTGCCTATCAGGTGCCAGCATCCGACAAACCATGCACGCACTCAAGTCACTCAACAAGTACCGTTATGACTGTGTCATAGTCCATGTTGGAGTGAATGACTTGAGACATACTTGTCTGGATTATATGAAGACAGACATGATGGAATTCTCTGGTTTTGTGTCCCGGGAGGTTATGCCCCTAGCCCTAAGCAGCATTCTTCCCTCACCCAGATGATGTCACAATATAAACAAAAAATGACTGACTTCAACAGCTGGCTTAGCTTCTGGTGTCAGTCCAGGGGGATACAGTATCTGCCAGCCTGAGAGGATATGACAGACAGACATTGCTGCTTTGCTAGAGATGGTCTGCACCCATCCTCTCCTAGGCTTTCAGACACTGGCAAAGGTCCTTGCCTCTCCCATAGTGCCATTTTTAGGCGATGTCAAAACAACAGATTTTCCAACATAAAATCTGATCGAGACAAACTCATGGTTGTGCTGCTTAATGCTAAGAGCTTAATCATGAAACTACACTCCCTGGAAGCACTCCTCACCTTGGAGGATGCTGACATCTGTGCAGTTACTGAGACATGGTTCAAGGCCACCGACAGCATCCCAACCGTGTTAGGCTACAATGCCTTCCACATGTTTAGACCTCAAAATGAGCATGAAGGAATCAAAGGTGGAGGTGTATAAATCTTCATTTAAACCAAATACACTTAAAAACTGGTCAAACAGTATGACTGTCTCAAACTACTCCTTGTCCAATTAACTATTGGGAAGTACTGTACCACATCATTGCTAGCTATAGGTCCCCCACCATGAACCAGGATAAGCACACCTCCTACCTCGAGTTACTGGAATCCCTCACCATACAGCCCAACACCTTAGTCATGGGAGATTTCAACTATCCTTCCATGGACAGGGGGACATGCACGAGCAAAAACACCCTCACCCAGAGGTTTCTGGTCTTTGTTAACACAAATGCTAAAGAAAAGATAGTCTGCACCCCCACTATGGGCTCTAATGTTCTGAACATAGTACTCACCAAAATGAGGGGGTGGGTCACTGTACTTCCCCGTGCATGATGCCCTCTGTGGTTAGGTCAGACCACAAATCAGTTTTGCTTGAAGTAACTACTGGAACTGACACTATTGCAGGAACAAAAATTATAAAAAACTTTACCAAAGCTAACTATAACTTACTAAGCAGTGCTATAAAAAACTTCATACCACTCGCAATTGCACACTTCAATGATCACTATGCAGAAGTGTAAGCAAATGCCCTGTACAAACACTTACGTGACTGCATAAACTCTGCTGTATCTGACCGGATCAAAGCCAGGACTTCTCATCAAAACAAGCCACTGTTGTGGACTTCTAGTATAAGCAGATTACATAGCAAGAGGAAGAAACTGTTGTCCAAAAGCAAGAAGGATCTCACTCTGTAGAGGAACAAATCCCTCCTAAGCCTAAACAAGAAAATCAGAAATCTTGTAAAGTCTTCTAAAGCAAATTTTGAAACTAAAATCGCATCCCTAGCCAAGGATAATCATAAGGCACTCTTTAACTACATCCTAAGTCTGAAAGGGAATGCTCAGCTATGTTCTGAACTGGTTGTAGATGGGCTCACGCATAATACACCAGGAGATATTGCCAACCTGCTAGCTAACAGATTTAGTGTAAACTCCACCCCCCCCCCACCTATCCCAAAGCATACCTGACACCAGCCCTCTGCCTAATATCTCTAGAGAACAGGTCATCTCTGCACTCATCAAGGCCAAAAACATGGCCTCAATGGGACCAGATAATATCCCATGTTGTTTATTAAACAATCTAAAACAAGACCTAGTGGACCCACTTGGCATTTTATTTAATCATAGCTTGAGAACTGGCTATATTCCTGCAGAATGGAGAACATCAACAGTAATCCCTGTGCACAAAATGGGACCATCAACCGACTGTAGGAACTACAGACCCTAAGACTAACCAGCCTCATCTACAGGGCCATGGAATGAATTATCATGGACCTTATCAACAAGGGCATAGGTAACCTCTAAATGCTGGACCCAACCCAGTTTGGCCTTGTTAAGGGTAGATCATGCTTATTAAACCTGGCAGACCGCTTTGAGAATGTCACCAAAGCCATGGACGAAGGTAAGACAGTGAACACAGCCTATCTCAACCTTGCGAAGGCTTTTGACACAATCCTCCACTCTTGCATCATCAAGAAACTCTCCCAGCTGGGGATTAACTATTACATTATTAGATGGGTAGTCAACCAGCTAACTGACAAAACACAGTCTGTCAAAATTAGTGACTGCACCTCCACCAGCAGACCCGTCACCAGTGGAGTACCAGAGGCATCTGTGCTGGGCCTCTTACTGTTTAGTATCTATTTCTCAGAAATCCAGGCTAAAGAAAATGGCCTCTGGCTCACCAAGTTCACTGATGATTGCAAACTGGAAGCAATCATTGAGTCCCCCAATGATGTCAACATATTACAAGAAGGACTAACACAAAAGAATGATTGGTGCCAAAGCCATGGTCTAAAACTAAATGCAAAAAAATGCATTATTATTCCCTTTGGCAAAACAGAATTCCATACAAATTACAATATTGACACAGCACCCCCCTGAGTTTTAACCCAGTGGTGTGAGACTTGGGAACACAGGTGGACAGCAATCGAAACTTTGACCACCAAGTTTCCACAGTGGTAAGGAAAACCTTCTATGTAGCACAACTCATAAGCAAGGGCATAGCATCCAGGACAAGGGATGTTATAAATCCACTGTACCTAACCCTCATCAGACCACTAATAAAGTATAATGAACCCTTTTGTATGTACCTCACCAGACAGCTGCAGCAGCAGCTGGAGAGTCCTCAAAGGTTTCTCACTAACTAAATACAGGGACTCCAAACCATGACCTACAATGACAGACTGAAAGCCCTGTCACTTTACTCTTTATCTTATAAGCTGCTGAGAGGCGACTTGTGCATGGCCTATAGGGCTATCTATGACCCTGCCCTAATGGAAATGCTGCATATTCACAAATTAAATGGCACAAGAGTTACTCACTCTAGGAATCTCAACCTAGCCTGTGACATTAACAGAACATGCCGGAGAGACAGATATGTCTCACAGAGACTGCCACTTCTCTGGAATAGACTTCCTATTAACATAAAACAGAGCTCCTCACTGACCCTATTCAAACACAACCTAGATAATTGGATGAGAGACATCAAATTCACCCCTGGGTTGGCACCTGTGTCCCTCATGGACAGGGCTAGCCAGTGTTGATCACAGACCCGCTCTGTTCATAAAAAGAACAAACGGGGATACTTGGGATTAACATGGCTAAGCTTGTAAAGGCTCTAGGTTCACTAGCCTAGTAACCTCCTATGAGCCTATGAACCTATGGCAGTATGATAAACACCCATTGCAGAGAACCATAGGACCATCTAATAGATCAACTGATATTGTGAACAAATAACTTGTTATATGTGACCTCTAATGATCTCTACAGTGGTTAAATGTTTAGAAGAATGTCAAACATTGAGAATTAAACCTCTTAGAGTTGGAAACAGAAGGAAAACCAAAGGCAAAATCTTAGAAGGTAAACTCCTGAAGCATCAAAATGCAAAAGGATGCCCAGGTTATGAAATTATGTTCAAACAATAATGCATGATGAAAGTGTATCCTGATAAATAAATAGGCCCAGCACAAATGTCTGCAACACAGATACTCTTCAAACAAGCCTTAGAAGTCACTCTCCTGCTGAAATGACTCTGATAGCAGCATTTTTCAAACAGTAATTAACCCATGGTGGTAAAAGATACTGCAGCTAAAAATCACTACAATCCTTTCTTAGAACACAGGAAATGAACTGGCTTGTCTTCCTAAAGTCATGTACTGTTTTCAAGAAAATGTTGAGATGGCAAAATTCAAATACAACTCCATACTGGTTTAATGACAGTTATGAAGCTACATTTTGGAATAAACTGTGAGTTAGCCCCAAAAGGCACCCAGCCCTTGGGAAAGACCAAACAGGGCTCCTTGTACTTAAGTGTCTGTAGTTTAAAGATCCTGGAAACAAAGATGATGACCACAAATAGATTCCTCCAAAAAATTAACTTGAAACCTTTCAGACAAGTTGGACTGCAATGAAGACAACCAAATTTGTCATTCATGTAGTTCTTGTCCAAAGAATATTACTTTTTAAGGCAGAAAAAGATGTAAAACCCCTTTAAGGAACTGCTTGGGGACTTCCTGTCATGATGATGTGATGTCCAAAAGTGCCAGAAGTATTCACTCTGACAGTGAAATAACTAAGACTCCCCAACTAAAATAAAATGGTAACAAACAGGTCAGAATCCCCTATAAACTTTCTGAATGGTCTGCTATAGGATACTTCTCTACCCAGAACATAACCTCTTCCACTTAAGTAGATCTGGTGAAAGGAAAGCTTTTCAGAAGTCTCAATCACCTCAAAGACTCCAACTGAAAGATATGGAAGGGATGAGGCTCTAACAGAGGAACCAAGCCCTGAGATACTGGCTTCCTTGTCTCATGATGATATAGTATCCTGTGCTGCCACAGGCCAGAGACCCAAAACAATATGAAGTCAAGTAAGAGTTTAGATTCTGATTCTCAATTTTATGAAGAAGTGCAGAATCATAAAGAAAGTTGTAAAGTCATATAAAAATCACTGCTGCCACTATAAGGGAATGCACACACTATCAAACACACTCCCTGATTTGTTGATTCATAGAGAACAGAGAAAGAGGGCACATTTGCTGATGCTGAGAAGGGCAATATTTAGGGCAGTGCACTCATAAAAAAGTTTTACTAGATGGGCCTTCTTTCTCCTTAGCTACAGACAAGGATTTGAACTACAGCTAAGGGAGACACAAACTGTTGGGTAACAATTTTGCTGTGTTCTACAACCAACTTCTAGGATTGCATCATCTTTCTGTACAGGAGGTCAATTATTTGGAACCCTGTGTGTTCACATGCTGTGCCACAGTCTGGTTGTCAAATTAGAACAGAAAGGCCTTTGATCTCAACTCATCTCAACTTTCAGAGCTTAGAGATTGAGAAATACTTGCCTCAGCATCAGTTATTTTATGTCAAAATTGCTCTCCTTTGAGATCCATTTTCCATCATAAGGGAGAAGTCCAAGTTTGCTCTTCATCTTCATATTGCAATGTCCATCATCAGGCAGTGTGGTTGGTTTGGCAAGAAAAGAAGGTTCATTTTTGTGATTGGGAATGGTCCACTATTTTAAAGCTTCTTGATGAGAGTCATCTACCAAACATGTCCATGAGGGTAAGACAGCTCTGTAGCCAGTCGTGGCAATACACTATCCAATGCAACAACCTGATATTCAGGCAAGCAAATGGAATGAGGCTACTTTGTGCAGAAGTGTCTGTGCAAGATTCACTTTAGTCTCATCCAGGTTATCATAACTAGGACTTCCTGGTCCTTTCTTTGGGTATGAATACCTGATAATGAGAAGTGTTCAACTTTGCTCAAATAACAAAGGAAATCCAGGGCCTGAAACCAGTAGAGAACCAAGCATGTGCCTCTACAAGGAGTTGCCTGAAAGAACAACCAGAAGCCATTGATCAAGGTAAAGAAACAAAAGAAATATTTTTTCATGCAAGGCCTCCTTAAATAGGTAGCACCTTGTTAAACACTCTAGGTGGACAAGAGACACAAACCAGCAATGCTGTGTATTGAAAAAAGCAATTATGAACAAGAAGATATTTCTGTGTGGACTTCAGATAGTCACGTGGTAAAATTTGTCTGCATCTTGGTGCAGCAGGGATATGATGCTCTGGACACACTATCCAGAATATCACATACCAGATGTCTTATATGAAGTCACAGAGGACCAGGATATGGCACAAGTATCCTCTCACCTCCAGAACAAGGAAAAAGCAGGAACAAAACCATTTGCCTTTCAACAGAGAAGGAAGAAGCTATAGGAACTGCTAGACTAGCATTTGGAGCCTGTTGCAGGAGCTCTGCTAAAAAAAAAAAAAAGGCTGGTTCCCAGGCAGACCATCATTCTGGGGAAGACCAAGAAGTTCTATGATGTGTCTGTCAAACAAATGCATCTAGAATCCACTTGTCCATTTCTATGACCTTCTAGGTTGTGGAGATGCTGATAAATGGCCTTTCACTGCCAGTTCTGTTGATTACTTGGTATATGACCACCAGGACTGGTGGCGTCATGCTCCTGAGAGAATTTGTGGGTGCAATCAGTAGAAGGCACACTGCCTGACACTTGAGGGCCCTGATCATCCTATAAATGTGCTTCACCTTCTTGGGGTACTGAGCAGACCTAGATGAAGATGATGAAGCAAAAACATCAGACATGATATGTCTTAGTGATCAACACCTGACTTCTTTTTTGAAGGCCATTGTCTTTGTCCTTGGAGGACTACCCAAAATGGACATCATTTCAGATGCAGGCATCTGGAATGACATGCTTAAGTTTATCCTTAAAGGAGAAATACAGATAAACAATCTGGCATGGCTATATCAAGCTTGCTGTTTTGGCCACACTGTCAATACAGTCACAGTTACAGTGTGCTGGTATAATTGGCAAAGCAAGGAATTAAAAGACCTAATACACAAAATTCTGGAACTTGTTCCAGAATAAAGAGGTCATGTAGGGATTTGCCCTGGGCAACTTATAAAAGGAATGCATTCTATTCTGCTGGGGATCTGTAGATGACATTATTAGTCTTCTCAGGAGAAGATGAAACTGCATTTGGATTCCTCCAAGCTGCATAATTGCCATCCATCAGGATAATGTTCCCAGAGAAGGATGACCCAGGGATTCTCACCATTTTCTCCAGATGCTGGCCATCTATGGAAGGAAGACAGAGGGTCAAACTCAGAATATCCTTCACAAGAAGTGAATGTAGAATAAATTTGCTACCTCTAGCAGCAGTGAAGAACAGACTGAGCTCATTCAGTTGTGTCACAGGGTGAAAAAATGGAGCACAGGCTGTAAGGAAAAGGGGATCTGAACACTCATGGCAGTGCATAGCATATACAAAGGAATATCCAAGCTCTTTCAGGAAAGGTGATTTGAACACTTACGGAAGAGAAAGCCAGAAGCAGAAGCATGTCACATAAAGCCTGCACTAGGCACAGCAATGACAATGAACCATGCCTCCTAAACCCACAAAGACAGGTCCCAAAAGATGTCAAACTGCACAGATAGGTCCACAGTCCAGACACTCCCTGTGAGTCCAAATGG
This sequence comes from Protopterus annectens, assembly GCF_019279795.1. Taxonomy (NCBI): domain Eukaryota; kingdom Metazoa; phylum Chordata; order Ceratodontiformes; family Protopteridae; genus Protopterus; species Protopterus annectens. The sequence continues at coordinate 898,519,107 of NC_056746.1, forward strand.
GGCTGGAAAAAAAGCAGAAAAAATCTACTAAGCCCTACTTAGTAAATGTGGCTTGACTTGGTTGGAGACCAGGGAATTAGACTCCCTGAACCAGAGTTTAGCCAATGTGCCCTCACTGAAAGAAACCAAAGTTTCACTCCACACTAGCTGGCCAAATGCAGTTAAGCTCTGAAGTTTTCAGTTCAGGAAGATTCATGTTGACATCCTTGGAGGCATCTCCTAAGATGGTCATGGGGTGCACCTCTTCTCTTTCTATCATGGATTACTTATGACAGTGGAAGTCCATTTTCCTTGTTAGTTTAGGAAGGACTAATGGCTCTGAAGAAGTGGGAAGCCATCTTCAGGACTGAGCTAGTTAAGGGAGGCTTTCTCCCATTTGTCAGTCAATGACCTAGGATCATGAGAAGAACTTTTCTGCCAGTCACTCTGCTGACTACCCACAAGAGCTAACTTCTAGGCAGAGAAGAAAGACTTGAGTTTCTTAAGTCTCTTCCTGCAGAAGAATGAATTTGAGTACTGGCACTTGTTAGAGCATTTAATGTTCTGTATCTTTCCTCTTCAGTAGGAACAGTGCCCATGGAGGTCATAGCTCATAATATGATAACTAAAGGAACTATAAGGAAATATGAAGTGTGCCTGTCCCAAGATTTCAGACCTACAGAAATTTAAGGACTGTGCTGAACTGGGGATATCAGATGTAGACCCTCCACCATGTAACTACTGTGCAATGTATCTGAGATCAGATTTCATGTTCCACTAGGAAGATGTGCGTATGTTTATGTGGCACTGATAACCTACAGGATTAGGTCACATGTATCCTGTAGAGCAAAAATGTAAGTTATATTCTTACCAGAACATTAGATTTCTCTGGTCATTGTCCAGACATTGGAACTGCAGGAAGGTGCTTTTGGCATACTTTAATGGTGGCAACAAACTTTTCATAAGCTCTAGCTCCTTCCTACCCAAGATTCCTCCTTGTTGCTGAATTCCCCAGATTGAGTATGCCCTCATTATATTACCAGTATTTATGATAAAATGAAAGAGGTTTCCTATTCTCCAAAAAATCACTGGAAAGTCTCTAAAGAAATTACATTTTGGAGGGGAATGGTGGGTGGGTTGTGCCAGTGTCTTGAAAAAGAGAAAGACCAGAGAAAAATAGCATTCCAGTAAGTACATAACTTACATATTTCTCAGGTCCTGTCTGGACACTGGAACAGCTGGACAGATTCCTCTCCCATAGTAAGCCTTTCAAAATGGTTGTTCCAAAGGAAGCCCTTGATCTGGAAATAGAGTCAAGGCAGTAATGTTTAGTAAAGATATGTAGAGAAGACCAGGTACCCGCTTCTGTAATATCCTGAAATATAAAGTCATAGAAAAACAACATGGACATGAGCCCTGGCAGAGTATGCTTTTCGTGGGACAGTGAGTTCTTTGTTGCCTTATCATAGCAAAAGGAGATGCAATCAGAAATCCACTCTGTGAATATGACCTTGGAAATCTATTGACTGAACTCAACCAGTGAAAAGCTGTTCGTCCTTCCTGGAGTCCTTTGTGCAGTCCAAATAAAACTGCAATTGCCTATGCACATCCGGGCAATGCAGTAGGTATCCACCTTTGTTTATGTACTTGCGGAAAAATACTGGCAAATGAACATATTGGTTCAAATTATGAGCATCGATTTTCTCAAAAAACTGTACTGATGAAAAATAATACAAGAATATTGAAAAGACAAGGCATGTAACTCTGAAATCCATTTTGGTGAAATAATGGCTACATAAAACACTGTCTTCCATGATAGGAATTTTATAGAACTGGCTGGTTCAAAAGGAGGACTCGTTAGGAAATTTCAATATGAAGTTTATATTTCTTGCTGGTGGTGGCCTAACTAAATGGGGTCTGCAATGAAACAAACCTTTAAGAAATGTTTTAAAGATCAGCAGCTAGATAGTGACTTGGAAACATTCATGATAATATGAGATAGCAGCTAAATGAACTTTAATTTTGGAGTAGCTAGCCCCTCAGCAAAGAAGATTAGGACCTCCTGTAATGTTGCAGATGTTGGAGAAATGTTTCTGTCGTGGGCCCGCAAAGAAAGAAATTTCCATTTGCCTCTGTAAAACCTTTTCATTGAGTTCTTATGACAGGTCATAATTAGGTCCATGACTTCAGGTGGTAACTGAGAATTTCTGGCCACTATGAGAACTGGAGAAAGCAAGTGGTTAAGACTGAAGGATTGAATATATGGATGAGGCATCCCAGATGGGAGATAACAGAACAAGTCTCTGTGGAACAGCTAGGGGTCTCTCCTTTCAATGAGGTCACAGCAAGGGAAATCAAGTCTGACAAGGTCAGAATGGTGCTATGAGAATGAGATGGACCTTGCATACTTTGACTTTCTATAATAATCTTGGAATCAAGATAAGTAGTAGGTAAGTGTAAAGGGAACCTGGGGCCAGTCAGGGAAAAAAAAGCAGCTCTGGGTGAGACTCTTTCTGGAGCAACCATATTGAAAAAGGAGGAGTATTAAGTGTTGAATGGCACAGAAAAAAGATCACAGTAAGGTTGTTAGCATTTCCTAAATATACTGTGTGCCACTCTGATATTGACAGACTATTGACAGGGAAGCAGTATTTGTCTGCTCAGCTTGTCTGCAATCACACCAGATGTCCCTGGCATGTGCACTGCTATTAGAAATCACTGCGAGGCCAACACCTACTGCCACACCCTCATTGCTTCTCTGCATGATGGTTAAGACTAGGTGCCCCCTTGGCTATCGATATACCATACCATCGCACTGTTTTCTGACTGTATGGTAACTGCACTTTAAGGAAACACATCCTGAAATGGATTATTCTCATCTCATGTACATTGACATTCAATGATGCCTCTTCTTTAATCCACAAACTTTGTACCATGTTGTGTGAGAAGTGTCCCATCCCATCCAAGGGAAGACATGCCTGTGGTTAGTTTTGCTTTGGGAATTGGTTTGATGAATGGAGAGCCAGTTGTCAAATTTTGTGGCTGGTACACCATTGTAGGTTTTTCCTGACAGCCCTTGACAATCTGACTGTGTGATGCATTGGTTGAAAGAATTAACCCCACTGGGTCCAAAGCATCTACTGCAGTATTCTTATGTGGAGCCTAGCATTAATAACCGTTTTGAATGAGGCAGCCATTAAACAGACTACCTTTAGGATCCTGGCTGCTGATGGGCTTTTTTGATGCAGCAGAAGTGAGACCTATTCTTTTATGGTGGAGTAAAGCTTGCTGGTTGATTTTGGGTGTTGACCTGGTAACCTATGAAAATTAGGTTCTGGGAGGGTCGGAGAGTGGATTTGGCCATATTGATAGTGATCCCTCAAAGACAGACAGATGTGGACCAAGTACTGTCTTTACATGAGAAGCTGATCCACTAATGGATCTGCCAGGAGCCAATTGTCCAGACTCAGGAGAATCCATATACCTACAAGCTGCACGAACTAAAACTGGTGCCATACATTTGGTGACCACCAGGGGGCAGTGGTACAGCCAAATGGAATGGCCCAAAACTGAAAATGAATGACTATGACTTGGAAGTGAAGACCTCTTCTAGACGAAAACTATCTTTATGTGAAGATAAGCATCCTGAAGGTCTACAGAGCACATCAAATCTCATAGTGCAAGCATGGGAGTACTGACTGCACCATGACCATCTGGAAAAACTCCTCTTCACATAACTGTTGAGCAGACTAAGTTCCTGAATCAGTCTGAGGTCCTTTTTATTTTTCAGCATTAAAAGGAACTTGGGATAAAATCCAGATCCCATTTGGTCTGGTCTGACCTCCTGGATTATTCTCTTTTCTGACAAGAGCTTGTACCTCCTTTTCTGCTGCTTCCCTTTGTCTGTGTGGCACTAATGGAAACTGAGAAGTCTGGATAGGTGGTGTATAGAAAATGAATTAAAAAACCTTTGGACAGGATTCTCCTTACCTACAAATCCAACATGATGGCCAGTCATACTGGTGGGTGCAAGGAGATACACCCAAATGGAATAAAGTACCCACTGGATATGATTCTCCTTGCCCACAAATCTGAAGTGGTGGTCATTCAAACCAGTGTGTGCAAGGAGAGATGCCCCCCAACTGCCTCCTGAGGCAAACTGTCAGGAAAACCTTCAGGGGTCATAGGAACAGAATCCAAGTAAGGGATCTTTGGTCTGGAATTAGAAAGGCAACTTGCAGAACCATGGTAAGTACTGCTGAGGCCCAGATGATGCCATATCAAATCTAGGCCTTGACAAAGGCTAACATCATGTGTTTCCAGTCAAGTTGAGTGGGACTACTGAGAGGTTTGTGTGAACTTATCAATACAGTGGAAGGAGGCCTATAAGAAATTTGCTTAGGTAACTCTTTCTGAGAAAAATCTTCCTGTTGTACATCTGGGTGTAGAGTCTTATTTGATAATGGAGGATTCCTGGAACCAAGATGGAGATAGCCTCGGTAAGGATAGTCTGGGTTGAGATGGAGAAAATCTATGAGATTATCTTGGTCCTGGAGGAGATATTGAAGGGGGACAGGTACTTGCATGGGAAGAGTGGATACTCTTGGAGTTTTGGATGGAGAGAATTTCTTTAGTAGAGAGGATTCCACCACATTTCTCTTCTTTTTCCTGCCAAAAGAGTACTTAAATGAGCCCACTAATGCTGAGTCAGTGTGAATAATCCCCTTCACCACTAACTTGCTTTGGCAATCTGCCAAAGTACAAGTACTAAAGCTCTTACAAATGGGGTACTTGCTAGTAAAATGCAACATCCTTAAGCATATTAAGCAGAGTTTTTGTGGGTCCTAGGAAGGCAGCTTATGTCTACAATGTTTACACTTTTTGAATCCCTGTTTACTTTCCCTCTCTATAGTAATAAAAAAAGACTACTGCTAGCAAATTATACTACCAATGAAGTCACTAAGGTGCTAGCACCTAATAGGAGAGATGAAGGAATGCCCTTAGGCCTAAAGAGAATAACTGGGTAGTAAGGGGGAAGAGGGTGAGATAAAGTATGAAGAAAATTCAGATAAAAATGAAAAGATAAACTTACATTTCTGAGGCCATGATAAAGAGACAAAATTCACTTAGATGACTGCAAAAAAACCTTCATAATGTCTCTTCCTAGGTACTCGAGCTCTGAGGAGACATCATTGTCTTTGAATAGTGGCAATGAGATCAGATTCAGCAGAAAGGAGGAATTAATGGCAAGAAAGAGGTCGAGCTTGTGAAGGTTTGTTGCCATCACTAGAGGGCACCAAAGGCACTAGTCTTGCCATCCCAATGTCTAGTCTTCATCTGACAGTATAGATTCACATAAGCCTACAGTAATCTTCTTTTTCTTTCTGCTTTTCCCAGTTAGGGGTCACCACAGTGGATCATCTGTCCGCTCATGATTGGCAGTGGAGTTTTACGGTGTCAAGTTGCCAGCCCGGTGCCCAACCTTCCACAGAAGGCACACACTCACACCTAGGGCCAATTTAGAGTGACCAATTCACCCACTGCATGTCTTTGGGATGTGGGAGGAAACTGGAGCACCCGGAGAAAACCCACGTGACCACAGGGAGGACATACAGACTCCGCATAGAAGGCACCCCAACTGAGGATTGAACCAGAGAACCTTTTGCTGTGAGGCGGCAACACTAACCGCCGCCCACATAAGCCTACAGCGATATTCAAATTCCTCACTGCTTCAGTGACATTTTAAGTTATCTGCCAAGGTAACCAAGTTCTGGCCAGCTTTCAACAGCTCATACTCCCCTCCCTCTCTCTCCCTGTGACAGCTAATTAGCTGAATATATCCTGAGATGGAAGCCTGCAGCTGTCACAGGAAGTGAGTGTTCAGGATTTTTCACTTCCACAAATAAGGAGAGGCAAGTACTTGAAGCCAGAATCATTTAGCAAGTTTAAGAACTGAAAGAACTGTATGATACTGGAAATAACTGAAAAATGTCTTTATCTTTTAATTACCCAGAACTGTGCTGGATAGGTGCCAGCCTCTCCTTTATATGCCAAATATAGTCTTCTTGTACCTTTCAAAATAAAAATCTGCATGCAAGATCTGATGAAGGTGGTTAACGATGTAGTAGCAGCATACAGTGGAAGTAAATATCAGATGGTGCAGTGGTGTAGCAGTAGCGTTGTCACTTCACAGCAAGAGGTTCTCCATTTCAATTCTTGGCTGGAGTGCCTTCTGTGCGGTGCCTGAATGTCTTCCTTGTGTTTATGTGGGTTTCCTCTGGGTGCTCCAGTTTCCCCCAGTGTTTCAAAAGACATACGTCTGGAGCATTTCTCCTTGGGCTGCCACTGAAAATTGGCTTTGTTCCAAGTAGGACTTTCTCGTTAAACAAATGTTAAATAAATAAAAATGTCAACAGTACCTGAATTAAATCCTACTGTCTCAAGTAACAGTGCTGATAAACTGAAATAGACTGAATCATAATGATTGTAGCTTCTGCACTGATTATATTGTCCATAAATTTGGTACTCAGAATTATTCCTTTCCTCCTGAATGCCAGAATTAATATTCTGGAATACTGGATATTTGACCTGATGGCTGCACGCATTCTCCAGTGTCTGTACCAAACATCTGTGGACTGCACTGCAATGACTTTCTGCAGATCACTCCAAACTAACTACTGACTTCTGTGTCTGAAGTATCTCTACTAATTAATCAAAACCCTGTAAATTTTTTACAAGTTCTTGACACCTCTTTAACCTTGGTTCCCAAGCCTCACCATCTATATAAGATCTGTTTATACTCAATATACTGCACATTATATGTTCGTGCATTTCATTCTCATCAGTAATCTTGAAAGAAGGTGGTTTCATTTTTATTCCTCACTGAAACATTCCTTTCTATTGAAACTACATTGACTGAAATGGAATGTATAATGTAAAATATATAGGCCTGCTTTAATATGGCTGCATTTCTAGACTTATGCAAAAAGAATACTGTATGTATTACTAACAAACTACATTGAAATGAAACTTGGATCTTACAAACAGTAACTTAACAGCTAATCATGCCACATAAAAACAAATCCAACTACATCAAATGAAAGAGGTTGAAACCCACCTCAATTATACACAATTTGAAGATGGTGGGTGGGTACTTCCACCTAGGCAGTGAGAAATTCAAACATATACTCTTACAGGTAAGTAGGACTTGAGCAACTGTAGTATGTTCATTATTCCCACTGCCTCAGTGGGATTATGGGTAGAATTCCAAAGCATGCCATACCTGGGAGGTGAAAGGACAAGGATCCAGGAGCCCTTGGAGAATGGTCCTAGCAAAGCCTGCTCTGGACCTTAAAAAGTAATCCAATTTGCAGTGCTTTGTAAAGATATGAACAGAGGACAAGGTTGCTTCCCCTAGAATGCTACTAGAATCCACTCTTTTCCAATATGTCACAGAAGAAGATAATACCCTATTCAAGTGAGCCTTAACCTTGCCTGGGAGAGATTTACCACAATGGGAATAACACAAAACAATAGCACAGGACAACCAACATGCAATAGTTTCCATAGAAACAGGATGACATTTCTTAGCCCCATATGGGGACAAGCAGTTGTTCAGTATTTCTAAAGAGCTTTACTCGGTCAGTCAAGGCAGTATCTGAGCTTCCTGTGTACATGCAAGGTAAATATTTTCTCCCTTGATTTTTGGATCAGGACAGAACACTGGTAGAGTGATGGCTTGATTTAGAAACAAATTTAGGTATAAATGACGTTATTAGTGCAAAACACAACCTTGTCCTTGTAAAAAATCAGAGGACTGGTCCACTATGACATTTTGCAGCTTACACACGTGCCTTGCAGATGTCAGAGCAATGAATAAAACTCTCTTCCAAATAATGAACTGCAAATCAACCTGAGCGTCAGGTTCAAAAGGAGGTAAGGTTAAATTTCAAGAACAAAGTTGAGATACTAGGGAGAATGAATTTACTTTTTCATGGAGTTTCACATGCAACGCTTTCATAAACTGACCAGAAAAAGTGATGGAAGAGGGGGATCCATGGACAGACAAGCTAAGATTGCCGTAAGATACACTTTGATAGAAGCATATGACTAACCATCCTCAAGAGGCTCACAGAAATATTTCAAAACCAGAGGTGTTAAAGCCCTTTTGAGACTTCTTTTATTGAATAGGCAATGTAAGATTTTCTAGTTTAAGGGTTTTCTTACCTCCTTAAATATGTGTTGCACATCCTCATGGAAAAAGTGACTAAAAGGTATCAAAACAGAATCCTCCAGGCTGTTAGCTGCAGTTGCTCTTAGTTGGTGTGTACCATTTGCCTTGATGCTGTATAAGCAGATTCAGTCTGTGAGGAAGCTTGTGGTAACTGCCCTTGGTCAATTCCAGTAAAAGGGAGAACAAACTCTTCCTGGGCTAAAAGTCATGTTATTTATTTACCTACTTACTTTATTGGCATCTGGTTACTGTGAAAGTCTGACTCAGCAGTGTCCTTTTTCAGTAAAGGCCTGGGGAGAAAAACTCATTGGTAATTCTTTAGGAATCTTCAGAAGTACCTTGGAAATCATTGGAAAAGATGGAAATGCACACAGGAACATTCCTGACCATGGGAATGATAGTGTCCTTCTTCCAAGCATGGCTGAAAGGATGTCTTAAATACAATTATTTCAGTTGTCTGTTTTGAAAGTTGGTGAACAGATCAACTTGAGGTGTTATCCACACCTGGATCAAGTCCTGAAAGCTCTCTACATGGAGCATCCACTTGTGCAGATTTGTCCAGGATCTAATTAGTCTATCTGCCACTTCTTCTTCTTTTGGCTTTTCTTGGTTAGGGGTTGCCACAGCAGACCACCTGTCCACTCATGATTGGCAATGGAGTTTTACAGTGTTGAGTTGCCAGCCCAGCACCCAACCTTCCACAGAAGACACACACATTCATGCATGCATGCACGCACTCATGCCTAGAGCCAATTTAGATTGTCCAAGCCACCTACAGCATGTCTTTGGGATGTGGGGGGAAACTGCAGCATCCAGAGGAAACCCACACGACCATAGGGAGGACATGCAGACTCCGGACAGAAGGCACCCCAGCCAAGGATTGAACCAGAGAACCTCTTGCTGTGAGGTGGCAACACTAACCACTACACCACCTTGGCCACCCTAATTAGTCTATCTGCCACTAACTTACTCTAATGGAATGTATGAGGTCTGAAGAGTCAGATAATGCTGTAGAGCCAGCTCTCAGGTCATCATTGCCAACCAGGAGGCAGGGAATGACCTTATAGCTCCTTTCTTGTTCAGGTAACACATCAGTGTAGTTTTGTCTGTGAGAACTAGAAGACGACCTGGAGTCAGCAAGTGGTGAAGAGCTTTTAATGCATGAATCACTGCCTACTTGGCTTTTTTATATTTATATGCTTTGGTGTGTCCTGAGGACCCCCACAAGCCTTGCATTTGGACTCCCAAGGACACTGCTCCCCACACATCTGAAGAGTCCATCTGGACAGATTGGACTGGGATCTGGAGAGAGAAAGGGAGTCCTGGATTTAGAGGCAGTTGATCCCTACACCACTACAGTTTCTGTTTCACAAATCCCAGTACTGGTACCAAAAAATTCAAGAGATGAAGTGCTAGGTCCAACAATTCTTCAAGTACCAATTCATTTTTCTCATGTGTAGTCTAGCTAGTGTTATCATGAGGATTATTGATGCCATGAAGCCTAGAATTTTGAGAAACACTCTCTTGCTAAGGCCACATTTAGAAGAGAAAAATTCCATAAAATGCCATGAAAAGTCAGATCTTTGCCTTAATGCATTAAGGCCATCCTTTTTACTGTGTCTATGAAATACGGCAGTAAAATAATTGATTGAATGGGTGTGAGGAAGGACTTTTGAAGGTTCATTCTGAAGCTCAGGTGGGAAAGGAGGGTTGTGACCTTGTTTAAGGACTCCAAGCACCTAGATACAGAATCTGCATAAATCAGCAAGTTGTCTTAATAAGGAAAAAATGTGGATGCCTAGGGTTTTGCAGTGGGCAATAACTGGGGCTAGACACTTTGTAAACAAAATCCACACTAGATAGCCCAAAGGGTAATGCAGAAAACTGGTGATGTAAGCAAGACACAGCAAATCTCAAAAATGTCTTAAAACTGGGAAGAATAGGAAAATAAGTCATCCTTGAGATCTACAGTCATGGGACAGTGGTCTGGAAGTAATGCTAGACAGACTGTAAGGTGAACATTTTGAAATCTGGAACTTTAACAAAGATGTTTAGAAAGGACAAACCTAGGAGAGGTCTCTAGGAATGCTCCTTTTTTTGGTACCAAAAACATTCTAGAGTAAAATAATTTACCTTTGCCTTTATCTCAGGAACTGATTGCATGATCCCTGCTTCTACTATGTGATGAAGCACTGAAAGAAACAACTCTGGTCTGGTGGGTGTGGGTCAATTTTCCTGAAAGGGGGAGAATATTCTAGCCACTGCTAAGTGTACCCTTACTGCAGAGTGGTTGAGAGACTCAGTGGGAAAGGAGGGAAAGAAGGAAGGCTAGGAGGGGGGTTGGGGGTGCTCTGTAAGTCGGCATAGTCATTCCTTTGAAGGGGTTGATTTTTTTTTGAAAAGGAACCCCTCTTGTTTGGTTTCGAAAAATTATCTTCATTTTGTTTTGGATATCTGACTTTTGGCTGGCTAGGATATATATTTTTTTCCTGCCTCTTGAAGGAAAGAAGGCTTGCCTAGGGAAAACTTGGGTATATGAAACATCCTAGATACCTCATATATTAATTTGCCTGTAACATCCCACTGCTTGAAAATCTGTGTAACAGAGGACCCAAACACCAATTCAGAACTTAAAAGGGCATTCAAAATATCAACTTTTAAATAATAAGAGAAATTATCATAAAGCAACCAAGCATACCATCTTAGGAGAAGCAGCAGCAACATTTCTTTCACACATTCAAGCACACCCCTCAGAACATGTTTTGAAACCCAAGTCAAATTAGAAATAATTACATTTATACAAGACATTTGTTCTGCAGGTGATGCAGAGACATCATCCAAGCTGCAAGCACATTTCCAATTAACTTCCACAAATAGCCTTGATAATTTAAGATTCCGAAGGTTAGATTACTAGAAAGAAACCTCTTTTTGCCCTGAAAATCTAACCATTTCCCTCTAACTGGAGGCATTGGATTAGATGAAGCCAATGACTTTTTATTTGAACAGACAGCTGGGGTAGAATGCAGACGGTAAAGCAGTTAAATGAGAAAAAACACCTGTCATATCTGAGTTGATCCTATATTTTCCCTGAGCCTTTTTTAGGAACTGCTGGAATAGATACTGGTGTCCTGCAGGCAGCTTTATACACACCTTCCAAGGCCAATAAGAGAGGAGGATAGCCTCAGAACTGAGCATGTCATCATTTATAAGGTCATAGATGCTTACTAGCTCTAGGGTAGTCTCTACTCTCTAGAAAAAGCATTACTAAATCAAGCAATCATCTGAGGAAAAGTGCCAACTTGTTTGGATTTGTTTTGCAACAAACATGTTTATTAAATTATCACATATGACATAGGCAATTTTACATTTATATAAATGAAAAAACAAACATTGACACCTCTTTAGCTGCAAACATTATAAACCAAAGACCCACTGAAACAACTGTAGTTGCAAACCTTATACATCACTTATAATCTATCCATTGTCAGTTAAGCATCAGATGGCTCATTCAAATCCTGCCTCTTAAACCGCATTCCTTCTCTGCATATATTGTTTCCACAATTCACATTTTTTCCTATGTAGTTTGCTCCTTCCCTTTTCTAAAGATCTTAATTCCAGTTGTTTTATCTCTGTTACTATACTCACTACTTCTAATAAAGTTGGTCTAGACTTTGAGTTCTACTTTCTAGTAATTGCTTTTTTGTCTACCACCATGATTAGATTCAGCAAAGCTTTACTATGTCTAGGGAATTCTGATTCTGTATCATAGCTCAAAAAAAAAATAATCTCCCCAGTCAATCCAATCTCCTCACCCAGCATCTCTGACACACTGGTCTGCAGGGAACCCCTAAAGTATGCCAGCTCACTATACTCCTAACAAATATCTTTCCAGTCACCTTTTTCTTGCCTGCCACACCTGCAACATTTGCTATCCACCTGAGGAAAAATTCTTTGGAGTTTGCTTAGGGTATAAAAACACCTATGTAAACACTTCCAGGCAAAGATCCTAAATCTTCTAGACTTTGTTGCATACTTGGAAGATAAGCATGTGTCCACCCATTGTCTCTGTGAATTGCTTATCCAATTTTTCTTTCCAATCCTTTCTAAGCTCCTCTGATTAATTATTTTAGTTATCATGCTATACTTTATATGATCTAATTATTATTCCTTTTTTAATTGCGGATTCTATTCTAGATTCTATTAAAAACTCTACCAATGCTGGTCTTTCATTTAAGAGCCCCTTATTTATTTCTCTTTGCGTATACTCTGATAGCAATCCTTGATAGGGAAGGTAAACTCTAACCTGCAGTCCGAATAAATTCTTGGCCTCTTCCCATTTTATTATCTTTCTAGTTATTTGCTCCTAATACCTTGATTCCTTTGCCATTTTTCTCCAAGAAATTCCAGCCCCCTCTTGCTATTATCTGTATCCCAAACCACAGTCAACCCTATTGGCAGAATCTTTTTTCTCCATTCTAGTGTTGGTTTAGTTCTTAAAATACTCCCAGCTATCTTATGAATATAAAATACTCTGTATGTTTTTTGTTGTTCTACTTGAGTGTGCATCCAAAATCCCAATCTGACCTTACTTTTTGAGCCTCCCCCTTTTATCATCATTCCTTTTCACTTTGAATTATAGTTTTCTGCATGTGCTATGTATAAGAGCCTTAACTGTGTTGCTCTAAAATACCCCCTCAAATTTGGTAAATCTAGTCCGCCTTGTTCTATTGGAAGAATCAGCTTATCCCACTTGACCCTTGCTGTCTTCTCTTCCCAGATAAAATACTTCAACTCTTTTTAAATTGCTAGCCGCAGTTTCTCCTCTGGTTATTAAAATATGCCTGACCTGCGTATAAGACTAAAGGGACTAAAAACATTTTTATTGCTTGTATCTTAGTATCCATAACCAAATAAGAAAGCTTCCAGTTTCTCAATTTTTGTATTTTCTTCTGTTTACTCATATCCCACATATCCTTAGCTACCACAACAGAGTAATTTCTAATCCATACTCCTAAATTCTTCTTTTATCATGTCCCCATAAATATGGATATTGTTGGACCAATTCATGTGTGGGTACATAACTTCGGTAAGTCTGTTGCCTTTGTTTTAGCTTCATTAATTTTGTATCCCGAGAATATTTGAAATGGTCTTAAAATATTCCACAACACTGTAATGTCCTGTTCTGGTTTTGTCATGTATAAAATATCATCTGAAAATATTGCCAGCTTTTCCTGACTACCATACCAATTATATCCTTGAGTTTCAGAAACCCTTATTTTCTTTGCCAATGGTTCTAAACATAAGGCAAACAAAGAAAGTGGAACAACCCTGCTGGCTGGTTCCTCTACTCAAGCATAAGTTATCAGAGAGGCCTCCACCCACTTTAATTTTCACCCCCAATCCCTCATATATACTCCTGATCAACTTTATAATTGTATGAGGGAAAGCAAATGCTTCCATTGCCCTGCTCATGAAGTCCTAGTGTACTCTGTCAAATGCTTTCTCTGCATCAAGACCTACCAATAACAGTGGTATTTTCTTACATTCTGCTTCCCTCTGGATCATCAATGTTCTCTTAATATTGTCAAATATTTGCCTCACCTCCACAAAACCACACTGATCTGTATCTATCAATTTTGGTATCACTATTGCCATTCTTTTAGCCATTACAGACAAACACCTTATAATAATGGTTTAGTATTGAAATGGGCCTGAATGAAGCTGTATCCAATGGTTCTTTACCCTCTTTAAGTATTAACATTACCGCCTCTTTTTTCCAGGATGTAGGTACTTCTCCTCCTCTTAAAATATTGCTAAACAAAACCTTCCAGATCTTTATCAGTTGTTTTCCTTCTAGATTCCAAATTTCCACAGGAATACTATCTATTCCTGGGGACTTTCCTGTAGATTGGTTATACATACCCATTTTTATCTCATCTCTTCCTATCCTAACTGTTAGTAATTGAGCCTCATCTACCTCTAATCTTGACATATTTAATTCTACCACAAACATTTCCATTTGTACCTTTTCTTGCTTTCCATATTTCTCAGCTTTAAACAAGCTTTCATAAAATGTCTGAAATATTTCTAATAGTTCCACAGGATCTCTTGTTATCTTCTTTGTTGTAGGCTCCCTAAGCTTGGTGACAGCCCTTTCCACTTTCTGTTGCCCGAGTCATTGTGCTAAAAGTTTTTGTGCTCTAGAATTATCAAAAAACGTTGCTTAACACCAATCTTTCTAAACTTGTGCATATTATCGAGGTAATCCCTTATTTTCTGTTTAGCATTCTGCAGTTGCTCCTTTTCTTGTCCTGAGATTCCCCCTATTTTGCAATACTTTAACATTTGTCAGTCCCTCTAAATAATTATTACTTCTTAACCATATCTCCCTTTCCTTTATTTCCACCCTAGTTTTAAATTCTACTTTAATTTTATCCCACCCTCTAGCTATATTTTCAGAAAAAAATTATATCTTCTGTAGTAGCTCCTTAACTAATTTGAAAATCTATTCCTTAAATTCCCCTCTTTTCAACCAATAAGGGGGAAAGTACCAGTGTCTCATTTTTATTTCATTACCTTGCATTTTTATTTTAGTTATTACTGGCACATAATCTAAAATAGTTATTGGGTGCATTTCAAGACCTTCAATTAAATGCACATTCCTGGAGATATACATTCTATGTAGCCTATCCCAATTTTTGTATCTTGGTGAAAAATATGTAAATTCAGTCTGAAGTCCTAGTACTGAATGCACATCTTCCATGCCAAACATTTTTATAAATTTTTTTCAAAAATCTACCCTCCTTCATTATATTTTCCCTTCTAGGCACCCCAGACACAGCTACACTGTTGCAAACCAAATTTCCAGTCTCCACCTATAAGTAATATTCCTTGCTGAAAGCTGATTTCTCCCAGAATTTTCTTAAGCTCCATTGCAGCAGTTTTAGGAGGAAAGTAAATGCATGCCAGTATAATCATCCTCCCTTTTTCATAGACCCTTAGTATTATATATCTTACATTATTTTTTTTTTCCTTCTTCTATCACTATTGGAGCTCCTCTTGCAATTAATAAACTACTTCTCTTTTCATTTGCCCCAAATATTTCACTGAATAACCATCCTGAAAATCTGTACCAAATTCACATGTTCAGTTCTTTCCAGGTGTGTTTCCTGTAGCACATTGATTTGCTCTCTACATTTAATATAGTTCACTACTCTTACTTTTTTATATTTATCTCTAAGACCATTCAGATTGAAAGACATTACAGAAAGCATCATTTTCTTATATCGTTATTATTACCACCTTTTATGTATAACTGCTTTTTTATTAAATGTCTAGTTCCACCCTTTATGTTACATGCATATACTGTTCAGCAGGTTTGTCTTTTATAGAGTTGTTTCTTGACATATGCATTTGAGTCTATGCCACATCTTATGTAACTTTTTGTTTTTTGAAAGCCCTCAAACAGAACCCCCCAACCCCCCCAAAAAAAGAATCAACTTAACAGTAACACACAAAACTATGTACATCTTCAAATATTAAAGTTTTTGCTTCCTAATAAGAACAAAAGTCTTCTAGTGACAAACCAAACACAAAACTGCTAAGGATACCTTGTTTACCAGAAAAAAGCCTTAGTCTTTTTCATTTACATGCTTTGTAATAAACTTGTTACTGCATAACGCCTAAGGTCGTAACACAGTCATTTCCCTATGGAAGTATGGGAAAAAGCTCACTGATTTTTCTTTTTTCTTTCTTTTGTCATATCCTCTTAACCAGACCTTTCCTCCCTCCCTGTTTCTCTTCCCTATGGAAGTATGGGAAAAAGCTCACTGATTTTTCTTTTTTATTTCTTTTGTCATATCCTCTTAACCAGACCTTTCCTCCCTCCCTGTTTCTCTTTCTCTTTTTTTACACTGTAGTGCTACATTTCTTAAAATTGAACAAAAAAAAAGAGAGAAGGGGAAAAAAAGCAAAAAAAAAAAAAAAAAGCACTTGTTTATATTAGTATCCAAAACTGAAAAAAATTTTACTTTAAGTCTGATTGGTTTTGCCTTATCTTTAAAACTCTTCCAGCTGGGAAAACCCCTGACTCCTTTCAGAGAACATTACATCCTAGCCAAGTTCTCTTTTCTTTACTAGACTGCAGTGTCTCTTTATCAGGTTGTCTACATGGAGACATGAGAACCAGACTGCCAGTTTCTCTTTATTGGATTGTTTTCATGGAAACATGAAGACCAACTGCAGAACTGCTGCTAAATATACACATACTTGCTAGAAAAAAATGTAAGACATGGTTCTTGGGCTAAGACCATCAAATATAAAGAGTTAAGGTGGCAAGTTACATTTAATGCTGGTTTTCCACCTGGACTCAATAAAACTATATCTATTGTCAGCATTTTGAAGCTTCGTTCCTATATAGTATGAAGTTCTTGTACATATCAAATGTGTGTTTTTCAAAGAACGTGTCTTTAAGAATGTGTGATTTTAATGGGCGGTGCCAAGTCTTTGATTGTCAAGAATGTGTAAGGTACTTTAATTGGAGTGTGCATTTCATTGGTTCTGGCAGTATGTGTTTTTTAGGGGAGGGGAAAGTATGGTACTTCATGGATTTTTTGTATTAGTATAAAGTTTCTGAAGAAGTCTTGTGCTACATACAAATGCAAGAGTTAAACTGACATTAAAATCTGGTTCATCCTGTTTCCTGTGTGGTTGTTTCCAGCCTGGATTGTGTTTTTTGTTTGCTAGAAAAAAAGCCTTATAATATTCGATATTCTTTTTTCACTTACTTGATCTCCGTTAAAACCAATCAGTCTAAAGTCCTTAATCCAGTCATTTCCCCATGCAAGAATGAGAAAACACACATTAATTTTATCTTTTCATGCCTTTTTTAACCAGGCTCTTTTTTTCTACATTGTATTGCCTATATTTCTCAAAACTATACAAGAAGAAAGAAAGAAGAGGACAGGAATAGTAAAAAACAACAGCACCTGTTTAAAATCCTCATTAAACTCAGAAATTGCATGCAAAAAAAAAAAACCAATACACTACAAATGCAGTACTATTAAGAAAAGAAAATGTTTACTTACAAGTTGCTTTCTTATAGCTAGGTTTGGAGCATACAGACAATTTGCCCTTTCAACTAACAACTCCTGCTATGGAATACTAGTCCAATTGCTTATTTGTGCTTTTATAAAATTAATGCAGTCTGTTCCTTCCGGCTTCTCTGGTATAGCTGAAAATCCTCAGGTTTTCCCTATGTGCTCTGTCCTCTAATTCTGTTATTTTTTTGAAAATACTCTTCCTGAGCAGTTTCATATTCAGCCAGCCTTTTCTTCATTTCGACCTCTGATTTTTGCAGCTTTATCATTTCATCTGAATATCTGTTTAAAGCTTCTTCCATTTTCCATCAGTGTTGTGTTTATTTTAACTAGGTCTGTATGCAGTTGTCTTATACCTTCCTGTAGGTTACTGGAAGTCATGTCTGAAGGTTGCATTGCTTTTTGCTGAACAGCTGCAGAACTTTCCCCAGTCAGTGTTTCTTCCTCACTTTTTGTAGTTGATTTTTTCCAGGTCTTCTGTATTTTATTCCTGGCATCCAGGCAGTGCACTTACTAGCTAGTTACTAAAATGTATCCATGAACATAAGTCTACTGGTCTTCTCTGCTAAGTTTGTTTTCACACTGGGACAGCTAGAAACAAACTGCTACTCAATGTGCAGACATCTTGGAAGTCCAACTTGTCTGGAATAAAGCACACGTTCACCTTCAGAAGAATCAGCATGACTGGACTCAGTGAGCATTATCCTCAGCAGATTATCCATCATTCTTTGAAACATCAGAAAGTTCTCCAGCCAAACTAGCACTACTCATATATGAGAACACAACCACCAGAGTTAGCTGTTCTGCAGAACTTTTTTAGCACCCCTGTTAGCAAAGGAAACCATTGGCCTTTTAAACAGCTATAATCCAATTATTAGCTGTATGATGAAGCTTTTGTTTCTTTTTCTTGTGAACTTCATCACTAGACAGAACATCTGGGGACAGAATATAATACATAGCAATGGGGCAATGGGTCTCTTGCCCCACACTACTCCTGAACCTAAATACTTTGTTTTTTTTCATAGTTGCACCAGGTATTAGAACAGCCGTGGAGGATATATCTAAACTCTGCTACATAGGTGTCCATCATTTTCTTGTTGGAGTAAAATGTCTGTAGTATATTCAGATATATTAAATCACATTAAAATCACAGTTAGATCTTAAAAATGTACAGATCAGAGCCATAAACCTAGTAAATAATGTAAACATGCTAAAAAAAAATCCAAGATCTGCAACAGTTTCCAAAAAGATGAAAAAAATCAGAACAGTAGTAGTAAAGATAGGAATAATTAATTTGCAGTTCTGGACTGCCCCTAGGGTCTACACAAGCATCTGTACAGTAAAGTTGTGCAAGTAAAGTTTAACCATAGCAGCAGATGTTCAAGTGATCACTACTGCAGTAGCCTTAGCTATATGGGCTATATCCTGCCAAAGACAACAGCTGGCCAGCTTCCAAATCTTCAGGGCACCTTCCACATGCTCAAACTGTCAGTCAGCTCAAGCTGAGCTGAGTAAAAGACACATTTGGGTGAAAAGCCCTTCAGAGGTTTCCTGCCAGCAGATAGAGGGAGGCTGAGCCCAGAAAGGGCAATGCTAGGAAGAACAAAAAATAAATAATCACTCTAGCATAAAAAACACACCAAAAAGGGGGGCCTGAGGGAGGGAGAATGGCTACTGCAGCAGTGTTCATTCGAACATCTACTGTTATGGTAAGTTTTACTTAACACAACTGTACTATGTTCATCATATTGATCATTGCTGCAATAGCCTTAGCAATATGGGTAGATTACCTTAGCTAACTACATTTGTGAGACTGAAGGAGAAGAGTCCGGGAGACCCTGGAAAATGGTACTAGCAAAGCTTGATCTGGATCTACAGAAGGAATCAAGCCTATAATGCTTTGCAAATTTATGAGCAGAAGACCAAATAGCAGCTTCTAGAATACTTAAGACGTAAGCCATGCTAAGTACTGTGATTTATAGTGTGGAAAACTAGATAAGCAGGGGTCCTAATCTCACTCCAGCCACTCTGTGTCTCTCTCTCTCTCTCTCCATACAACTTCTAGAAACCAATCCTTTTCAAAAAGCCATAGATAAACCAAGGGCCTTGTAGAGTGGGCCTTGACCAGGCTGGAATAGTTTTAAAGTATCATAAGAGGTAACAGCCTTAGACAACCATTTGGAAATAGTCTGTTTTGACAGAGGTTGTTCTTTCTTACCTTCACAAGACATGAACAATTGATACAAAGTTCTGAAAGATTTAGTCCTGTCAAGAAAGTACCTCAGTTGTCTGTGGACATCCAAGGTATGGAGTATCACTTCTTCCTCATTTGTAGGCTCAGGAAGAAAACAGGGAAATGGATAGTTTGGCAAAAAGTAAACTCAGCTACCACTTTAGGCATAAAAAGATTAGTTCCCAAAGAAAAGCTGTCCCCAAGGAAAATGAGATATGGCTGACTCAACAAAACAGCTTGCAACTCAGTTGCCCTTCTTGCAGAGGTCAGAGCATTCAGTAAAACTTAATTTCCATATTAAGAATCTCAAGTTAGCCAGATTTGCTGGTTCAAATGGCCCAGGTGTCAGCTTCTCTATCACAAAATGAAGATCCCAAGGATGGGGGACACTGGTTTTCTTGGAGGCTTCTTGTGCAAAACCCCTTTCAAGAACATTTTGACATGCCAATGCACTGACAGAGGAGGATCCATAGGCAAACATGCTGAAATGGCCAACAAATTAACGTTGACAGAAGAATAAAAAATTTCATAGGTTAGTAACTCACACAAATATTGTAGAACCAGAGAAAAACTAGCCCTGAATGCTGATCATGCTGTGGGCACCAACTAAAAAACTTTTTCCATTTGCTAAGATACAATTTTCTAGTCCTAGACTTTCTTGAATCCAATAGTAACTACTGCATATCTTCGGTGAACAGGTGCCTAAAAGGAATTAAGACCCTATTAACCAGGCAGTCAGATTAAGTTAATTGATGTCAGGGTGTGTCAAACACCCTTGTTCTTCTTTGAGTAGACCCAGTCTGTGAGGAAGCTTGTGGTATTTGCCCCTGGCCATTTCCAAAGGATGGGACAACCATGGCTGACTGGGCCAGAATGGAGTCACCACAATGATCTTGGGGAACTCCTTTGGAATATTCAGAAGTACCCTGCATATTAGTGTAAAGGGTGATAAAGCATACAGAAAATTCCTGTCTAAGGAACAGAAGAAGCATCTGTGTTCCAAATCAAATCTTAGAAGATCCTGATCAAGTTTCCATTTGTGAGGGTCTGCCCTGGTCCTGGCTCAGCCTGTCTGCCAAGCAATTTAGCTTTGACAGAATGCAGGATCCCTGTAGAGTGAGACTGTGCTGTGATACTATATCCCACATTAACATGGCTAGTCTGCAAAGGGGATAAAACCTGGTTCAACTTGTTTGTTGATATACCTCATAACCGTGGTATTTTCTGTAAGCACTTGAAGAGGTCCAAGGACCAAAGATAGTTCAGAGAGTTGAATGTCTTGATCAGAGCAAGCATATCTTTGATATTTATGTGCTTGCATCTGCCCTTGATGTATTACACCACATACCTTGGACTTCTATCCCTCCTGAAACTGTTCCATAAGCAAAGTTTGAAGCATTTGTGGTGACTGACTGCTTTGCAGTAAGGACAGAGAAGGGAGCACCTGGATTTAAGGACATCTGTTGTCTTCACCAAAACACTTATCTTATGAAAACCCTAATGCTGGGATTAGAAAAGATAAAGGCTGTTCATACTGGAACCAAAGAGAATTCAGATACCACTGTATCTTTCTCATGTGGAATCCTGCCAGGGCTATCATGATAATCTTTGATACCAGGAGCCCCAAAATCCTAAGGTATTCCTCACAGTGACTTAAGTCCAAGGGGCAAACCTTAGAAAGAGATCTTAAAAAGATCTTTTTTTTTTCCTGTGGAAGAAAAGCTATTTGAACTGAGGTGTCTACCATCCCAGGAACACAATCCTGTGTGAAGGTGTCAAGAAAGACTTTTGAATGTTCTCTTAGAATCCCAGTTTATGAAAGACATCTCTCACCCTGGAAAGATAAGCAAGTCATCTAAATATGGAAAAATGTGGATATCCTGTTACTTGCAATGAGCTATAACTGGTTGGATACTCTGTGAACAAACACTTGGGCACTGGATAGTCCAAAGTGTAAGACAGAGAAATGATAATGTGATACACACAAACTTAACATCTGCTGCCCAGATAAATAGGGATTTGATGATAAGCATCTTTTAATTCTAACATTACCAAGAATCTTGAAAGTGGAATAAGAGGTGACAGGTTGTGAGGTGACATCATTTTGAATTGGGCACTACCACAAACAGATTTAGGAAAGAAAGATCCAAGCACTGGTCTCCAAGAATTTTCTTTCTTTGGCACCAGGAACATTCTTGAATTAAAATGTTTCTCCACCTAGGAAGGAGGAACTGGTTCTATTACTCCCTGGAAAAGCACGTGACAAAGAACTGGTGGAAACAAAAAGTCTGATCTTTAGGATTAGGAATAACCCCTGTAATGGAGGAATTTCCTCCCACTGTCATCTGTAACCTTGACAAATGATTTTCAAAACCCATTTGTCATAAAAAAAGAGTTATGTGCTTACTATAACTTGGAATCTGTGCTATCCTGTGTCATTACTCATCATGTATGGGTCTTAGATCTGACATCGGATACAAGCCAGCAACTAATGGATAGATCCAGAGCTGAAGCTCCTCTCCTTCCCATAATCCCCTGCTAACCTCTAACCCTCAGACTGAGTTTTCTGAACAAATAGGAGTATAGAAAATTCTGCGTAGGAAAAAAGTACAGTTGTGCACGCTTACCATAAATGTAGATGCTCGAGTGTATTCACTGTTGCAGTCATCACACTTGGGTTATCCTGCCAGGGGTAGCCCTCACTCAGCCCGAATAGCAGAGGCTTAGTATTTCTGTGTCAGTTGCTGTCACTTCAGTACTGACATTAGGTTGTCAGAGGTATAAAAACAGGCAGCCGATGCCATTACATCAGTTTTTCTTGCCCCAAATGTCAGGAGCCCTCAAATAAGGAGCTAAGCTATGGTGGAAAAACACCACCAGCAAAAAGTAAATACCAATAGCCCTGTAAGGAGAGAGAAAGAGAGACAGAGAAAGAGAGAGAGATACAAGGGGGATGAAGGGTGGGAAACCAGGACTGCAACAGTGAATACACTCAAACATCTACATTTATGGTAAGTGTACACAACTGTACTATGTTCTTCGTGTTTCACTGTTGCAGTCATCACACTTGGGTTGATTCCCAGAGCTGAAGAATGGGTGGAGCCAGTCAAGAAGAGTTGGGGCTGGCTAGTATGCCTTGCAGGACAGCTGCTGCAAAGCCCACCCTGGCTTTGGAAAATATAGGCATGTGGTAATGCTTGATGAAGGTATGAACAGAACTCCAAGTAGCAGCTTCCAGAATGTCCCTGGTAGGGACTCCACTGAGAAAGGCTGTAGAGATTGAAGTTGCCCTAGTGGAATGCGTTCTGACTCCCTGAGGGGGTGGTTTCCCCATGGTGTTTATAACAAAAATGAATACAGTGTGATATCCATTTGGAGATGGTTTGTTTTGATATGGCCTTGCCCTCTGCCCCTGGTGCAAAGCTGAGTAGTAACTGGTCAGATTTCCTAAAAGGCTTAGTCCTATCAAGGTAGAATCTGAGTTGTCTGTGCACATCTAAAGAGTGCAGGAGCCTTTCCCACTTATTTTGAGGATTAGGGAAAAAGGTGGCCAAATGGATAGATTGGTTGAGAGCCACACTGGACACCATGTTAGGCATGAAAGTTGGGTTAGTCCTGAGGGAAACTCTGTCAGCATGAAAAATAATGAAGCGTTCCACAGCCATAAGTGCTTGTAGCTCAGACACTCTTCCAGCTGAAGTGATGGCGAGAAGCAAGGCTGTTTTCCAAGAGAGGAATTTTAACTCTGCTGATGCTGCAGGCTCAAAGGGGGGGGGGATAGCATGAGCTTTTCCAACACAACGTTAAGATCCCAAGCAGGGGTGGGGGCTCTTCTTGGTGGCCTTAAGTTGTTAGCCCCTCTCAGGAACTGCTTGACGAGAGGGTGAGGGAAGAGAGGTGGCTCAGTGCTGTAATGAGCAGAGATGGCAGAGATATGGATCTAAATGGAGAAGGAGAGACCTCTGTGGAGTAGGTCTGCTTTGTAATCCAGGATGAGAGGCAAGGAGGGCTGTGCTGTATCCGCTCCTTTAGTGTGAATCCAGGAACAATATCTTTTCCAGTTGTCAGCATAGGATTTCCTTGTACTGGGTCATTTGGCTTTACTTATGACATTCAGTACCTGCTTGCTTAGGCTGGCCACTGGAGGAGAAGTCAAGGGATAAGCCAGGGTGCAAGGTTCAGGGTCTGCAACTGTGGATGCAAGAACTGTCCCTCCTGCTGAGTCAGGAGATTTGGGGTAGTTGCCATGGAGGCAATGATGACAGACTGCGCAGTAGTGGGTACCAGTGTTGGCATGCCCAGTCGGGGCAATCAGGATTACCCTTGGTCCTCCCTTATTGTGAGTAATACTCTTGTAAGAATAGGTAGAGGGGGAAATGCATAGATTGTGAGGTTTGCCCACTGGAAGGATAGGGCATCCACTTTCCAGGCCTTGCTGTGAGGTACCCTGGTGCAGAATTTGCTGGGCTGATGGTTGCAGGGGGAGGCAAATAGGTCCACCTTCGGAGTACCCCATTTTTCGGCCACAAAGCTGAAGGTGTTGTGGTTTTATTGCCACTCATGTGGGTCTAGGAGATTTCTGCTTAAGTTGTCTGCCAGAGAGTTTTGGTTGCCTGGCAGGAATTGAGCTTGCAGGTGAATATGCATGGCTGAGGCCGTGTTCCATAGGGTCATGGCTAGCCTGCAGAGTGGGTTCCCCCCTGCTTGTTTATGTACCACATCACTGTGGTGTTGTCGGTTTTGATTAGTAAGAGCCCTGGTGAGAGTAGGGATCTGAAAGTGTGTTGAACAGCTAGCATCTATTTTTGGTTGATGTGCAGATGAATTTGATTTGAGCTCCAGTGGCCCTGAATGCACCTGCTGTCCAGATGTGCACCCCAGGCATAATCTGATGCATCTGTGGTTAGGGTCTGGGTGGTGTGGGGTTGTGTAAAGGGAAGCCTCTTGTTGTGGTTGCATACTGCTGCCCACCAAAGGAACTCTTTCCTTAGACAAGGTATCATAGGTATGATTGTTTCCAGGTCCTGAGAATGTTGGCACCAAAGACTTTTTAAGTACCATTGAAGCTTCCTCATATGCAGTCTGACATATGGAATTAGTAGAATACAGGAGGCCATGAACCCTACAGCCTGCAGGATTTTCCTTGAGGATAGCGGGGTTCTGATGGCCATTTAAGTGAAGTAGCCTGTCAGGCTTGTTTTACTGGAGTAAGGAATGCCATCTGGGATGCTGTGTCCAAGCTTGCTCCCAGGAATAGATTTTTTTGACTGGGGACTAGTTTGGATTTCTTTTCATTGATAGTGTACCCGAGGGAGGTTAGAAGGTCAATTACAAATGTCAGGTGCTGCAACAGCTTTTCCTGACTGTCTGCCTGAATTAGGCAATCGTCCAAGTAGGGGTAAATTTGAATATTTCTCTGTCTGCAATAAGCAGTGGCTGGAGCCAGGCATTTTGTGAAAACTCTGGGAGCAGTGGATAAGCCAAAGAGAACTGCAGAGAACTGATAATGCATGCCCTGAAACGTAGATATTTCCTGCAGGAGTCCCTTATTGGGATGTGCAGATAGGCCTCCTTTAGGTCTAGGGTGGCTAACCAGGCATCTTTGGACAGCATAGGGAGAAGCTGCTGTAGGGTGAGCATTTTGAATTTTGGTACCACCAGGAAAGTGTTTAGAATGGATAGCTCTAAGATTGTGCGCCAGGTGCCCTCTTTTCTAGGTACCAGGAAAAGTCTGGAATAAAAACCTTGGCCCATCTGTTCTGCAGGAACATGCTGAATTGCCCTTATTGCAGGGACTGGACTTGGTTTTGTGCCTCTGCCCACTGGTTTGGAGGAAGATCTGGGAACCCTTTTGGGGTTGGCAGCATGTGGAAATGAAATCTGTACCCCTGGGATACTATATTGAGGACCCATCGATCATTGGTGATGAAGGTCCAGTTTTTGCATGGTGGGCAAGTTTGCCTTCTAGGGGCACGAGTAATTGGGCAGAGGTGAGGGGTAGAGTTGAGAAGTCATTGTGAATTCTTTCTGTAAGGGGGTGGCTTAGCACTCCCTGCTTTAGAAGTGGAGGTACTCCATTGCTTAAATCTTTGCATACCCTGAGACTGTAATCTGGGTGGGGGTCTGTTTCCCCTGGGTCTAGTTTGAGATATCCTTGAAGGTGCTGGAAAGGACCAATGTTTTGAGGGGCAATGCCTACTAAATCTTGGAGGCTGCACTTGCAAAAAAATCTTTGACTGTCTGCAAAGACTTAGCCTTTTCTTCCATCTTTTTTAAAACATCTTCTGCTGTGGTGCCAAACAGAATGTCCTTGTTCAGAGGAGCGTCCAATAATTTTGATTTGACATGATCTGGCAAGATCTGCTCCTTAAGCCAGGCATGTCTTCTAAGTACAGAACCTGTGACTGCTGCCCTGCAAGATGCTTCTAGGGCGTCAAACCCACATTGCAGGGTATGCTTGCTGACTTGGCTTGCAGAATGCATAAACTCCTGTAATTCTTTATTTTCTGTACAGTCAGGAAAGACAGATCATTTTTCTTAATAAGTTCCATAGTATGTTGCTGGTATTTCAGCATGTAGAACTGACAATTTAATACTCTAATGGCGAGAGTTGCAGAGGTGTATACTTTTTTACCCCATCTATCTAAAGCTTGGGAATCCCTGTCCGAGGGGGTGGGATTCTTAGCTGTAGTTGCTTTTATTCCTTTAGGTCCTTGGGAGATGACATCTGGGGATTTTTGAAGAGAAATATGTGCAAGTCAGGAACTCTGTAGCACCTGTCAGGTTTCCTTGGAGCAGGGGGTAAAGTATCAGGAGTTAAGACTGGATTATATAAAGACATTATCTACAACATCCAGGACAGGAGGGATAGCTAAGGGTCTGTGCTGTGGTAGAGCTAAAAATTCCTTGAGTCTCTTTTTGGACTGAGGATAATCCTGGCATTCACAATGGAAATGCTCTCTCAGAGTATGTAGGGTTTCACCAAAAGAAAAATCCTCTGGAAGTGAGGCAGAAGGAATGGATTCTTCTGCATCTGAATCCTCATAGGTAGATTAGGGCATGTCTTCATAATCTGAAACCTCAGAGTCGTCAGACTCTTGGTCAGATAAAGCTGCTGGGGACAAGTCTCTTTCTTTTAGCAGGGGAAGGCTGGCTTCCCCTAATCAGCATGATCAGGTCTTCTGCCATTTTAAGCATCTGAGATTGCGTCAAGAAGGCAGGCGCTATAGACTGGGTCGTCGGTTTATTAGGTGTAGCTCGTACTCTTGGCCTTAGAAACTTGGTAGTGTTAGAAAGAACTGAAGATGAGAAAGAAGTCATCGGTTTGTGTTGAATATCGGTAGTGCGAAGAGCTTCCTCAGAAGCTGGTGCCTGCACAGTGGCTCCGGACCCATCCAAGGCAGAGACATTCGCTGGTTCCATAGTCGAAGAAGCTTCTCATGGCATACCGGACTCCGAATGGGTCTCAGAAGAGGCCTGCGAATCCAATGAAGCGGGCATCAGGGGCTGCAAAGGCTCCTCATTGAGTACCGGCAGACTGGCGACTAGCTTAATGGAAGCGTCATTGGCAGTTGTGGACATATGCAGTCTGTCTCTGTCTTTATCTTTACATTTTTTTGGAAGATTGGTAGTCGGATGGCTTATCGAAGCCATTTCAGAATACGGAGAACGAGAGCAAAAGAACTTAGCGACAAAAATAGCCTGACGAATGGTTCAGGCATTAAACAAGGCACAAAACCGACAGCGAGGGACGTCGTGGTCTGGGCCTAAACAGGTGACGCAGTAAGAATGAAAATTTCTGTAAGGTATTTGGCTTTCCACAGGCAAGACAATTAACTTTTTCTGACAGCGGTTAGAGCAAGAAAAAAGGATCCCCAATGTGGTACTTAGCTTTAGAAGACTTCAGGATAATCAACTCAAAAACAAAAAATTCAGGTAGCAGCCGACCGGCACTTGCAAACTGCTTCTGCTTTGGGCTCCTCCTCGGCAAGAAAGATTGATGTAATGGCCTTGGATGCCTGTTTTATACCCCTGACGATCTGACGTTATGGAAGAAGTGACAGCATCCGATGCAGAAATACTAAGACTCTGGTATTTGGGCCGACTGAGGGCTACCAGCAGGCAGATAACCCAAGTGTGACGACTGCAACAGTGAAACACGAAGAACATCTGAAGACATGAAAAGTGGTTTGTGTTGAATATCGTTAGTGCAAAGAACTTCCTCAGAAGCTGGTGCTTGCACAGTGGCTCCGGACACATCCAAGGTACAGACATCCACAGGTTCCGTAGTCAAGAGTCTTGCGGCATACCAGACTCTGAACGGGTCTCGGTAGCAGCCTGCGAATCCATCAAAGTGGGCATCAGGGGCTGCAAAAGTGCCTCAGTACCAGTGAACTGGCGACTAGCTTAATGGGAGCGTAATTGGCAGGTTTGGACCTGTGCAGTCTCTCTGTCTTTATCATTACATTTTTTTGGAAAATTGGTAGTTGGATGGCTTACTGAAGCCATTTTAGAATACGGAGATCGAGAGTGAAATTATTTAGCAACAATAAGGGCCTGATGATGAATAGTTCTGGTGTTGAACAAAGCACAAAACCATCAGTGAGGTATGTCGTGGTCTGGCCCTAAACAGGTGATGCAGTAAGAATGGAAATCTTGGTGTGGTATTTTCTTTCCACAGGCGAGACAATTGTTAACTTTTTCTGACATCGGTTAGAGAAAGACAAAAAGGATCCCCAACTGGGTACTTAGCTTTAGAAGACTTCAGGATGATTCAATTCGGAAACAAAAACTCAGGTGATGGCCGACCGACACTCATGCAAAAGTACAGTTTTGTACCTACCATAAATGTAGATGTTCGAGGATCCACATTGCTGCAGTCCTAACCATTGGGTAGTCCGCTGTCCAGTCGGCCGAATACCCAAAGTATATGGCGCGTCCGGGTCAAAGCGATTAGAACTGACGCCAGGACGTCAGGGTACTCGCATGCATGACCGACGTCATATCCTCAGTCTTTTCTTGCCCCAGATGTCAGAAGACCCTAAAAGACAAGGCCAAAGCCCTGCACCAAACTTATATACAATATATATATACACATGTACAATAATATATAGCAACTCACACCACCACCCCTAAACACAGAGGGAGGCGGGAGGGGTGGACTGCAGCAATGTGGATCCTCGAACATCTACATTTATGGTAGGTACAAAACTGTACTATGTTCTTCATTCCACATTGCTGCAGTCCTAACCATTGGGTGAGAATCCCAAAGCAGAGGTAAGGGAGGCTGGCAAATCATAAGGAAGCAGGAGCTGTCAACATGCCTTGCAAAATAGCTGTGGCAAAACCAGCCCTAGATTTAGAGTAGAGAGGAAGGTGGTAATGCTTAGAGAAAGTATGCACTGAACTCCAAGTAGCTGCCTCCAAAATATCCTTAGTTGCCACCCCTTAGAAATGCTGTTGAAGTGGCAGTAGCCCTAGTGGAAATCCCAGCTGGAATCTCCTTGCCATGATGGGAATAACAAAATGAAATGCAAACCCAATCCACTTAGAAATAGTTTGCTTAGACACAGGCTTGCCCTGAGAACTCAAAGCAAAAGAAACAAACAACTGCTGAGACTGCCTGAAATCCTTAGTCCTGCTTAAATAATAACGCAACTGCCTATGTACATCTAAAGTGTGCAAAATCTTTTCCCCTTTATTTTGGGGATCTGCATAGAAAGTAGGCAAATGAATAGTTTGGTTTAAAGCCACACTAGAAACCACCTTAGGCATAAAGGAAGGATTAGTACGTAATGATACCCTATCCTTATGGAAAATCAGAAAGGGCTCTACTGCCATAAGGGCCTGCAACTCAGAAACCCTTCTTGCAGAAGTAATAGCCAACAAAAAGCAGTCTTCCATGACAAATATTTCAAATCAGCAGTACCAGGCTCAAAAGGTTGTAGAGTAAGTTTTTCCAACACAAAATTGAGATCCCAAGCAGGAGTAGGAGCTCTACGGGGTCTTATATTATTTGCCCCTCTGAGAAACTGCTTGAACAAAGGATGCGAAAACAATGGTGGGTCACAATCATAGTGAGCTGAAATTGCTGCAGCATGAATCTTAATGGAAGAGAAGGACAAACCTTTGTCCAATAACTCAGTAAGATATTGAAGAGCCACACTCAAATTAGGCTCAGAAATCTCCAAATTCCTTGCTGCACTCCAAAATAAAAATCTCTTCCATTTTTCTGCATACACTTTCCTTGTACTAGGTCTTCTAGCTTCCATAATCACATTTAAAACTTGTTGAGGAAGTTGAGACCGGCTGTCTCTTAAAACAGAATATGCCATGCTGTTAGATGAAGAGAGTGAAGCTTGACATTGAGCAGGTGGCCGTCTCTCTGAGACAACAGGTGTGGAATCAAGGGTAAAGGCCATGGAGGCTTCTTTACTAGACTCCTCAGTAATGGGTACCAGTGCTGCCGAGGCCAATCTGGAGCTATTAAAATCATCCTGGGCTTGTCTTGTCTGACCCTTAGAAGCACCTTTGGAAGAAGAGGCAGAGGTAGAAACGCATACACATGAAGATTTTTCCAACTGAAAGAAAGAGCATCCACTTTCCAAGCTGTGTGATGTAACCTCTTTGTGCAAAACTTTGGCAGCTGGTGGTTTAGTGGAGAAGCGAACAGATCTATGTCTGGAGTTCCCCAGGACACTGTCAACCTTTGAAATACATGAAGATCCAGTTTCCACTCGTGGGGATCCATGATTTGTCTGCTTAACACATCTGCTAAGGAGTTCTGTGCTCCGCAGAAACCTTGCCTGAAGAGTTAGTTGCAAGCTGGCGCAGTCTCCCATAAAATCATTGCTTGCCTGCACAATGGGTAAGAATGTGTTCCCCTTGTTTGTTGATGTACCACATGACAGTTGTGTTGTCTGTTAGAATCAACACCTGCCCCGGAAGAAGTAACTCCTTGAAAGCCATTAATGCAAATTGGACTGCTAACATCTCCTTCATGTTGATATGTAGATGCTGTAGTCTGGCAGGCCACTTGTCTTGTATCCACTTTCCATTTAGATGAGCTCCCAAGCAATGTCTGAGGCATCTGTCGTTAGAATCTGACTCGCCTCTGGCCGGGTCACAGAGAGTCCCTTGTTTAGGTGACATTCCTGAGCCCACCACAAAATTTTTGAATGCAAGGTATTATTTGAATGACAGTGTCCAAATCCTGGCAGTGCTGTGTCCATACATTTTGAGATACCACTGTAGCTTCCTCATATGCAGTTTGGCATTGGGAAGCACCAGAATACAAGATGCCATGAACCCTAAGGCTTGAAGGACTGTCCTTGCAGTCAGCCCGGACTGAAGAGATAGCTGATGGAAGTAACTGGAAAGATTCTTTTGTTTGTCCGGGGTTAAAAGGCCATCTGGGCTGCTGTATTCAGTCTCACACCCAGAAAGCACATGTCTTGAGAGGGTACTAGACTGGACTTTATTTCGTTCACAGAATACCCTAGGCATCTTAGCACTGCTATGACATATTCCAGATGCTGTAGAAGGACTTCCTTTTCTTGAGCCAGAATCAGGCAGTCGTCCAAGTAAGGATAGATTTGAATTCCTTTTAGCCTGAAGTAAGCTATCACTGAGCCAGAACCTTTGTGAATACTCTGGGCATTATAGATAATAAGGCAATGCATGCAGAGAACTGATAATATTGAGAATTTCCAGCTCAAAAAGATACTTCCTGCAACACAGTCTTATAGGCACATGAAGGTAGGTTTCCTTCCTTCTAAAGTTAGTTTCCAATCCAATGATCTTTGCAGAGAGAAAAGCTGTTGCAATGTCATTGAATGTCAGAATTGAACCAGATAAGTGTGTTGGATTAGATAAATCCAAAATTGGTCTCCACGTGTTCCCCTTCTTTGGTACTAGGAACAGGCGAGAATAAAATCCTAGGCCTTTCTGGTATAGGGACTGGCTGAATGGCCCCTATTTGGAGTAACAGAGAAATTTGCTTGTGAGCCTCTTCCCTTTGTGGAGGAGGAACGTCTGGCATGCCTTTGAAAGGGGCAATGTGTGAAAATAAAACCTGTAACCGTGGTGAATGATATCCAACACCCATCTGTCTTGAGTGATTAAATCCCAATTTTCTTTGAAAAGAGACAGTCTTCCTCCCAAAGGAGCTACCAGGCGAGAATCTACTGGCAGCTGAAAAGGCAGGTCATTGGGTCTGTTTACGAAAGGACTGACCCAAGTCTGAGCAGGTGAACCCCTGTTCTAGGCCTAAAGAACCTTGAGCTCTGCCCCTACCACGTCTAGACCTACCCCTAGACTGGGAATCAAAAGCAGGATATGTCCATCCCTTAGTAGGCCAATTTCTACTAAACTTTGGTGGCTGCACCTGCAAAAATCTTTAACAGTTTGCATAGACTTAGCTTTGTCCTCCATTTTCTTTAAAACTGCTTCCACAGGCGAACCAAATAACACATCAGACTGTAAAGGAGCATCCAAAATCCTAGTCTTAACATGCTCTGCTAAATTCTGATCCCTCAACCAGGCATGCCTGCGAAGAACAGAACTAGTGGCAGCCACCCTCGAGGAGGCCTGCACAGCATCAAAACCACATTGCAAAGAATGCTTACCCACTTGTTCAGACACATGAACTAAATCCAGCAACTCTTTACACTCTATACCTTCCGCCAAAGCATCCACCTTAGATTTCAATTGTGAAAGGAGATAATTTTGATATTTTAGCATGTGAAACTGACAATTCAACGCTCTCATGGCTAGAGTGGAAGAAGTATACACTTTCTTTCCCCACCTATCCAAAGCCCTTGCCTCTTTATCAGTGGGAACAGGATTTTTAACCACAGAGGCCTTAACACCTTTAGGCCCCTGAGAAACAGTTTCTGGGTCGGACTCTTAAACAAATACTTATGAGTTTGGGCACCCTATAGTACCTATCAGGTTTAACAGGGCAGGAGGCAAAGAGTCAGGGTTCAGGAAGCCTCTGCAAAACATCTTCCACCACATTTAACACAGGAGGTATAGCTAAGGGCCTATGTTGGGGTAAAAAGAATTCCCTAAGCCTTTTCCTGGAATCAGAGTAATCTTGGCCTTCCCATTTAAAGTGTTCCCTCATGGAATGCAGAGTCTCTGAAAATGAGAAATCCTCAGGAGGAGAAGCTGTAGGTGTGGAATCATCCACATCAGAATCAGAATAAGGAGGAAACTCCTGCAAGTCTTCCAGAAGACTCCGAAGCCTCTGAATACTGTTCCAAACTCTCAAACTCAGGTTCCACCCTAGGCCTCTTATCAGGAGGGGGCATAGAGCCTCTAATCATAGTAATTAAATCTTCTGCCATTTTAAGCATATGTTTCTTAGGCACAGAACCTGAAGTGCTAGGAGAAGCCCCCACTGAAGCTGAACTTGGCCTACCTCTCAAAGAAGTTTTGGAAACAGTAGGAGAAGCTCTAACTATCTTGGGAAGAGAGGGAAGAACAGTTACCTGAGAAGCCCCTCAGCCTGGCCTACCTCCTGAGAGGGCACATCCTGTAACAGTAAAGTCTCTGCCTGAGACTCCAAAGAAACTCCTGGCAAAACCTCTGGCTCCACTGAGCCTTCTAAAGAACCGGCGTCCGGGACTGCGGTTCATCAACCCTAGGCTTTGCTGTTTTGTCTTTGCGCTTTTTGACGGAGACATCCGGCGGCATTTTGTAATTACAACGCTTCCCAAACACTAACCTGGCACAGTCTAACCTTCTCTTAATAGTGCGTTTGTTAAATCTAGCACAAGAACCAACAACGTGCCCTAAACAAGGTATACACAGAGTATGGTAACCCCTATGAGGTATCTGCTTCCCACAAGAAATACAGTTATTCACTTTTTCTGACATCCAGTTAAATACTGAGGCAAGAAAAACCAAAATGTAACTTTGATTCGGTCTGAAACTCCGACTTGAAATATTTCAGAACGCCAACCTAAACTGCTTCTGCATCGGACCATGCGGCAAAAGACTGAGGATATGTCGTCGGTCTTGCGCATTAGTACCCTGGCGATTCGGGCCGACTGGACAGCGGACTACCCAATGGTTAGGACTGCAGCAATGTGGAATGAAGAACATCTGCTTCTGCTTCAGGCTCCTCGACAAGAAAGACTGATGTAATGGCATCGGCTGCCTGTTTTTATACTCATGACTACCTGACATCAGTCCTGGAGCGACAGCAACCGATGCAGAAATACTAATTCTCTGATATTAGGGCTGACTGAGGGCTACCTGCAGGCAGATAACCCAAGTGTGATGACTGCAACAATGAAACACGAAGAACATCTTGGACTTCTTGACTGACAGGTTCAGTTTGCTGAGGTCCAAAATAGAAAGCAGGTCCCTGGTCATTTTTAGCACCAAGAAGAAGCGACAGTAAGGTATGGACCCTTATTATCCTGTTGGGACCTCTTGGATGGCTCTTTTTAGAAGAAAATGTTGAACCTCGGGATGGGCCAACTCCCTCTGGTAGGGTGGAATGTCCGGGAAGAATTTTTGAATTGGAGGGGGCTGAAAAAAAAGAGAATGAGGTAACCCCTGGAAATAATCTTTAACACCTACTAATCTGAGGTGAGACTTGTCCAGGCTAGTGGGTGAAGGGAGAAATATCCCCTGACTGCCTCCAGGGCAGGACAGTCAGGCAGTACTTTAGAAGCACTGAAAAGGCTTTTTGGAAAATGGTTCCTGGGAGCCCTGATTCTGTGGACCCCCTCTGCCTTGGGGGCAGTGTCTATCACTGAATCCCCTAGCCCGGCTTGTGGAAGAGGATTCTTGGGGAGTATCGTGGAAGGTGGACTGAGTCCTGCAGAACCAAAGTTTCTTACTACAACTCTAAGCCTTAAAGATCACTGGAGAGTAGAAAACTTGATTCCTACAATGGACAGAGTCTTACCCTCCTGCTAGCTGCAGGTCAATGTTTCCTTGACAGATGGTCCAAACAAGGTCAAACTGACAAAGGGAGCATTAGTAAAAGACATCTTGAAGGGTTCCGCAAACCTGCAAAGGTGAAGCCAGGCATACCATCTAATGGCAATACCTGTGCCAGACACTCGAGAGGTGGCCTCCGTCACGTTGGAAAACATCATCATTGAAGCATTGGCAAGGGAAGTCAGAGTGGACAACTTAAGAGAGACCAGCTTAAGACTCTCCAGAGGTGGCAACTCTATGAGAGAACTGATGAGTTCCAACACCAAATCTTTCTGAAGCTAGGTAAAATATGCCATGTAGTTGGTTGCTATCAGTATGAATGTAGCTAAGGCAAACACGCACTTTTTAAATCGGTCAATTACCCAAGACACTCTACATGGGGGATGGACTGAGGAGCTCTGCTCCACTAGCTCCTTCTTAGTAGCGGTGGACACCACGATGGCATCAAGGAAGACTCCCTTACTCCAAAAAGCCTTATCACTGGGGGAACTGAGGAATTTGTCTGCCTTTTTGGGTACCAGTTCCACTGTGTCTGGCTCCTTCCAAACCCTGCAGGTGATGAGATCCACAAGTTCGTTGGCAGGAGGATACCCAGGTAGAAGATGGTCCCATCCCAAAGGGCTTTAGAAACACAGATTCCTCCGAAGATGGGGTGGGGGAAGATCAACTGCCTCTTTGCTTGAGAATTTCGAGGATGTCCCGAAAGGACACTTTTTCAGACTGCAGCCTGAGGGAACACTCTCCCTCCTTGAAATCCGTGTCCTCAGTAAGAAACTCTCTAGGAGAGTCCAGGTTCTCTTCCGTGGGGGTTTCTCCATGGTGGGCTGTAATGGGGACTTGGAAGAGACAGGAATCCCAAGTGGAGCAGTGCAGGAGGGCTGACACTGGAAGGATGATGAGGCCTCACCACCCAAAACCGAGAAGGGCTGGGAGGGACCTAGAGACAAAGGGGAGGTGACTGCCAAGCTGGAGAAAGGCCTCTCTACTGCCCGAAAGGCTGGACTGGATGAGGCTGCCCTCTCCTCTCCAGTGGCTGCAGCCACCCAGGAAGGAGAAGGGACCCTGACACAGTACCTAAGCCCCTAGACGATATCAGCCCCAAGCTGTTGAGTCCCAAAGCCCCCATGGGAAGGGAATGGCCTAAAAACTCAAGACCCAAACCCACCCCCAGAGAACCCGGACTGGCCTTGCGGGGGCAAGGTACAGCTTCTTCTGAGGGCCATGGAACAGAGCCGGCCAAGGGACCCTGATGGAGTCAAGAAGGGAGGTATACCCAACACCGATGGCCTCTCACCTGGAATGCTCTAGTCCTGATGCTCTGAAACCAGATGGATCGGAAGAGGAGAGGAGAGTGGAGTTCTGTGGGTGGGGAAGGTCCATTGGCCATCTGGGCCAGGGATGACAGCAAGCCCAAATCAATTTGGGCCTTAAGGATGCTCATCATCCTATCCACATCTGAAGGTTACAGAATTCTGGAGGATCTAGGGAATGCAGATGAATGGCCGGACCTAGCTGGGGATCCTGCCTTGGCTCCGACAGATCTGTTGTCTTGTGAAGGGGACTGCTCTGATGTCTCAGATCCAGTTTTCTGGTGGATCTAGTGAGAGAGCTGTCTATGACTATTAGATCTAACAGTCTGGTAAGATCCGATGACTTGGATGGCATACTGGACAGATTTGACAATGGGATTGGATCTGGAGATGGCTTGCGCCAAGACGGATCAGAGTGTCCCTGAGGTGCCAAGACCTCAGACCCAAGGAGCTGATCCATGGCTCTTGGAGTGGAAGAGCCCAAATCCAAAGGCACAGAGGCTGGACTCAGACCTAGGGATCTGGAATCAGAGAGCCTCGGCTTTTTTGAGATTGAAGGAAACCCTTTGGAAGAAATAGGGGGTCTCTTCTTGGAATCCTGGGAGGGTGAGAGATTCCGATGGCACGGGACCACCCTGAACGAAGCCCTTGAGAAGCAATTTGTTGCAGCACTCCATAAGAGCCTTGGGGTCGAATGCAGCACAAATGTTGCATTCAACCTCCAGGTGGGCTACTCTTAAACAGTAAAGACATTCCTCGTGTGAGTCAGAATAAGGCATTGTCTGACCACATGAGGGGCAATGCTTGAAACCGGAAGGTTTCTCAGCCATAATCAACACTCACTCACTCACACAAGAAAAAGGAGAGAGAAGAAAAAGTTTTTTTTAAAAAAGGAGAAAGGGCAGAAAGGGACTACCATGACAAGAGTAAAGGAAGAGCTAACTCTAAGCTATGGGAGGGAAAATAAACTAATTTAGAAACCCTAAAATACACAGAGCTAGAAAACAGAAAAAAGCAACAAAAATAATGACTTATCTAAATGAGAAGTTGCTCAAGCTTAGATGCATTCAACACATTAAACGGCAAACGAAATCTGAGGGTTAGAGGTCAACGGGAGATTATGGGAATGAGAGAAGCTTGAGCTCTGGATCTGTAAATTAGTTGCCGGCTCAGATCTAAGGTCATATCCAAGACCCATTCATGATGAATAATGACACGGATAGCATCAGATCAATCTGTTGCCAAACAGAGGAGATTCAGACTTTCTGGAGGAAAAAAGGAATCACAGTGGAAGGGTTCAAAATGTATCTTGAATAGTCATTCAGACTTGTATGGACTGTCCTTCATTTTGGAAGGTTTGAGACTTATTGCTGGACCCCCTTGCCATTTATTCTTAAATGTCTGTTTAACTGTGTTGTGTTGAGATTGTTTACTCTAATTTTTTTTTTTTTTTGCAAAAATTGGATGGTGAGATTGAAAACATCTTGGACAATTTATAAAAGGAAGGTGAAAAATCTTACATATCTCCTGGGTCAAAATTTGCCTCATTCATCACACTTTCTGATCATCTTTGCAGCAAAGGTAGGCACACAACAAATCTCTATCCATGTAAGAATTTAAAATCTCATTTTTATCATCATCTGGGGGGTTCTGAGAATGCAGCCATGCAAACCTCTTCAAAACAGTACCAGTGGCGATAGCCCTGGAAGAAGTATCAAACGGAGTTATATACACATTGTAAATAATGGGTAGTGACCTGTGCAATAGAACAAAATAAGTTAAAGCAGATTTTTCCTCAGAAGAAGACACTGCAGACAAATTACTCAGATTACTTTTCTGAAGTAAAATAGCAACAGGGTCTTGCTGACTAAGATTGTTAATGACTGCAAGCTAGGAAAAGTCATTGAATCCCCAAATGACTTAGCCATCATGCAGGAACATTTGTTCCAAATAAATAACTGGTGTCAAAATCATGGACTGAAACAATAATGCATATTTTGGCATTTAGTATCCTTTGGAAATTATCCCAGGGAACTATCACGCTGACAATGCACCCCTAACAGTTACCCCAGCTGAAAGAAGACATTGGGATTGCAGACTAGTGATTGCCTTACTATCAGGGACTGATATCAGAGTCTAGACAAACAGAAAGGGATAGGAGAATCCTAAATGAAACACTTGCAATTGAGTTTTTAACTGAATCTAGAACAGAAGCTGCTGTTAAAAAGAGATAATTAGTAGTACATATAAAATATTGCACAATAACTACAGGAATCAATCAGAAGAGGTTAGAAGACTGGGGAGAGAGAAATTAGATATGCAATTCACAAAGAAACAATAGGGAGGACATATACATGGCTCCCAAATATGCAACAAAACCTAGAAGATTTAGGATTTTTTTCTGAAAGTGTTTGCATATATACTTTTATACTTGAAGAAGACTCCAAAGAATTTTTCCTCTGGCAGATGGCAAATGTTGGATGTGTAATGGGGAACAAAGACGCAACTGGGAACATGTTTTGGAAGTATAAAGAGTTGGCAGACTGTAAAAATTCCCTACAGAGTACTCTGTTGGGAATACTGGGTGAGCAAGGAAATTATTTTTTTGAGCTGGGACACAGGAACTGAACTGCCTAAACATAGCAAGGTCTTGTTAAGTTTAATTTTGTCTGCAAAAAAATCAATTACTAAGAAATGGAAATCAAAATCTAAATCAACTTGAAGTAGTGAATATTGTAATAGAGATAAAAGAATGGGAAGTTCAATCTATAACCAAATGGTATAGGTTATTTTGAGCACAAAAAGGGAAATGTCTAAGCTTAAAATGGCAGTAGCCTAATGACTTATCTATGAACCTATAAAACATTCCTCTTTCTTTCATAATTTGTCAGAACAAACTTTAACATATAAGCCTGAGAATTCAAAATTCTAAAAATCAAAGTTGCAGAAGCATACACTTTTTCCCTTGTATCTATCAATAATATTTCCATCCTTATCAGAAAGGGTAGGATTGGAATTAACTAAGTGCTTGGATGCAGTGGGATCAAACAATGCCATAGCGACTGGATCAGGTTTGGAACAGTATATAAAAAATTTAAAAGACGAAGGAACTGTATACATCCTATCCACCTTTTTAGGGGCAGCTGTTTGACTATCAGGAAAATTGCAGGCATTAACACACACATCCTCTAAAGCAGACAGAACAAGAGAAAAGGTGTTGGTTCTGGAAAATTCTTCTGCAACAACACATTGAAACTTTTGAGGGAGTGAGAAAACTCACTGTTCTCCCACTGAAAACAGTGGCACATTCTAGAAAAAGTCTCTGAGAAAGACAAACTCCAACAGGGAGAATCAGAAACTGAGCTCTCCTCTGAATCAGAAATCTATAGACGGGGGAAAAACTGTACCTGTCCCTGCATCTTCATGTTCACATTCATAATCCTGAATTTCTTCAGGAAACTAGAAATCCCTCTTTCTTTTACCCGAGACTACTTTACACGAAGGATCATTGGCCTGACATCCAAACAAAACTAGGGAGGAGTAAATACATGCTTGGTTTTCTGTTTCTTTTTGCCATGAAAAATGGGATCAACAGTGCTACTGATGGCGGCAGCAGCAGCTTCTCCAGGGATGGGCACAACATTCTGACACAATAGGGAAACCTTCCCTGTTCCCTCTCTCAGGACCCCGAAAAGAGTCTCTCTTTCTCGCTCACTGAGAGGACCCCCAACAGCCACAGAGGACATGGCTAACCCCTTTGGTCTACAGTGGCTGTAAGTGCTACACCAGAGGGGTCCGAGGTAACAGATGAGTGGTCTGAGGTACAACTAATGGCAGCAGTAGAGTCACCCACCTGTGGCTGAGGAAAATTGCTAGCCTGCTGTTGTGGCAAAGGCTGTTCGCCTAATTTTTTACTTTTGTGGCTGTAAGAAGGACCGACCCCTAGACTGGTAGTTTGTTCCATGTTCAAGCCAAAAAGTCCCGTTTCCGGGGAAGACAAATGACTGATGTTAACACTACCAGTCAGCAAAATTTACTTTTTTGATAGAAAAACATACTATGCCAGGCCAGGCCACAAAAGTAAAACAAATACAATTTCTCCACAGAATAAAAGTTTTCAGTTACTTTACACCACTTTTAAACTGACAGAAAAAAACAAGTGCTCCATTTAAAAGTACATTACAGTCTCGAGAAAATTCAATAAAGCACAATGCCCCTAGCTTTAAAATAACTTTCATGAAGAGGACAACAGTAAAACATTAGCAAAATTAAGAAAATTGAAGATATCTCCCAAAAGGGAACTTATCTGCCTAGCAAAGAAAAGCACAAGCCAACTGTAGTTCCTCGAAAGCCTAAAAGGAATGTACTATTCAGTGGCAGTAAAGCTCTGAAGGGCTCCATGCCTACACTTCTCTTTTAGTTAGCTCAGCTAGAGCCTGACAGTTTGGGTTCATGGAAAGTGCTCTGAAACTTTGGAAACTGGCAGGCTGATACAATCCATATAGTTAAAGCTAGTGCACCAGTGATTAATATATGCTGCACACTGAAAATCACCTTAGAAATGGTAAAAAACAAGAATTTGTTAAAGATAGAAACCAAATAAACACTAATAAAGCAGAAATTCTGACCGGAATTACTAAAAACATTGACATAAAGAAAAAGAATATTATACAGTGTGTACGTATATATAGTAGACACACACACACACACACACACACACATATATATATATATATATATATATATATATAAAAACATACAAATAGAAACTGAATAATACATTTATTAATAAAGTGACAGAAAGAGGTAAGACAGAAATATCAGCACTGGATCCTGTAAAGAATCAGGGGATTTTCTTCTTTGGATGGCAGAAAAAGAGTGAATCCTCAATTCCTGTGATAGCTGAAGGCTTCCCTCTTAGGATACGCTCAACCAATCAGCTGTCACAAGAAGAGAAGGGGAGCCTGAGCTTTTCAAAGTTGGCCAGTAATGGGTTATCTTGGTAGATAACCAAAATCCTACTGAAGCAGTGGGAATGGTGAATATATTGTGCGATATTAAAGAGGTCTTCCTGTACTCAGGTTTAAATTGCTCACCTTTCTTCACAGGGGGAGGGAAGCATACATCTGGATACATCCTTTCTGGTGATACCTCCACTGGAGAACAGGGACCACATGGGGGAGTGCTATCTCAAAAGGGCAAGACCAACTGAATACAGTATATGTAGCGACATGCATATACTTTGCAAAGGTCCAATGCTTGCCAATCCCTTTGATGATAGGAGTGTGTGCAGGACATGGCCAGGCTTGAAATTAAAACACTGCTCCCCAGCACATGGATGATGGATCCTACTCCTGGCTTGTTCAAGTCTTACCCAGTGGGAAGAATAGGTCATAGGGCTGCCACTCTGTGCAATGAATGGGTTCACCACATGGCCAAAAGTTATGGTTCTTTGTCAGTGAAGCTGATTGGAAGACGGCCAAAAATGTAACCTGTAAACTTCAGTTTCCCTCTGTGTGAGGAAATGCAAAACAAACCTTTTCTAAAGAACAGTTTAGCTTTATAATCAAGCATTAATTTCTTTATGCATTAATAACTGCCCACTGAAGTGTGCATAAAGCAAATCATTTGATGTAATGATACCTACAAAGTAGCGCCTCAATGTAGGCTGTATGCTAGAATTAAAACATGATGTTAATGTGTGCTTCTGCGTTATATCTGACTGATACAGTGCCGCAGTAACACTAAATACTAATAAATGCTGCTAATATGATTATTGGTAGCAAATGCATACGATTTTAAAACTTTTATTAATTTATCATCTGATTAAAGCATAGCATATTATAACCATATTATACATTATTTACATAGAAAACTTTACATAGTTATTTAATTTTTCAATAATTCATTCTTTTAAAAATGTATACATCCAATGAAACGGAATGTTTTTTTTTAATTCTGAATATTAAATGCACTTTATAGTAAGCAAATCATTCACAAACCTAACTACAGACCAACCAAGTTTTACACCCTGGCTTACCAAGGCAAACAAATGTAAGATGTGTAATACGGTATTACATACACACATAACACCGCATTACAGAGCACATACATAATACATTACTAAAGAGATGCCACACAAAA
Organism: Protopterus annectens; assembly: GCF_019279795.1. Lineage (NCBI taxonomy): Eukaryota > Metazoa > Chordata > Ceratodontiformes > Protopteridae > Protopterus > Protopterus annectens. Next base: position 898,561,062 of record NC_056746.1, read on the forward strand.
ACAGAGGAGGTCAAAGATGCAAACAGGAGCCTGATATACCTTATGGTAAATCAATAAAGCACAAAATTAGTCTAGTGTTTAGATTAAAAATAAAATTAAAAATATAATCAAGTAATTTCTGGCAAAACAAAATGAAGACTAAAAATAATATTCCAAAACAGTTCAGTGAATATTTCATGGATGTTTTGTGAGTAACATTCCCACTGTTATAAGAAATAATTTTAAGTCCTTGATGTTCAAAAATGGGTCAGTGTTACATTTAAGATATATAAGCATAGATGCAGACTCCTACACAAAATGACATTTGTTGCACTGCCTATAGTTCAATGTGGGTCAATTCTGCTGCTAAAAAAATTAAGAAATTTACAATCTCAAAATGCGACAGCAAACATTTTGCACAGTGATGAAAAGTTCCAAACATAAAATCTACATTTAAGAAATGTCCCTTAACTCATTTCAAAACTTCAAAAAAAATACATATCATTGAGATAACCCGTTTAGAACTCTAACAGTATGCTGGAGTTTTTGAATTTGTTGTTAAGGATATGTGAAATAAGAAGTGCTAAGCAGGTATACTTTTTGGCATATTTCATGAGATGCCAGTGCTCTGTAATAAATGCTTCTTCACAAGTTAAAATGGACAGATATAGATACATGTAACAAGTCTATACACAACAAAATTACAACTCACTAAAAAAATTACTTCAGCTCATAATCTCAAGCTTGAATGAATGACCCCCTCCAACAGCATGTAACACAGATTTTACTTGCCAGTTTTACTTCTGAAAAAGGGAGCAGGTGTTTAAATGTAACCAAATAAGGCTGTAAACATTCATTTCAACAATCTGCTCACACAGGGAAATAACAAACGGAAGTCCTTATTGTGCAATACATCACACAGTTTAAGAAATGCTTCAAAGAATTCTTATCCCTTCTCCTTCTGCAACAACACAAAAACAAAAATGATAAACCACATAGTATTTTAAAAAGGTTTCCTTCATTTCATCTGTTCCTCCCTTCCATTTCCTTCTGCAACACAACATAAAATGACAAACTGTACACAGTGTTTTTTAAAAAGTTTCTTCATTCTATCTGCAGAATAACAGGGGTATGAATAAACTGCATGGTATTCGTGGTGCTGGCATGCAAGTCTATTTGTTTCATTACAGTGATATGGTTGAAAAATGAAAACACGGTCACCAAACAAAAGTTGTATGCATACCAATAATATACTATACCTTACTGCAGAAGAAAAAAAAACATCAAAACGAATGCCAGAACCAAGTTCTGACAAAGCTGCAGTACAAGATAAGAAATATGCCACAATATGCTACAGTGGGGCAATGTATATGAGAAGGCTACATACATTTAAAGCCACTGCAGTGGTTGTTTTTTCTTACCTTACATCATCTCTTTTACCACTGTCATCTCAGGCTTGGGGCATACCTAATTTGTTTGCTCTTACCACCATTTGCTACTACAATTACTGTCCTGTCAGTCTGTGTGTGTGTGTTTGCAAGGATCAAGACATGGGGGTTAGATGCCATAATAATTTACTCTTACTATTCCCCAACAGTCACAACCATTTCTTAAAACTCTTCTGTCCTTCTCTGCTTCATACAGGTGAACCTGTACATGCATAGAAAGGAACAGGAATTTCAGAAGCTAGAATCACCATTAACTGTGCGCAGCTGCTGTCACAGTTCCTCACAGTCTTGTTGAAGTTCATAGGAGTCGTCCATGTTAAGGCTGCACCTGCCAAATGGACAGTCATATATTTAGCTTATGACAACAGAACAGACCAAGCCACAACTTTTTATTAGCTGCTTCTAAAATATAGGTCATGGGAAAATATAAAAATACAGCCAGACTATTGGTTTGGAATGCAATCATATCCTAGACTATATAAGCAGAAAGGTGAGAAAGAGAACAGTGTAAGATCTATAAACACCTGAGCACAATTTAAAATAAGTAATGTCCTTGTTAACCTTTTCTGTAATTATTTTCTTCTTCTACCTTTAATGTTCTGTATGTTAGTGCAACTGTTTCCTTCATGGACTCCACTGGTCTGTAACATGAAAGAGGCGCGAGGAACATTTGGTTCAGCAAATGTAACAGAGCTTTCCTGAAGCTCTGCAAATAGTACCATTCATTTAAAAAAACGGTGATGAGAAGAAAAACTGCTGGTACAAAAACAAAATCTTTACACCAATGACATCTTACAATGACATGGACAAATCAAAGTTTTCAAATGCATTCATCTTTTTATAACTGATATGAGGTGCTTAACTAGCAGCTAAGAACTGAGGAAACTTGAAACACAATTTCCTCTGTACACTGTTACAAAAAAAGTAACTCCTGATTAGTATATACTGCACAATGTTTCAGAGGTGCCTGTAGACCTTCTGTGGTCAGCCACTGGAAACATTTACTTTTAACTAAGGTTGGAAGTAAAACAGTTTCAGTAAGTGTTAATGTTTCCCACTTTCTACGATTACAGTTTCATTTTAGATATATTTAACGGCAATAAAACAATACAGTACTTTTCTTCAAAGATACATTCTGTTTATAATATCTGCCCTTTAAAATAAAAGGCAACTTTTAAGCTCTGCTCTAAAAGGGAGCCATTTAAACTGAATCATGTCACAGTGCAGGACATGGGGTGACGGCAGCATATCTCCATTTATAGTTCTCATAATCTTGAAAATAAATTAGAACATAAAGTCATTCAACATACTTTGCATAAAGAATACTGAATATATCTGCTCCAGATTATAGAATCCTCAAAGCAAAAGGGGAGGCAGTCCCAGACCTAGGTACCAACTATGTATTTTGCAGAATGTCTGAATCTTTGCAAACATTTCATAAAATATTGCTAGGAATGGAATAATTCTTAAACAATTTTCAGAATAACAGAAGCAGTCTTTGTAACTCTCCAATTAACGTTCAGAAAAAAAAAAAACTGCTTCACACACTTCTGTATGGTCACAATATGTCAGCAGTCACTCCCAAAGATGCCAGAAATTCTCCAAAATATTCAGATTCTCAAGCAAGCTATTATGTCCCATCTCGTTGTGACTGTTCTTGTAATTCTGTGATTTTGAATACTGCACCTATTCGCAGGAAGAATTTTCTCAGAACAGCCCGAAGTTCAGGGATAAGATCAAACTGCATCACTTCGCAGAGGTATGGATAATATCTGGAAGCATGAGCCTTAAACTGCAACGGTAAATAAAGAGGAGAGGGGAAATATTACTTTAATTTTAAAAAATACACCCAAGCACATCTGGAATTAACATAAAATGATACAAATCTAACAAAAAAATTAACACTGAAATGAAAACTGAATAAAAAGAACAGACAAAGGATTTGTAACAAACTCAATTTAAACCGAAGAATATTCTTTGAAATTGGATCATGTAAATGCTAATGGAAGACTAGTTAATTCTATCACTTCAAAAATTCCCTCAAGAAAAGTCATTATAAACTAAGTTACAGCAAACGTATATGTGTAAGCATGCAGTAATAATGCCAGACTGAAAGACTACTACCAATTTAAACATGTTTTCTTTAGAAATGCAAAATCACTTTCACTTCTTATCCTTATATGACTGAAAGATACAGCCGAAAATCAAGTGAATCAGCCTACTGAGGCAATTTTAAAACAGTGACCCTGGACCTGGAAGAGCCGGGTGGGGGGAAGGGGGTAACCAGCACTCTCATCATGAGTGGGGTGGGGTGGAGGGAGTGGTGGTTTGGGAGACAAGTGAGGGTCAGAAATCTGTAATCAGCCAATTTGTACCATATGTGTTGAGGTTTGTGCAGCACTGAAATGGCCAGGATTGGTGATATATATTTGGTAATCCTAAAGCCAGTGATGACAACCCTGATAAATTGTGGGTAAAAATGCACAAAGAATGTGTACTCTGTTGTGAAACAGGTGTGCATGTCAACCACTAAGGCTGAGGTCAAACCAAAAATGTTTTAAAGAGAAAGGGGCACTTGGTCAGCCTAGTGTTTAGATGACCCCTTTACACTGTCATCACCCTTTTCCTTATAGCAGTTAAACAACACTAAAGATATTAGACTGTAGGGTCAAAGAACTCCATCTAGCTGAACTGAGATAATACCCGCTAATAGCTCCTGAACCTAGATTAAATGCTTTTTTTAGGACTTAAATTAATGCCATCCAACATTCTGTTAAAAGATAGAGCTAAAGGGGCCTGAAGCTCAAGTCCTGTACAAATAATCCCAGACTCAAAGATAAAAATAAGTTGCTTTTCTACTACCTCGCATATAGTTTCTCAGAATGCTAAATAATGCAAAGTAAAACATTAAAATTTTTGTGACAAATAAATAAGTGGGCCATTAAATAACACATTTAAATAAATACTGCAATAAAACAATATTAATAGTAAACATATATGAATTCAGCCAGCAACCTCTACTCTTACAGTCATTCGGGAATTGCTTTTGAATTGTGTCCTCTTTTCAAGGCCAAGAACAAGATGCAATTTTAAATGAATAGCCTAGTTTGACATTCATGACACAGAGTCCAAAATGCTTCCTTATCTAAGGGCATAAAGCACATAATATTCAAAAAAGCATCAAAGTCTTAACATTTTCAAAACTGGTTCTGAAACTCACCCTTTCATCTGGAATTTTCAGAGTTTTGGTTAAAAAAAGAAGTAAAAGGTTGTTCCAAGCTTCCCTGTGACTTTCTGATGTCAGTGTGATAAAGTAGGCAAGCGCTTCACTGCAAACACTAGAGAACAATACAAGTAAATCAATTAATCTGTGTGCCTTTTCTTGTTAATTTCGTTACATCAGTGAACTTATGTCACTTACTAAATTGCTACACATTTAGCCAGTTACAACACAGAATATACAAAGTTTAAAAAAACTGCATCTCCAATAAAAAAAAAAATTAAGAAAAGGTTACAGTGCATCAGGGAAGACATACGATGCTAAAGATTTATACAGCTGTGCTGGAAAGATGGATCTAACTATATTACAATCGTAAATGCCATATGAAGACACTAACCCAAACTACGCATAACTATAAATAAGCATTAATTCTGCTAGAAACAGCATTCTGTTTGTAAATTTCATAGAGACGTCAATGGGTCCAATATCACAGGACTTCAGTACTTAACCTGATAATAGCAGCTGTGCACTCCAAGACGACCTTGTCATGGTATAATTTAAGAGGGCTGCTGCACTGTTCCAGCACTCAAAATCTGTATCTCAACAAGATAATCTGCAGATAACAATGGGTTTTACAGCATACAGCTATGTGAAGCTGAACTCAAAATGAAAGACTGAAGCTGAAAAAATAGGAGTTCAAAAGCTTCACAAAACTGTAAACAAAAAAGTGGCAGATGACCTTGAAATGTCGGTTCTGTTACACACAGGAAAAAACATGCTGCAAACATTAAAAAAGGATGTAAGTAGTTGAGGGTATCCAATAACACGAAAAGCAGACCGGACCCCTGTAGCTCGAACAGACAACACCAGGAATTCTGCAGGAATACCACTGTAATGTCCAAAGTTCACACTTAAAACGAACACCAGTCAATGTAAATGATGAAAAACTTCTAGTCTGGCACCAGTTTAAAACTCCGTTTAATGACACAAACAAGGTTTAGCGCTTTCATCTACACTAATCCAAATTAAACTGTGGATTAGCAACGCACAATTCAGGGCCGGATCGTGCGGAAATTCCTTAGAGCCAAGCTGGGTTGTAGTCACAAGCTCCTGCTTAAACTTTGTTAGTATTTGTTTAAATACGGACTGTTCCGCTCTCGTTTGTCAGTTTATACCACTTCAGATTTGCGAGACTGTAGTGGGTGTTTAGTCGCAAGACACAGTCTATAGGGTTGCCACCTTTTCAAATGACCAAAACTGGGACATTTTCGGGACACATCAGATTTTACAGGCCGACATATCCACGGTTCTGAAGAAGTCTGCCTTAGTGTAGATGAAAGCGCTAAACCTTGTTTGTGTCATTAAACGGAGTTTTAAACTGGTGCCAGACTAGAAGTTTTTCATCATTTACATTGACTGGTGTTCGTTTTAAGTGTGAACTTTGGACATTACAGTGGTATTCCTGCAGAGTTCCTGGTGTTGTCTGTTCGAGCTACAGGGGTCCGGTCTGCTTTTCGTGTTATTGGTTGCCTACCACACTTGTTTTCTTAAGTAGTTGAGGGTATGTATATGCTGAAAAGCCCAATAACAATGCAAGACTGATGCAGTGGAAATTATGAAACACTGCAATGCCCAAGTAGCTAATAAGCACTGGAAAGTGAAGAATTAACTTCCTTTGTAAAGAAAGCAATGGGAGTTAATCCAATTTTAACTGTTAATGAAGGGGCTGACTGGCATAATGATTACGGTGTTTACCTTACAGACAAGGGGTACAGGGTTTCAGTCTCACCTTTGGAAAGCATGGCTAGGCTAAAAAGGTCCCTGAGGTCTTTCGCCTAGTAATTAACTATCAACCTATGAATCTATAAATAGCAAAGCCAGACAATTTTGCTGCGGAAATAAGCATACACACAGCATTAATTACTGAAACAACAGACAAATTTTTACTGTATCAGCTAATATAAGTCCCTGTTTCTGCTTGATGGCTCCTATAGTTGGGTTTAACCTCTCCAACAAATCAGTACACTGTTCTGCAGTTCCAGTGCACAGGAACAGGCGGATTTCTTTATTAACATACTTTGTGATGTTATGTGCTCAGCTCCTGTACCCTTTATTTTGCTCCCTGATCACTAAAAAGCACTCACCTGAAATTAAGGAAAGTAATGAAGATTTGGCACACACTCCTAAAGTGGTATACATATATACACCTATTTGAATAGCAGAGAAATCTAACTGCAGGGGTCAGCTAAAAAAAAATCACCCATCCCCAGGAAGGCACTAGGAGTGAATTCCTAAACATCAATGAAGGTCGTAGGTGTAGATCAAATGATACAATAAAAATTTATCATATATATTTTTTAAACACTGCTATTAAATTATCACTTAAGGCATATGCAAACACACATTAACAGAAAAAAAACAAACCATATTAACATTTTTTCCATTGACATATACTATACATCACATATCCTTTCTTTCCTTGTAATTATCATCAGTCCAAAATAAAATTGCTGAATTCCTGCCTTCCTTTAAACCTCACTCCTCCTGAACATTATTCACCACGTATTGTTCCCACAATTTCCATTTATTTCTATGTAATTTGCTCCTCCCTTTTGCTAAACAGCCCTCCTTCCAGTTGTTTTATCTCTTTTATAATATTCAGTATTTCAAATACAGTTGATTTAGACTTTCATTTCCATTTTCTAGAAATGGATCTTTAGGCAGCCAATGGAATTAAACTTAATAAGGCCTTACTGTCTATTCAAATCCGGTGTCCCAGCTAAAAAATCATACCCTTAGTTAAAAGCATGTGCTCACCCAATATTTCTGACAGAGTTCTCTGTGGGAATTTTTTTTTAATCTGCCAGCTCATTACAGTCCCAAAATACATCTTTCCAGTAACCTCTTTCTTCCCCATTACACCTCTGACATTTGCATCTGCTTAAGGGAAAATTCTTTGAAGTCTGCTCAGGGTATATAAAAAATACTTATGCAAACAATCCCAAGCAAAGATCGTACACCTTCTGGACTTTGTTGCAGACTTAGGACTCGAGGACTCAAACATATGTCCTCCCATTGTTCTCTTGTAAATTGTTTTTCCAGTCTCTCTTCCCAATCTTTTCTAACCTCCGCTGATTGATTCTTATAGTTACCATGTAATATTTTATATACCATACTAATTATTCCTTTTTTAACAGCAGCTTCTGTCCTAGATTTGACTAAAACCCCCACCAGAGCAGGTCTCCCACTTAAGATTCCCTTATCCCTTTCTCTTTGCCGATACACAAATATCAGTCCCTGGTACCAAAGGCAGTCTGTAGCCTGCAGTCCAAATGTCTTCTTGGCCTGATCCCACTCCATTATCTTTCTCTCTCTCTCTAGTTATTTGCAACCAAAACCTTGGTTCCTCTTCCAGTTTTTTTCAGTAAATTACATCCCCCTCTTGCATATTTTCTTTACTACAACTTGCAGTCCCTAGTGCAAAATCTCCTTCCTCCATTCTCAGTTTAGTCCTTAACATACCTTCTGCTACTTTATATAGTATTCTGTACAGCTGTTATCATCCTCCTTAAGGATCAGCATTCAAAATCCCATTCTGTTTCTTGAACCCCCCCCCCCCTGCCCATAGCCGGCATAAGGCACCTGCCAAACCTGCAGTCACGGGGAGCCCCCAATTATCTCCCTGCATATGACAGCCCTAATATGAAGCAGCTGTGGGTTTCTCTGTCTCCTCTGCTCCTTGCTCGGCACCTGCTAGACATTCACAAGGCTGTGTAACTTCACCGTGCGATTCCGTTTCTTTATTTACTTGCCTCTAAGCTGCAGTCAGTTGGGTCCACTTCAGTGAAGCATGGGCTCTGACTGGTTGCAGCAGCCAGGGAAGTAAATTCTAGCTTCCTGATTGGTTGCAGCAGCGGCCAGGGTGTAAGTTGTATTTATTTTTCCTAAAACTGAACCTCAACAGGAGAACCTAGCAAGGATTGGTCGTGGTGGGCACAGGCTTTGCAAAAACTGCAGATATTTGGGACTGTTTTCTTTACTTAACCAAGCAATTAACAGTCAGCAGAGCTGAAGCATCTGAGGAGTTGAGGGGAAAATAAAAGAAGGTAACAAAATTAGTCACTAGCCCAGTAAAAAGTAATATGAATTTAATTAATAAGGAAAAAGTACAAATGCTAATGCAACAGGAAACACACAACTCAAGAACACATGAAATTGACAAGTAGGGACTATCTATTACTAGCACAAAGTAATAATGAGAGGGAAGATGGAGAGGAGTTGTACTGCTGGGTAAAAGTAAGCATAATTAGAAAGCACAATAGTCGGCAAGGGTGGGTGTTTAGCAAGATGGAAAGGTAGGGTGAAGAGAAAATGAATGACATTAATATCTACTTATCTGCCTTTGCAGGCAAAATATGCAACTATCAGGAAACCAATCCTACAAATCAATGCCATTGTTGATGGATTTTTGTTATTAGATGGAGACTGGAAAAGAATACTTAATGAATAGGAAGTAGACAAAATAGGTACACGCACGCAGCAGACTAGTTCAGGAAAAGAAAACACTGAACATCTATTGAGAAATCTGGGACTGGTAGATTGCTAGCAAAGAGACAGGCAGGGTCAAGCAGATGAGGGCATGCACACTACAGTAGTAAATGGAAGGTATGATCATGAATAGACAAGATCATTGTGCCGGGAGAGTTTCAGTACCAAGTTGAAGAAGCGGAAAATGGCCTGATAACATACTCAGATTATGCCTACATCAAATGGAAAGTCGATTTGAGGGGGGAATAATTCCAGCATGTCCTATTGGAGGCATCCTACTTGGAGATTATTGACAGATACTTTTGTGCAGTGACTAAAGCCTGACTTGTTGCTATGACTGAGATAATGGTGTCAACTGAAAACGCAAGTGCAAAAAAAAAAAAAATACACGAGTCAAAGAATATAAGAGAAGGATTTAAGTGAGGTTTGAAGAGACAGCTTAAGGATTTAGAAGCAGGTAAAAAGAGGGGGTCATTAAATATTAGAAATTGGAAGAAGGACAAACAGGTCCAAGTACAAAAAATGGAGGAAGAAAGGATATGGCCAAACAGAATGTCATACAAACATTTCTTGTGAGCACATCAAATCTTCAAAGCTATTGGCAGCTAGACTGCAACAGCAGGTGGTGCACATGGCAGTAGATTAAGAGATTCTAAAGGGGGAACTTACAGAGACCTTACCAGAAATAAGGGAGATATTCAGGTCCTATTTTGTGCCTCTGTATGAAGGGCAAAACAGTAGTATAGACAGGGAGAGAGAGAGAGAGAGAGAGAACTTTGTTGTCAGAATTATAGCTTCTGAGGTTAACTCGGGGGGGGGGGGGGTGCCAATCTTATAAAACCAACTGCAGTAGAGGAATTTAGATATGCTCTGGGAAAAGAATTGAATGGGAAACTCATGAACTTGACTTGCTACCTTTATAAGTATGTGAATTATCAAAAGAAAAGATAATGCAGATCTGGGTAAACTTTTGTTTACTAAAATCTTACAGGGAGAGGATGTTCCAAGTTCTTGGAAAGAAGGTCTTGTAGGTGTCATAGCCAAACAGGGTAAGGATTGTTATAGACTAATAATGACTTTAAATCATAATTAATTAATCCAGGAAAAAAGAGGTCACTGTTCCCCTCTACTTGACACTCATTAGACCCATTATAGAGTACAACGCCCCTTTTGGAATGTACCTCACAAGACATCTGCAGCAGCTGGAAAGGCCACAGAAGTACCTCACAAAGAGGATTACTGGCCTCAAACAAATGCCCTACACTGACCATCTCAAAAAACTCCAGCTTTACTCCGTAAGCATATCGCCTACTCTGAGGTGATCTCTGTCTAACATATAAAGCTATGTTAAACCCAGAGCTGTTGGACATGCTACACCTAAAGAAATCCCAATTCCTCCGAGCTACACGTTCTAGGGACCTAAACCTTGTCACCACAATAAACAGGACATGCTGGAGGGATAGATTCCTGTCCCAGTGATTTCCCATACTCTGGAACAGGCTATCCATCTATGTCAAGCAAGGTTCTTCATTAGCACTCTTCAAGAAAAATCTTGATGAGTGGATGGGAAATAGGAAATATACCCGGGGATCACTTCTGTGTCTCTGCTCGACAGTGGCACAGGAAAATAACTTTCTTGGGTGGCGTAAGCCAGGGAACCTTGTTGGCTAGACTTATGTAGGCCCTTGGGCCGATAGCCTAGTACCTACCTATGAATTATAAGACATATATGGCAATTTTGGTGGCAAAGTTAGGCCTGTTTCTACCAATAATACATGTAGAGCAAAAGGGGTTTATAGAGGGAAGGAGTACTTTTGATAATATCTTATCAACACTAATGATAATTGATGCTAACCTAGAACAAACAAACTTATCAATACTCTCATGAGATGTACAAAAAAAGGTAACAGAGTAGATTGGGATTTCTTGACTATGGTGCTGGTGGTACATAATTTATGGCTCTAGCCTTTGTTTTATCTTCAGTAATTTTAAATCCCAAAAAACTGAAATTGTCTTAAAATGTTTCACAACACGAGATGTGCCTTTCTGGATTTAACATGTAAAAAATAATATCATTTGCAAATAAGCTAACTTTTCTTTTTTTTTTTTCAAAAGAAGCTAACTTTTCTTGATTACCATACCAATTATATATTTGAATTTCTGAAGCCCTCATTTACTTTGCCAACGGTTCTAAACATAAAGCAAATAAAGGGGAACAGTACACCTCTGCTTGGTTTCTCTGTTCAAACACAACTTAGAGAGGAACCCTTCCACTTTAATTCTTGCCTCTGATTACTCATATATCTTCTTAATTAACCTTATTATTGTATAAGGCATTGCAAATACTTCCATTGCCCTACTCAAAATCCCAGCTTACTCAGTTGAATGTTTTCTCTGCATCAAGTCCCACTAACAGCAGCAATATTTTCTTGCATTTTGCTTCTCTCTGGATTATCACTGTTCAGTTAATATTGTCAAGTGTTTGCCTCTCCCTTACAAAAACACTATCCATATGTATCAATTTTGGCAACACCTTTTGCCATTTGTTTAGCTAACATGGGCATAAATACTTTGTAATCATGGTTTAAAATCGAAACATGTCTTTATGAAACTGGGTCTGATGGGTCTTTACTGTCCTTGGGTAATACAGCCACCACAGCTTTCTTTTAAGATGTTGGTACTCCCTCCTCCTTTTAAAATACCGTCAAACAAAATCTTCAAGAGCTTTATCACATTCTTCCTTCCTAACTTCCAAAGGAATACCTCATCTGTTCCTGGAGACTCTCCTGAAGACTGATTTTAAATCACAGTTTATAATGCATCCCCTCCAAATCTGAACTGTTTGTTGCTGAGCCTCATCTACTTTTAACCTTGGCATAAGTAAGTGTTCCATAAATATTTTCATTTGTGCTCTTTCTGGATTTCCACATCTCTTTTTTATACAAATTTTCATAACATTTTCAAAATATATTTAACATCTCTGCAGGGTCTTTAGTAATTTTTCGAGTTATGAGCTTCCTAAGTTTGGCAACAATCCTTCATACTTTCTGCTGCCTAATCTGGTGTGCTAAAAATTTTTGTACTCTGGAATTATTTCATTTTTTTTTATTAAACAAGAAACATTTTCATTAAATTATCACTTAAGACATTGGCAATCATACATTTATATAAAAACAAACTATACTGACATTTTCGGTTACAAATATTATATATCACTTATAATCTATCCAGTCACTGTCAGTCAAACATTACATACCTCATTCAATTCCTGCCTTCCCTTAAACCTCATTCCTCATCCAAAACATTACTCTGCATGCACTGTTCCTACAATTCCCATTTTTTCTATGTAATTTGCTCCTACCTATTTCTAAAGATCCTACTCCTAGTTGTTTTATATCTGTTACTATACTCAGTACTCCTAATATAGTTGGTTTAGACTTAGATTTCCATTTTCTAGTAACTGCTTTTTAGGCAGCTACCAGAATTAAACTCAGCAAGCCCTTACTATGTCTAAGCAAGTCTGATTAATTTCCTTACTTACCTTCCTTAGTTACACCAACGTGCTCACCCAGTAATTCTGATAGAGTAGTCTGCAGGGAATTTTTTTTAAGTCTGACAACTCATTACACTCCCAAAAAACAAATGTTCCCAATTACCTCTTTCTTCCCATCACACCAAAGTTTGCAATCTACATGTGGAAAAATTCTTTGGAGTCTGCTTCAGGTATAAAAATACCTAACCAACCACTTCTAAGCAAAGATCCTAAATATTTTAGACTTAGCTGCATACTTGGGAACCATACATAAATCCTCCCATTGTTTTGTTGTGAATTTCTTATCCACTCTCTCTTCCCAATCTTTTCTAACCTCCACTGACTGATTTCTATACTTACTGTGCAATATTTCAAATGCTTTACTAACTATTGTTTTTTTTTTCTTAACAGCAACTTCTGCTCCTTCTACTCCCCCCAGATAAGACCAGTGCTGCTCTTTTGCTCAGGATCCCCCTATTTCTTTCTCTTTGCCTATACTCTGATATCAATCCTCTATAGGGACGGCAATCTCTAATCTGCAGTCCAAATAAATAATTTGCCTTTTCCTATTCTATTACTTATCCTTCTCTAATTATCTGCTCTCAGTATTTTGGTATCCTTCTCTAATTATCTGCTCTCAGTATTTTGGTTCTTTTGCCAGTTTTCTCCAGTAAATTCTTGCCTATTCTCTGTATCCCTAATTGCAGTCATCTCTATCTGCAGAATCTCCTTTCTCCATCTCAGTGTTGTCTTATTTCTTAGAATACTTTCTGCTACTTTATAATATTATGTAAGGCTACTGTTATTCTCCTTAAGGATTTGCATCCAAAATCCCAGTCTCTCCTTGTTTCTTGAGCTCCACCCCTCCCCTATTTCATCATCATCCCTTTCCACTTTGGATTATAGCTTTCTGCTTGCACTTAGCTCCAAAATATTGTACTCTGGAGTTATTATGAAAAAATAGTTGTTTAACAGAAATCTTTCTAAACTCATGTATATTAGCAAGATACTCCCTTATTTTCACTTTAGCACTCTGCATTTGCACCTCTTCTTGTTCTGTGAGATTCCCCTTACCTTGCAATACTTTTACCTTTGCCAGTCCCTCTAAGTAACTACTATTACTTTTAACCATATCTTTTTCTCTTATTTCTACCCATTTTAAACTCCATTTTCATTTTATCTCACTCACTAGCTATAATTTCTGTATATATTTCAGTCTTCCCTAATAACTCGAACAATTTCCATCACCCATTCCTTCTTAAATTCCTCTTTCTAACAGGTATGTGGGAAAGAGCTAGTGTCTCATTTTATTTCATTATTCTGCATTTTTTATCTTAGTTTTTATTGGTGAATGATCTAAAATATTTACTAGATGTGTGTCAAAGCTTTCAATTAAATGAAAAATTTCCTGTGAAATATAATTTCTATCTGGTCTAGCCTAGTTATTGTAACTTGGGGAATAATACGAGGTGGGGAGTTCAAGAAACAGGGTGGGATTTTGGATGCAGATCCTTAAGGAAAATACCAGCCATACAGAATATTATATTCATGGGGTCCGAATAGTGAGACGAGAAGTCAGCAAGCAAAGGAGAGTAGCATTGCTGAAATTATAATAATCCTCAAGTCTTGGTGAGTACCTTCATGAGGTGGTCCTGGTTTTTCACAAAATCTCACTAAGACAACACTGATATATAAACTGCATTTTATAAAGCATACATCATGGACAGAAGTAGGTCAAAAATAAAAAAGACAGATGGGTGCGCACAAGACCTAGAATAAAAAAGTGCCCAATCCTGGTAGGCGCAATGGTGCCAGGACTGGAAAAAATGACAGTGTAGATTCCTCAAAATACAGAAACATTCCTACAATGGGGTAGGTCAGGCCCAAGGAAGGATGCCCCCCTGTTGTAGAAGGAAGTTGAAGTCCACAAAAATCATAAAAACTGTTAAACCAAAGAAGAGTCAAAAGGACAATATACAGGACTATTGAGTAAAGAAAGAAATTATGTACTATTACTTTTATACAAAAGCCCAGAATTTCCTGACACAAGATATAAGAATGTAACTTGGTCTTGATAAATGTGCAAAAGCAACCTTTAAAGCAGGAAAACTGCAGCACCGAGAAAACATCAGTTTGGGACAAGAATGTGATATAAAAGAACTTGAGTAAGAGGGAGTGTATAAATATTTGAGAAATGATGAAGGATCAACAATAATACATGAACAAATACAAATAAAACTTAGTAATGAATATTTTATTAGGCTTAAATTAATCCTGAAAATGGCGTTGACATCTAGGAACAAAATTCAAGCTGTAAACCAATTTGCTCTTCCTGTCCTTACTGTTTTGGAGTGATTGAATGGCCCCAAAATGTGCTGGATAGATTAGACAGAAAAACAAGAAGGATGCTTCATGCTCACCAAATGCTTTATAAAAACTAGTGTGTACCAAGATTATATATTCTCCATTCTGAAGTTGGTATGGTCCTCCTTGAAATTGATTACACGTATAGATCTGCAATCGTGGAACTGAACACACATCTGCTGACTTCACAAGACCCAAACATAGTGAAAGTTTTGAAACATGAGGAGAATAAATCTTAAGATGACTTCCCTTCTTAGTCTAGCGGAAGCATATCGGCGTCAGGCAGGAATGGAAGTCAAACCAGTAGTAGATAAAAATTAGGTAGCAACCAAATGTGCCAAAAAACAAAAGAAAGAATATAAGGTGAAGGATCATATGAGAAGGCAAGAAATTAGGAAAATGCATAAATATAGTTGCAAGTATAGAAAACTTCTGGAAGATTCTCATGTTGATCAGGATCGAATGCAGGAATGGTTAAGGAAAGGCAAATTTAACCCAAAAGATGAAAGGTTAACACTGTCGACACAAGATAGTGGGCTACATACACGTTGGTTTATAAAGTCCATTGAACATGTGGGAGAAACAGACAAATGTATGTTTTTGTAAAACAGAATTGGAAACAGCTGCACACCTCGCTGCTGGCTGTGACATACTGATGGCAGAAGGATTGTATACTGAAAGGCATAATAATGTGGCAAGACTGTTGCTCTGGGGATTATGCAAACATTATGGTATTAAAGTTGCTGAGAAACACTGAAAACACGAGCCACAAAGCATCACAGAAAATGATGACGTCTACATCACATGGGATCACCCATTACCAACAGTTCAAAAAACAGAGGTGAGAAAATCAGATAAAGTGGTCCATGAAAAGAAGTCAAAACTAGCACTGATCATTGAAAACACTACACCCAGTGACTACAGTGTACTGCTTACAGAGAGACACAAGGCCATAAAATATCAAATAACAAGAGCAATGTAGAAGAAAGACACCCAGACAGTTCCAATAGTAGTAGGAGCAACGGGTCTTATAACAGGGAGCTGTGAAGAGCACTTCTGGCGGACATCAAAGAGTAAAACAATACTAATTTCATGAACTTTAATCATACTAGGAATGGGGTCCATTCCTGTCATGGTATTAGAAACCCAAAAGATTTGGAGAAATTAAAAAAGAGAGAAGCAATATTATATTCATAAAGTAGCAGAAGGTACTTTAAGAACTAAGCTGATCTTCCCTACCAAATATTTTCACAAATACCTTCAGAAAGCTACCCTATTTTGTTAAATTTGGCTCTTTAGGTCCTCCTGATACATCCTCAGTACTGCAGATCAAGTTCCAGTCCCCACCTATAAGTAATAGTCTATGCAGAAAGCTAACTACATCTCACAAAATTTTCTTAAGTTCCATAAAAGTAGTTTTTGGTGGAATACAAATATATGTCAGCATAGTCCTCCTCCCTTGACAATACTGTTACCTTGCTGAATGAGTGGTTGGGCCTTGTTCGGGTTCACTCTGCTCTCCTACCCTACCTCTTAATTCCCAACTACCACTCCTACTCTACATTTAAAATAAACTACCTTCACCCCTGCACTTTCAACCTATCTCTGTATCAAAACAATCAGAACATAGCCCAATCACAGTTGCCCTAAAATTAGTATCTCTGACTCGTTTACATAAAGTGCTGTACCCAGTTTGTCCTTTTAGAATTTATACCGCTGTAACTAGAACTACTCTTGCCCGGTAATATTTTATAGTGCAAACTAATATCTTCAGCAAAATCTAACTTACATATTGTAAAACAATGGCTCTGACTCAAACCCTATTAGCGTGCTTCCTCAGCATATAAGCATCTCTACCAAGTACCATTACTACCAAGTAAATGTAATTAATAGTCCTATAAATCCATACTCGCTACACCAACAGTTACCAAGTCTATCAATCACCACAGAACCCACACTGTACCAGCAAACCTTCTTTAATTTTTTCAATTACAGATATCTTAAATCTAAGTATGTTACCATATGAAATCCAGTAAAACTAAAGCACAAATGCATCTGGCTACATACTTTCCTTCATAAAATTTCCACCCAAAAGAATCAGTGGAGACAGACATTCAGCCGAACCATGGCCCCACACAACAACAAAAAACCCACACTAACATCAGTGTTACATGAACCATTCTCTTTTCTTCCTCTACTCCTCCGAATCCAGCTTTCTCTTCATAAATGTCAATCTTAGAAGCATATGCAATAAAAATCCAGGGGATATATGCCTATATTGCCACATATTCCATAGACGTAATCACGGCTACAGAAACGTGGTTGAAAAAAGACATAAAAAGCAGGCAGGTGGCATAGCCTTCACCTACAAAAATTCCCTAAATATAACTGCATATGCCCAGGAGATGCCACAGTTTAATAATATGGAACTACTCATATGACATCTCAAAACTGATAATAGAAAAATGGTTTGTTTAGCAGTCATATATATCCCACCAGGTAAAAACATTACCACTCTGGAAAATATCCTAAACTGGATATCCCACCATATATAACATGAGACAATAATACTAGGATACCTAAATATAGACTGGCAGATTATTAATAGCAGTGCCCCATCTGATTTCACAAACCTGTACGGCTTTACATAGTTAATTTCCTCAGTTACTAGAGTCCACAAAAGTACTGGTAGTCAATCAACCTTAAACCGGATTCTTACTAACAGACCCAACAACATTAGAGTAGCTGGTAGCATTCCAGACAGCATAAGTGACCATCAACCCACTTACCCTCTCAGAATTTATAATATTCAAGATAAACATATAACTTACAACCAAGTTTGTAACTCAAAAAATCTTTAACAAACACACTTTTATCAAATCCTAAAGAGAATATAACTGAAAAATACTAAAATCTGCTCTTAGACACTACTGTCTCATACTTTAATGAGATATTTTTAAAAAAAATATCAATAACCGTGCCTCAGTATGTACTAAAAGGGTCAAATTCCATCCTGCAACATGGCTAACTAAAGAAACTAAGAAATTGATGCTACAGAGTGACAAAGCCTGGAAAGAGTGGCTCAAAAATAGAACACGAAATACATTTCAACTTTTCAGGCAACTAAGGAATAGGGCTAAGTACCAACTAAAACATGACAAGCAAACATATTATAACAGCCCCCAAAATACTCCTCTTCATAAAAAAACTTTTACATCTAGCCCGAACATCCAACAATAATACCAGTTCAATTCCCACACAGTTTAACAACTATTTTAAACAGGCCATATTTTCCCTCACAAACATTAATATTTCCACTACCCTCTTAGTGCCAGCAGCCTCTGCTAAATATACTCAATTATTTGACTTCAGCCCAGTGCCTACCTCCATCATTAGAAAATTTCTACATACGCTAAAATCAACCACCCTAGCTGCTCACCAACTCCTCTCAGACTACTTAAAAAAGGCTGCAGATGCAATTGCTTTTCCACTACACTGATAAACATATTTGTATCTGAAAAATATGTTCCTTCCATTTGGAAAAAATCCATTGTTATACCTTTTCACAAAGGTGGCAAATCTAAGTTTAATAACTACAGCCCACTGCACTCCTCTCTCCCCTATCAAAAATACATGAATAATGTATTCATGCACAACTTCTACACCACATAAATTCGAATAATCTGCTCTCAGAAACACAGCATGGTTTCAGACCCTGCCACAGCACAACCACCATCCTCCACTTCACCAATACTATAAACCAGCATAGGAACAATGGTAACCTAGAGTCAAATGTGCTCCTAGACTTATCTAAAGCTTTTGACACTGTATAACACCAACATTTACTTGTTGAGCTCTCTGCTACAAGTCTCTCTCTATCCTCCCTTAAATAGTTCCTTAGTTATGTATCTGGAAGGCAACAGGACCTTTCTTCCAGTTACCAAAGGTGTCCCTCAGGGGTCTATACTAGGACCCCTTATTTTTAATATTTTTATAAACAAACTTCACACTGCCATGCAGCAAGTAAAAATAGTACATTATGCAGATGATGCAACTTTAATATGTACAGCTCCCACAATATCCAGACTACAAGAACCAAATTTCTTTCTCTCAAATCGAAACCTGGCTGAAAAATTCAAACCTACCCCTTAAACCAAATAAAACAAAACTGATGCTCTTCACCCCAAAACATTATCTCCATCAAAAACAATCTTGGTTACATCAGTAAATAATACTAAAATTGAGGTAGTACCACAACGGAATTACTGTGAATTATGACAGATGACAATCTTAAATTTGATCAAAATATTATTTAAACAATTAAAAAGTCCCACCAGAGACTTGGCTCCCTTTACAGGGCAAAACAGTACCTTACAGACCCCAGAAAAAAAAAAAAAACTAGCCTTATCCTATTTGCTTCCAACCCTCTTATATGCCTCACCTATCCTTACAAACCTAAGCTCTACACTAAAATCCAAATAGCCTCTTGTTATAACAAAATAGCAAAATTTGCTATCATCATTACACATTGAGCTCACCATTGTCAAGCCTTAAAGCAGCTAAACTGGCTAGAGCTTAACAACTACATAACTTACTCTCAGCTAATTAAGCCATACAAACTGATATATTTCCTGAACAATGTCTACATTAAAAATATATTATTACCCTACACTGCCACAAGGGACCTCTGTTCTGGTGATTAATTATTTGCCTTAGTAGTGCTTAGTAGAAATTTATCAGGGAACTCACTATATGCCTGTTACATCTCCAAGCACTGGAACACTAGTTTAACATGGTTTACTAGCTACCTCACTAACAGACAATAATCAGTCAAGTGACTCTCTGTCCTATCTCCATTTCTCCCCATAATGATGGGTGTCCCACAAGGCTCTATTCTTGACCTCCTTCTTATTAATATATTTACTAACTTCACACTTCTTGTCCTCGGCCTTCTCTCATACAATATGCTGATGTCTCCACTATCACCACTTCTGCCGACAATCCTTATGAGCTGCTTTCCCTTACTCAAACCTCCTTTAACCTCACTGAAACCTGGCTAAGTAATCACAATCTTTTTCTTAATCCTAACAAGACAAAAGTTCTCCTATTCCTACCTAAATCTCTCAGTCATCTTAAATCCTCTTTCACCATCTCTTCCTTAAACAATACCATCATCTCTACTGATCACCACACAAAGCTACTTGGCATCATCATAGATGACCAGCTTAAATTCAATCTCCATGTACAGAACTGTGTAAAGAAAACCCACCAAAAGCTTGGTCTGCTGTACATAAACCAAATGTTCCTTAACTCTAAATACAGAATCTCACTTGCTCAGGCTTATCTCCTTCCTAAGCTCCTGTACTGCTCTCAAGTTATTAACTTACAGCCCTCTCTTCTATTCAAACTTGATACCACATATAAAAAGTAGCCAGATTTGCTGCAAACTTGCCTCCAAAATCTCAAATGTCTTGCACTCCATAATCTCAACTGGTTAGAATTTCCTAACACTTTTTCAACTTCTCTTAATCCATACAATTCTAAATAAACCATACTCTTGCCCTGGCATATCTTCTTGTCTCCATTTATAACCCACTACGCCCCCTTACAAGCTCAGACTAACATCTCTTACAGATTCATAAACCAAAAAAAAAAAAAAAAAAAAAAAAAAACATTAGGTCAAAACCTATATTCAATCTTCCTGCTCTCTCTTGGAATAAGTTTCCCTTGACCCTTAGAAACATCACCTATGCACAAGAATTCAAGACAGCTCTCAGACTTTATCTCCACAGCTCTAAGAAATGTCTTTGTAACCATCCCACCTAAAATGTATTCCTCTCCCTCCTTCTCCCCTTCTTTTTCCCCCTACCCTCTCTTTCCTCTCCTCCACCTCCCTTCTCCCTAAACCCTCTAACTTCCTGAACATTAAATCAACCCTCTACTACTCCCCCTCCTAATCCCTCTAATTTTCTGCCACAGTAATCTTATACTTTTCTTCTCTGCCCACTCCTCTTCCTTTCTCTTTCATTTTCCCTTTTAGCTTACTCTTGACAAATCATCTTCTAAGGCTCTTCTGCTGGACCATCTTTAACTAGTTCCTCGACATCTTTGTAACCTTTGCTTAGGCCAACATTCTTCTTCTTTACCCATTTCTAACTTGATGTCCCATTTTCAACTATATCTTATCTTGAAAAACAATATGGTATCTATAAACCTTTGTAATTACTGCATTTTTATTCTAATCTGTTATTCTTTACTTTCTACATCATGCCTGTACAATCTTTCCATAGAAGTTTATTTTTCTTCTTGTAGTATTTGTTTTGTAAACCTGTCTTTGATTTCTGTACTACCAAAGTTTTGTATTACTTGTCCTCTAAATCTAATTTTAGTATAATTTATGTATAAATGTTTTCACTTTGCAGATTTTTGCCCCGGGCCCCTGCTGAAAAAGGGGCGCAAGCTCAGACGGGCTAACCTGGTCAGCAAATGTCAAATAAATAATTAACACCATCCCTACACAAATAAAACTGACAAAAATTCCAAGATATAAAATCCAGCTCAAACAATCTTGGTCATTGCTTATGTTCATCACCAGGTTGAAATCTCTAGTGAAAGCACAAACTTCTTTTTGCCCTCCTCCTCTACTTGAATCATTACACTCCTAACAATGTTTCCTACTGCATTTGAAGGTTTACATCCCTTTTCACCCCCCTTATGCAACGCTTCTTATCTTGCTCTTTTTCTAACTGGCCCCATCCACAGCTCTAACCCTGTCATGCATCTCCTGCATAGCTAAGTTATAAATCTTCTAGATAACGTCAGTTTGGAGAAGGCAGCCTAATTAGAAACAATCCTGTACCATGCACTTTGTCTTATGCTATTACCACTACCCTCCTATATAACACTAATATCTTCCATCTCCATCTACATTTTATAATTTACTTCAATATCTCTCTCAAACTCTTTACAAACATATGCAATACTAAAAGCTCCCTTCCTATAACATTTTATAACTAAAATCATTACATATCTTGAACTCCTTGCAACCTTTTCTTTACTGAAATGAAAGAACACTTAACTTCTTTACAATAATGTTTTCCTTCTGTAGTAATAATCCCATTACTTCTGCAAGATTTTACAGCTGGAACAACTGTACAGAAATAGAATTGATGTTAATACTTTACTGTATATACCTGTCTTGGAATTATTTTTGTTGTTTTTCTGAAAATTGTTTAAAATTCACTTGTTAATGTAAATGTACTGTGGCGGAATTGTTCTCCTTGGGCCCTCATTGAAAATGGGCTCTGCCCAGTTGGAGTTTCCCAGCCAACAAAGATAAATAAATAAACAAATGAATAAACAGTCCTACCACCAATCTACCACTATTGTCTTTTTTTTATTCTCATCATTACTGGAGCCCTCCAGCAATTAGTATAGTTACCCCCCTTTTCCTTTGTCCCTCATATTCTGCTGAATATCCATCCTGAAATCCTTTCCTTGTCAAATTCACATGCTCCTTTCTTTCTAAATGTCTGTCCTGCAACAATGCTACCTTTTTGTCTATATCAGTAAGGTCATTTACATTCCAAGATAATATGGATAAAAGAGCCATTATGATAAAAAAGCTACTTTTCCCTGTAACTCAAACTAAACTTCTATGCGTTATAATAGATGACAATCTCAAATATGACC
Organism: Protopterus annectens; assembly: GCF_019279795.1. Lineage (NCBI taxonomy): Eukaryota > Metazoa > Chordata > Ceratodontiformes > Protopteridae > Protopterus > Protopterus annectens. The sequence continues at coordinate 898,583,845 of NC_056746.1, forward strand.
AACATATACTGCATGCCATTAAATATACACACCAGAAACTAGCCTCCCTTTATAGGATCATAGGTAGGTACTAGGCTATTGGCCCTATGGCCTAAGTAAGCCTAGCCAAACAGTACACTGGCTTTTGCCACCCAAGAAAATTATTTTCCTGTGCCCCTGTCAAGCAGAGCCACAGAACTGATCCCCGGAGTGAATTTCCTATCTCCCATCCAATCGTCAAGATTTTTCTTGAAGAGATTTTTCTTGAAGAGTGCTAATGAGGAGCTTTGTTTGATATAGATAGGTAGTTTGTTCTAGAGTATGGGAAGTCTCTGGGACAGGAATCTATCCCTCTAGCATGTTCTGTTTAATCTGGTGACAAGGTTTATGTCCCTAGAACGTGTAGCTCGAAGGGATTGGGATTTCTTTAAGTGGAGCATGTCCAACAGCTCTGGGTTTGACATAGCTTTGTATGTTAAGCAGACGTCGCCTCTGAGTAGGCAATATGCGAGAGAGTAAAGCTGGAGTTTTTTGAGACAATCTGCATAGGGCATCTGTTTGAGGCCGGTAATCTTCTTTGTGAGTTATTTTGGCAGCCTTTCCAGTTGTTGTAGATGTCTTGTGAGGTACATACCAAAAGGAGCATTGTACTCTATAATGGGTCTAATGAGTGATGAGTAGAAGGGAACAATGACCTCTTTTCCTGGATGAGAAACTTTTTGTGATGAGGTGTGCCACATAGAAGGATTTCCTGACTACTGTGGCTATGTGATCAAAGGAGAGACTACTGTCCACCTGTGTCCCAAGGTCTCTTATCACACATTCGGTGTTAAGTAGACTACCGCCTATGTGGTAGTTCATGGGTACAAGGTTTTTACCAAAAGGGATGACAATGCACTTTTTGGTATTGAGCTTGAGGCCATGGCTTTGACACCAGGCATCTGTCTCAGTGAGGCCCTTTTGTTGGATGTCCACATCATTAGGAGTTTTGACTATGGCTCCTAGTGTGCAGTCATCTGCGAACTTTGTTAGCCAAAGACCTTCTGTGTTAGCCTGTATTTCAGAGAAGGAGATACCAAACAGGAGAGGCCCTAGGACTGAACTCTGTGGTACTCCATTTGTCACTGGTCTGAAGTTGGATTTAGAGTCTGCTACTTTCACAGTGTGGGTTCTGTCAGTGAGCCAGTTGGCAACCCATCTTGGGACATAGGGAGTTATACCTAGTTTAGTGAGTTTATCTATAATTCCAGAGTGGGGGAGGGTGTCGAAAGCCTTGGCGAGATCTACATAAGCTGTGTGGACCACCTTGTCCTCATCTACGGCTTTGGTGACCACTTCAAAGAAGTCTATCAGGTTTAGGAGACATGATCTGCCTTTTACAAATGCAAACTGGGTAGGGTCCAGAGTTTGGAGATTACCACTGTAATTGTTTATAAGTTCCATGATGATACGTTCCATAGCCTTGCAGACCAGGCTCGTCAGGCTAATGGGGCGGTAGTTCCCGGGGTCCATGGTGGCTCCCCCTTTGTGGAGTGGGATAACTGTTGCTGTGCGCCAATCAGTGGGCACAAAGCCTGAGGTGAGGCTATGACTGAACATGGTACTTAGGTGGGGTGCCAGTTAGTTCTGTAGTTCATGTAGAACGCAGCCTGGGATGTTGTCAGGTCCCACGGATGCTGTGTTCTTGGCTTTGGAGAGTGTGTTTTTTACTTGTGCAGCTATGATTACAAGACCTTTGCATTCTTCCGGTACAGAGATGGGCCCATTAGGGGATGAGAGAGGGGTAAAGTTAGCACTGAACCTATCTGCGAGGATGTTGGCAATATCAGTTGGTTCTGTATATTTACTGCCATTGTGCTGTAACTCAGAGCAGACCTGAGTGTTGCCATTGAGATTCTTGACATAGCTATAGAATGCTTTGTGGTTGTCTTTAGAATCAGTGGCAATTTTGTTTTACTAACTAGCTTTGGAGGATTTTATGAGGGATCTCAGCTTCTTACTGAGGCTGACCACGAAGAGTTCCTCTAATCATGGGATTTTACTCTTTTTTTGCAACAGTTTCTTTCTTCTGTTGTAGAGTTTGTTTATGACAGGGGACCACCAGATTGGCTTCCTTTTTTTTGGAGAATAGCATCTTGGTTCTGTTAGGGATTGCATGATCCATGCACTTGTGTAAGTGCTTATAAAGTGCATTTGTATAGGATTCAGCAGTCGTACCTCTATTGTCCGTCAGCATGGGTGTCGTGAAGTTTGTCACTTTTGTCTTAAGAAGTGTGAAGTTGGCTTTGGAAAAATTTTTTACGGTGGTTTCCCTATTAGGGGGTGGGATGTGGATGTCTAGGGTGATTAGCTTGTGGTCGGATCTGACCAACAAGGAACTGACCTCTGGTGTGGAACCATTGCCCATGTTGGTAAAAATCAATGGAGTCTTTACAGATACTGCAAAAAAAACTCTAGCCATTATCTTCTTATTGCCGATTCTACAACACACTGTTTCTATCCTAACAAACTTAAAAATTACTCAAAAGAAACCTGCTTCCTGCTACAACAAAATAGCTAAATTTGCCACCAATCTCCCTCATAGGACCCACTGCTGTCATACCTTAAAGCAATTAAACTGGCTTGAACTACACAACTACCTAACACATTCACAACTACCTACAGCACACAAACTGATTCATCGTCCAGAAAAATCCCTGCACTACAAAACTTATTACTACCCTATTGTCCAGCAAGATGCCTCCACTCTAGTGGCAAATTCTTACTACTTACAAATAAGTCAGATAATGTTGCGGAGACTCGTTCTACTCCCAATAAATTGCTAAACTTCCCACATAAATAAAACTCTCTAACTCAATAGTTTTAAACAGCTACTTAAACAACATCTTAACCAATCCTGGTCCTGCACGTGCTCATCACAAGGTTAAGACTTTTTGTTCATGGATTTCCAAGATGGCTGCAAATTGAGTAACAGCTTAATTCTAGTTCTCCCAGAGTGAAAACAGAAACTTAGCAGAGAACACCAGTGGACCTAGACTTCTGGGTAAATGTCAATAACTGGCTAGTAAGTGCACTGCCTGGATGCCAGGAAAAAATAAAAACAGAGGACCTGAAAAAATTCAGCTACAAAAGGCAACAAAAAACACTGACTTGGAAAAGTACTGTAGCTGTTCTGCAAAAAGCAGTGCAAGCTCCAGACATGACTTCCAATCAACTAGAGCACATGTGGCAAACACAAGGCCCGCGGGCCGAATCTGGCCCTTGGGCCATTTTATGTGGCCTGCGGTGAGGGATGCACTGGTGGTGGCAAGGAGAGTGATCGGCAGCTGGCCAGGAGGTGCGCTTATGGCAGCGTCATCCCTGTGTGCCCCAGCCAGCCCCTGCACGGAGCACCTCTACCCAAGGCCAACATCCGTGAATCTAGCAATCACTCCCAAAATGTCCAAGAAGTTGATACAGAAGGGAGACAATTTAATGAAAGATGGGAAAGCGAATATATGTTCATACTTCACAAAGACAAACCGGTGTATATTTTGTGTTATGAGGTGGTGTCAGTGATAGAGTAAAATATACATTGGCATTCTGACACCAAACATGGAGCTAAGTATGCTAAATTTACCCTTCATGAAAGACATAAAATTGTCCAAGAATTAAAAGGCAGACTGCAATCGCAGCAGAGCATGTTTACTAAAGCTACAGCCAAAAATGATGCAGCAGTGAAAGCTGGCTATATTGTGGCTGAAGAAATTGCCCGAGCTTCCAGGTGTTTTTCAGAGTGCCTTTTTGAAGCAATGCATGCTAAAAGTGTGTGAATAGGTGTGCCTCGACCAGATGTAGACTTTCCAAAATTTCAGTTTGTCAAGAAATACCATTGCAGATTGAGTTTGAGATCTTGCAGGAAATCTAACAACACAGCTGGCTGAAGAGCCGTGCAGTTATATAGCTTTTTCATTAGCTGTCGATGAAAACACAGACAATACTGATGCAGCGCAGCTGTCCATCTTTATATGAGCCGTGAAGACAGACCTCTCTGTCACTGAGGAAGTCTTGGGTGTAGCTGCAATGCATGGGACGACAATAGGGAAGGACATTTTTGAGGCGGTGGAGAAGTCCATAAATGATATTAAATTACCCTGGGAAAGGTTGGTGTGGCTAACTACCGATGACATACCTGCAATGTGTGGAGGAAAAAAGGCTTGGTTGGACTAATGAAGAAAAAATGCTAAATAATGACTGCCACATACATCTGATTACCTATCATTGCATTATCCATCAAGAAGCTATGTGTGGTAAGGTTCTGGAAATGGACAATATAATAACCACAGTCACAAAAACAGTAAACTTTATACAGGCACGTGGACTGAATCATCACCAGTTCCAGCTGTTTTTACAGGAGGTAGGTGCAGAGCATGGAAACATGCCATACCACACAGAAGAAAGGTGGCTGAGCAAGAGCAAAGTCTTCAAATGAGCTCAGGGAACAAATCGCTCTTTTCATGCAAAGTAAAGAAAAGCCCTTGCCTGACCTGTCAGATCCAACCTGGCTTTGTGGTTTTGCTATGATGTGTGATTTAACAGAGCATCTCGCCCAACTGAATCAGAGGCTGCAGGGATACAAACAGGTCATCACGAAGATGTCTGATATGATCACAGCATTCCTGCGTAAACTTCTCTTATGGAAGATGCAACTAGAACAGGACAATCTTGCCCACTTTCCTGTTTATCAGAGTATGTCAGCCTCCTTATCCAGTGCTTTTCCTTGTGCTCGGTTGGCTACTAAAGTGAGCCAGTTAATTGATGAGTTTGATCGGCGCTTCTCTGACTTCACATCACAACACTGTGGCTTTGACATCTTTGCCAATCCTTTCACAGCCGACATAGACAGTGCACCCCATCACCTTCAGATGGAGTTGATAGAGCTTCAAACCGATAGTGGCCTGACAGCAAAGTTCCAGGATGTCGCGATGGAGGACTTTTACAGTCTACTGCCCCCTGACTTGATGCCACAGCTGCGACTTCATGCTGCACGTGTTATGTCCATGTTTGGGAGGACCTATCTGTGCGAACAGATGTTTTCAATAATGCATCTAAACAAGAACATGCACAGATCACGCATCACCGATGGAAACCTCCATGCTGTTTTTGTGGGTTGCCACAGCACAAGACATAAAAACAGCTGCTGACTCACTGACCAGGGGAAAATGGTCTCAGACATCTGGCCAAAAAACAAATAGGTGAGCAATTTTAAAATCTAAATTTCAATGTATTAAAAAAACTGCTTTTTTAATAACTTTTTTGCTTACAGTTTGTTTTGTGCTTGTTGTGATTATCAGAACATGATTAATGCACCTTGCTAAGCCACACAGTGATGGTGCTAATGGAATTCAATGCTCTGTGCACTGATTAATACACCAGAATGGTGTGAGATATGGCCTCTCAGGATGATGAAGGATCTTTGCTTCTAGTCTTAGTAGAATCTACTATATCTTAACAAAAAAATAATAAAAAATTTTGGCTTGCGACTTAGCCTGTGTGTTTTTATTTCGGCTCCTTGTGTGATTGAGTTTGACACCCCTGACATAGAGGAAAGTATAAGGCAACTGCAAACAAGCCTGGCTAAAATAAATAAAACACTGATGGAATATATCAACTCAAACAATAAAAGTCTGGAAAAAAATGGAAAAAATCTTTAAATAGGTAGATAAGGGGATAAAACCGCAAAACCCAGAGGGGATGAAATTTAGAAAAGGCTGGCAGAATATCAGACTGCACAAGAAGAGATGTTTCAAAAAATAACAGAATTAGAGGACAGAGCACTTAGGGAAAACTTGAGATTTTCTGCTGTACCTGAGAAGCTGGAAGGAGCAGACTGTATAAAATTTATGAAAGCACAAATAAGCAACTGGACTGGTATTCCACAACAGGAACTGTTAATCGAAAGAGAACACCATGTGTATTGTCCAAGTTGGTTACGAGAAAACAACCTACACCTTTAATAGTAAAGATGCAGTCTTACCAGCAAAAGGAGTTGATTCTGACAAAACTGCAGCAGAAGGACAAAATACTAAAGTGGGAGACAGCAGAGTGTTTATGGAGCATGACTACTCACTGTATACAAGGCAGAAGAGTAAATTTATCTAATTTATTCAGAGAATGTCGAGACGTAGGCATGAAATTCCAACTGCTGTACCCAGCTGTCTTCAAAATATTTTTCCCTGGAGGAAGAAAATCATTGTTTGATGAAATACATGCTAATGAAGAAATAGAAATGTTTTTCCAACAAAAAGTGAGCTGTGAAACAGAAGGAAATTATGCTTATTTTTCTTCTGGTAACAAAGACCACAGAGAGACTGTGCCAGTAAAACCTTTTCCAGTGTTTCAATGGAATATGCTTCGGAGAGGGAAAAGGCACAAGAGTTGACTAGAAAATTCAGGAGTATGTTGGAAATGAAGGAGAGATAGGGTTTGGGAGAAGGAGATGAACAGGAATAGAACAAGAAAATCTGGAAATATTGGACTTGCTTGGACTTTGTTAAACTTGTTGGGGACTCTAAAGCATATGCCCTACTTCATGTCATTAATCTTTGGAGAATAAAATCAGTAACTTGTAAACTGACAAATGTGGGATTACAAAACAATAATTATATTTGTGACCATGACAGAACAAGAAAATCTAGAAATACTGGACTTTTATGGCCTTAGTTAAACTTGTACGGGACTCTAAAGTATATGCCCTGCTTCACGTCATTAATGCTTGGAAAAATACTCAGGAGAAGGGAAGAGGAGGGAGAAAGTTATTAAGTAAAACAAATTTATTTCTTATTAGTACTATTTAAATGGTACATGATTTTCTTTGCATGTTATAATGTAAAGCTTTTTTCAGTTATTTTAAGTGAAATGGGGATACTAATGTAAATAGATCTTCCCGTTTTTTTTCTCCCTTCTCTCTTTCCTCTTGTTCAGTTTTAAGAATTGTAGGCACTGCAATGTTAAGAAAAATATCTTGTTAAAAGAGCATGACAAAAGAAAAAATTAGTGTGCTTTTTCTCATCCTTGCATAGTGGAATGACTGGGTTAAGGCCATTTGCTTAATAAGTGAAAAATAATATTGAATATTACAAGGCTTATTTTCTAGGAAACATGCTTGTGTCTGGTTCCCAGGTCTCTGGTAGGCAATATGATAAAGATAAATGAGTTGGAGAAATTGTTTTCTGAAAGCATTCAAGTGTTTCTCAGCTGAGAGAGCTATAAAGATAAGGCAAAACCAGACAGCACTGAACAGGATCACAGGTTATACCATGCATCTTAACATGGATAACCTTTCTTTTAGGTTAGCTCTAGTCTGGTTGTGTGGCTATCAATCTGGAACATTTGTTCTTATTAGGAGGGTAAATCATCAATATTTGAATATTTCAATATTTGGGATAGGCTTGTAAAGGCTCCAGGGCCATTAGCCTAGTATACACCTATGAACATAGTTTTCTGTGTTATTATTAAATTAATAGGTTTTAGGGGGTAGTGTGTGCGTGTGTGTCTGTTTTTGTTTAAGGGTTTTCAATGAAACAAAAAGTTCTGTAAGATGTAACACAGGCTCAGATGGAGATGACAAGAAACAACTGTATAAGAGATTAACCTGCAAAATAGTACATGCATGTAATACAAAAGCTGAAACTAGGCATTTAACAAAAAAGATGTACATAAAAGATGCAATAATAATCTCTCAAGAATAAGATGCTTTCTATAATGTTTCAAATGTTAATGGTCAAACAGATAAACACAAAAAAGAAAGAGTAGTAAACTATATTAAAAATGTAGAGTGCAAATAGCTAGAGGAGACGGACTTGGGGAAATACTGAACATCTGAATTTGATAAAGAAGGTTTTCAGGATGGTTATTCGCGAAATAGCTGCGGCAAAGGAAGAGAGTAGTACTTATATCAATTGCAAGAGGAGCTCCAATAGTAACAGAAGAGGATAAAAAGGCAATAATGGTAGATTTGTAGTACTAATGGGTTAATGGCAAAGGAGGAGGATTACAATGGCATGTATTTATAAGGGCCAAAACATCAAAAATATACTTGAATTGGTTAGATATGAGGATTTTTTTGGTCATAGAAGGAAAGGCACTTTCAAATGTGGAGCCTGCAACCAATGTACTTTTATTTCTAATAAAGAACCGGTTGTTTTATCATGCAGACAAAAAACCCTATCAGCTAAAACCTGTACTAACTGTAATTCCCAGGGCCTGGTTTATCTTATTACCTGTGACAGTTGTGATAGTTTCTACGTTGGTAAAACCGAGAGACAGCTCAAAAGTAGAATATACGAACACATGAATGATGTTAGTAAATGTACCATTAACAATGCATTGTACAAACATTCTTTATCATGTACCAACGCTAAATTTTCTTTTTTTGTGTTAGAAACTGTACCTAAGGAACTGAGGGGGGGCCTGGGAGTATAGGCTGGAATACAAAGAGACATATTGGCAGTTATTCTTGGAATCTAATAACCCCCCTGGTCTCAATGACCATATTTCTTTGGCCCCTTTACTTAAACTGAGAGCAGCAAAATTATAACTCTATACATACATACATATACCCCTACATTTTGATTTTTTATTTATTTAACATGTTTTTTGATTCATTGTTTAACCACAATTGTTTATTTAATACCCTTTACAATCAATACTTGATTATTTTAAATATATATTATCCATTTCCATTAGTTATTGATATTCAATCTGCTTATTTTCCTGTTTTTTTATATGACAGTATACTACTGTCTTGATGTATTACTGCAGATAATTACAATGTTTTTCAGGATAAGAATTTCATTTTCATTATATGCATGTTTTTATCCCAGGCATTTTAGTATGTTTTTTACTCTTTTCTCTTTTAATTCATTGATTGTTAATTAATGTATTTAATTGCTGAATGTATAATTTATCTCAATGAAATGGTACCTTGTAGATTGTTCTGAGGAAGTCTGAGGGTTACTTAGACGAAAACGCTTGTATCATTCCCTCTGTGGCGTTAAAATAAATCTGTTTTTTTACCAGCTACTAGTTGTGCCATTCGCTGTCCAGATTTTGGATTATTGGTTTTGTTTTTCTGGACTGAGACTCTTTTTGTGGCTTTTGGTTTTTATGGAGTCTTCTGAAGGGCATTCTACTACTAACCACCCACCGGATACCCAGATGGGATGTGAGGTCGGTGAATTTTGTAAACTTGTTGGTCAACTTTCACAGCTTCTTGACTTATTAACTCCATTAAGTCAAGGTCTCATTTCATTTTATCACAATGCCAGCTTATCTGAAAACCAGGAAGCCTTAATGGGTCCTGGGAGCCGTACTCATCTGAATGTGATGTCGTTATCACAGGGCGCGAATGAGCAGGTGCAAGGTTCCGACAACCAGACATTCAGTTCTATTCCTGTACTTCTTGCTTCAAACAATGCTTCCGATCCACGGGCAGAAGGGGCGACTGGAGTATCACTGGCTTCCGGGAACTTAAAGTTTAAACAGTGGTTACAAGACAAACCACTTTTTTGTAAACCCTCATCTACTTTTCCTAATACGGAGTCTACGGACACTTATATAGAATCCCTCAACAAGCTACACAACTCGCTTAGCAGGTACAAATCTCTCAGTATTGACAATTCATATTTAAATGAGTGTATTAGGTTACGTAATTTACCCAAGGGACTCAGGATATTCAAATACTCGAATAATGTTATTACTGGGAGCGAATTTCATAACGAACTGTTACGTATTTTCGACAACTGTGGACTTGATATTCTTAAAGTGATTGTGAACAACAATAACCGTGAAATGGACTTGTTGCAAAAAGATATTGATGTGTATAATACACGTGTTACCAATGATTTGTTGTTTTCTGTCCAGTCTGAAAAAAATAAATATTTAAATTTGAAAGTTCAGATTGATGAGAAATGTGATGAACTGTTAAACAGAAAATACAAAAAATTAGATATTGATACTAGGAAATACAAGGATGGCAAACAGTATCCCTTGCCTAAAACGTCTTATCACTCACCTGACTCTGAACATGTACATCAACAGTTTAATTTTAATGATGACCATTTCTTTGTTGACAATACTTCCAATTCACTTAACAACAATTCTGCCCATGGCTATGAAGATGTTGGTCCACAGAGATCTGACAGACTTCGTACTAAAAATAATAATAATACCAATTTTTACAGGGGGTCATACCTCCAGAAGAGGGGAGGGACCAGGGAGAATTCTCATCAGAATTATACGTAATGGATGCTACAAATTAATCAGGAAGCATCACATTTGATTAGTTAAAGCAGGGTTACACATTTTCAATTACAGTGGCCTTGAGATTACCAATGTTTTTTTTAATTTATTCATCAAAGGTTTTAAATTTGTGCCTACTATCAAAAGTACAATACCTCAAGTTTTGTTAGATCTAAAAATGTTCATCAGACATTTGAACTTATTGAACATTTTTGGTGACACTTCTGCTGTGGCGGATTCTATTTTTTCCAAAAAGCCTAGCACTTTCAATCCCCCTCTTCATCCAAAACTTAAACATTTGGAAAACGTTATTGAAACTGAGATACGTAAGAGTTCTCAATCTTTTAAAACTATCTCTAATCTTAATGACAAGGACCAAGAATTATTGGACACCTTACGGTCCAACCTGAATATTCGAGTTATGGAACCTGATAAGGGTGTGTGTGTGTGTGTGTGTGTGTGTGTGTGTGTGTGTGTGGGGGGGGGGGGGTATGGTCATCATGGACAAAATTTTATATGATAGTAAAATGCACATTCTTCTCCATGATGATTCCAGATATACAAAAGTGTCCATAAATGAAATCAATATTTCATACAAAAAGACTGATTTTAGCATTAAAAGATTTGTTTGATCAGGGTATCATTAATTATGACACCTACCAATTTCTGCAACAATCTCACCCTCGGGTATCCTCTATTTTCAGGATACCCAAAGTTCACAAATGTGTCAATGACCCCCCCCACTTAGACCTATTGTGGCTTCAGAGGGATCTAAAATTTCCCCTATAGCTAAATTTTTAGATTGGCAACTAAAAACATTGTGGGGTGATGAACTTCACACATTCTCAAAGACCCTTGGGAATTACTCAGCAAAGTCAAGACTGAACAATTTCTACCCAATCTTTTATTCACCACCACAGATGTGGTGGATTTATTTTCTGTGATTCCTCATGATTTAGGCTTGACCTGGCTAGAGGAAGCCTTACGATCTAGACCAGGGGTAACTGAGAATTATATATTTTTGTGTAATGAACTGGCAGAACTTGTCTTGAAAAACAACTTTTTATTTTTTGAGGGTGAATTTTATCGCCAGGAATCTGGAGTAGCTATGGGGGCCAGTTGTGCTCCCACTTTTGCAGACATCACTGCATCTGTATGGGAACACAAATTTGTTCACAATTGTGCCTATTCCCAATACTGAAATTTTTACTCTAGGTTCCTATACAATATCTGTATTTTTTGGTTGGGTGGCCATGTCCTTTTGCATGAATTCATCTCTTACCTTAACCAAACTACTGATTGTTTTAGGTTCACTTATCAAACTGACGTTAACAGTCTTCATTATTTAGATGTGCCACTACATAAAATCAACAATTGTTTTAAATCTACTGTATTTAGAAAGCCAACCTTTTCTAACACCTATATTAGTTTTAACAGTACGCACCCATTCTATCAGAAAAAAGGTATTCTCAAAGGACAATTTGTGCGTATTTGTCGTATGACTTCTGATGACTGACTACCCTTCTGAATGTGCAGTGCTAAAACATATGTTTCTTGAACGAGGCTACCCCACCGAACTTATTAATTCTATTCAGGCAGAGGTTACACAAGGAAGAAACAACATCTACAGTCCTATTTTAGGTATGGGAGATGGTTTCTCCAATAAAAATGGTTTGAAGACTTCCAGTGAGAGTGGTTACAATACAGCATTTGTCACTAACGTTAGTGTCAATGCACATCAAATTAAGAACATTGTGTTGAGACAATGGGATAGGTTCTCAGACATTACAGATTTACCCAATCTAAAAGGCAAACCTATCAGAATGGTGTTTAGGAAGGGCCAAAACATCAAAAATATACTTGAATTGGTTAGATATGAGGACTTTTTTTGTTCATAGAAGGAAAGGCACTTTCAAATGTGGAGCCTGCAACCAATGTTCTTTTATTTCTAATAAAGAACAGGTTGTTCTATCATGCAGACAAAAAACCCTATCAGCCAAAAACCTATACTAACTGTAATTCCCAGGGCCTGGTTTATCTTGTTACCTGTGACAGTTGTGATAGTTTCTACGTCGGTAAAACGAGAGACAGCTCAAACGTAGAATGTACGAACACATGAATGATGTTAGTAAATGTAACATTAACAATGCATTGTACAAACATTCTTTATCATGTACCAATGCTAAATTTTCTTTTTTTGTGTTAGAAACTGTTCCTAAGGAACTGAGAGGGGGGCCCTGGGAGTATAGGCTGGAATACAGAGAGACATATTGGCAGTTATTCTTGGAATCTAATAAACCCCCTGGTCTCAACGACCATATTTCTTTGGCCCCTTTACTTAAACTGAGGGCAGCAAAATTATAACTCTATACATACATACATATACCCCTACATTTTGATTTTTTATATATTTAACATGTTTTTTGATTCATTGTTTAACCACAATTGTTTATTTAATACCCTTTACAATCAATACTTGATTATTTTAAATATATATTATCTAATTCAATTAGTTATTGATATTCAATCTGTTTATTTTCCTGTTTTTTATATGACAGTATACAAGTGTCTTGATGTATTAGTGCAGATAATTACAAGATTTTCAGGATAAGAATTTCATTTTCATTATATACATGTTTTTATCCCAGGCATTTTAGTACGTTTTTTATTCTTGTCTCTTTAATTCATTGATAATTAATTTATTTAATTGCTGAATGTATAAATTATCTCAATGAAATGGCGCCTTGTTGATTGTTCTGAAGAAGTCTGACGGTTACTTAGACGAAAACGCTTGTATCATTCCCTTTGTGGCGTTAAAATAAATCTGTTTTTTTTACCAGCTACTAGTTGTGCCGTTCGCTGTCCAGATTTTGGATTATATGTATTTATATTTCACCAAAAACTGCTATAACGGAGCTTAAGAAAATTCTGAGAGAAATAATCAGCTTTCAGCAAGGAATATTACTTATAGGCAGGGACTGGAATTTGATTTGCAATGGGGGGGGGGGGGCAGAAGGGAAAATATAACAGAGGATGGTAGACTTTTAAAGAAATTTATGAAAATATTTGGCGTAGAAGAGTTGAATTCAGTACTAGGAGTTTGGAGTGAATTTACATATTACTCCACAAGATAGAAAGCTGGCTGTTAAGCAACTGTTTTTGATAACTCTAGAGCACAAAAACTTTTAGCATAACGACTCAGGCAACAGAAAGTAGAAAGGGCTGACACCAAGCTTAGGGAGCCTACAACAAGGAAGATAAGGGATCCTGTAGCAGTATTAGAAATTTTATGAAAGTCTGTATAAAGCAGAGAAGTATGGAAATCAGGAAAAGGTACAAAAGGAAATGTTTATGGAAGAACTGTATATGCCAATGCTAGAGGGAGAAGAGGCTCAATTACTAACAGGAAAGGAGGAGATGAGATAAAAATGGCAATGTACAACTAATCTACAGGAAAGTCTCCAGGAAGAGATGGCATTCCTGTGGAAGTTTGAAAGCCAGGAGGGAAAACTGATAAAGATCTTGAAGGTTTTGTTTAACAGTATTTTAAGAGAAGAAGTACCACTATCCTGGAAGACAGCAGTGGTATTTGTAATACCTAAAGAGGGTAAAGATCCATCAGATCCAGCTTCATATAGACCCATTTCAATATTAAAGGAAAACTCCACCCTAGAACTAAAAATATCTGTTTTTTTTCACTCTTTGTTTACTGGCCTAATTTAACACCTCAAAATCACTCTAAGTGCTTTATTTGTAATTTTAGCTCTTTTTCCACAACATGGCTACCAATGGGGCTTGTTGTACCAAAATGGTCTTGTTCTACCTTAACCCTTTCTCTTTTCCACAATGCTTTGTATGACTCAGGCCAGACATAAGGAAGTAACTGTGAATTCCCATGCCATTGACATATAATGGGATTTGTGTGAGTCACTGTTATCTTCTTTACCTTCTGTAAAGCAACTGCTTCTTTTTTGTCTCTAATCACCCTCATTTATATTTGGCTCAGAACTTGTTTTAACACTGTACTTAGAAGTTATCCAGCTGCAGCCAGAAAAGTAGTTAAATTGCAGACCTTTGTTTAGTTTTTTTTGTAGTTCAAAAGGAATTGACAGTCCCCCTCCCCTCACACTACTGCAGAGGTGTTAAAAGTGTCACTGTACTGAGAGACCCTGCAGAATCAATTCCTCTTGGACTACAAAAGAAAACTAGAGAAGGAACAGGAAGATGCCAAGAACATATTTGACTTCAGATTAGAGATCGCCTTCCCTATCAAGAATTGATATCAGAGTATAAGCAAAGAGAAAGAAATAGGGGATTCCTAAATGAAAGACCAGCACTGGTAGTGTTTTTAGTAGAATCTAGAAAGTACAGTTGTGTACATTTACCATAAATGTAGATGTTTGAGTGTAGTCACTGTTGCAGTCATCACACTTGGGTTATCCTGCCAGGGGTAGCCCTCAGTTGGCCCGAATAACAGAGGCTTAGTATTTCTGCATCAGTTGCTGTCACTCCAGGACTGACGTCAGGTTGTCAGTGGTATAAAAACAGGCAGCTGACGCCATTAAATCAGTTTTTCTTGCCCCAAATGTCAGGAGCCCCCAAAAGGGAGCTAAGGTATGGTGGAAAAACACCATCAGTAGAAAGTAAATGCTCAGAAGGCCAGCACCTGTAAGACTATAGAGATTAAGTGACCCAAAAAGACATCTTCATAAATGTGGTTAGCTCTGCCTCTCACTGATACACAAGGTCCACCACTGAGGCTTCAAATGCAGAAGGAGAAAGATACCAGTACTCTAACATCACCTGCCATAGAAGCAGGGTTAGGTACAGCATCTACTATGATGGGGGGGGGGGGTATGCATGCAAAGAAAAAACAAGCAAGTTGTCACAGTTCTGAGGGATGGAGGTTGATGTAAGAAAACTGATCATCCCTCTGACAAGAACAAACAACAGTCTGCACTACCCAGAGGGAGGCACAGTCTGAGTCTTCCCTTCACTTTTGAGATGCAGAAAGGGGGAAAACCATTAGAACATGGCGGGAGTGGAGGTTGGCTAAAAAATCACACC
Source organism: Protopterus annectens (assembly GCF_019279795.1). Taxonomy (NCBI): domain Eukaryota; kingdom Metazoa; phylum Chordata; order Ceratodontiformes; family Protopteridae; genus Protopterus; species Protopterus annectens. Next base: position 898,599,172 of record NC_056746.1, read on the forward strand.
TTCTGCTAATCCCTTGATGATAACTTTCCAATGGAGTGTTTGTTTATGTTCACCAGGGTACAGCACTGATCACACAAGACCAACTTCCATCACAGCTCTTCACTCCCAACCTAAGGCAGACTTGGTCACAGACAGAGCAAGAACTATAACTCTTAACAGAGCTCAGCCAACCCAGGAGAAGAAGTGGGTAGAGGACTCTCAATGCAAGAGGGGGCCTCTTTCTTCTCCTGGAATAGTGAGAATCCAAATGGCAGGGGAAGGTACTCTACAAGGCAGAAAAAGTTTGCCCCCTACCAAGGAAGGAATCAAGAAAGGACTACATCCCTTCGCAGAAACACCCCTGTCAAAAGACATATCCAACATAAATAAAATGTGAACTGCAGGTACACAGCTGTGCTTGTCATATTAGCCAAGGCATTCCACTGTAGACATCAGACAATGCCTATCCAACAAGCTACATGAGTAGAGTTACAGTCTTATGTGTAGTAGGTCCTGGGTTCGAGTCCACAACAGACAGAATACATCTATAAATGAATGTACTATTTAAGCAAGAGTTGTGTAGCATGGCAGGTTAATGCACTGGTATGCAGGTTCTAAACATAGGATAGGTGTTTATTTTATTTATTATTTATTTATTTTTTATTTAACATTTGTTTATAGGGAAAGTCCGACTTGGAATGAAGCCAAATTTCTGAGGAGGCCCAGGGAGAAATGCTCCAGACGTATGTCTTTGAAACGTGGGAGGAAACCAGAGCACCCAGAGGAAACCCACACGAATGCAGGGAAGACATGCAGACTCTGCACAGAAGGCAGGCCAGCCGGGAATCGAACCAAATAACCTCTTGCTGTGAGGTGACAACGCTACTGCTGCACCACTGCACCGTCTTCAGACTTGTTCATACTGAGCTGAATGGAAGAGGGGCACAGCCACAACTTTGTGCTGAGATTTCAGATGACTAGAGGCTTCTGAGGGTTCCAGCCATGGTGGTACAGTGGTAGCGTTGTTGCCTCACAGCAAGAGGTTCTCCTGTTCGATTCTCGGCTGGAGTGCCTTCTGTGTGGAGTCTGCATGTCCTCCCCACAGTCAAGTGGCTTCCGGAAGACATGCAGACTCCGTACAGAAGGCACACCAGCCGAGAATCGAACCAAATAACCTCTTGCTGTGAGGCGACAACGCTACCACTGCGCCGTCTTCAGACTTGTTCATACTGAGCTGAACGGAAGAGGGGCACAGCCACAACTCTGTGCTGAGATTTCAGATGACTACAGGCTTCTGAGAGTTCCAGGCACGGTGGTACAGTGGGAACATTGTTGCCTCACAGCAAGAGGTTCTCCTGTTCGATTCTCGGCCGGAGTGCCTTCTGTGTGGAGTCTGCATGTCCTCCCCGCGGTCGAGTGGCCTCCGAAAGACATACTTGAATGGGCGTGCCTTTGCTGAAGGTTGGGCGTCGGGCTGGCAACTCGGCATCATAAAAATAATCCACTGCCAATCATTAGCAGACCAGAGTTCCGCTGTGGCGACCCCTAACCGGGAAAAGTCAAAAAGACGAACAGAGGCTTCTGAGGGACTTAAAAAAAACATAAGTTGCTCGTTTTCTTGCTTATTTTTCCATTTATTGCTTATTCTTACCATTTATCACACTTTTTATTGTCTGCTGCCAACTTTTTACTGTACTTAATTACTATAAACAAACTGTGCTGTTGTACTGCAAATGTCTGCCTTAATGGGCATGTTAAACCATTTGAGTTGCTGTGTTCACTGTATGCAAAGCTTTTTTAGCCATTTTCACTGTTTAAAAGGTATTAACTGGAAATTTCCTCCCTTTAAGCATCTGTTTGTTCTGATTTTCCTTCCAAGAAGTATATCATACAACTGATTTGCTTGTAGTTAAAAGCATTCTCTAGAGTCTCCTTGCTCTTTTTGTTTAAAACTTTTATTTAGTGTCTCACTGCTGTTTTCCTGCTGTGGTAAAACATTTCTGTAGTGTTTTCTGCCTAAAATTGTGTAGCTGGTAGCTGCAGCATAGTCCAGACTCAGGGTTGCTGTTTCTGGGCCTGGTTGTTTGTTTGTAGTGGCTGTTTGTTCTGAGGCCATATTGAATAAGAAAGAGCCCTTATGCACTCTAGTGAGAGGATTGTGCTGATTGGTCCATGGCTGGTAAAGACTGGCTGGTTTAGGGTTGTAGTAAGCACCTTATTGGTTCTTTTGAGCTTTTTTTAAAGTTGTTTTAGGTTTTAACCTTCTGGTATTTAACCCCCTACCCTTGAGTGGGTTTCTGCTTGTTCATAATGAGCTGAATGGAAGAGGGGCACAGCCACAACTCTTTGCTGATATTTCAGAGGACTAGAGGCTTCAGAGCTTCTTAAAAACCATAAGTTCCCTGTTCTCTTGCTTATATTTTTATTTACTGCTTATTCTTACCATTTATTGCTAACTTTGCTACTGTATTTTATTACTATAAACAAACAGCACTGTTATACTGCAACAGTCTGGCTTACTGGGCCTGTTAAATCATTTTAGTTACTGTTTTCAATGTTTGTAAAGCTTTTTTAGCCATTTTCACTGTTTGAAAGTAATTAACTGGAAATGTTCTCCATTTGTTAAACATCTGTTTGTTCTGACCTCCCTGCCAAGAACTGTATCATACAACTGATTTGTTTGTAGTTAAAAGCATTCTCTAGAGTCTCCTTGCTCTTTTTGGTTTAAAACTTTTATTTAGTATCTCACTGCTGTTTCTCTGCCATGGTAAACATTGCTGTAGTGTTTTCTGCCTAAAATAGTGTAGCTAGTAGCTGTAGCATAGTCCAGACTCAGGGTTGCTGTTTCTGGGCCTGTTTGTAGTGGCTGTTTGTTCCACGTCATCCTGGATTAGAAAGGGCCTTTCTGCACTCTAGTGAGAGGAATGTGCTGATTGGTCCCTGGATGGTAAAAGCTGATTCATCGAAGGATTGGAGTAAGCACCTTATTGGGTTTTTTTAGCTGGTTTAAAAGTTGTTTCAGGTTTTAATCTTCTGGCATTTAACCCCCACCCCTTGAGTGGGTTTCTGCTTGTTTGCTCATTGCCCAGCACCACAGACTGTTGTGCAATTGTGCACCACAGCTGGATAGATAATTCTGACAATTTTTTCCTTAGATACTGCTGTATCCCAACAGTGTAGTTCCTCATCTTTAGCACATTTCCGGGCAAAGAGAATAGATTTCTGTGTTACTAGAATCTTCTATTTATTGTGGTATTTATATCACATGCTTGAGCTAGTTTGGGCTTGTTTGTACATCACGCACCACAGCTGCACTGTTTTAACCCACTGTGAGGTATTCCAGCTGCAAATTTTCCCTTAGTAGCACATATGTGATCATCTAGTAGTACTCCTCTTGACCTACCACTCTTCCCCACCTTGGCTCTCTCTGGCCTGTCTCCCTCAGATTCTGACTAATATGGATGGACAATTCCCTAGGGTTTCTCCTGCCAGTCTGGTTGATATAGGCATCCTGAGAAATGTAGCAAATGACTCATGTACATGGACAACCTTCTGCTACTACTACCTAGGAACACAATTTGTGAGAGATGCAATTACATTAAGAACCTAGAATCTATGGTCTCTCCCTCACAAGCCAGTATATCTTGCACTGAGAATGTCATCAACACAGACACCACACCTCAAACACCACCCACACCTACACAACACACATGCACATATGTGGAGGTCCTCAACGAAAACATACCCAAACAAAAGAGACCTCTGAGGCAAAAACACACGCAAACTCCACTGCACACCACACCACACACACAGTGTCTCATAGTACTAAGGCCTAAACATAAACCCAACATATTAGTCATAGGAGACTCCATTGTGAGACACACAGATGTACCCCTCACTAGGCTGGATAAGGAGAAAGTCAAGGTTAGTTGTTTGTCTGGTGCCAGAATCCACCATATCACCCATGCACTCAAGTCTCTCAACAACAGGTACTGTTATGACTCTGTCAAAGTCCATGTTGGTGTGAATAGCTTGACATGTACCTCCCTGGACTATATGAAGATAGACATGACTGAGCTTGCTGAATGTGTGTCCCAAGGCAGGTATGTTCCTAGCCTTAAACAGCATTCTACAGTCACCCAGAATGACACTGGAATACAAAGAATGACTGACTATTACAACTAGCTTAGTTTCTGGTGTCATTCCAAAGGAATCCAGTACTTGACAGCCTGGGAAGACATAATCAACAAACCACGATGCTTTTCCAGAGACAGTCTGCATCTGTCTCCCTTGGGCTTCAGGCTTCTGGCAAAGGCTCTTGCTTTCCCCGTAGTGCCTTTTTTAAGGCAATGACATGAGATCAAAACTAACAACACAAAAATTTCATCAAAATGCAAATTAAAGGTCATGCTGCTAAATGCTAGTAGTCTAAACATGAAACTGCAGTCATTGCAACCATTCTTAAATTTGGAAGATGCTGACATTTATGCAGTCACAGAAACCTGGTTCAAAGCTGCAAAGAGCACCCCAGCCATACCAGGTTACACATCCTATCATACATTCAGACCTCAAACCATTGGCAGCAAAGCAAAACAAAGTGGAGTTGCAATACATATTAAAGACACACACCTCCAGGATGGTCAAACACTGTGACATACAGAAGACACTCCAGGTGTAATTAACCACTGACAAGACCCCTATTCAAATCATAGATAGCTACAGGCCCCCAACGTTGACTCAAGATGCCCACTCCACCTATCTGGACCTCTTCAAATCTATTAAGATTAACTCTTTACCCTGATCCAGCGCGACTTTAACTACCTAACCACAGACTGAATGAACTACTCATGCCAAAACAAAAATGCCCATAGATTCCTTGATTTTGCCAATGCAAATGCCTTGGACGAGCTGGATGATACTCACACAGGAGGTGATAACATCTTGGAGTTGGTATTAACCAACATGAGTAACCACTGCAGCATCCCTACAGTGTCATCCTCCCTGGTAAGATCCAACCACAAAGCTGTCGCTTTCAAAGTCACCATCGCCCCCAACCCCAGCCCAGCTAGGTTCAAACAAAAAAAACTTCTCCAAAGCTGATTATAACCTCCTGAGGGAAGGTATAAAGAGTTTCACAGCCATCTCCCCCTCCAAAGGAACTGGCACATATGTCCAAACCTTCATCAAAGTACTATACAAACATTTATAGCTGCACAGAATCAGAAATACCTGACAGGACAAAATTCTCCTCCTCAAGGAAGAGTAAACCTGTCTGGTGGACATCTGCAATAAATAAACTCTATAATAATAGGGAAAAAAAACTGCTGTCCAGAAGAAGGAGCAGGGGCCTAATTGGAAGCAATCTCTCCTTAGCTTGAATAAGCAAATAAGAGCACTAGTGAAATCTTCCAAAGCAAGCAGAGTCCAAACTGGCCACATCTACTAAAGACAATCATAAAGACTTCTTCACATATGTCTGCAATCTCAAAGGAAGCAGTCAAATCTGCTCAGAACTGATGGTCAGGACACCGCATACACAAACACCTTAGATATAGCCAACCTACTGGCAGACAGGTTCAGTGAAAATTTAACCCCTCTGTCCCCCATCAGTAAATCAGGACACCCCCAGCACCTGGCCCCCTCCCCTTATCTCCAGGGAGCAAGTCATCACTGCCCTCTCAAAGGCAAAAAATACAGCCTCTATGGGACCCGATTACATCCCAGGCTGCATCCTACATGAACTCAATAAGGAATTTGCAGCACCATTAGGCACCCTGTTCAACCAAAGCCTAAGTACCAGCTTCATCCCAGCCAAGTGGAGGACAGCCACTGTCATCCCTTTGCACAAAGGTGGAACGTCCACAGATCCAGGAAATTATAGAGCTATCAGCTTAACTAGCCTGATCTGCAAAGCTATGGAAAGGATTATCATGGACCTCATTAACAAGGACACTGGCAACCTCCAAACACTCGATCCCACACAGTTGGTTTAGTCAAGGGAAGCTCATGATTATTAAATTTGGTTGACTTCTTTGAGACAGTCACCTAAGCCATGGATGAGGGGAAGATGGCGCACACCGCCTATCTTGACCTGGCCAAAGCCTTCAATACTATTCCCCACTCAGGTATAATAGATAACCTCTCTCAACTAGGCATCAATCTGTATGTTTCCAGATGAGAAGCAAACTGGCTCACTGATGGAACCCTACCTAGTCAAAATAGGGTTAAGCCACCTCAAGCAGTAGACCTGTAATGAGCGGTATTCCCCAGGGATCAGTCTTGTGGCCTCTATTGTTTGGGATATACTTTTCTGAGGTGCAGGCCAAAACCAGTGGGATGTGGCTGACCAAGTTTGCAGATGACTGCAAGATGGGCACTGTCATCAATTCCCATAGTGATGTGGACATCCTTCAAGAATGTCTCACCCAAAGAAATGACTGGTACCAGAAACATGGCCTCAAAATGAATGGCAAAAAATGCATTATCATCCCCTATGGGGAGAGTGACACCTCTAAAAATTATCATATTAATAACAAGATCCTAAGCACGCAATCAGTCATAAGGGACTTGGGCACCCAGGCTGATTGCAAACTGTCTTTTGACCACCATATTGCCTCTGTTGTATAGAAAGCTTTCTACATGGCCCACCTCATTAGTAAGAGTATCTCATCCAGAGACAAAGAGGCCATAATATCCCTGTATTATTCCTTTATAAGACCCATTATTGAGTACATTGCACCTTTCGGCATGTACCTCACAAAGCACATGCGGCAGCTGGAGAGACCACAGAGGTTCCTCACCAGGGGAATCTAGGGCCCCAAATACCTACTCTACATAGATAGGCTAAAAGCCCTGTCCATCTACTCAGTCTCATACAGACCCCTCAGAAGTGACCTCTGTCTGGCATACAAAGCAATCTCAGACCCCGCCTTGTTGGGACTGCTGCATATCCGCAAGTTAAACTCCACTCGAGTAACCCACATGCGTGACCTCAACCTAGTCTGTGACATCAACATGACTTGTTGGCGGGACAGATGTGTATCCCAGAGACTCCCCTTTATGTGGAAAAGACTCCCTCTCCACGTCAAATAGCGTACCTCATTAACTCTTTTTAAGTGCACCCTGGATAACTGGATGGGGAACAGAAAATACACCACTGGGATTCCACCTCTGTCCCTGCCAAATAGAGGCATCAGGTGCTGACCTGTTGGAACATGGGCTAAATTCTTGTCTAGGCTTGTAAGGGCCTCATGGCCAATAGCCTAGTAATTTCCTATGATCCTAGTCAACTTCTACAGTACTGTAACTTCTATAAGCGCATACACCAAGTGTGGGCCCTGCTCCATTCCACTACCCTACCTCCAATTCCCACCCAGCATTACTATGTCTATATTTTACTACCCATCACACTCAATCAGAAATACTAGCCCCCTCCCATCCAACTTGCACATGTAGCCCTTAAAATTTGATCATTTAGCTCCCTACTTCTCATCACTCCCAGCTGTAGCTCAACCTTTCATCCCTAGTTTCTTGTTACTTCCAGTGCATATATAACCAGTACCTGTTATCACACACTTGCGTATTTTCTATCTATTCCATCATCAAACATATATTACTTATACAACCCACAATTTCTCTCCCAAACTACTTACCCTACATCTATCACTCCCAAATTAGATAACAATATCATTATAAATTGCTTAACTATAGGCTTGAGTCTACTACTGTTATGCCCAAGCCATGTCACCTCTTACAAATTCACACTGTCATCTTCCCAACTAAGTACCTATCAGATAAACCTACCCCACCTAAAGTTAACATCATAACAGCCAACATCTATCAGGGTACAATGCACCTCTGCTTCAAACCTAAATCAATCACTGTACTATCAAGTAAACTTAAAATAACATCCCCTGCTAGAACAACACTAACAAATATCTAAAAACACTAGTCCAACACACATCAATCCTAACCAGTGGTGATATTTACCCAAATCCAGGCCCAACAAAAGTCATCTCAAAAGAAAACAGTCAATAGTAGTGAACAAAATCAAACAGAACCTTATCCAGCTAACAGTAGTCAACTAACTTTTGTTACTCTAAATGCTACAAGTATTTATAATAAAATTACAGAACTCCATTGCTTGGATAGCTGCTCAAAAATCTAGTATCCTAGCCATAACAGAAACATGGCTACATCCAAATATTAGCAACACTGAAATATTACCAGCAAACTATAGCATAATTAGGAGTGACCACACTAAAAGAAAAGGCAGTGGTGTAGCAATAATATACCCAGATTGTCACAACCTAATCCCTTATACCACCCCCCCCATACCACAATTCAATTACACAGAACTTCTTATCACTCTCCTCATACTAAACAAATACAAACAAATCTATATCATTACCTTATACAGTCCCCCGGGCAATAATATCAAGGCATTAGAAGGCACTCTACACTGGACCTTAACTTCCGTCCCTCATGAAACAGTCATACTAGGAGATGTTAATATTAATTGTGTTGATCTTTATCTACCTCCCCTAAATATAGCATAAATCTTTGTGGATGCAAACAGTTGCTACGAACTCCAACCTACTCCAACATACTTTAGCAAAAACTCAAATTCCATACAAGACTGGATCTTGGCATCAGATCCTGCTAAATTTACTTCGTCTGGCACCCTATCAAATCCCCCTCAGTGATCATCTCCCTGTCACATAAAAAATCATCCAAAACAGCAAACTATAAAAAATTCATAACACAAAAAATTTTAACCCTCAGACATTCAACAATACCCTCTTTTCAATAAAGTGGAATATACTAAGAAATGTCCCACTAGATGAAGCTGAGTAATTTAACTCAATGTTTCTTAACACCTTGGGACTTCCAAGATGGATGCACGTTGAATAACAGCTTGTTTCTAGCTCTCCCAGTGTGAAAACAGAAACTCAGAAGAGAAGGCCAGTAGACGTGATTATGGGTAAATTTAAGTAACTGGCTAGTAAGTGCATTGTCTGGATCCAGGAATAAAGAAATATAGAAGACTTGGAAAAAATAAGCTACAAAAAGTGAGGAAGAAACACTGACTGGGCAAAGTTTTTCAGCTGTTCAACAAAAAAGCAATGCAATCTTCAGACATGACTTCCAGTAACCTACAGGAAGATATAAGACAACTCTATACAGACCTGGTTAAAATAAACAAAACACTGATGGAGTATAGCAACACAAACAAAAGGCTGGAAAAAACTTTAAATATATGTTCAGATGAGATGATAAAGCTGCAAAAATCAGAGTTTGACATGAAGATAAAGCTGGCTGCATACGAAACTACTCGGGAAGAGATGTTTCAAAAATAACAGAATTAGAGGACAGAGCAAGTAGGGAAAACCTGAGATTTTCAGCTATACCAGAGAAACTGGAAGGAAGAGACTGCATTAATTTTATGAAAGCACAAATAAGCAGCTGGACTGGTATTCCTTAACCTGAGTTGTTAGTTGAAAGGGGATATTGTGTGTATGCTCCAAACCTAGCTATAAGAAAGCAAACAAGACCTTTAATAGTAAAGAAAGAGTTGATTCTGACAAAACTGTGGCAGAAGGACAAAAGACCAAAAGTGGGAGACAGCAGAGTGTTTGTGGAGAATGATTACTCATTATATACCAGGCAGAAGAGGAGTAAATTCATTCCACCATTCAGGGCATGTTGAGACACAGGAATGAGATTCAAACTGCTGTACCCAAGCTATCTTCAAGGTATTCTTCCCTGGAGGGACAAAATCATTTTTTCATGAAGTGCATACTAAGGAGGAAATGTAAAAGTTTGTCTAACAAAAAGTGAGCTGTGAAACAGGAGATTTGGCTTCCTATTCTTCTGGTAATAAAGACTGTATTGGTGAAACCTTTTCCAGTATTTCAACACAAATGGAGAGAAGGAAGGCAGCACGAGAGTTGATTAAAAGAATCAAGAGTACACTGGAAATGAAGCACAGACAGGATCTGGGTGATGGAGAACTGTAATACAACCAGTAACTTATTGTGGGATTACAATGCAATAATTATAGTTGTGCAATATGACAAAACAAGAAAATCAGAAAATATTGGACTTTTTCAAAATTTGTTGGACTTGTGGTGGACGCTAAAGTATATGCCCTACTTCATGCATCAATGTTCAGAAAAATGCTTTGGTGAGGGGGAAAAGCTAACTATAAGTAAAGAAAATATTTTCTTTTCTTAATAGTACTGCATTTGTGGTGTACTGTGGTTGTGGTGCTGTGGTAGCGTTGTTGCCTCACAGTTAGACGTTGCCTGTTCGATTCTCAGTTAGAGCGTCTTCTGTGTGGCGACATGCATGAATGGGCATTCCTTCACTGAAGGTTGTGCATTAGGCCCGCCAAGCCAGCACATCAAACTCTACTGCCAATCATTAGCGGACCGGAGTTCCGCTGTGGCGACCCCCTAACCGGGAAAAGCCGAAAGACACAAACAAACTGTATTTGTGGTGTATGGTTTTCTTTACATGCTATTTTTAAGGGTAATGGGGATTGTAAACTGGTGCTATTTTTTTTCTTTTTCTCCCCTCTTCTCTCTCTCTTCTTGTGCAGTTTTGAGAAACATAGGCAATGCAATATAAAAAAAGAGCATGGTAAAGTTAAAATTAGTGTGCTTTTTCTCATTCTTGCATAGAGATAGACTGGACTGAGGACCTTGGATCGACTGGCTTTCAGAGACAGCAAGTAAATGAAAAAGAATACTGAATATTATGAGGCTTTTTTCAAGCAAATGGATGTATACTTAGTAGCAATTCTGCAGCTGGTCTTCATGTTTCCATGGAGATACTCTGATAAAGAGATACCGGAGATAGTCTGGTAGAACAGGACTGGCTGAGGGAAAAAGAACAGAGAAATTGGTGAGACATAATATTCTCTGAAAGCAATCAGGAGCTTTCCCAGCTGAGAGAGCTTTAAAGATAAGATAAAGCCAAGTAGACTTGAAGTAAAGTTTTCTCAGTTTTTTTTTTCAAATGCAATGGGACATGAATATAAACAGGTGCTTTGTTTTTCTTTCTTCCCTTTCTTCTTTTTCTTTATCAGTTCTGACAGTTGCAATGTAAAAAAAAAGGAGGAAGAGATGGGGGAGAGAGGAATGGTCGATTTTAGAGAGTATGACAAAAGAAAAATCAGTGTGCTTTTTCCCATGCTTGCATAGGGAAATGATTGGGTTAAGACCATAGGCATTATCCAGCAACAAGTTTATTATAAAGCATGTAAATGAAAAAAAAATACTGAATATTATAAGGCTCTTTTCTGGTAAACAAGGTATCCTTAGCAGTTTTGTGTCTAGTTTGCATGTCACTGGAAGTCAATATGATAAAGAGAAATGGCTTGGAGAAAGTGTTTACTGAATGCATTCAAGTGTTTTCTCAGCTGGGAGAGCAACACAGACAGACAAAATCAAATATCACTTACTAATAGCACAGGCTGTACCATGTGTCTTAGCATAACTAACCTTTCTTTTTTAGTAAACTCTAGCCTGTGTGACTATCAACTTAGAACTTTTGTTCTTATTAGGAAGCAAAAACTTCACTATTTGAAGATGTACATAGTTTTGTGTGTTATTAAGTCGATGGGTTTCAGGGGGGTTGTTTCTTCTGTTTGAGGCTTTCAAAAAAAAAAAGTTATGTAAGATGTGGCATAGGCTCAAATGGATGTGGCAAGAAACAACTGTATAACAGACCAACCTGCCGAACAGTACATGCATGTAACATAAAAGCTGGAACTAGACATTAAACAAAAAACTGACATACATAAAAGGTTGTACTAATAGCTATATAAGAAAAGTATGTTTTTTATAATGTCTTTCCATCCGAATGGTCTTACAGATAAATATAAATATAAAAGTATAGTGAGCTATATTAAAAAAATGTAGACTGAAAATAGCTATGCTACAGGAGACACACCTGGAAAGAACTGAACATGTGAAAAGTGGAATTATCTGGGGCAAAGAAAACGAGGAGTACTTGTATTAATTGCAAGATGAGCTCCAATAGTGATAGAAGAGGGAAAATTGATAATAATATAAGATACATAGAAATAAGGGAATACTGGCTAGGGAGGAGGATTACACTGGCATGCACTTGCATCCCACCCAAAGCTGCTATAATTCTAGGAGAAATAATAAGCTTTCTGCAAGGAATATTACTTATAGGTGGAGACTAGAATTTGGTTTGCAATAGTGAAGATGTGTCTGAGGGGTCTAGAAGTGAAAATGTAACAAAGGAGGGTAGATTTGTGAAGAAATTTATGAAAATGTTTGGCATGGAAGATGTGCATCCAGTGCTAGGAGTTCAGAGTAAATGTACATATGATTCTCCAAGATACAAAAACTGGGCTAGGCTAGATAGAATTTATATCTCCCAGGAACATATGCATTTAATTGAAGGTCTTGAAAAGTACCAAATAACTAATTCAGATCATGCGCCAATAATAACTAAAAAAAAATGCAAGGTAATGAGATAACAGGCAAGAGGGGGCTGGAATTTTTGGAGGAAAATGTCAAAGGAACCAAGGTACTGGGAGCAAATAACTAGAAAGGGAAAGGTAGTAGAATGTGAAAAGGCCAAGAATTTATTTGGACTGCAGGTTAGAGATTGCCTTCCCCATCAAGGACTGATACAGTACATGCAAAAAGAAAGAAATAGGAGGCTCTTAAATGAAAGACCAGCACTGGTAGAGTTTTTAATAGAATCTAGAACAGAAGCTGCAGTTAAAAAAGGAATAATTAGTAGAGCTTATAAAATATTACATGACAACTATAAGACTCAATTACAGGAGCTTCGAAAGGATTGGGAAGAGAGAATGGATAAGCAATTCACAAAGAGACAAAGGGGGTATATATGCGCATCTCCCAAATATGCAACAAAGTCTAGAAGAATTAGGATTTTGTCTAGAAGAGTTGACAAAGGTATTTTTATATCCCAAGTAGACTCCAAAGAATTTTTCCTCAGGTGGATAGCAAATGTTGAAGGTTTGACGGGCAGGAAAGGGGTGGCTGGTAACATATTTTCTGGGAGTGTAGTGAGCTGGCAGACTTTAGAGATTCCCTGCACACTGCTGCATTGGAGATGCTGGATGAGCGGACTGGATTGACTGGGGAGATCCTTTTTTTGAGCTACGTACAGAATCAGAATTGCCTAGACATAGTAAAGCTTTGCTGAGTCTAATTATGGTGGCTGCCAAAAAGCAATTACTAGAAAATGGAAATCAAAATCTAGACCAACTTTATTAGAAGTTGTAAATATAATAACAGAGATAAAGCAACTGGAATTGGGATCTTTAGAAAAGGGAAGGAGCAAACTACATAGGAAAAAAATGGGAATTGTGGAGCAGGAACAAAGTTTAAGAGGCAGGATTTGAATGAACCATATGATGCTTAACTGACAATGACTGGACAGATTATAAGTGATGTACAATGTTTGCAATTAGAGTTGTTTCAATGATGTCTGTGATGTATAATGTTTGCAACTAAAGTGGTGTCAATGTTTGTTTTTCATTTATATAAATGTAAGTTCGCCTATGTCATACTCGATAATTTAATAAAGATGTTTATTGGAAAAAAAATATATTTCTTAACATCTTAAAGAAAATAGCACCCCCCCCCCCAGAAATGAAAGAATAAAAACAAGAATTGCACCCTGGTTAACACTAGAAGACAAACGAAAACTAGAGATAAAGCCTGGAAAAACCGGCAGACAAACAAAACCCTACAAAACCTCCAACAATATAAAAGTATTTGTAACCAAGTCAAAAGACAAATAATTTCTAACAAAAAAACATACTATAGTGAACCCCAAAATAATTGCAAAGCCAATCCCAAGAAATTCTGGTCAACCATCAAGAAAATACTGTGACCAAGTCCAAATACAGGGTCGGGTCTACTTTGAAACATCTAAAACCCATAACATCTAATTTCATAACACTGAGACCAGAACATCTAAAATCCAAAACATCTAAAACTCATAAGATCGAATTTCATAACATCTAACACTACAAATCACAAGAAAATAACATCCCGTCCACATATAACAACACCAAACTACCAAATACACTTTTTAATATGTTTCTGCAGGGGCAAGCCCCCCTACACCCCCCATGAGGGGGGCTCTGCTCCCCCCCCGTAAATTAAATATACCAATTCCAAGATCGCACTACAGTGGAAAGTTAATTTCCTAACTCCATGTGTCAAGCCCCCTGCAGAAACATAGTAAAAAGTGTGTTTGGTAGTTCGGTGTCATTATATGTCATTATACGTGCAGGGGATGTTATTTTCATGGGATTTGTACTGTTAGATGTTATGAAATTCAATGTTATGGGTTTTAGATGTTCTGGTCTCAATATTATGAAATTAGATGTTATGGGTTTTAGATGTTTTGACACTGACACTCATTACCTACTTTGTAGACAGCACAGCATATATTACAAAACATTTTACACTTAGTACTGCAGATCACAAATAACAATCACCTCATCATTTGCAATTCAATCAGTATCTACAGACTATATAAACAGTCTCAAACTAAAAATTTGCTCTGCCTCTGCAGATAATCTACACAGTGAATTCCTTAAGATAACAGCAGGCAACATATGTTACCCAATATGCATACTCATAAATGGATCCATACAGGAGGTTCTGAGAATGCAGTCATGTAAGCCTCCTCAAAACAGTACCAGTGGCCATAGACCTGGAAAAATTATCAACAGAGTCATACACACACACACTGCAAACAATGAATTGTGACCTGTGCAATACAAGAAACCAAGTTATTTAAAGCAGATTTTTTCCTGACAAGGAGCTTCAAATAAAACATTCCTCAAAGGTTCATAAGTAAATACTAGGCTAACAACCACTAAGGGCCTTTATCAGCCTAGCCATGCAACCCAACCCAATTGTGCCCCTATGTATCATGGGGCGTTTATTAGGAAGGGAGCACATTAATAAAGACGTTTCTAGAGGTTATGTGGTGGTATGTTAGCTTTGGCATTACTTTCTGCCTGTGCCTATCAGAGACATGGGAGCCAGACCTAGGGTGAATTTCTGATTTCCCATCCATAAGTGAAGGTCATGCTTAAATAGAGTTAGGAATGAGCTCTGTTTCACATGGTTGGGAAGCTAGTTCCAGAGCATAGGAACCCTCTGAGAGACATAGCTATTTCGCCACAATGTTTTATATATGTCACTAGCAAAACTTAAATCTTTGGATCTAGTGGTTCTGAGGCTGATCATGTTGCGGATGTGCAGAAGGGTCCATCAGAGCTGCATCTGAGTATTTTGTTACACCAGGCATAGATCACCTATGGCTAATTTGTAGGAGGCCAAGTATAGAGACTGGGCTTTAAGGCAATCTATAAAGGATAATGCGTTTATACCCGGAATTCTCCTGGTAAGGAACCTTTGTGGGCATTCCAACTGCTTCATATGTCTGGTCATTTACATGCCAGAGGGGGCATTATATTTGAGGCTGGGTGTGATAAGTGTCGAGTAAAGTGGCACTACAACTTACCTGCAACTGGATGCCATGCCCATGCTTTTAAGATGGTCTGCACAGAATGATTTTCTTACTGCCTTGGGCAAATGTTGGTTAAAGGCCAGATTACTAACTACATATGTTCCCAGATTCTTGACTACCAGGTCAACCCTAAGGGTTTTCCCAAAAGGCACTATAACACATTTCTTGGCATGGAGTTTTAATCCACGACTTTGGCACCAGTCATTTGTGTTAGAATCTATAACAGCTCCCAATTTGTAGTCATCTGTGAACTTGATCAGCCAAAGTTCCTTGACATTAGCCTTTACCTCTGAGAAGTAGATGTCAAATAGCAGCAGTCCCAGCACGAAGCCCTGAGGTACCCCATTAGTGACCAGTCTCCTAGTGGAGGTGGTCTCACCAATTCTGACTTCCTGGGTACTGTCTGTGAACTAGCAAGTTATGTAGAGGTGTATGCACAGTTTGGTTAGTTTGTCAACTACACCCAAGTGGGGTATTGTATCGAACACCTTAGCCAGGACCAGGTAGACAATATGCACCATTTTTCCCTCATCCATTTCCCTGGTGACGTTCTTAAACAAAGCTTCCAGATTTAGCAGGCATGACCTTCCCTTGACAAAGCCAAACTGGACTGGATCCAGTGTCTGAAGGTTGCCTATGTCTTTGTTAACCACATCCATGGTAATTTGTTCCGTGGTTTTGCATATTAGACTAGTCAGACTAATGGGTCTGAAGTTTCCGTGGTCAACTGATAGTCCACCCTTGTTAAATGGGATGATCACTGCAGTCCTTCAGAACGAACTGGCTCCCCACCTAAGCACCATGTTCAATCATAGCCTCACGTCAGGCTTTGTGCCAAATGAATGGTGCACAGCAACAGTTATCCCACTCCACAAAGAGGGAGCCACCATTGAACCCAGGAACTATACGCCCTATTAGCATGACGAGCCTGGTCTGCAAGGCCATGGAATGCATCATCATGGAACTCATAAACAAAGACATTTGTAACCTCCAAACTCTGGACCCCACTCAGTTGGGGTTTGTGAAAGGCAGATCATGCCTCCTGAACCTGACTGACTTCTTTGATGCAGTCACCAAACCTGTACATGAGGTGGTTCACACAGCCTATCATGACCTCGCCAAGGCTTTCAACACCATTCCCCATTCTGGAATTACAGCTAAACTCACTAAACTAGGTGTAAATCCCTACAACACAAGACAGGTTGTCAACTGGCTCACTGACAGAACCCACACTGTAAAAGTTGCAGACTCCAAATCTGACTTCAAACCAGTGACAAGTGGAGTACCACAGGGTTCAGTCCTGGGACCTCTCCTGTTTGGTATCTACTTCTCTGAAGTACAGGCCAACACAGAAGGCCTCTGGCTAATGAAGTTCGCAGATGACTGCAAACTAGGAGCCATAGTCGAGTCCCCAAATGACGTGGATATCCTAAAGAAGAGCCTCACTAAGACAGATGTCTGGTGTCAGAGCCATGGCCTTAAGCTCAATGCCAAAAAGTGCAATGTCGTCCCCTTTGTTAAAAACTCGGTACCCATGAGCTACCACATAGGCGGCAGTCTAATTAATGCCGAATGTGTGATTAGAGACCTTGGGACCCAGGTGGACAGTAGTCTCTCCTTTGATAATCACATCGCCACAGTAGTCAGGAAATCCTTCTACGTGGCACACCTCATCACAAAAGGGTTCTCATCCAGGAAAAAAGAGGTCATTGTTCCACTCTGCTCGACACTCATTAGACACATTATAGAGTACAACACCCCTTTTGGAATGTACCTCACAAGACATCTGCAGCAGCTGGAAAGGCTACAGAAGTACCTCACAAAGAGGATTACTGGCCTCAAACAGATGCCCTACACTGACTGTCTCAAAAAAACTCCAGCTTTACTCCGTAGCATACAACCTACTCCGAGGTGATCTCTGCCTAGCATATAAAGCTATGTCAAACCCAAAGCTGCTGGACATGCTACACCTAAAGAAATCCCAATCCCTCTGAGCTACATGCTTCTAGAGACCTAAACCTTGTCACCACAATAAACAGGACATGCTGTAGAGATAGATTCCTGTCCCAGAGACTTTCCATACTTTGGAACAAATGAGTGGATGGGAAATAGGAAATTCACCCGGGGTGCACTTCTGTGGCTCTGCTCGACAGGGGCACAGGAAAATAACTTTCTTGGGTGGCATAAGCCAGGGAACCTTGTTGGCTAGGCTTACTTAGGCCATTGGGCTGAAAGTCTAGTACCTACCTAGGAACCTATGCACCTCATACTTTCACAATTTGTCAGAACAAGCTAACACACGAGCCTGACAGTTCAAATTTCTAAAAATCAAAGTTGCAGTAGTACACACTTTTTTCCATATTAATGAATACTTTTACCATCCTGATCAGAAAGAGAAGGCTTGGAATTAACTAAGTGCTTGTGATTTTCCAGCAAATCATTGAGGACTGATGCCAGTAAATAACATATATTTGAGTTTCAGAATTCATACCTTTCAGAAAATGAATGCTAATGCAAAACCTTTTAGTAATTAACTTTCTAAGTTTATAAGAACAATATTTAAAAATTGTCTACATTTTTTTTTTACATCTGTTTACCGGGAAAGTCTGACTAGGACTGAGCCCATGGAGAAGTGGTCCAGACACATGTCTTTGGAATCTGGGAGGAAACCCACTCAAACAGAGAGAAGACATACAGACTCTGCATAGAAGGCACCCCAGTCGAAAATCGAACAGGACAACCTCTTGCTGTGAGGCAACAATGCTAACCCCTGAACCACTGCCCTACCCATTGTGGGGCCTCCCCCCCCCCACACTTTTTGGTTTGTCCAGATTTCTTGCGCTTACAGGTTAAGTGGAATGCTGCCGGGTCAGGCTTGGGAATAGTGTATACAAACTTAAAAGACTAAGGAACTCTATACATCTTATCTGCCTTTTTAGGGACAGCTGGCTGACTGTCAGGAAAACTGCAGGAAATAACACACATCCTCTAAAGCATACAGAACAGGAGGAATGGGTGTAGGTTCTGGAAACTCTTTCTGTAACAACTTATAGTATTTTCTGAGAGTCGGGGAACCTCAGTGTTCTTCCACTGAAAACACTGGGACATTCGAGCAATAATCTCAGAGAAAGAGAACCTCCCACAGGCAGAATCAGAAATGGAGCTCTCCTTGGAGTCTGAATCATAAATCTGAGAGAAAAAACCTGTATCCATTCTTGCATCTTCCTATTCAAATTCAGGATCTTGAATCTCTTCAGGAAAAGAGGAATCCCTCTTTCTTTTAATGGAAACTACTTTACAAGAAGGAGCAAAAGCTTGGATTAAATCCTGTGCCAGAGTCAGTAAAATACTATCATCTAAAGAAATTTGGGGAGAAGTAGATACATGCTTAGTTTTCTGCTTCTTTTTGACAGGAAAAATGGGGCCAACCATGTAACTATTGGCAGTAGCTGCTTCCCCAGGGACAGAAACAGCATTCTGACACAGCAGGTAAACCTTTCCTATTCCCTCTCCTAGGACCAACAAGAGTGGCTCTCTCTTGTCCACTGAAGGGACCCCAACAGCTGTAGAGGATGTGGCTAATCCTATTCCTTAGTGGCTGTAGGTACTACACCACAGGAATCCGGGGTAAAAGATGAGTAGTCTGCGGTACAACAAATGGCCACAGCAGTCACCTACCTGCAGCTGAGACAAATTGCTAGCCTGTGGTGGTGATAAAGACTGTGCTTAATTTTTTTCTTTTTGTGGCTGGAAGAAAAAGCATCCATAGGACTGGTAGTTTGCTCCATGGTCAAGACAAAAATGGTTCCTCTTCCATGGGGAAGACGAGCAGCAACTGCAGTTTAACACTACCAGTCCACAAATGTTATTCTTTTGACAGAAAAAAACATAGCAAATAGGACTTTAAAAGACTATGGCAGCCCCACAAAAGAAAAAAAAAATAAACACAATCTCGCCACAGACACAAATATTTTCAGTTACTTCATACTACTTTTAAACTGACAGGAAAAAACGAGTGCTCTGTCTAAAAGTACATTAGTGTTGAGACAGCCCATTAAAACAAAACACTCCTATCTTTAAAAATAACACTTCTGAACACAATCAAGTGTGTTAGCCTTTTCTGTGTTTATTTACTGTATTACTGCATTGTTTAGCCTGTTTTAACCAAAAAAAAAAAAAAAAAAATACTATACTGTGTGCTCGTTTCCTGCCTTTCCTAGCTAGTATAGTCCAGATCCCAGTCTTTGCTGGTTTCAGGACTATTTTCTGTATTCAATGCTATGCAGACCTTGCTGTAGGCCAACTAGGCGGCCACCTAGGGTGCCGCTCTAGCAGGGGTGCTTTTCCAGTATTTATTTTATGTAGGTAGACCAAGATGGGGGCACCGGGTGGTGTGGTGGGGGGCACCGTGGAGCCCTTTTGCCTAGGGCACCAGTTGATCTAAGGCCGCTCCCAGCTTACCAGTGGGAGTGGTGAGCATTGTACTGCCTAACACTAGAGGAGTGGTTTCCAGCTCTCTCCTTTGATAACAACATCGCCACAACACTCAGGAAATTCTTCTATGTGGCACACCTCATCACTAAGGGCTTTTTATCCAGAAAAAAGGAGGTCATTGTCTCACGGTACTCATCCCTCATTAGACACGTTATAGAGTACAACTCCCTGTTTGATATGTACCTCACAAGACATCTGCAACAGCTGGAAAGGCAGCAGAAATACCTCACTAAAAGAATCACAGGCCTAAAGCAGATGCCTTATGCTGACCGTCTACAAAAACTCCAGCTATACTCTGTGGCATATCGTCTAGTCAGAGGCAATCTCTGCTTAACATACAAGGCCATGTCAAACCCTGAGCTGTTGGACATGCTCCACTTAAAGAAATCCCAATCCCTCAGAGCCACACGCTCCAGGGATCTAAATCTTGTCATCGCAATGAACAAAACATGCTGGAGGGATAGGTTCCTGACCCAGAGACTCCCCATACTCTGGAATAGACTGCCCATACATGCCAAGCAGAGTGCCTCCTTGGCCCTCTTCAAAAGGAATCTTGACGATTGGATGGGAGATAGGAAATTCACTCCAGGGATCACGTCAATCAGACAGGGGCTAGATAGGGGTCCAAGGAAGTAAATATTGTGGGAAGATTTATCCAGGGGAATTGCTATGGCTAGAATTGTATAGGCACTAGGGCCGATAGCCTAGTACCAACCTATGAACAGGAAAAGTAATAAAATAATTCCAATACTGAGCCGCTAAGCCAACAAGACATAGTGCACGTGTCTTTTAAAAACCCAAATACACACTTTACTTCAAAAATAATAAAGATTAAGCTCTTTTGTCCATCAAAACATTTGGACTTCATCAGAATCTAAATACAATTAATTAAACATGCTATTTATAGCTAAAGCAATAAACTAATTACATTACATCACACCAGAATTTAAAGATACAGCCGTGAATAAAATAAATCAAGAACGTGGGTACTACAATACTTAAAAAAAAAAAAAATAAAATAAATACTATACCAAATGTATATTAAAACATAATCGATCTACTGTTTAAAACTGGTTGTAATAAAATGCATTCATTAATACCTGGGAAGTTAGAATACTTGACAATACTATTATAAAAGGATTCTAAACCTGTCTCTTTAGGGATAGAAGTAAGTAAATCAACAACATCTATTGTCAAAAAAATAATGTCACTAGACCACAATTCATCTTTCAAACAACTAAGGAAGTCCCATGAATCAATAGCCAGGTGGTCCACTTTAGAATAAAGAGGTTTCAGCCACCTATCAATGAGTACGCCCAGTGGAAATGTTTTTGATTTACTCCCAGGAACAATTGGTCAAAAAGGTGGCGTGTCAATACATTTATGTATCTTTGGGATACTGAAAATGGAAGTAACTACTGGTTTCTTGACAACTAAAAAATTATGTCTCCAGAAATCTTTTGTTCTAATAAGTATTTCTCCAAAAATTAATCTATCCTGTTGTAAGCTATATTTATTTCATTAAGTGATACTCTGAGATATGTGTCATTGTCACTCAAAATATCTAACATTATTTTGTAATACTCAGAAGAATAATGTATTACTATACCACCCCCTTTGTCAGGCTTCATAATACATATAGTGCTATCTGACCTTAATTCTTGTAATACTTCCAACTCACTTTTACTTATATTATGTTTGTACCTCCTTTTTCCACTGTATTTAACCTGCAATTTATATAAGTCAGTGGTGATAGTATCTTCTAAAACAGCTAATGAGGGGTGCAGGGGAGGGTTAGAAGTACTTTCTTGTTTAAAGTAGAGACACTAGTATCCGTTGTTTCTTTATTATCACCCTTAAATAGTAATGCCAAGTTCAATTTCCTGAGGAATAATTTCATTTCTATAAGGGAATCCACCATATCAAACTTCACGATAGGGATAAACTTTAAACCCTCAGAGAACAGGGAAAAATGTTCCTCCTTCACAACATGATTACTATAGTGGTAAATGTTAAAATTGTTGAAGCTGTGAACATTAGTAGACTTAATTATCTGAGGTTCTTCCAGTTTATTTCAAACCTGTCCCTCTTCTGCATTTGTATCTGCCCCAAATCCCACTGATTTTGGTTTCTGTCCCTGAATCCCTGTCCTTTCCCCCATTAAAATTTGAATTTTCACTCACATATCTATTACAACAATATTTCTCACGTCCCCCAGAGACATGTTTATCATTCTTAGTTTGTTCCCACGCATAAACTTTTTAATTCTGATACTGAGTAAAATCTCTGTAATGTTTTTATTCTTCTTTTCAAATATTTTGTAACATTTCTTATCTACTATGTTGAACCGTTTCAGATACAAATCTTCCCATTGCTTAAAAATTAAATCATTACGAATATCCATATTTAATTTTTTAACTTCATTAATTAATGCAATTAACTCGGCATCATTATATTTAATAATTAACTTCATATATTCAGATCCAAACTTATCAAATAGCACTGAAAATTTGTTACGCACTTCATCACAATAATCCAGGCCTAAAGGTGCTTTAAAAAACCTTATAACCTTGTGCAACTATTTGTAATTCTAAGCATTTGTTCAGATAAACATTATTCATCGGTATTTGCTTTACTTTGAATATTTTTTTTTCAAACAAATAAATCAAGTCCTTCAATGTATCACATCTCAAACGGTCAGTATCAATCTCGGTATTACCACGAGCACCATAACCTTTATCAAAATGAAACTTAGTCATTTTGAATAAAATGCTCAAAGTCAACAATTTATTGTATATATCATGGTTATTATGTTCACAGTGCTGCCTGCTACCTCATTTGCTTGTGACATTAATAGACTCACTAGTCTTTCCATTGTTACCTTTAGAATAATGCTTAGTAGCAGCGGCAGCCACATAAGTTTTCTTTGGTACCGTTCCTTTAGGTCTCTCACCACACTTCAAAATATTCCTTAATAGAAGAACTAGAATCATCATCAGCTGAAGTATGGGAAGCTGTCTCAACTTCTCCACCATTTTTATGAATGCCAAGTTTAACACTGCTTCCATTACTGGTGTTTCCTGCAACTGCACTCTCAGGGTTCAAAGTTGGAGATGGAATACGTTTCTGTAATGTAGACAGAGTCTGTTCTGATTGGCTAATAAGTTCTATTAGCCTACTAAGCTCACCTTTTATGATTTGAATCTCTGAATTCATTTAATTGAATTAATCTCTGTGTACCAGTGAAAACAGAAAGAATATCATCCAAGGAGTCCATCCTGCAGGCTGTGCACTAAAGTCCAACAAAATCCAGTAGATAAAAAGTGTAGTGACTCAAAACCACCAAGAAATGAAATTCCAATACTGAGCCACTAGGCCAACAAGACAGAGCACTGTCTCTTTTAAAAACCCAAATACACACTTTATTTAAAAAATAATACAGATTAAGCACTTTCATCCATCAAAAAGCTTGGACTTCATCAGAATCTAAATACAATTGATTAAACACAGTATTTATAGCTAAAGCAATAAACCAATTACATTACATCACACCAGAATTTAAAGATACAGCTGTGAATAAAATAAATCAAGAACCTGGGTACTACAATACTTAAAAAAAAAAAAAAAATGAAATAAATACTGTACCAAATATATATTAAAACGTAGTAGATCTACTGTTTAAATTGGTTGTAATGAAATGCATTCATGAATACCTGGGAAGTTAGAAGCATTAAGTTTAAGTTACCATCTAATCTCCTTATTTTCCAGGAGTAGTTTGTCATCCCCACCCCTTGGGTCATGGCAAATCTGTTCAAGGTGGCAAATTTAAATAGGGAACAACCAGGACTGTTTCTAAAATGTTTAAAGACACCACTTTTGTTATTTTGTTTGTTAATGTGGTATATATGCTCATAAATTCTATTTTAAAGGGCTCTGTCAGTCTTGCCCACATAGAACGCAGGGCAGTCTTGACACTCAGCCAAGTATACCACCTTTTTTAGATGTACAATTGCCTTTCCTAAATAACACCTTTGTTTTAGTAATGTTATATAAAACCAAGTAGCCTACTTCACTAATAAAGGGGCATTGTCTACAAGACACACATTTCTAGTACCTCTGTTCATAGTTCTCTTGTCTTTCTTGACAACCTTCCCATTTTCAAAATTAACCTTCAGGTTAGTTCCTGACTTGTACACATAGGAGGGGCAATTGCCTAATATCTGATAAACATCGGGGTTACCTTTTAATATTCCCCAATTCTTAGTAATTATATTTTGAACGTCATTAGAGTGGGGTCCATACTCCATCACTAACCCTTTTTCTGTACGTATAACATACGTATGCGTACAACATACAATATATTTACAAAAATAACCAATGGCATTTTAGCTCAATTAAAACTGTTACTTTTATTGGTATTGAGTAGGCATTTCAGCTCAATTAAATTTTTTTTTTTATCGGTATTGAGTATAAAATTAGAGGGTACTTTTCTTGCGACTCCCGTCAGGTGGTGTATGTAGCCTGCTGCTCCACATGTCCTGCCCTTTATGTTGGGAAACCGTCTAGGAAAATTAAAGAAAGGATATATGAGCATAGACTGGACATTAAAATGCAAGAGTACTAATGCTTTATATAGGCACTTAGTCGATTGCCCTGAATATGACTTTAGATTTGTCGTGATGGAGCAGGTTAGGGAAGATTTGAGGGGATATGTTACTGGGGAGTATTTAAATAAATGTGACCTAAAATGGCAACTTCTTTTGAATGTTACCAACTGGACCAAGGATTAATGATGCAGTATCTATCAACTGTTTATTAAAATTAAAACACTTGGAAGTTGCATAATTTTATTAAGCCCTATTATTTTTATTTAGCTTTATTTAGGTATAGATTTCTTTAAATGACTTAGTTCTAATTAAAAATTTTAATTGAGCTGAAATGCCACTGGTTGTTTTTGTAAATATATTGTATTGGTTTGATTGGTGTGCTTAGTTCTGAAGAAGTTTCTATGTAAAGAAACAAAAGCACTTAACTCTGTTTTGGATTTTTATTAAAGGAATTTTGGCTATAATCATCTTTGGGATCCTGAGTGAATTTCCACTTGGCTGCTGTTGCATAGTTTCTGTTTTAAGAGGTTCTACAAGGTGCCAGATACCCGTAAGTTGTTAAGTAAATGCCCTTCTTCTGATCTAGCAGTGATTTTTTTGTCTACAGATATGCTCTCTAGACTTTTGCCCTCTTCTAAGCTTCTTCCCCCTGATAAGGACAGTAGTGCTATGGAGAGGACTGGAAATATAAAGTACACACTTCTGCTACTTTAGCCTTTATGGCTATAAATTACAAGACCCAAATGACAAGATATATTTTATTATCTCTTCTTTCTCAGATTGGGAAGATTGTATCTGATATGCCTAACTCAGAAGGTAATGCCAGAGCTCTCTCTCCTTGCTTGGTTCCACTTCTAAAGTTGCCCGTCATGCTATAAAGTGTCTGATGCCAGGGCTGCTGCCTCAGACACTTATGAAGCGCTATTCCTGGCTTTGCCTTCAAGCCTTACTGGATGATATTAAGACAAAAGTTATGGATACTCCTCCAGATAACCAAACTTTGTTTAGCACTGCTGTAGCAGAGCTCTTTGAGAATTTGCAAGATCATGATAAGGTCATGAAAGATCTGAGGCACATCTTTGTTTCTCCTATTCTCAGGTTTCAGAGGAACTATCCTACAAAAACTGCTTTTTTGAGCTGACTGCCTAGAGAAACATTCAAGGGCAAGACTCCCAGACACATTTATTTTTGATGAGCCTACTCAAACCCCTAGGCCACAAAAGCCATCCTTTTCTGATAAGTCTGCAGTCATCTAACATTTCTGCCCTCTCTCCCTCTTGGCCAGATTTCCTCGACTCTCAGTTTTTCTCTATTTCTCCTAGTTTGGCAAAAATCACCACAGACACTTAGGTCCTGTCCTTCATCAAGCTGGGTTATTTTACGGCCTGAAAGCCCTTACTTCCTTTGCCAGTATCCCACAACCTCCTGAAGAACAGCTTCCTCATTTTCCAGGGGTGCTGCAGGGGCTGTTGAATGAGAGTAACATTCAACCGGTTCCAAAGACTGAAAGAGGTTCAGGGTTTGACTCCAGAATGTTTTAGCTCCCCAGGAAAGACAGGTCTTGGAGATCTGTCCTGGACCTTTCATTTATGAACATTTTTCTCAAAGTGCTATCCTTCTGAATGCTTTCTCTTCAGACTCTGTTCCTTGTTACTCCCCCAAGTCTTTCCAGTTCCCCTGCATCTAAAAGATGCTTATCTTCATATTCCTATTCACCTGCTATTCAAGAAATGTTTGCATTTCTCTGCATCTTCCTCTCATTTTCTCTGCTTTGCCCTTTGGGCTTTCAATAGCACTAAGGGTGTTCACAAAATGCCTACCTCCAGTACACGCTTTTTGCAGGCTTCAGGGCATTCGGGTATTTCCCTATCTGGATGACCTCTTACTTCAGGCTCCATCCAAAGCCAAGCTAATGCGAGATGTTAACTTTACTTCCATTACAAAACTGTGGTTCACTGTCAAACTTCAAAAGTCAATGCTGACGACATCTCAGGATCATCTTTTCCTAGGTTGGAGGATTCAAACCGTTCCAATGCTAAACTCTCTTCCTGCCTCCAAGGTTTTGTCACTCTCGAACTATTTTCTTTCCCTGCTTCCACTGTCCCGTATTCCAGCCCAGGAGTTTCTCAGGGCTCTGGAGCTCATGGCCTTTACCATTTCCATGCTTCCCTGGGCCAGGCTTCTTTTTTTTAATTTCTACAAGTCTTTTGGGTTTCTAATACCATGACAGGAACAGACTCCATTCCTATGTCAAAGTATGATTAAAGTCCATGAAATTAGTATTGTTTCAATCTCTGATGTCAGCCAGAAGTGCTTTTCGCAGCATCCGCAATGTGCCCAGTAATGACTTCTTCTGCAACTTGTATGGAGCTAAATGTATCAGTAACATATCTAACTATGACTGTAAATTATTTTTCATAAGACCCATTGCTCCTACTACTACTGGAACTGTCTAGGTATCTTTATTGCACATTTTCCGCATTTCTGTCTGAAAATCCTGGTACTTTATGACTTTTTGTCTCTCTCTACATAAAACACTATAGCCAGTGGGTGTAGCAATTTCAATGATCAGTGCTCCTTTTGTCCTTTCATGGACGACTATATCTATTTTTCTTGCATCTATTTTTTGAACCGTTGGTAATGGGTGATTCCATGTAATGCAAACTTCATAATTTTCTATAATGCATTGTGGCTCATGTTTCCAGTCTTTTTCAGCTACTTCAGTATTATAATGTTTGCACAATCCCTAATGCAACAGTCTTGCCACATTATGCCTTTCAGTATACAGTCCTTCTGCCATTAGTATATCACGACTAGCAACACGATGTGCGACTGTTTCCAATTCTGTTTTACAAAACCTACATCTGTCTGTTACTCCCACATGTCCAATGAGCTTTGTAAACCAATGTATACTTAGTCCACTATCTTGGGCTGCCAATATTAACCTTTTGTTTTTTGGTTTAAATTCACCTCTCCTCAACTATTCCTGCATTCGATGCTGAGCAACATGACATTGTTCCAAGAGTTTTCTATACCTGCAACTGTATTTATACATTTTCCATATATCTTACCTTCCCATCAAGTTATATTATTTCTTTTGTTTTTTTGACATATTCAGTTGCTGCCTTATTTTTATCTACTTCTGGTCTGGTTTCCATTTCCACTTGACACCGATATACTTGGCTAAACTAAGCAGGGAAGTAATCTTAGACTTATTCTCCTCATGTTTCAGAACTTTCACTACATTTGGGTCTTGTGAAGTCAGCAGATATGTATGCAGTCCCACGTCTGCAGATCTACACATGTAATCAGTTTTGAGGAGGCCCATCCCTCCTTCATAGGATCACAGGCGGTTACTAGGCTATCGACCCAGAGGTCATTTCAAGCCTAGCTTTTTCATCACAATGTAATAACAAGAGGGTTGTGGGCGCTATCCCCAGTGAGAATTTACAGTGCCCCATCCACTAGTCCAGGTTCTTTTTGAACAGTGTCATAGAGGTGCTCTGCTTCACATGAATTGGCAGCCCATTCCAAAGAAGTGTCAGTTGCTGGGAGACAAATTTGTCCCTCCAGCATGTCCTACTCA
This sequence comes from Protopterus annectens, assembly GCF_019279795.1. Lineage (NCBI taxonomy): Eukaryota > Metazoa > Chordata > Ceratodontiformes > Protopteridae > Protopterus > Protopterus annectens. The sequence continues at coordinate 898,627,402 of NC_056746.1, forward strand.
AGTCACAAGTCACATTTAGGTCCCTAAAATGGGATGTGCAGCAAATTCATTAGGTTTGGGTCAGAGATTGCTCTGTATATGGCAGGCATAAGTCTTTCCCCAAGAAGACTACACAATACTGAGTACAGTGACGGGGACTTTAGTCGGTCTGTATAAGGCACCTGCTGGAGTCCCTTTATCTTCTTAGTTAGAAACCTCTGAAGCCTTTCTAATTGCTGCAGGTGCTTTGTGATAGTACACGCCGAAAGGGGCGTTTTACTAAATGATGTGCCTGATTAGTAACAAGTGTAGAGGGGTTATAACCTCCTTTGCTCTACAGGCGATGCCTTTGCTAATCAAGTGTGTTATGCTGAAAGCCTTCCTTACTACAGCAGACACATGGTGGTCAAAGTTAAGGTCATACTGTACTTGTGATCCCAGATCTCTTACCACTTTGTAGGTACATAAGGTATTTTTGTCAGTTTGATAGTGTGAAGAGACACTTTTGACTGAAGGGAATGATGATGCATTTCTTTGCATTCAGTTGGAGAGTGTGACTAAGACATCAGTCGTTGGTCTGCGTAAGATCCTCCTGAAGTATTCTGACATAATTTGGGGATTCAATAAATGCACTCAGTTTGCAGTTGTCTTCAAATGATCAGCCACAGCCCCTTAGTTTTGGCCTGAACTTCTGAGAACTATATACCAAACAGTAGAGGGCCCTGCACATGCCCTTGTGGCACCCTGCTGGTGACAGGTCTGCTGGGTGATGTGGAGTCACCCACTTTGATAGTGTGTGACTGGTTTGTAAGCCAGTTGGCAACCCATTATACAACAAAGGGGTTTACATTCAGCTTGTAAGTTTATCAGTAATGCCTGAGTGTGAGACTGTGTCAAAGTCCTTTGCCAAGTTGAAGAAGGATGTGTGCACAGATTTACCATCATCAATGACCCTGGTCATGCCTTTGATTAAATCTACCAAGTTTAACAGGCAGCAACTGACCCTGATGAAGCCAAATTGGGTCGGATCCAGAGATTAGAGGTCACCTATGTCTTTATTTATGAGGTCCATGATGATACATTTCATAGCTTTATAGAGGAGGCTGGTCAGACTTACGGATCTATAATTCCCTGGGTCTGTTGCTAAGCCACCTTTGTGAAGAGGAATAACTGTTGCTGTTCTCCATTCCGCAGGAACAAAGCCAGTGATTAGGCTGTGATTGAATTGGGTACTTAATGGTAATGCTAGTTCATGTTTTACCTTGTTTAGAAGACAGTCTGGGATGCTGTCTGGTCCCACAGAGGCTATGTTTTTGCCTCAGACAAGGCTTTAATGACCTGCTCTTCAGATATGTAAGGTCGGAGGAAGTTAGGGGCAAGGTCTATGATAAGTTTGGAGGGGATAATGGAGTGAAAGTTTCACCAAATCTGTCTGCTAGCAGGTTTGCTATCTCTGTGGGATCAGTGTGTGTGTGATATCATTAGTCACTAGTTTGGCACATGCTTGGGTCTTACGTTTTAAGCTAAGTATGTAGCCGTAAAAGGTCTTATGACTATCATTGGATGTGATTGCCACGTTTTTCTCAAAGTTACCCTTAGAGGATTTGACATGGTGTCTTACTTCCTGTTGAGGCTGTTTTTCCATTGTTGCAACCTCACCTTAGTTTTCTTAGGCAGCAACTTTTTGCATTTGTTGTAAAGTTTGTTGATGCTGGATGTCCGGCAGGGTGGCTTTTTTTTGTGTGTGTGTGTGGGGGGGGGGGGGGGTCTGGCTTTGATTCTCTCTGGAACAGCCGAGTCTATACACTTATATAAGTGAATATACAGGGCTTTAGTGTAAGCTTTGGTGTAGTTACGACTTCCAGCTGGAGGTGGGGCTTGGAATGCATTTACACCTTCCACTAGGAGGGTATAGTTTGCTTTAGTGAAGTTTTATAGTCTAACTTCGCCATTTGTGACTTCTGGTATTAGTGCCAGTTTGAAGGTGACTGATTTGTGGTAGGATTTGACTGAGGGTCTGACAGTTGCTGTGCTGCATCTGTTTGTCATGTTAGTGAAGACCAGATCTACTATGTTTGTTTCTCTTGTTGGGGTTTGAACAATTTGTTCCAGGGCATTTGAGTGAACAAAGTCAAGGAACTTTTGCTCTAGTGAATTAGGGCTAGAGTAGGTTCCCCAGTTGGTGGTGGGATAACTGAAATCCCCCATGACCAGAGTGTTTGGCAATATTTAGACCGGCTCCAGTTTGGTCAAGTAGGCCTCATGCAGATCATGATCCATGGAGGGGGATCTATAACTAGCTATGACTTGAATGAGTGTCTTATCTATAGTTATCTGAACATGATGTAACTCTAGGGAGGTGTCCAGCCTAACTAGTCAGAAGGTGAGTCATCAATAAATAGCTTACTTTGTGCTTTTCCTTTATATTTATTTGCATATCTTCTAAATTTTTTCTGCCTGTGCTGATATTTTTGTTTATTATTTGCAACAGTGCACAACAGATCCTGATCTGTTCTGATACTGGGCATTGTTTTTAATCATGTCTATCTCTGAGTATTTTTGTTGATCTGTTCCCTCATCTATACTCTTCTAATAGTGATGATTATTGTCTTAAATGCTTTATAGTTTTCTCTATTCGATTCTTTAATGATGACATTCAATTTCTGCCCTTCCTTTGCCTTACTATCCAATGCTTTGGTGGTAAGACTTTATTAATTTAGCTGCAAAGTAATACAGCCCATTTACTTCTATTATATCACATGAATCTCTATGGACAGTCCTAATTGCTGTGTTCATTTGTTTTATCAAACTTCTAAGTTTTGGGGTTTTAATGACTTTCTGTAGTCTACTTATTTCATTGCTCTTAATATGTCTGTCCATTTCTATTAATCCAAGCAACTCTTCTCTTAGATAATTTTCTTCTAAACTGAGGGCACATTCTTTGTTCTCTATTTCCTACGGGCATCCTACAGAAAGTTCCAAAGCATCTTCCTGTGTCACATTCCCTTCAGTTTCATCCTGTGTCACCTGTTGCTCTTTCATATGGGAGCTCACTAACCTATCACTCTACAACATTGACTTTGTCAGAGTTGCCACAGTTTCCTGTTCCTTCTCTAGCTGTGTAACTTCAACTGAACATTTGTACTAGTTTCCTATGAAAGGCGCCAAAGTATTTTCATATGGCAACTAATCAGATTTTTCCTTCTCTAATGGTTTCCCCTTAATTTGGGGATCTGTTGCTCAATCCTGCTGTAATGTTTTCCGAGTTAGATTTTCTACACTAAATCCTTCACTTCGCAGGTAATCCATAACCTCAGTTTCTATTTGTTTAACTTCTCCATTACTAATCCCATTACTAATCTTCATTTCTACTTTTCCTGTTATCTTATTTTTTGTACTGCAAAATTTTCCATGTCCAGACGCCTTTGCCTGTATTTGTCTTCAAATATCTTTGGTGCTGCGCTTTTCTGTACTGATTAGTTTTGCTTTCTCCTTTACACAAATATTACACCATATTAAATATCTTTCCTGTGTCCATATTTCTTCTTAAGATGTCTCCTGCTCCAACTGTTTCCTCTTACTTTCGGGACTCGTTTCATCATGCTGTGATGTAACCTGTGTTAGACTTTCTGCACTAAATACTTCACTTAGCAAATATTCCATGGCTTCATCTTCTACTTTTTTTACTTCTACTTTACGTTCCCTCTTTGTGATCTTCTTTTTTGTTTTTATTCTGAATTTCTCCATATCTGGATGCCTTTGCCTGTATTTCCCTTTGAATATCTTTGGGGCTGCCTTTTTAGCTTTCTCCTTTGCATAAATATTCCACCATATCAGATCTCTCTTTCTTTCCCATGTCCATATTTCTTTTTTATACCTTTCAAAAGTCTCTTGATTTTGTTCTTTATATTTTTGCACTACCTCACTCACTTCTTTTTCCAAACAGCCCAAGGTTTCTTGGTCTATATAATGTTTTCATAAATCTGTTATATTAATGAACACAAAGTTTTACTTGAAACTTCTGGCAGTTTTTTCTTGTGGAAGTATTTTTCTTTCCTCTAATTTCTCTCTTAATCTTTTTTGTATACTTACTGTCTGGAAATTCTGGACTTTCTGCATAACAGTAACAATACATAATTTCTTTCTTATTCTCAATAATCCACTCTATTGTCTTTATGGTTCTTTTTTGGCCTATAAGTTTTTGCGGACTGCTACTTCCTTCTGCAAAGGGGGGCCACTCTCCCCCTGGGCCTGGCCTAGCCCCATTGTAGGGATGGTTCCGTGTCTTGAGGATTTTAAACTGTTAATTTTGTTTCTATGAGGAAGTTTCAAAGGTATCTAAAATCAATGTAGCTTCAACACTGTCACCCGCTAGAGTATCTAGCTCCTCTGCTTCCTTGTTCCAAACTGGAATATCACTGGTGGATTCAACAGATCTCTCTCAATCCAGATGTTTTTTTTCCAAATTCCTCAGCTGTCCCAGTAACTCTTGATGGATGCCTTAGGGTAGGGTGAGGAGCCACTTCAGCCACCCTGAAAGGTCAGGGCTCTCATTTTGGATCTTCAAGCTTTCCACTCATCCTGGGTGCCAGGACCCTTAAAAGTTTATACAGACTACACCACAGTCTTGTAGTACATCAGTAAGTAAGGATGCACGAGGCCTTACCTTCTTTGCAGACTAGCCATCAATCTACAGGTGACCCTACAGGCAGTTTACATACCTTCAGAGTACAATCTTGTGGCAGATCCTCTCAGTAGGTCCAAGACACAGCCTCATGAATGGATGCTTCACAGATATTTGTTTCTGGAAATTATTCATCAGTGGGGTATTCCTCAAGTGGATCTCTGTCTCCCCTCTGAACATGCAATTCCCTCAGTTCCGTTCCAGAGTCCCAAGTCCTTTGGCTTGGGAATGTATGTCAAGTCTTTCTCTCTAAAGGGCGAGTTTCCTTATGCCTTTCCTCCTCTTGCTCTTCTTCCCAGGGTCCTTAACAAGATAAAGAAGGACCCTCCAAAAATTTTGTTAGTGACTCCCTTTTGGCTCAGACAGTACTGGGCTCCCCCCATCTTACTCCATCTAGCCCGGGATAATCATCGCAAGTTACCTCACTGCACTGATCTTCTCACACAGGACAAAGGATCCCTCCTTCACCCTCATTTGTCTACTCTTTAACTGACACTTTGGCTAAAAAGATTTTGATTCCTTTCTGACACCAATTTTCTGAGAAAGTGCTTAGGGCCCTGCATAAGGCCAGGAAACTCAACACTAGAAAATCATATACTGGATGTCTAAGTAGAAGAGATTTTCTGTCTGCTGTCGTAAACACCACCAGGATCCCTTTTCAGTGGGGGTTCTGTTGGTTCTTTCCTACTTGTGTGAGCTGATACATACTGGCTTGGCATACTATTCAGTCTGTCACTGAATCCTCCTTTGGCCTCAAGGTTTGAAGTCAAGAAATTTCTAAAAGGAGTCCTTCATATCAGACCCCCAAGAAGGCCTATTCCTCCTTCTTGGTATCTTAATTTTATCCTTGAAACACTGCCTCAAGCTACTTCTGAGCCTGCTAATTCTTTGCAACACTGCATCTGGAGGACTGTTTTATTGGTTGCTTTAACCTACGTCAGAAGAGCATCTGAACTCTGGGCCTTCGTGATGGTCCCCGATTTTTTTGGTTTTTATAGAGACAGGGTGTTTCTCTATACAAATCCTTCTTTTATGCCCAAGGTTATTAATGAGCTGCCCCTTTATCAGACTTCCCACCTTGCTTCCTTATTCACTTCTCCGTAGTCTGCTAGTGAGAAGGTTCTACATATCTTAGACTTGGATAGGCAGCTCAGATACTATTTAGACAAAACAAAGGTCTTTCGTAAATCTGATCAACTTTTTGTTTCTTTTTTTTATACCAGAACATTGGGTTTGGCAGTTTCTAAGCAACTATCTCCCCCTGGATTTCCAAGGCCATTTGTTTTTTTATACTTTTCATAGGAAACAATTGTCTGCTTCTGTTCAGGCTCATTCTACTATGGCAGAAGCTTCCTCAGGGGCTTTCTTCATGGATTTGGACACCAGCTCCATCTTTGAAGCTGCTACTTGGTCTTCTGTTCACACATTCACTAAATATTACAAACTGGATTTCATTTCCAGTGCCAGGGCAGGATTTGCCAAAACCATCCTGCATGGGTTTGTGGAGAGCACCTCCTTCCCTTCCTCCTCCCTACCTTTACAGTAGCTTTTGTAATCTCCCAGCGGTGGTGAATACTGCAACTGTCATATGGAAGGACATAGTACAGCTGTGCAAAATCTTTCCAGAACAGTAGATGTCCTTTTCACTGTTGTAGTATTCACTCCCTCCCTCGTATCCCTTTTCTTTTCCTCTTTTTCCATGGGTGGTATTTTCTTTCTGGCCAAGAGATTCTTCTTCACTTCCTTCCTTTTTCTGGATGTACATATTCTACTTTCCACTGAGGTCCTGGTTTTTCTAAGGCACTTCAGTTCTAGGTTGTGAGAATTATGTGCATCACCTTTATGCTCTACATTCGCATGGTGAGCACTGTCTGTCGTACAGCATTCCTAGGTAATAAAAGCTTTGGTATAATGGCCGGATGTCGGCTATCCTTGGCAGGAGATTCCAGAGGTGATGAATATTGCAACAGTGAAAAGAAGGACATCTACTGTTATGGTAAGATTTTATACAACTGTACTTTCTAGCAATAGCAATTACCAATAAATTAGAAGCTACAGAAGTTCGAGAAATGTAAAGAAATTTTCATGAAAAAAGTTTTATCCAAGTGCTTGCTTTGGAAATTTAACAGGGATTCTATTAGAGATTGACAGAAGCTATAAGAGGAATATTGCTGAGATTGATAAAAAATCTTGCGGTGCTACCTGTGGTTTTTTTAATACCGTCAGAACTATCAGTGTAAAGTAAATATTTGAAGAGACTACTATGGAATAAAATACTAATAAAGTAGTAATTTATAATCACCAGGACTCATCCAATAAAATAATACACTTAGTTATATACTCTTACTGGTGTTACAAAAAAGTGAGCACTGAAGAGAAAGACTGTTCAACATCTATGAAAGCATGCATAAAGACAATATATGCAAGTATGTTTTGAGTTTTATCTACTCCAAATAACTGTCTGTGAAACAGATTTGGCACTGTGGCACATAGAGTTTGATCCTGCTAATGCCCCCAAATGAACCATGTTTAACTATGGGTTGGATGTTGGACCAACCAGACAGGAGAAATGGGAGAGAATTGACTTCACTGTATTGTCTATCGAAGAGAGAATGCATTTGCAGACTCCAAATGAAACAGCAATGTAGACAGGAGGAATGGGAGCAAATTGATAATCACTGTCTTTGACCATCAAAGGGAGAGGGTATTTGCACAGACCTAATGCAACAGCTCCAGGTAGGGGAAAGTGGAGGGGGAGCAGCTCTTGTATTAGTGTGCATGCACTGTAGCTGCAACTGCATTTCTGCAGAGGTGAGCACTGGATTGTGTTTTCCAGTTCTGGGGGGGGGGGGGGGGTGACAGGGACACACACACACACACACACACACACACACACTTTACTAACCATGCTAGATCCAGATGTAATTCCTAGAATGTTGTGGGATAGGAGGAGTGAACAAGCCAAGATAAGAGACGGGCCTAAGAGATGCGGGGGTGGGGGGGGAGGTGAAAGCCAAAGCAATCCATTAAAAAAATCAGTATCACTACTATAGACAAAAGAAGAATGATAGCATTTGAAAATTAATCAAGTAAGTGAGTAGCTAATTACTATCAATACCTTCAAAAACTAAAAAAGAAAGTGGTCTGACAAATCTGTCATTCAGCAGACACAAAAGACTTAACCAATTACACCCTGGGTCATAGTGACTACAGTAACTTCTGCTTATGATCTTATCATACCTCTCAACTGTCCAGATTAATGCCTCATATTTTAAGTCTGTTCTTCATAAAATTTGTGTTTTTTCTGGCATATCACTGGGATGATCTGAGGAATGAAGTCACTAAATAATGACATACATTTGAGTTTCAGACTTCAAATCCTTCAGAAAATGTATATTAACACAAAACCTGTGACTCTAACAACTTTCTAAGTTTATAAGATCAATATTTAAAATCTGTTCCTATTTTTGGGCCGTTGTCCCCCCCATTTTGTTAGGCTGCGCCCGGATTTCTTAAACTAAGAGACTGAGACATACGAATCTTACAGGAAGCAATCAGATGAGGCCTTTGATCTGAGTGTGCCTACTACATCACTACCTACTCACATTACAGACAAGCAGCAACACAAATAGCTTTGAAGGAAAATTCAGTTAGTCAGTAGGCTTTGACAGACACTGCTCAGTCAGGTATTACTTGATATGAAGTACATTGCTGCATGTATCACTGTTCATACTTCCAATTACTGTTACAGGGTGCTGATAACTACAATCCCAACATTAAGTGCATTCTTCACACGCAGTGAACTACAGTAACTGCATGATGGCATTACACAACTTCTATCACAATGTGTAGCCTGTAAATTCCTGTAATTTCCCTGCGAATGGTCTTTTCCTTCATCGTACCAATTTCTTCTAATACCACCACAGCTTCAAAAAGATATTATGCTCTGATATTTTAAATCCATGGCCTATGTCTTCTGCAGATATTTTAGTAGATGAATTTCAACTATTTACTACTAAAAGGTTACCGACACATTTTCTTCCTCTATCTCTAGTGCAGCACATCTTTACTTTCTTACTGAAATTAATATATAAAGCTAAGTACTTAGTTTCACATCAAGTACCTAAAGCACATGCGAAACAGCTCTCCAAGTCAAAAATACTAAACAAAATGCAAATACAACAGTCAGTCAACCAAGCAGGTAAAAATAAAAAATACTAATACAGTGCATCAACATAAACTTACTTGAGGAGGCGCTTCTGAGTGTCATTCCATGCATCTTTGCGATTTTCATCCATATACATTCTGAACAGTATTCGCAGAGAGCAAGCAAGGCTGCTAGTTTCCTGCTTCAGGAGGTTTGGCTTGGATTTGCCCTTAAAACCTTCAAAAATAACACAAAGTCATGTGCAAAGCCAAGTATAATGTATGCATAACAATATATGCCAGAATAGAACCCCCATGCACATATGTACGAGTATATATATATATATATATATATATATATATATATATATATATATATATATATATATATATATATATATTTATACACACAGACACACACCCATTAACACAAATATATATATATATATATATATATATATATATATATATATATATATATATATATGGATTCACTTCATAACACTGAAACTTCAAAATACTGAAAATGAGAAAACTTCATAATACTGAAGACCAAAATACTGAAAGCTCAAAATACTGAATACTCAAAATACTGAAACTCAAAATACTGAAAACACATATTATGCGTAAACTCAGCTTAAACAACATAAATCATAGCAATTTCTGCACCCCCCACACCCCCTGCTAATTATATATATCTACTCCTTCACTACACTATGTGCAATCTTGGAGTTGATATATTTGGTAGAAATTGTTATGATTTATGTTGTTTAAGCTGAGTTTACGCATAATATGTGTTTTCAGTATTTTGAGTTTCAGTATTTTGAGTATTCAGTATTTTGAGCTTTCAGTATTTTGGTTTCAGTGTTTTGAGTTTCAGTATTTTGATATTTCAATGTTATGAAGTGAATCCATATATATATATATATATATATATATATATATGGATTTATTTAAGTTTATTGAACATTACTAATAACATCATACCTCTCAATCTCTTACTGCAAGAAATCTGGAAAAAGACAAACATAATGTGAGAACAAAGGCCCATATATAGGGACAGATTTTAAATATTGCTCATATAAACTTGGACAGTTTCCATTAGCATGTATTTTCCAAAGAATATGAAGTCTGAAACTCAAATATCTGCCATTATTTACTGACTTCATTCTTCAATGATATGCCAGAAAACAACTTTTGTAAGGAACAGACCAAAAATGTAAGTCAAAAATGTAGATATTCTGAAAAAATTTAGACAGTTAAGCGGTATGATCAATGTGCATAATGTTGACACCAAATGACCAAAATGATGCACATAGACACTTTACTATGCATGAGCTGAGCATCAATCTTGGTGCATGCATAAACTAAAAATGAAAGAGAGCATAAGTGCTCTGTGCTCCCCATATGGTGGGTCTGTGACTCTCACACCCCCTGCTAATCATATATACTAGCTCTGAGATCACACAATTCTCTGGGATGGAGCAAATTCACCAAAGAAAAGGGAGGAGACTAGTTTGCTTTTACTTTATTCTGAAAAAACAGTTATAGTGAAGTTGAGAAGGACTGTAGTAATACTGTGGCGTGAGAGGAAGCGTGTTGAGTAAGGGAGAGGTGGTTATTAGTGGTGTGAGAGGTTAGCAGCTATGTATACATTCGAGCAGTATTTTTGAAAAGGGTGGTAAAACTGCTACTCATCTGTAGTTGCAGAGGTCATGTTTTTACCACCTTTATGAAGGGGTATTACATGAGATTTTTTCTGACAGAGGGGACATAACATTATATGCATGGAAACTGGATATGCAATGGCATCTGCTACTAATTTGAGGTAGTCGGATGGCAAATTAACAGTGCAGAAGCTGAGGCTTTTAATTTTTGGAAAAGTTTTTTAATAGCCAAGGTTGGCATTGACTGAAGTGAGAAAGAATAAGAAGTTATGTACTCACCATAACGTTCCATCTGAGTAGGTGACTTCATTTGGATGCAACCTGTGGGTATCGGATCCAATATCGGATCCGAGCCGGCAGTTCAAAAGCTTTAGGATCTGAGCTCCTAGCTCCTCCCTCTACCCATAACCCCTTGCCAAGCCCTGACTGACCTCAGATTGAGTTTGCCGTGTAAACCAGACTCCTGGGAAACCAGGACTAATATTGCTAATAAGGTCAGGGGGATGGAGGGGGGGGGGGTTGCATCCAAATGAAGTCACCTACTCAGATGGAACGTTATGGTGAGTACATAACTTCTTAATCTGAAGTAGGCAGACTTCATTTGTCTGCAACCTGTGGGACAGAGTCCCCAGCTACCTAAACCTTGGGCGGCCGTCATGGAAGGATGTTCCAGAGCACCGCAGAGCCAAAGGATGCTCTCCCTCTGGAAACAACATCCACTTTATAATGCGAGATGAAAGTATGAGATGAAGTCCAAGTGGCTGCTGCACAGATATCATCCAAAGGCACTCTAGACTTAAAAGCAGCAGACGTGGATACTGCCCTGGTAGAATGCGCTGTAATTCTCTGAGGCGGTGGCCTTCCTGAGGTGTCATAAGCCTGCAAGATACAGTTAGAAATCCACTTCGACAGGGTAACCTTAGAGACTGCCTTACCCAGTGCGAATTTTGCAAAGGAGACGAACAGTTGATCGGATTTCCTATGACCAGCTGTTCTGTGAATATAGAAGCGCAGCTGCCTGTGAACATCTAAAGAATGTAATTTATATTCTCCTTTGTTTTTATAGTTGGGGGAAAAAACTGGCAAATTAATCGATTGGTTGATATTGGATTCTGAAGAGACCTTCAGTAGAAATGAAGGATTGGTCCTGAGGAACACCCTATCCGGAAAAAAGGAAAGATATGGTGGTTTGACACACAAAGCCTGGAGTTCAGAAACCCTTCTAGCCGATGTAATGGCTACTAAGAAGGCAGTTTTCCATGAAAGGTATTTTAAATCCACAGAGGCTGCAGGCTCAAAAGGGGGAGAGGTTAGGGCCTGCAGAACTAGAGATAAATCCCAAGGTGGTACAGCTTCCTTAACCAGAGGCCTCAAGAGAAATGCACCTTTGAGGAAGGTTTTGCAAATTTTTGCAGCCATGAGAGGTGTTGAGTCAAGACCCACATGGTAATGGGAAATGTCTGCCATCTGAACTTTCACCGTGGAAGAGCTTGCTCCTTGCTGAAAAAGGTCTGTCAAGAAGTCCAGTACCGCCGAAAGTGGTGCAGAAAAGGGGTCAAGGTTATTAAGTTCTGCCCAAATAGAAAACCTCTTCCATTTGCTTCGATAAACCTTCCTAGTGGAAGGTTTATGGGCCACCACTAAGATGGCTTTCACAGGTGACGAGATACCGGGAGTCCTCATCAGGGATGGAATTGGAGCAGCCAGGCTGTCAACTTCAGGGTGTGAAGGTTCGGAGTTGGAAGCCCTTGAGGATGGGAGATGAGATCCGGAATCGGATCTAGAATCCAGGGAGGATTTACTCTGTGAGACCACACGAAGGGGAACCAAGGTTAATGAGGCCAGAACGGGGCAATGAGAATCATTTTGCTCCCCAAACTGTTGGCTTTCTGCAAAAGTTTCTGCATTAGAGGCAGTGGAGGGTAAGCGTAAAGGAGACCGGGAGGCCAAGCATGCACCAGGGCGTCTCTCAGGGATTCCCAGAACGGGGGAAATAGAGCGAAGAAACTGTCGCATTTGGCGTTTGAGGGAGAAGCAAAAAGATCGCAACAGGGTTGCCCCCAGGCGGCAAAAATCTGCTTCGCTACTAGAGTGTTGAGAGACCATTCGTGAGGGGAAAGAATGGTGCGACTGAGCTTGTCCGCCAGGATGTTGGATCTTCCCGGAATATGCGTTGCCACAAGAAAGCGATTGGTGGAGATTGCCCATTCCCAGACTCTCACGGCCTCTCGACAAAGGGGATAGGACTTGGTTCCTCCCTGTTTGTTGATGTACCAGACTACTGACATGTTGTCCGTCTGGATAGCAATAGTCCCTGCAGGGAGAAAGCTGTGTAGTGCTTGCAACTCTAATAGCACCGCCCTCATCTCCAGGACATTTATATGCAGTGAGGTCTCTGAATTGTTCCACGTGCCTTGGACAATTTTTCCCGCTGAATGTCCCCCCACCCGAAGCGAGAAGCATCCGTGGTCACCGTGGCTAGGGGGAACGCAGCACAGAAAGGTCTCCCTGTTAGGAGATCCGTTGACTGGAGCCACCAAAGAAGGGAGCTCCTGCATGCCTTGCTGATAGCTATCGGGTTGCTGAGAGGGAAGTAGAGCAGGGACCATTGGACCTGGAGGGTCCATTGAAGAATCCGCATGTGAAGTCGAGCATGAAGAAGAAGCGGAATGGCTGCCGCCATTGAACCCAGGGCCCTCAGGACCGAAGCTGCAGTCGGAGCAGGACATAAGATGGCCGCGACATGACACCTCAGGTTGGACAGTCGATCCGTGGTAAGGAAGGCCCGCATTTTTCTTGTGTGCAATCTTCCTCCTATAAAGTCTATAAGCTGTGTGGCGGCCAGTGAAGACTTCTCTTTGTTTATGGTGATGCCCAGCCGAGGAGCCATGTGAAGGAAATAGTCCCTGGCTGAGCACAGCAGATGCCTTGATGATGCCGTTAGGAGCTAGTCGTCTAGGTAAGGAAACACCTGAATTCCCTGGAGTCTCAGGTGGGCCGCTACCACAGCTAGTACCTTGGTAAACACCCTGGGGGCAGAGGTGAGACCAAAGGGAAGGACCCTGAACTGGTAGTGACTGGCTCCCAGCCGGAAGCGAAGGAACCTCCTGGACCGTCTGTCCATGAGAATGTGGAAGTACGCGTCCTTGAGGTCTATAGAGCACATCCAGTCGTTCTCCCGCAAAAGGGGGAGGATAGATTGTAAGGTGACCATCCGGAATTTTTGCTTGGTTACCGACAGGTTCAGTTGTGACAGGTCTAGAATCGGTCTTAAGTCCCCCGTCTTCTTTGGCACCAAGAAGAACCTGGAGTAAAACCCTGATCTGGTCTGATCTCGGGGGACGCGCTGGATGGCTCTTTTTGTTAGCAGCTGCGCGATCTCGATAACTGCTGCCTCCCTTTGATTGGGTGGTACATCGGGGAAGCTTCGGAATCTGGGTATTTTGTGAAATGGGATTGAATAGCCTCTGGATATCACCCGAAGCACCCATCGATCTGACGTGATTGACTCCCATGTTGTCAGGTGTTTCGAAAACCGCCCCCCGACCGCCTCTGGAGATGGGCGGCCGGGCAACCCTTCAGGGTTGCTGCGTGGGTCTGTCAGAGAAAGGTTCTCTGGACCCAAAGTTCCTAGGAGCCCCTCTGCCTCTAGGATGGCGACCTCCCTGTCCTCCTCTGCCACGGAAGGACTGGTTGTCCTGAGCAGGTTGGGATTGCTGCGATTTCCAGAACCACATCTTCTTCTGTCCCTTTTGGTTCTTCGAGAAGGACCTCTGGGGAGCTGAGAAGCGGACTCCGACGGCAGACAGCGTCTTCCCGTCCTTTTCGCTCTGGACCAGCATTTCGCGGACTGTTTTGCCAAAAAGGGCAGAACCATCGAAGGGGGCATTCGCGAAGGTCGCTTTGAAGGGCTCTGCGAAGTCACAGTGGCAGAGCCAGGCCTGACGCCTCATGACGAGGCCCGCTCTGCTAGCTCTAGCGGCTCCCTCAGTTGCGTGAGAAAGTAGCCGCATAGAAGTATTTGAAACCGCTCTGAGAGTGGCCATACGGGTGGAGTACATGTGTTTGTCCTCCGCTGACATGGACTCTGGGGGGGATGCAGCGTACTCTTTAATCAGGTCTCGTTGCATCCTTATGACATGTGCCACGTAGTTCAGCGCTCTCAAAGAGAAGGTTGCTGAACTAAAGACTCACTTCCCAATGCGATCCATTGAGCGGGACTCTTTGCTCGGGGGATGCATAGAGGGACTCTCCTGAGCTAACTCCCTCTTTGTGGCTGAAGCCATCATCATGGAATCTACTGGGGGTCCCTTACTCCAATGAGTGCGGTCTGCAGGGGGACTAAGGATATGATCCGGGCGTTTCGGAACTGGCTCAACAGTGTCCGGGTCCTTCCACGCTCTGGTGGAAATAAGGTCCACCAGAGGATCAGCAGGAGGGGACACCCAAGAGGTAGATGGGCCCACCTCAAATGCCTCCAAGAACACAGACTCGTCTGAGGAGGCCTTGGGGGCAGACCCCCCCCCCCCCCTGATCCTTAACATTTCCATGATGTCTCCAAATGAGACATCCTCTGGGGGTGATCTTGGGGAGCCCTCCCCTTCATCCAAGTCTGTGTCTTCAGTGATGGACTCAGGGGAGTCCACGTGCCTCCTCTTACACTTGCGCTTGCGAGGCACTTCCTCGGGGGGACTGTCCGAGGAGTCCTCGCCAGCACCCAGATGTTCCAAGGGAACTACTTGGGACATTGAGGCGGGCTGTCCCTGGGACCGGCTGATGGGAGCCTGGCCCAGCTGCGAGGGAGTGCGGGGTGGAGTCGTGGCAGGGACCGGGGGTCCAGAGGTCCTCAACAGCGCCCTTTCCACCACCTCGAAGGCCGAGGGGGAGCCGATCTCTCTAAGCCCCGAGAGCCGACCCCCACTCGGATCCGACGCATGGATCAGAGCCGGCGCTGAGACTGTCGGATCCGAGAGATCGGTGCGCTCCGACCTGGATGGAGCCGAAGACACACCAGCTCCCTCAGATCCGAGGCTCGGCCCCCGGCTCCGAGAGGTCGGGTCCGACGTACCCGAAGCACTCAAGGGATGGATCGGATCCGAGGTGCGCCGACCACCAATCAGATCCAACTCTGCCCAGCTCCGACAGCTCCGAACCCGGGAGTCGGGTCGGAGAAGGAGCTATGGGGACAAAACATGGGGTCGAGGCCCCTCCCAGATGGGGGGGGCCAGGAGCACTCCCATCTGCATCTGGGCCTGGATGAAACGCCTCATCATCCGGTCCATATCCGCTTCAGACATAGAGAAGGTGGACCTAGATGAGGCCACCGAGGCGGACCTAGAATGCCGCCTCGGTGACCTCGAAGCAGGACCAGTCTCCATCTCCTCGGGTCCAGAAGAGAACCGGGGAGAGTGGAGATGAGAATGAGGAGAGCAAGAAGCCACAGGAGAGGCCCTCTTAGACGGGGGGGCCGAGACAGAGGTTTCGGCCAGCCGTTTGTGGTGCCTCTCCTTGTGTCTTTCTTTCTCTCTCCTGGTCTCCCTATCCTCCGGCTTTTTGGTGGGAGGTTGAGTCCCTGCCGGGGAAAGGAGACCTCAGCACCCGAGGAGGGCTGCTGACTAGCAGGGGCAGAGGCCGAAGCCGATTCTGGAGGGAAAAGTCCCGCCAGAACCAACTTCGACCTCCGCTCTCTTAAGGCCCGGGGGTTGAACCCTGCACATATGGTACAACCAGATGACAGGTGTTCAACCCCCAGACATTTAACGCACCGAGTGTGGCCATCAGCTGGAGAAAGCCTGTGGCCACACTCGGTACATTTTGAGAATATAGCCTTAGGTGCCTCTGCCATAGTACACCCTAACAGGCCTAAACTAACACACACACACACACGACATAAAAACTACGCAAAACCCGAGAAAAAGTTAAGCTAAAGGGAGGAGTAAAAGCCTAAACACACACTTTCAACTAAAAAAGTTCAAAAGAAAAATATTTTTCTGTCAGAATAACCGAATGAAATACTTGCTACCAGGAGCTCGTGAAATCCGTTGGCTACTTGAACGTGGCAAACGAAAATCTGAGGTCAGTCAGGGCTTGGCAAGGGGTTATGGATAGAGGGAGGAGCTAGGAGCTCGGATCCTAAAGCTTTTGAACTGCCGGCTCAGATCCGATATCGGATCCGATACCCACAGGTTGCAGACAAATGAAGTCTGCCTACTTCAGATCAGGAGTTATAATTATGGGGGCTAGGTATGGAAAGGGTAGAGAATGGCTTATTTATGAGTACAGAGTGGACACACTGAGTGAAAGAAGTACTGAACTGTATGGCAGTGGAGTCGTCGTCGCTAAATGTGAAAGGTGGAGGGGTGGTAGATTGTCCTGAATAAAGAGGATTTTTTTTAGGGTACACCAGAAATGTTTGGAATTAGGTAGATGCTTGGTTTAGAGCCTGTAAAGGTTTTTGGTTTCATCAGATTAAATTCTTTGTTACCTGTGATTTTTAAAATGCCTAAGGTAATCCCAGTTTGGTTGTGTTTTGTCAAAAGACCATATTTTCCAGGTATTGTCTCTGATTTGCATAAATTGGATGGTATCTTGTGTAAGCCATGGGAAAGGGTTGCTTTTTACTCTTTTATTCCTAATGGAAGCTAGTTCACTGAGGATGGTAATGAATATGTGATTGAAATGGGCAACAGCTTCATCTAGTGGTAGATTTTTAGAGTATTCCACTCACATTTGAAAATGGAGTCAAGACAGATAGTTATGCTAAAAGAGTTTGCTTTACATTCTTGTTTAAAGACTATGTTCATAGGGTTGTGGTTAGTTTTTCTGGTAACAAAAGTGAAGAGGTGGCCACTGATGATGTTAGCAAGAAAGTCAAGCAGGGTTGATTTTGGAGGGAGGTCGATAGTATGCAGTCTAGGATGGATTACTTGTTACTATGTATGTCAGTTCTGCTTGGACAGGTGCTCAACTGGGCGAAGTCAAAGAAGAATATGATTGGTAGAGAACGGGAGGTGAGAATCAGTTAGTGAACAGTTTATGTTAAGACATCCAGTAAGATTGTTTCATTTTTTATATTGTGAGAGGCCTAGGATGTACTCTAGTGCTTCGGTTCTGCTGCATGGGTGAATATATATGCTGTGATACACAAATGCTTTAGTATTTATTGAGGTATAGTAGTGAAATTATTTTGATGTTGCTGAATTTGGGTAGTGGATGGTGGTAGTTGACAAGGTTCACAGAGTTTTTAAAGATTATGTTTACACCTCTGGCTTTTTTATGTTGTCCATCATTTCTTAGTATGCTATAACCTGGGGGAAGAATTTCTATATTTTTTGTTAGGTTTTAACCCGGTTGTGGTAGCAACTAGAATGTCTGGGCTATGTGTTGCTATGCAAATACATAGGTTGGGTAGTTTGTTGTAGACATTTCTAAGATTAAAATTCATGAGAAGTAGGTTGTTGCTACGTTTAGTGTGATGAGGATTCATTTGGGTAGATGGGACAAAACTGATCTATTGGTGTATGGTTTGTTGGATGGGTCCAAGGTTGGGGTGGATGCCCACAAAAAGGATAAGAGTAATAGCTGAGTGGTCGCAGTAGTAGCATTTTATGTGTTTATTGACCCAGTGGAGCCCAATGCAGGGTTGATGTGTTTCTCTGTTAAGATTGTATTTCATGAAAGACAGGAATGACATAGGGTAATACAGCAAGGTAAGAGTGAGTTAAGTTAGGAAGATGGTGTGTTATGTTGGGGGTGTCACAGATGGTTGGATTTAGAATTGAGTAGTGGGATGTGTTGTATGCAAACAGGGTTAGTAGAAGTATGGTAGATGCTTGGTGAATTAGCATGGTGGTAAAGTGGCTTAAGAAGAGAAAGAGGCTGTAGTTAAAAAAAAAAAAATAAATACATAATTTTCTGCTATGCCTATGCAGTTCACTCTCAGTAAAACAAAAAACAACATCCGTGTTTGTGGTTGAGGCTGAGCAGTTCCTTGCTCATCCTGTGTTTTCTGCCTGGCAGTTAAGTTGGAACTTGGAGGGAAATTTAAACAAACTGTTCTATTCCCTCCACGTTTTATTTGGGTAAGACTAGAAATACCTACAGACTAAGTTAAGTGGTAGACTTAGGCTGGTTGCAGGGGCCCGTGGCTGTCCCTAGCATAGCAAAGCCGGTACTGCAGAGCTGATCCTGAAGATCTTGCTCCAGCAATTCAGGAGCGAGAAAAGAACATAGTGTTTAAAGACCCTGAAGGTATTTTTTTTAAGCAATGCTTGAATAAATCCTGCCAAAGCGGTACAGCCGAGAGCGTAGTTCTCAACTGTCCAGATTTTTTCCTCATATTTTTAGTCTGTTTCTCATAAAATTGTGTTTTCCTGGCAAATCATTGAGGACTGAAGCCAGAAAACAGTGGCAGACATTTGAGCTTTAGACTTCATATCCTAAGTGTAGAAAATGCATACAAATGCAAAAGGTGTTCTAGCAACTTTCTAAGTTTGTAAGAGCAATATTTAAAATGTGTCCCTATTTTTGGGCCTTTGTTCCATTATTACTGGCTTTGCCCAGACTTCTTGCTCTAATCTAGTCTATAAGTCTAAGAGGTTGAGAGCTATGGTGGGTGTAAGACAGAGGTGTGTGTGTGTGTGTGTGTGTGTGTGTGTGTGTGTGTGTGTGTGTCATACCTCTCAACTGTATAGATTTTCATAGAATGTCCAGATTTTTGCCTTATATTTTTGGTCTGTCGTTCACAAATTTGTTTTTTTTTTTTTTGACAAATCACTGGGATGAATGAAGTTACTAAAACTAAATAATGACATGCATTTGAGTTTCAGACTTCATGTCCTTCAGAAAAATGCATTCTAACACTAATCTTGTTAATCTAACAACTTTCTATGGTTTATAAGAGCAATATTTAAAATATGTCCAAAGTTTTGGGCCTCTGTCCACCCCATTTGACAGGCTTTGTCCAGATTACTTGCGCTAAGAGGCTGAGAGGTATGGTGTGTGTGTGTGTGTGTGTGTGTGTGTGTGTGTGTGTGTGTGTGTGTGTGTGTGTGTCTGTACACATATAAGGGGGTGTAAGAGGGATAGAGGTGTGTGTGTGTGTGTGTGTGTGTGTGTGTGTGTGTGTGTGTGTGTGTGTGTGTAAGAGGTAGGAAGCATACCCCTCAAATGTTCACCTTTTGCAGAATGTCCAGATATTTGCCCAATATATTTGTCTGTTATTCATAAAAAGGAATGATGTTGCTAAATAATGACATACATTCAAGTTTTCGACTTCATAGCCTTAGAAAAATGCATGTTAACACAAATCCTGTTATTCTAGCAATTTTCTAAGTTCGTGACAGTAATATTTATAATCTGTCCTTATTTATTTCAGGCTTTGTCCAGATTTCTTGTACTAAGAGCCTGTTGGAGGTGTGTGTGTGAGAGAGTGAAATGCCTTAGTAGGGTTAAGCAGGTTATTAGTAATTTGCTTAGACTCAAACCCTGTACCTTAACTACAAGAAACAAGAGCATGAATCATACCCAAACTACCAAGCTGCATTTTTCAAGAAACTGAGTTTCAGGTGCATTTTCAAGGAATTGTGAGCTTCAAGGGAAGAGTTTACTGCTGCTCATGCTAAACCTGTTGACAATGTGCAACTGTTTTGTTTAGCAAATAGTAGCACTGTTGTGGAATAGAATTTAAAAGTAGCGTTAGTAGCACAACAGGTAGCATACTTGCATTCTGATGCAGAAGGCTGTGGGTTCTACTCCCACAGCATGTAGATGGATTGCTGACACTGCTGTATTTTAAGGATGTGGGGTGTTGCAATCCTGAATATGTCCTCCTTTGGATGAGGTGCCTAGTAACTACAAACCTATTTTCAGTTTGCCATCCATTCCCTGGCCTATTGCAGTATTACCAGCTTACCATTTTGTAATGCAACATAGGCAATTTATTCTTCAAGGTTCAGCAGGCACTGAATCTGTAGATAAAACACTGAAATATAAAGTTGTTTGGTAGCAGCAACATTTTCATCAGTTACAGATCTCTTTAATGTGGAATTATTCAGATGACTAACTGCTGCAGAGATTGTGCATACTGGTTGATACTGGTGGATTCTAATGAAAGACGTCTGAGTGACCTTTTATGGTTGAAATGTTCTGAATTGGGCAGTTTTGTCATTACTGGTTCATATGTTTTGTTTCATTGCTTACTGGAAAAATGTTTCAAACAATAAATTTAAATCTTGCTCTAACAAGTGATACTGTATTATACAAGGGATATAATTTAATAGAATCAGGAAGGTGAAACAAAGAACTTTTGCAAGGTCCTAAAAATGTGTGCAAGTGGCTTATGATATGAAAACAACCCAAAGGTAAACAATCCGCCACTGGCCAGATGCATTTTCTTTGAATTGGGTTTCAATGTTGTTCCAGTAAATGTGAATTTCAAAGGCAGAGAAGTTTTAATGCTAAGTCTGTTTTCACTGTGAGACTGTATTGCTTTGTTTAGCAAATGTCTATCAGTGTTTATGCTATAAAATTTGAAATAAAATTAGTTTTGAAATAAAGTTTTTAATTAAATCCAAATATCTGTAATCACTGTAGAAGTAAAGCAGAAAATAGTATGAACAGTGTGGCAACTAGAGAGAAATAGCCAAATAATGGGACAGGAATGGCTACGTGGGGGGGGACCCGAACGCAATGTGTGCATACCACCAACTTTTTGTTTAAAAAAAAAAAACACTGATAATACATAATACAGTCTTTGTTTAACATTAATCCGATGATGGTCTGCAGCTGACTGCACTGCATGCAGTCTGTGCAGCTCTGTGACTACAGGCCACAGCTACTTTTGCTGCTGTGCATCCAGAGTTCAAGTGACTTCATAGCTGTTAAGGGACTATATATTTTGATTACATGTTGTGTTTATTTCTATTAGTAGCATATATATTAGTACTGCTTTTCCTGGTATATCCGTAAGTTCTTTTGCAAAACTAAACACAAGTCTCTTTCATGACTATGAATTTTGATTTTTCAACAGTGTTTAAATTATATTTTAGATTCCAGGAAATGGATAAATGGTTGAAGAGTGGTACGGTAAAACATACTGAGAACGATTCAGAGTCATCTGAAGAAGATGATCTTGTTTTGTGGCAAAAACATTAAAGAAGATGCCAGTACTCAAGACAGGAAAACATTTAGCAGAGTACTTAAATATGGATTTACAAATACTTCTGTTGACCATGTTGATAAATTTTTATGCATCATTTGTTATGAAGTATTATCGAATGAAGCTATGAAGCCAGCAGAGCTTAAGCGTCACCTTCAGTCAAAACAAACAATATGCTGATAAGCTGACTGATTTTTTCCAAATGAAAGTGAAAGAACTGTAAGTAAATCAAAGAATTATAATAAAAAACAAGACTATTGGCAATAATGAGCAAGCCATTATCGCATCATATGAAGTATCTCTTCTAATCGCAAAGTCAGTCAAACCCCATACAATTGGCAAAAATTTAATTCTACCTGCTGCAAAATAACTGTTATGCAAATGGTGGGGAATAAAGCTGCCAAATATTTATAGCTAATTTCGTTATCAGATAGTGCAATTAGTGATTGAATCACAGAAGTGACTAACAATATTTTACATCAAGTTAAACACAGCAAAGATAAAGAAATTGGCAGCAAATCTGGTCTCTCCACAAACATAGTAACAGCAGCAAAAAACAATGTATACCAGAACCACGAGTAGTAGTAAATCTGTTTATTCCACTTTTAGTAGTAAATCTGTTTATTCCAATAGTAAAACCTTTCACAGTAGAACTACTTCCTCAGGCATAAAGTAACAGAATAAAATGCAAGAAAAAACACATTTATATAGTAAAACTAAGGCAACCAGTGCAAATCATGTGATCAATCAAACAATTATACAATTATAACATTTAAATGCCTAGGTATTTTAAAATATACTTAGAAAACTACTTATACACAGTGGATATAAAAAGTGTACACATCCCTGTTAAAATGCCAGGTTTTTGTGATATAACAAAATGAGACCACAATAAATCATTTCAAAACTTTTCTCACCTTTAATGTGACCTATAACCTGTACAATTGAATTGAAAAACAAACAAATCTGTTAGGGAAAAAAAATATAAAAAAACGTACAATAAGCTGGTTGCATAAGTGTGCACACCCTTAAACTAATACTTTGTTGAAACACTTTCTGATTTAATTACATCATTCCGTCTTCTTGGGTCTTGTAACTCCTTCCCCTTTTGTTGCAGAGTCTAAAATAACTCATCCACTTTTGTCCCAAAAAGAGCTGAGTTATCAATTGGTGCATCCAAGAGTTTTGCCTGATGTCATCAAGCAGAGGCTGTAACCTTAGCCAAGGATATCTTCTCAGGACTGAGGCAGATGCAGCTGACCTTACCGGAGCTTCTGCATCATCATAGCTGCACCTAATGGAGTGCCGAGTGACCTGAGAGGATAGGGAAATAAGCCTGGACAACTGAGTTTTGGCAGGAGAATCTGAGATGTCACTCAATTGCTTAGTGGCTTTTTCCAAAAGGACTAGGGCATATTTAGACATGTGGGCTTGATAATTTATTGCCCTGAATGCCAAAGTTGAGGAGGTGTATACCTTCTTCCCAAGGCATTCCTTGGCCTTGCTGTCTTTGTCAGTAGGGAGGAGGAAAGAAGACGGAAGGAGTTTGGATGCCTTGTCCACTGACACTGAGACAGTGCCAGGGTCAGCTGCAGGGCACTTAAACAGGCATTTGGCTCCCTCAGGGACTTTGTAGAATTTATCAGGCCTTCAGGGTGAAGGGGGCTGAAAGTCAGGATTGAGAGATGCTGTGCTAAATGCATCCAGAAATGCTGGCAGTACTGGTGGTATGGTGGCTGAAGGGGCAGGGGAGTCCGTCTGAAGAAGTTCATAATATCTTTTCTGAAGTTCTGTTATCTCAGAGGAATCCCTCATCTTTGCAATGGTCGCCCCAAAGGTGATATCCTCAGCTGGGGAATCTGCCTCTGCAGATTCTTCCTCTGGAGACGGTAAGGGACAGTAACAGAAGAAATTTTTAAATAAGAAATACAAAAAATATAACACTTATCTAAAGAAAGCTCAAGAGAGATGGAAGACCATGTCTTTAGCTTGAAGTCGCAAACAAGATCTCAGGTAATTGGGATTGGTGCATTGTGGGTAAGGGAGAAGCTCAAGAGTTTTTGGTTGCCACAAGCTTTAGCAACAGCTGAACTGGATCCAAGGTATCTGATCTGAACCCATCAGTTGAAGACAGACTGAAAACTAACAACATCAGATCTAAGCTTAAACATGTGATTTTAGGATTAGGTTCAGAGGAGGTATGCTAGCAATTTCACATTTTTTATTTTTACTGTCCTGTTGAAATTTACTTTCATAATAAAGAGAACTGTTGGCATAGCTTTAACTACAGCCCAGGTGACCAGAGTTCAGTTATTGGTTCTGATGTCTGATCATGTGTTTTCAACATAACTTTGCAATATTCACAGAAATATTTAAGAAAACCTATGACATTTAATAATATTTAGAAGTGCTTTAATGCACTACTCATTCTAGAAGTTAACTCAAGCACATGTTTAGTTTACTTGACAGTTTTAGAATTAGGAGTCTGTTTAATTTGTAATCCTTTAAAAATAAAACTATTTTTTAAAATTCAAATGTTGCTTTATTTATATCAATTATTAATTTATATCAGTTTAAAAACACAATCCAAAATACAGTGGTCTGCCAAAATATTTCCCTTATAAAAGGGGTCCACCAGCTTGCAAAGTTTTGGAACCACTGGTCTAACCCATATTGGAGCAACTGTGCGTCACCTAAAGATAGAACACCACCACCCAATTTACAATCATCTGCAAACTTTGACTGATATTATACATATGATGATGATGATGATGATGATGATGATGATGATGAAATAGTTATATGTTTGAACTATAAAAGGTTGAGTGCCGTGATGCTAGCTCTTATTTATGTTGGTAAAATAAAGTACATGATATTTATTGGAATAAGGTTACACAGCTATCACTACATATGGTTTCTTATATAACAGTGAACCCAGGATTGGGACACTGCTTGGAATACTTAAAGATTATGAAGGATCATGTAAGACCACCATTTAGACTGATAGTATCAGCAAGTGAGTTTGTTACGGATAGTATTTTCATTTCTTTAGACAATTGGTCATATCATTTGGTTCAGAAATTACTCTTGTTCATTAAAGACTCATGGAATTTTTTTTTAAAATACACTTAGGTTATATATTTTCGAGAGACAGGAGCAGTTTTTGTTTATTACTGGACATGCAGTCTCTGTAAAAAGGGAAATGTATTTTTCCATCTTTTTTAACTGCTTACACCAAATGGAATAATATTAATATCAATAATTTATGTACATTAATGGAAACAGTTCTATTTTCTTTCATTTTAATTCTTACTATCAACAGATAAAATGTGTAGACACGAGTGCTACTGTAGCCCCGTTCTATGCATAACTTATAACGGGATGGTGGAACAATCAGCTGTTGCCTTTGTGAGTTATGAACATGTTTTTTTATTATTTTAGATTGGTGGGTGATTTAGTGTTTTGTATGGAAAGAAGCTAGACAAGAATAATTAAAATTTATTGACTATATAAATTTCACTACTTCAATTTTAAGATTTGGTTTGTGAAATATAGGTGTAGAGGTGAATTTATATTAGATATTAAAGTTAAAATTAATGTTAGTGACAGTATCTTTGACAGTAGGCTATTTTGCAAGCAGACAGTTATAAATAATTATTTGTTTTATTCTAGTTTAAACCCTATATTTATTAAAGATAACATTTCAAGGGGCAGTTTATTAGAGTGTCTGGCCTCAATACAAATGATCAAATTTTTTTATTGGGAAATTATTAATTTATTTATGGACAGAAGTTATACAAAAGAAAATGTATTACTAGTGGCTAAGGTGGTTACTGATGGCAGACATGATAATTTTCCAACTATATTACTCAACGGGGTTATAAATAAGTTGAAGGATAATGATAAGCATGTGCCTTTTAAGGTCATTATGACTGTAGATGCTGGTTCTACTATCCACACTGTTAGAGACAACCAGAAGATTATACAAGGAAATCCATAAATAAAAAAAAACAAACACTGCCAGTGGGCCTACTTTTGCTTTTAGAAAGGGATGTGCCACTAAGGATAATTTGTAGAGAGAGATTAGAAGTAGTAATGTAGTTACAACCAATAAACCTGAAAGTGCATACCCCTGTGGGTGTTGCAAAGCTTGTCACTTTATTAATAACGGGGAATATATTTTTTGTCCAGTAATAACAAAATTATATATGCAAATGTTAAATTTACTTGTGACACTGCAGGATTACTTTACATAGCACTGTGTGGGGCTTGTTACGCATATTATGTGGGTATGACGACTAGGTCATTTAAGGAAAGAATATTAAAACAGGTCTATGTCATTAAAGTAAAAATGGTTAACAATGCTTTATATAAGCATTTGGTTGATTTCACAAGTTTTTATGGTTTAGAGAAAGCGGATGCAGATTTAAGAGGGGGTAATTTTAAGAATAAGGCTGAGCAAAAAGAAACACTTTGGCAAGTTAGGTTGGGAGCAAATAAAACCCTGTGGCTTAATGTTGCTATTAATTTCAAAAAAATGTTTTTTTTTCAGAAGCAAGAAAACGCAGATCATTATAAATCAATTCACAAGGATGTTTTTATAGAGAATGTATGAATACTGTATGTGGTTAAGGACGGATTTAGTTACTTTTAATGCTATAAATTGACTGCCAGCTGATCTGGTTACATGATTTGGATTTTGTATGAACAGAATATTCATAAAGGTGACTTCTTCTGAAGAAGTCCATTTAATGTGGATGAAAGTGCTTAATAAATACTTTTTTATTACTTTGGCTGTCTATGTGCTAGTTGTTCTTTAGTTTTATTTTCATAAAACTGCCGAAGTATATTCTTGAAAAGATTTTGTTATTTGGCATTGTGTTGTACTAGGAAATGGAAGGAATAATAATATTCAAATGTATTTTCCTTGTTGTTTTGCCCTCAGAGCTGAACATTCTTGTTCTTTAGATGATAATTATGCTCAGAACTCTCTTCTCATTTTCCAGCCCCTGATTCCCTACCTTTTCACTCTTGCATGTGCATAAGTATAGCCTGGACATGGGCCTTTTAAGACATTATTTTGTTCCTTTCCAGTGTCCCTCAAAATAACATATATTGCATGCTAACCTAGTAGTGATATTCCAATCTTTTTTTTATTACAGCATTCCCATTCATTGGTCTCCCCTCCCCACAGCTGTTCATCAGTCTGATGCACCAGCTTCATCTGAGTGACAGTTCAACATCTGCTTTTTATTTGCGGTTTTACAGTTCTTTACCATGCTATTTATATATCACAATTTCTTTATCTCACATATATCTGTAGGTTGTCATTTACTTTACTTCTCCCATATACTCTTTTTGAGACCCCCCCCCCTCCACTTTTTATATCAGCAAATATTACTTTTTTTTTTTTAAGACTTGGAAAGTAAACTTATGCTTACTGCAGTTTATTGTACATCACAAAATAGTCATAAAAATATACTGCTTACTTTGGAGGCTTGCCCCTATGTCTTCCTTGCTTACATCACCCATCACTGTTCTGGGAATTGATCAATTCCCTTTCATTATTTTAAGGTTGTGTTTCCTGGGACGTGTTTCACAAGGTAAGGCTCATGAACTACATCCTTCCTGCCTTGTCCACAGTCACCTGCCTTTCAGTGTCCATTCTTTCCACTTACTAATTGCTTCTCTCTTTCTCTGGTCACTTTCAGTCCTTCAGAAGTCATCCCTTCCACCTCTTCGACTCTGCCATCCATTATAAATGCATCTATACAGTTGGTTGGGTGCCTCATTTGTGTAGCAGTTCACTTCTGAGTCACTCAAAACATCCGACCCACTGTTCTATTATTTCCTTAGAACTCACCCTCATCTGTCTCTTCTCCTACTTCAAAGTTTTTGTACTGCTATCTCCTTTGGGAGAGGCTTCCTGTTCTTCTGTTCCTTTACTATACTTCCTTCCTCTCCACCATCTTGACTCTTTTCTCAACCGCTTGTTGTTACCTTGGTGATTTATTTCCTACTCATCTCTTTTACTGGCATGTGGCCTCTCTGCACTTCCTGGTCTGGTCTTCTTTCTAGAGGGGTTTCAGCATCTGACACTGCACATCCTAAGTGTTTCTCCTTCACCTCTCCTACATCTAAGGTTGCTCTCCTAGTTCACATCTTGCAGGTGAATCAGAGTGTTACAGAATGGGTTGTTCAGCTGACTGTGATGCTTTTGCATCACTGTTCAAAAGTACTTACTAGACTACCGATATGTAAGGATCTTAAGCCTAGCTTTGCATTCCCATGGTAGTTTTTAGCCCTTATATTTTGCATAAGAACAGCCCAGAGACAGGCTGAACAAGGATATGCTGGGATATGATGGAAAGAGATGTACACCAAGGTGAATTTGTGGTTACTCATCCATTCATCCAAATTACATCTGAATAGAGTAAGAGAAGTACTTTGCTTTATGTGGAGTGTAAGATAGTTCCTTAGAAGTACTATTCTCTGTGATACATACCTACCCATCCAACATGGCCCATTTATTTTGCAAAAGAGATTGAGATCCCTTGAGCAGGTGTTTATGATACCATTGGAGTTGTGTGTGTGCAATAGGTTTGAGAGAACAGAGCCTGTCGAAGCTCTATACTCAAGGCACAGGTTACCTCTCAACAGCTTGTATGATACTTGGAAGACAGACAAGCCTTTGAGATGCTCTGCATAGTTTTTATGATTTAGACTCTGCATTTTTTTTAAGTGAGAAAGCATTGTGGTCATTCCTGTTGTGATCAGTGCTTGGACAGGGACATACCAAAAAGGGAATTATACTCTAATTGGCCTAATAAGTGCAGAGCACAGCAAAATGACTCCATCTCTGGATCTGGGCACAATGTCTTTAGGTACAAACTGTGCAATCAAAAAGGAGTTCCTTACAACAGTGGATACTTGGTAATCAAAGTACAGCTTATTGCTGACATTGTTTCAAAGATTCCTAACTGTGGGATCAATTTTCAGGGGTGTGTTCTCGATGTGATAGTTACAATGGAAGCCATGCTTGCCAAAGGATGCGACTGTACACTTTTTGGCATTAAGTTTTAGTCCATGGTTCTGGCACCAGCTATTGGTTTGGGACATGCCCTCTCTTTGAGGATCATGATGTCCTCTGCAGAGTTTATGACAGCACCAAGTATGCAGTCATGGTGCATAGGCGACTACTAGGATAATGGCACTACAGCCTTTACAAGCCCAGCCAGTAATATCCCGGAATGACAATGTTGTTGTTGTGTCTTTTGGCTTTTCTTGGTTAGGGGTCGCCACAGTGGAACTCTGGTCCACTAATGATCGGCAGTTGATTTTTACGTGCTGGGTTACCAGCCCTGACGCACAACCTTCAATGAAGGTACGCCCATTCACGCATGTCTCCACGCAGAAGACGCTCTAGCTGAGAATCGAACCGGACATAGTCTTATTGTGAGGCGACAACGCTACCACACCACCACCAATGACATTATATCTTAATTCCCCAGATATGGGATGGGCTAGTATCGAGGTAGTGGATCTTTGGGTGATGGAGCCTTGAGTAATTTTACAGACTGCATCTGTATATAAGGGACATTGGCAGTACCCTGAGAGTGAATTTATGGTTCCCCTTCCATTTATTCAAATTATTTTTGAACAAAGCGAGGGATGAGGACTGTTTTACGAAGATGGGAAGTTTATTCCATAAACGAGGTAGCCTTTGGGATACAAATCTCTCTTTCCAGCAAGTTCTGTTAATGTCACAAATACGGTTCAGGTCCATGGAATGTGTAACTCTTGTACAATTTTTCTCACAAACATGTATGTTGTAACATTTTCATCAGGGCTGGATCAGAGAATGCTTTACAGGTCAGGCATAAGACACCCTCAATAAATGATATGAGACAGAGTAAATTGACAGGGCCTTGCCTGTACTTAATAAGCTGAGCCACACAGAAGGATTTCCTCACTATCATAGCTACTTTTTGGTCAAAGTTTAGGCTATCTGTATTCCTAGGTCCTTGACCACTGGGTCTACTTTTAGGGGTTTGCTACCAATATTATAATTTGCAGGAATATCTGATTTACCAAAGGGTATGATTACACATTTTTTAGTATTTAGTCCAAGACCATGGCTTTGGCACCAGTGGTTAGTCATTTTTAGGCATGTTTGTGGGATGTCAACATCTTCTGAGAATTCAATGATTGCTCCCAGCTTACAGTTGTCGGCGAACTTGGTGAGCCAAAGGCCCCCAACTTTGGGTTTCACTTCAGAGAAGTATATACCAAACAGGAGGGGCTCCAACACTGAGCCCTGTGGGACATCACTAGTAACAGGTTTCTTATCAGAAATGGATTTGTCTATCTGAACAACATGTGTCCTGTTAGTGAGCCAGTTTGTTATCCACCTGACAATGTAGGAGTTTATGCCTAATGTATTAAGTCTATCTATGATCCTGGAGTGGGAGATTATGTCGGAAGCTTTGGCTAGATTTAGATATAGGTGTGTACCATTTTACCCTCATCCATGGCCCTGATGACTTTCTTGAAGAAGTCCGCCAGATTGAGCAGGCAAGAGCTCCCTTTGACAAAGCCAAACTGGGTCTGGTCCAGTTTTGGGAGAGTTCCTATGTCAGTATTGATCAGGTCCATGATCATTTTCTTCAGGGCCTTGCAGACTGGTCAAGCCTATGGGTCAGTTAATGGGTCCACCTTGTGCAGAGAGACGACTGT
The DNA here is from genome assembly GCF_019279795.1 of Protopterus annectens. Taxonomy (NCBI): domain Eukaryota; kingdom Metazoa; phylum Chordata; order Ceratodontiformes; family Protopteridae; genus Protopterus; species Protopterus annectens. The sequence goes on from NC_056746.1 coordinate 898,657,772, forward strand.
TGTAGTCCTCCATTCCTCTGGGACAAAACCAGCTAGAAGCTGTGGTTAAAAAGGGTTTAAAGTGGCCCTCATAGACTCTGTTTTAAGCTATTTAAGAAGCATCTTGGAATCCAGTCAGGAATCATGCTGGCTGTGTTTTTGGCTTTACCAAACGCAGTAAGCACCTGTTCCCTCATAATGACCTGTAGGGGGATGGTTGCCGGTATTTCTTTGAATGTGGTAGGAGGTGATGGTGAGAGAAATTTGAACTGAATTTGTCAGCCAGAAGGTTCCTACAGTTTCAGGCTGGGTGTAAGTGTTGCTGTTCATGATTATTTTGCCACACTGCTGTGCAGTTCCCCTGAGGTTACAAACATAGTTAAAAAAACCTTACGGCTATCTTTCACCTGGGTGACTATCTTTGCCTAACAGTCTGCTTTGGCAGATTTGAACAGCTCTCTAACTTGTTTGTTTAGACTGAAGAGTGTCTTTTTGCACTGTTTTTGTCAGTTCCTTCTTGATTTGGAAATTATTTTTTCCTTTTAACAGCCTACTTATGCAAAGGGTCCACCAAAGTGGTTTATTTTTGCCAGTAATCATAGGTTTGACTCAGGCAGGTACTGTCTCCTATAAGCAGCTATGAATGTGCTTGCACAGTCCTTTTGTGTAAAGCACAGAGTAGGCCTCAGTATAACCCAGATTCGAAGGGGCTTGGAAGTTTAATAAGCAGTCAGTTTAAGGTAAGCGGCCTTAGCAAAGTGCTTAACAGGTCTGGAGTCTGATAAGTGTTCTAGGTTACTTTTAATCCTAAAGAAGATCATTTTGTGGTCAGATGTTACCAGGGAGGAGTTAATGCACTTGAGGGAGAAATATACCCCCATGTTCGTGAGTACCAGGTCTAGGATATTTGTACCTGTAGTTGGGAAGTTAACTAGTTGCTCCAGAGTGTTTGTGTTGATGAAGTCCAAAAACCTCTTAGCAAGTGAATTATGGATCGTACAAGTCTCCTAGTTTATGGAGGGGTAGCTGAAGTTACCCATAAGTAGTTCATTAGGCTGAAAGTTAACAGATTCAAATACGTTTAGGTAGGCATTTTGGTTTTCCAGACTCATGTTAGGGGAATCTGTAGCTAGAAGGAATATGACAGGGGGTCACACCTATGGTTAGTTGGGCATGGAGCTGCTCAAGCAAGTCATGTTGTTGGACCAGTCTAGCTGTGTACTTTTCCTTTATAAGCACTGATACATCTCCTCCTCCTGTTTTATCTTGAGCACATGATATGTGCACCATTAGTCAGCTAAAACAACTTAACAGCCATTTTGACCTCTGAGAGGTAAATGTTAAAGAGGAGTAGACCAAGGGCTGAACCCTGGGGTACACCGCTAATGACAGGTGTTTTGGAGGAGGTAGAGCCACCCATTCTTACTTCTTTGTTTTTGTATGTGAGCCAATTTGCTATCCAATGAGTTAAATATGGATTGACATTTAGCTGAGAGAGTTTAAATATCAGAGTATTGGATGGTGTTGAATATGTTTGTGAGGTCTAGAGATGCGGTGTGTAGTGTTTTGCCCTGATCCATCGCTTCATTAACTTTTTTGAAGAAACTGACCAGGTTAAGTAGGCAGAACCTGACCTTGACAAATATGAATTGGGTTGGGTCAAGAGTAGGTTATCTATAGCCTTACTTATTAATTTCATAACATAAGTTTCCAAAGCCTTACAAATGAGATTACTGCTCACACTCATTTGTATTCCAGTTCTTCAGATATTATTCCCTCTTTAAAAGAAAAAAAGACACCTTTTAAACATTATAATACCACAACAATGACTTAATAGAGAAAAAAAAATAAAAATCTGAAAACTTCTCACTTAAGTAATAGGTAAACTCACCACATCTTTAGACTCTCAGCTCTTATAAAGTAACTTTACAAGAACACTTAATCTTCACAAAAATTCTTCAGCATGGTCTGCCTTAAAAACTATCTAGGGGCCCATTTCAGTTATGCCTTCACTTTAAGGGCAAAGTCCACAGCAGCAACGTCTAATGTTGCCAATAAAAAGGTCCTAGAAGACACATACACTAGTCCTGCCCAAGTATAATCACAGATTTCTGGACATCTTTTTTAAAGGCCACTGTAGTAAACAACCCCAAAATATGTGCTTTCAGTTCCCCAAGCCATCCAACTTACACATCCAACAGTTGAAATTAACTTCACTAAGATCCTGGCCCAACCTAACCCTTGTACAGAAATATTTAAATTGATACTGCCAGCCAAAAGCTCTATATTTTCTAGACTGGCTGGCACATCCCAGAGCTGCAACCAGTTTTACCCAGTCTGTGACTAATATTTCTGTCTCCCCCACATGAGCCTGTACTTCTCTAACAGTTTGCCTGGGTGTTAAAAGAAGTTTGTATACTGAGCTGACCATCCCTCTCAAAGTCCCTTTTTCAATTCTAGTTTCTATAATCCTGGAAATCCACTTAGGCCAGTTGTATTTTATATGAACATACAGTTTATTATGAGTTAACTTAGTGAACAATTGCATAAAAATGGTAGCTTACCTTCTGCAAGCTTATTTATAACTCAGGCTTCTTCCCAGGAGAGTTCAGGGGTGGGGTGGGGGTACATTAACCAACAATTCCCAATAATGTAAGTTTGGTGAACCTGATATGGTCCTGGACACATCTGAAATCTTTATTCTTAGTGGGTTTTGCTGTCAATAGGTAAAAGATCTTTTGTCAATAAAGTTGTTGATTTTATCTTGATTGCTGAATGTGTAGCTAAAATTATTAAAACTCTAGTTTTAGAATAAGTGCTCATTTGTGACCTTCTTCTAATTAGAAGACTGTCATATAAAGCAGTTAGACCTCCCACTTGGCTTAACACAATCTGATTCCAATTTGCATATACAGCTGGACTGATCAACTCACTAAATAAATACTTTAATTCTGGTTGCTATGTTGCAGGACTCTACATCAAGTAGTCATCTCCATTGTGAAAAGGATAAGGTTAGATGCTCCCTACTTATTCAAGGCTTGTCTCCTGCCCAAAGAAAATCTCTCAAGCGTACCTTAGCTTTGGACAAAATCTTCGGGGGTGCGGGGGAAGGGGGGCAAAGGTATTACCCTGTGAAACATACATCACCAGAGGAAGTACATATTATGTTACTGACTGCATCATTTGTATCATACCAGTTCAAAGCTGCTTCCATCTGTGACAATATGGCCCTGACTTTTGTGAGCATTTCCAGTTATGTAGACACCTGTACAGCTATCAGTATTGTCCTAAGTTGTATACCTAAAAATACAACTGGTCAGGGTCCTTCAAAAAAGAATAGTTCATCCTGTTTCGTACCAAGGGCAAATAATGTATCCTGAAAGATTTAGTTTTACTGGCACTTATTTTATATCCATATAATAAGCTATAATGCAGCAGCTCTGCAATGGGGATGGGTAGCCCATTCTCTGGTTTAGTGAGGAATGCCATACCATCATCAGCATACAAAGTCAGTTTTGTGATCTACTCCCCCCTAATCTATAACCCTGGGGGCACAATTTCCTCAAGTTCACCACTAATGGTTCAAGGAGAAGGGGAGAGAGAGAGACAGTGGGCACCCATGGCATTGTTCCCTGTTTATTGGCATAGACATGATCATCTTTATCCTAGCTGTAAAGCCCTCAAACATCCTATAAGTAAGGTTAATAAATGATTCAGACAAATCCCATATCATGTAGAACTTCCCAAAGGAAGCTTCATCTGACTATGTTAAATGCTTTCTCAGCATCCATTATTAGCAAGACCCTTGTGACAAAGTCAGTCTGATCTAAATGCCATCAACTCTGGTAAAATCTTCACCAGTCTTTGTGCTAGGACTGCCATGAAAAGCTTATAATCATGGTTTAAAACAACAATGGGTTTATGGGATGATGGAAGAGAAGGGTCCTTACCTGTTTGAGTAATAATACCATAATGGCTTCTTTCCAAGATGGGGAGGTAAGCCACTTTCCAGTATCAAATTAGCCAATGCCCCAAAGTCGATTACCTACTTTTTCCTTTCTTCCTTTTATATATCCAGGGTATACCTCATCTTGACTGAGGGTCTTACCCACTTGACTGCTTCACTAAAACATTTATAAATTCAAAAGTTGACACTGTGAGTATAAGACTTGCCACATCAGCCTGATCTGCTAATTCTTTTGAGTCTATTACTTCCTTCAGCTGTGAATGCTACTCCTCTTTATTAGATTAAAGTGCTGTATAATATTTTGCAAAGACATTTTTTATGTCCTGGGCATACAAGACCATCCTGGCCACACCAGACTCCCTAATTTGATGTACATGCCTATTCAGTTCTTATCTCTGAAACCTAAGCACCAAACATCTGGCATTTGTTGATTAGGAATCAAAATAACTCAACTGTAGGGATTTTTGCACTAATTCAAACTGAGAAAGCTTTTGATAATCCACAAATAAAGGCACTTAGGAAGGACAATGCCACGCTGACAGAAAAACTAGTTTATTGTCCCCGAGCTTAATACAATAAATACATGTGAAAAACAAATGCTTTTTTTAAAAAAAAGAAAGCTTTTGCATAGCCTCTTACATTCTCTTAATCAGTTACAGGTCACCTCTGTAGCATTACTAAACATCACAAGAAGGTCTCTTTGATGGAAGAACAATTTAACTCTGTTTTGGATTCTTATGTTGTCCATGTATTTTTTTTTTATTTAACTACAAGCATAAGCTTAAAGTGCTCCCAATCCAATAACCCCTGCTCAAGATTCACTAGCGACATCCTTCCCCTTCCAGCAGACTGCAGAGAAGGGAAAAAAGTGGGCAAATGAATAGACTGATTAAGAGACAACTCATTTACCACCTTGGGTATAACAGAAAGATTAGTATGAAGGGATACCCTGTCATTTTGAAAAAAAAAAAAAAAAAGGAGGACAAGCCATAAGGTCTTGAAGCTCAGACACCCCTCTGGCAAAAGTAAGGGCTAACAAAATTACAGTCTTCCAACAGCAATGTTGCAAGGAAGCTGAAGCTGCAGGCTCAACAAGAGCCTCGGTCAATTTGTCTAAAACAAAATTAAGATTCCAGGGAGGAGGAATAGGTTTCCTGGGAGGCCTAATATGTAGGACACTTTTAATAAACTGTTTGGCTTCAACTCTAGAAGTTAATGGAGGTGATAAAAGCAGACAAGCAGAGATAGCTGGTAAGTGGGCCTTAACAGAAGAATAAGCCAACCCAGCATTGAGCAGTTCCCACAGATAAGAAAAAAAAAAACAAAGAAACATCCACATAAAGTGGATCCAGGTTACGAGAAAGACACCAAACAGAAAATGTATTACATTTGGATAAGTAGGACTTCCTAGTATTGGGTTTCCTGGCCTCCTGCAGGACCATAAGCGCATCCTCAGAAAAAAGATGTCTATTAGGAGGAAAATCCCAGGATGCAAAAAACTCCCTCACCAGCCTCAGTAAGAAGCTGAGATCCCTCATAAAATCCTCAAAAGCTAGTTACGAAAATAAAATTGCCAAAGATTCCAAAGACAACCACAAGGCATTCTATAGTTATGTCAAGAATCTAAATGGCAATGCTCAGATCTGCTCTGAGCTACAACAGAATGGCATTAAATATACTTATCCCAAGGATATTGCCAATATCCTGGCAGAACGATTTAGTGCCAACTTCACTCCCCTCTCACCCCCTAAAGGGCCCATCTCAATACCAAAAGATTGCCAAATTCCGATAATCACAGCCACACAGGTAGAAACAGCACTCACCAAAGCTAAGAATACAGCATCCATGGGACCAGATGACATCCCAGGCTGTGTACTACATGAACTACAAAATGAACTGGCACCCCACCTAAGTGTCATGTTTAATCATAGCCTCACCTCAGGCTTCATGCCCACTGAGTGGCGCACAGCTACAGTTATCCCGCTCCACAAGGGAGGATCCACCTTGGATCCCAGGAACTACTGTCCCATCAATCTGACAAGCCTGATCTGCAAGGGCAGGGAACGCATTATCATGGAACTTATAAACAAAGACATTGGCAACCTCCAGACACTGGACCCCACCCAGTTTGGGTTTGTGAAGGGCCGATCTTGTCTCCTGAATCTGATTGACTTCTTCGAATCAGTCTCCAGAGCTGTGGACGAGGGTAAGGAGGTCCACACAGCCTATCTGGACCTCGCCAAGGCCTTCGACACCATCCCCCACTCTGGAATCATAGATAAACTTACTAAGCTGGGCATAAATCCCTACGTTACTCGATGGGTTGCCAACTGACTTACTGACAGAACCCAGACTGTAAAAGTAGCTGACTGCAAATCCAGCTCCAGACAAGTGACAAGTGGAGTACTTCAGGGTTCAGTCCTGGGACCACTCTTGTTTGGCACCTACTTCTCTGAAGTACAGGCCAACACTAAGGGAGTCTGGCTAACAAAGTTTGCAGATGACTGCAAACTGGGAGCCATTACTGAATCCCCAAATGATGTGGATATTCTACAAAAGGGCCTTACAGAAACAGATGCCTGGTGCCAGAGCCATGGGCTCAAGCTTAATGCCAAGAAATGTACAGTCATCCCCTTTGGAAAAAAACATGTACCCATGAACTACCACATAGGTGGCAGGACACTAAACATCGAAAGTGTGATGAGAGACTTAGGGAAACAAGTGGACAGTGGTCTCACTTTTGATAACCACATATATTTATTAGGTTAAAAACAATATAATTATAAAAAGTTTACTCATGTTTCATCTTGTAGGCTCCATCAAATGCGTAAGAATTTTTTTCAAAGAAAAGGGTACTCAAGCTGTATCTTGATGCTGTATGCTGTTTCAAGTTGCGTGTCTGCAAAAATACTGCCCACTTTAAATCACAATGAAATCTACTCTTCTGCTTTTGGGACAGCCTTATCTGTCACCTTTTGCCCAGCTCTTAGGCTTTTGCCTAACACTGGGAAAGAATCAAGTCACTTGTGCTGTATCGGTAGTCTTCCCTACACTCCTGATCCAAAGACCAACCAATCAGTTCTGTAGAAGATGACTGCTTTAGCCTAGATAAGGCTACCACCTCCTCACGGTTAGTAAATGAGTAAATGTAGAGGTTCCCTTACGTAAACGTACCATAAGTGTAGTAGGATAAATGAGTCTGAATTTCCATTTGTTTGCTGTGCATATTTTCTTCACTGGGCCCATGTCTTTGTGGAACTACCATTTACTAAATTCTGATGCCCTACTATCCATAGATTCTCCAATATTTTTTCTTTAGTGGGGCAGCTGAGCAGCCTGACCAGTGTAAGTCTGGGAAAGTGCAAAATAGTTTATTAAGGGATATACATCTGATGTGAACAGTCTAATAAGATAAAAGACGAAATCAAGCTGAACCATTCTGTCAACCTGACCTTCATGTAGTCCACACAGTTCATCCCTTCCATATAGTCTGATACTCCTGGTACCCTTACATTCTTTCTTGCTATTATCTATTAGACCAGCCATCTTATTTATCAGCATTTCCACCACAGAGTCTCAGGTTTATAGTCTATGCTGTAGTTCTTTTAATCCTTGCTCATTCTCTGTTAACTGATTAGAGAGTTCGGAGACTGCAGATTCAATTTGTTCTTTTTTTCCTGGTATTCTAATTATAGTACTCTCCAAAGAAACATTAATTTTATGAACCTCTCATCATAAATTCTCATCATAAATTCAAACTTTCATTTGTACTTGTCCATTAACTGTTCCTCCATCATGAGTACAGGTTGTTGTGTGAGAGGAGTGCTAGGAAAACCTGTACGGCCTTAAAATCAATATGTTGGGGGAAAAAAAAAGTCTTCTTTACTTTCTTTTTATTGTACTGAGAAAGCCAACATCTGAGGCTGGATATCTGGTTAACAATGTTGACAAGTAAATGAAAAATACTTTAAACAGCCTCCTTAGCTTGGATTACCTTGGAGGGGGAGGATAATATAGTTGTGTAAGTAAACTTTTCATGACTGCAGATGATCTAATGACAGGAATTATCATGACAGAATACAACAGCTAGCTAGCTTTCAAAGCATCAGAGCATCTTCCACGCACTCAAACTGTTAACCAGCTTGAGCAGAGCCGAACAAAAAAGACTGGTTTGGGTGCCAAGCCATTCAGAGCTTTCATGGCAATTGAAAGACAGAGAGAGAGAGAGACATGGGGGCTAGGCCCTGAGAGGACGTTGCTACGAAAGTCAAAACACATGTCCACACCCTGGCATAAAATACACACCAAAAAACAGGGAGGGTGGAAATGGCTACTGCAACAGGGATCACTGAAATATTTGCATCATAAGTTCACTTATACAAAAGCACTATGTTTATTCATATTGATCACTGCTTCAGTAGCCTAAGCAATATGGGTCGATTACCATAGCTTAGAACAGCTGGCTGGTAGAGCACGCCTTCCTTGTCTGGAATAATTTTGTTGTGGTGGGAATAACAAAAGGTAATAGCCTGAGACAACCATTTGGATATAGTCTGCTTTGACGCAAGTTATTCATTCTTCTTACCTTTTCAAGAAATGAACTGATCGGAAATTCTGAAAGATTTTGTTCTGTCAAGAGAGTACCAATGTTGTTGGTGGACATGTAATGTATGAACTATCCTTTTTCAGTCATTTTTGTATTCAGGAAAAGAACAGAGGGAGATGGATACCTTGAATTAAAGTAAACGCTTATCAACTTACGAATAAAAGAATTAGTTCTCATGGAAACCCTGTTTCCATGAGAAATAAGGTTGACCAAACCATAAAAGCTTGCATCACAGATACCCTTCTTGCAGAGGTCAGTGCAATCAGTAAAACTGTTTTTCATGTTAAAAACCTCAAGCCAGCCAGAAGAGCCGTTTCAAATGGCATAAGTGTTAGCTTTTCTAACACAAAATTAAGATCCCAATGAGGAGCCACCAGTTTTCTTGAAGGCTTCTTATGTAGCATCCCTTTCCAAAATATTTTCAAATGAGAATGCATTGAAAGAGGTGTGATCCATGGGCATACGTGCTGAAATGGTCGACAAATGAACCTTGACAGAGGAGTAAGACAGGTCATAGGACAGTAACTCGCACAAATATTGTAAAACCTGAGAAACACTAGCCTTGAATGGGTACTGGTTGTTTTCCAGGCACCAGCTGGAAAACTTTTTCCATTTGCTTATATTTGATTTTCTAGTAGTAAACTTTCTTGCCACCATTAATCAGTACCTGCTGCATATCCTCAATAAAGAAATGGCTAAAAGGTATTATGTACCCTATCATCCAGGCAATCAGTTGTAGCTATTTTGGGCTGGAATGGCCATTAAATAGTCATTCTGCCTTATCTGGCTATCCTTTGGTCTTGGGATTCCATCTTTCTTTTCAAAACTTCCTTGTCATTGCTTTTTAAACATCTGCTTTCCAGCATTTTGCTGAGACGGTTTATTTTGTTTCGTGCCAAACCTGGATGAGAGCTGAAAATCCTTGGAAAATGTAGAGGAGGAGGGCTGAGAAATCAGAGAGAGATTCCCTGAATCAGCTTACCTCCCTCAGACTTTATGATAACCTCTGCAGCAGTGTGTCCAGAAACTAAATCTCTAGCCAAAGAAGAATTAAAAAATTCATTTTTGACATCTCCTGGGAGGTTCTGAGAACATAGTCAAGCAAACTTCTTCAAATCAGTACCAATGGCAACAGCCCTGAAAGCAGCATCTGCAGACTCATAAACACACTACAAACAATGAGTAGTGACCTGAGAAATAGAAAAAACTAAACTACAAGTAGATTTTTCCTCACACAAGGAACCTGCAGTGACAACATTCCTCAAGTTTTCACAAATAGTCAGTATAAAATTTAACATATCTGACCATTCAAAATTCTAAAAAGTCAAAATTGCAGAAGCGTACACTTTTTCAAACTTTAGTATCCTTGTTATGAGGAGAAGGATTAGAATTAACAAAATGTTTGTCAGTAGCTAGATTAACTAAAGCTATAGCTGTTGGGTCAGGTCTGGGATGAAAGTATAAAATCTTGAAAGAACTTTGTACATTCTGTCTGCTTTCTTAGGGACAGCAGGCTGGCTGTCAGGGAAGCCACAGGCAGTGACAAACACCCTCCAGTTCTGACATCACTGGGATGGGTGAAGGTTCTGGGAAAACCTCTTGTAGCAAATTACAGTATTTTCTGAAGGACTGAGAAACCTCAGTGTTCTCCCACTACTGAAAACAGTAGCAAATTCTAGAAAAGGTCTCAAAGTGAATCCATACTCACCAGAATCTGAATAAGAAGCCTGAGAAGAAAAACCTACACAAGTCCCTTCACATTCCCCTACAGATTCAACATCCTGAAACTCTTTTGGGAAACAGGAATCCCTTTATTTCTTTTCTTTCAGATACCAGCTTACAAGAAAGGTCAATAGCCTGTACAAGACCCTGTGCCAAGCCCAATAAATTACTCCTGTCCAGAGAAACAGACACAGGAAAAGTTAAATGTTTAGCTTTATGTCTATTTTTGACAGGAAAGTCGGGTTAAATATACCTAGTACTGCCAGCAACAGCTTCCCCAGGAATGGGCACAATATTCTAGCTAAGCAACAGCACATTTCAAGCTGTTTCTCCAAAGACCCACAATTGGCTTTCTCTTGCCCACTAAAGGGACCGCAACAGCCATGGCGGACATAGCTAACCCTGGTCCATAGTGGCTGTATGGGCAACACCACAGAGATCCAAAGAAAAATATGAGGGGACTGGACCAAGGAACCAGCTTTGGCCAAAGCAGAGTCAACCACCTGTCGCTGAGGCAAATTACAAGCTTGCTGTGGTGGCAAAGGCTGCTTGGCTAACTTTTTATTTTTGTGGCTGGAAGAAGGTCTAACCAAGGGACTGGTAGTTCTTTCCACGGTCAAGCAGAAAATGGTATTTATTTCCCAGAGAAACTTGTCAGCAACGGTCAGTGCAAAAAAAAAAAAAAAAAGTTGAGGTATATAATGTCCAGTACAAATGAACCAATGCTACAAGTATGTACAAAAAGTAGTTTTCATCAACTTTTAACCAAAAAAGTAAAAAAAAGTGTGCTCCCTTTTCTAGAAGGGCATGACAGTCATTTTATTTTTTTCTGTAGCTTCAAAATAGCTGTTTTTGCACAGAAAACTAGTTTAAACAATAAAAAAGTAATGTATAAGTTCTTTCCACCAAAATGTACTTATCTTCCCAGCAATGGAACAGAGCAAGCATCATCATGATTATTATTATTAGCATTATCATCATGAGCCCACACAGGAGCGCTCTACTCAGCAACAGAAAAATTCTGAAGGGCTTGGCACCCAAACTTGGGGTCCTGTCTAACAGTCTGGGGGAGTGAAAGGTGCCATGAAGCTTTGGAAGAAATCCTGCTGTTAAATACTATGCAGGATATAACCCATTCAGCTTGGGCTACTGCAGCAGTGATCAATATGAAACGAGCAATTCAGTTCCCCATGGCTGCTACATCTCCACTCTAACAGAAGTTTGATGTTGCTCATTCTTTACTCCTGGTCTTTTTATTATGTATTTTAGCTCCTGCATTGTGTGGATTTGTTCCTGTAGATCATCTTTAATTGTTGCTTTACAGTCTTCCAGATCTTGCAGGTTTCCTTGTAGGCATTCTACTTCTGCTTGATGATGTTCTTTCAAGGAGCTCACAGCTTGGCCTGCTAGGGAATACCTTTTCATACAAAATGTTCCTCCTTATTTGCAGCCTTAAAATAAGGCATGCATTCCTTTTATTTTTTTGGTCACTTATTATTCCTTCTGTTTTATTCCCTCCATGATAAAACTGTTTTTATCCAGATTTTTGCAGGTCCTGTCCAGAGCTTTGTGCTTGGGCAGCCATCTTGACTGGGCTCTCTAGCACCCAATGACAGAAGCCAATTATTGACCCCAGTGCCATTTGAGGAAGTTAAAATGCAAAGAAAAAAAAAAACAATCCAAGAGGAAATCTCCTTGAATAGATAGCATTCCAGAAGATATTTGGGTGATGAATGAGAAAAAGTTAATTGCACTATGGTTGTCATTATTCAAGAAAATAATTTGGGAAACATAAAACCATGAAGAATAGTAACATAGTAAATGGAATAATTCCAAAGGAAGTAAAGGACCCCACCGACCCTGCTTTATACAGGCCAACCTTAATTTTAATCATGACTATAAAATTTTCATGGCCATTGTGGCAGACAGGATAGCAAAAATTCTGCCAATCTTAGCAGACTGGACCAGTGTTGTTTTCAAAGACAAGCAGACATTTGATAACACACTTAAAACATCAATGATACAGAAAAGAAGGCTTTCACAAATGTTCTTTGCTGTTAGTGAGTCTTGATGTAGTAAAGGACTTTGACAAGGTCCAATCTTCAAGTTATTTATCTTTTTTTTTTTTTTTTTGTGAGGACCTATTTTGAGTTGGTTTACTTCCTTACCCATTCATCAAATAATACAGCAAAATGGAAAAATAAGATGTTGCTCCAAGAGAACATTCGTGGGAAAATTGATGAGGGATACTACAGTCACAAACTAAAAGAACACCCAGATAAGCGTGCTACGTTTTTATGTCTAAAACAAAGAGAAGATGCAGGATCCTGGAGAAGAGAGACCATGCCTAGAGGAATGAATAATAAATGGAATGCACTACATATTGCTTATGAAAATCCATACAGATGGGATACTGAGAGCACATACATTGGGATAGTATGCAGACAGAGCAAGAGAGTGTGCAAAGAAGTTATTCAACCTACACTCTGGAAATTGGCATAACAGGGATTGAAGGAGGAACTTCAGAATAAGTAAGGGAAAGAGGGTTGCATGATGAAATGCAATCACTGGTAAAGTTCCTGACAGAGATTAGAACAGAAGAATTCAATAAAAGGAGGACACTAAGTGGAACATACAAAAAAAAACAGCATAGTTACTATAAGAATCAGTCAGATCATCTGATGAAATACTGGGGGAAATTAATTAACAAACAATCTGTTAAATAAGGAAAAGTGGCAAGAAATATGCAAGGCTGCAAGACATTTTAAGTCTAGGAGGTTCAAGATATTTGCATGGAAATGCCTATATATGTGTATTTTTAATACCTAATGCAGACTGTATAAGATATTCTCTAATCATGATGGTAAATGCTGGAGACATACGGGAGAAGAACATTAATCAGTTTTATACAGGATCTGCAAAACCTTTTGGGGTCAACTATTTGCGGAACAATTTACAATGACTAAGGAAACACTATGCCCAGTCTTGTATGGTTGCTAGGAAAGCAATTACAAGGAGATGGAACTGAAACTCTAGACTAACTTTAGTAGATGTAGTAAAAAGTTGTGGATGAGCTGTAGGAATTAGAAATCTTTGGTCGCTAGGAAGAGTATGCTCCATCCAAATAAATGGCAAGTGTGAGAGAGATTCAAGGCAACAGCATGCAAACGGAACGCTTCTAAACTTAATGCAATAAAGAGTGGGACGTTGGCTGCCAGGTGGCTAAGAAATATAGTAACTTAAGATCTGTGTGTTGATAGGCATATAATGCTCAAATGGTTAAAATTTAATGGTGAACTAGATAAAGCTAACTAACTCAGAAAATAAATGTAGCTAGGTTAACAGTGGTAGTCTGGTATACTGTGACAGTAAGTAGGGGTGGGGATATCAAATTGTTAAAATGTTCACACTGTGTTAAATTTATCTGATTAAAAAAAAACTAACTTGTCTGTATACTTCTGTAAAAAAAAAGGTGTTTATATTTTTTATTCTTCTTCTACAAAGATGCTTTTTATATATATATATATAAAAAAATAAGAAATTTTTAATATAGCTAATAGATAAAAAAAAATCAGACACATTTTAAATACAGCTAAAAGCTATGGTGTCTCACTATTTCAGAAAAAGAAGTTATGTACTCATCATAACATTCCATGTTGGTAGTCCATCTCACCCTTCATTTTTACATATGGGTTCGGAGCCGATCCTCTGCTCCGACTCAGCCGATTTACAAGCTCGAAGACTTCTGGTTGGTTTGTGGCTAAGCAGGTATCCCATAGTGCACCAGTACAAACCTCAGATCTTGTTTGCTGCTCACTAGAAGAAATAACCATAACAGACAAACCAATACTAAAGGGTCTCCAACCAAAGATAACCAACTTATTACTATTATTATCTCCAGATTCTTCCAGGATGGGGACAGGAGGGCGGGTTGGTAAAAATGAAGGGTGAGATGGACTACCAACATGGAACATTATGGTGAGTACATAACGTCTTTATGTTGTGTAGTCCAATCTCACCTTCATTTTTACATATGGGACAGCATCCCTAGCGCCTTATTCTTGGGTGGCTCACTGGAAAATACTCCTGAGCATGGAGCCAAAGGATGCTCTACCCCTGGAAGCTAAATCCAATTTGCAATGTGTAATAAAAGTGTGGGGGGTAGCCCATGTAGCTGCTGCACAAATATTAACAAGTGGGACCCTGGCTTGAAAGTCTGCAGAGGTAAACAGTGACCTGGTAGAATGAGCCTTGATCCTGCAGGGTAAAGGTCTGCCCTCCGAACTGTAGATAAAGGCTATGCAACTGGAAACCCAATTAGATAGTGTCACTTTAGAAACCAGTAAGCCCAATCTGGAGTCACAAAAGGAAATGAATAGTTGATCTGATTTCCTAAAATCCTTGGTCTGCTGTAAATAAAAACGTAGTTGTCTATGAACGTCCAGCTGATGAAAACGGTATTCAGCTGCATTACAGTGATTAGGGAAGAAAACCTGGAGTTCTATGGATTGATTTAAGGTAGCAGGGGAACAAACTTTGGGGACAAAGGAGGGATTAGTATGCAGTGACACCCTGTCTTTGTGAAAGATCAAATAAGGTGGCTTAACAGACCAGGCTTGTAGCTCCGATACCTGTCTAGCTGACGTGATAGCTACCAAAAACAAAGTCTTCCAAGACAAAAATGTCAATGAAGATGAGTGGGAAGGTTCTAACGGGGAAGAAGTCAGTTTGGACAACACAAAATTTAAATCCCAAGAAGCCACATGTTCTTGCAGCGATGGTCTCAGTAGAGTGGCTCCTTTCAAAAAGGTCTTGCATAGCTCATGAGACATTAAATTGGTATCTGGAAACCCTAAGTGAAAATGACAAATTGCTGCCAATTGGACTCATAGTGGCAGTGGCAGATCCTTGCTGAAAAAGCTCGGAGAAAAATTCCAAAATCACAGGGAAAGAAGCAATGTAGGTATCTATATTCATTTTCTGTGCCCAAATAGATAATCTTTTCCATTTACTGCCATACAGCCTCCTAGTTGAAGGTTTATGGGAGGACATAAGAATATGCGACACTGAGGATGATACATCATGAAGTCTGACTAGGGATGGAACTGGAGTAGCCACGCTGTCAATTTGAGGGTGTGGATTGAGGGATGTAAAGAACCTGACATGTGAGTCGTCAGATCTGGAGCTGGGTCCAGGATCCAAGGATCGTCCAGGAGAAGAGGCCCGAGGAAGGGGAACCAGACTTGACATGGCCAGTAAGGAGCAATGAGAACCAACTTGCTTCCCAGCTGACTGGCTTTCTGAATCACTTTGGAAATGAGAGGAAATGGAGGAAAGGCATACAGAACTCCCATGGGCCAATCATGAGCCAGAGCATCTCTGGGTGTCTTTCCCGGAGGGGGAATGAGGGAAAAACAGCTGCTGCATTTGACACTGACTGGACTGGCAAAAAGGTCGCAGCAAGGCTGTCCCCATTTTCGGAAAATCTGTTCCGCTGTTTCCCGTTTCAGAAACCACTTGTGAGGCAGTAGGATCGCCCGGCTGAGCTTGTCGGCTATCACGTTGGTCGTCCCTGGAAGGTGCGTTGCAGCCAGAAAGTGCTGGGAAGAAATCGCCCATTCCCAAACTCGCATGGCCTCTTGACAGAGTGGGTAAGATCTGGTACCACCCTGTTGCTGATATACCAAACTACCAACATGCTGTCTGATTGTATCGCAATAGTCCCTAGAGGAAGAAGGTCTTGAAGTGCTTGCAAGGCCAGGAGCACCGCCTTCATCTCCAGAACACTGATATGTAGGTGAGCCTTGTGTTCTTGCCATGTGCCTTGGACAGCCCTGCCGAGATAATGCCCCCCCCACCTGATCTGGGAGGCATCCGTGGTCATAGTGGCAATGGGTTGGGCAAGAACAAAGGGGGCACCCGTGCTCAACTGGTTGGGAGCTATCCACCACAGAAGGTCCTTCTTGCATGATTCCATCAGCAGGATAGGATGACTCAGCGGGAGATATTGGGAGGACCATTGGGAAGATAGAAGCCACTTGAGAATTCTCATGTGCAACCTGGCTAATGGTACTAATAGAATGGTGGAAGTCATATAGTCATGAGGAGCTGAAGAACCCACTTCGCTTTGACATTCTGCAACGGGAGAAAATGTTGAATCTGAAAGATTAAGTTTTGTGCCCTTTTGGCAGGGAGACGAGCTGTCATGTTCACTGTGTCTACCTCTGCGCCTATAAAAATCACAGATTGAGAGAGCAATAATGCAGATTTTTCCTAATTTATGGAGATCCCTCACTGAGCACAAAGTTGAATAGTGGCGTCCCTGTTTTGGAGGAGTAGGAGCCAGTTGTCCAAATACGGAAACACCTGGAATCCCCGACATCTCAGGTGAGCTGTCACTACTGCCATGCATTTGGTGAACACCCTGGATGCTGTGGTAAGACCAAAGGGCAGAGCATGAAACTGATAGTGACTGGCTCCCAGCCGGAAGCGTAGATGGTTCCTGGACACCTTGTCCATATTTATATGGTAGTAGGCATCTTGGAGATCTAGACAGCACATCCAATGGTCTTTCCCTAACAACGGGAGTATCGACTGCAGTGTTACTATCCAAAACTTGTCCTTCTTCATGGATTCGTTTAATCTGCTGAGGTCCAATATTGGCCTCCAATCTCCAGTTCATTTTGTTCCTAAAAAGAACCTGGAGTAAGTTCTGGATCCTATCTGGTCTGCTGGGATGGACTGGATGACTCTTTTTTAAGAGCAACTTGTTGATCTCTACAGTTGCCTGATCCCTGTGATTGGGTGGTACATCTGGGATCTTCTTGGGAACAAATGGTGGAATGGAAAAGGGTATGATATAGCCTCTGGTAACAACTCTTTGTACCCACTTGTCTTGAGTGATATTTAGCCATGCTTCTGGATACAAAGAAATGCGACCCCTGACCGGCCCCAGAGAAATGCAGTCGAGCCCCACATCAGGAGCACTGATAAGGCCGTCCACGAAAGGAATCATGGCCTTGCTGGTATTGTGGACCACCCCTGCCTCTTGGGCGACGTCTCCCATTTCCTCCTCCTCCTCCTCTGCCTCTGAAGGAGGGTTCACTCTGTGTGTCCGGAAAGACCCTCTGGGACTTTTTGAAACACATTTTACTGCCCCTTTGACCTTTGGGGTATGGCTGAGAGGGAACAGTAAAACGTACTCCCACGGCAGAAAGTGTCTTTCCTTCTTGCTCACACCAAGTGAGTGTGTCCTTCACTTTAGAACCAAACAATGAGGAACCATCAAATGGGGCGTTGGTGAAAGTAGACAAACGATTCCACAAAATTACACAAGCGCATCCAGAAGTGATACCTCACGGCAACTCCTGAACCTGTGCTCTACTCGCTCCATCAGCTGCATAGGAGATAAGCTGCATGGAGGAGGTAACTATAGAATTTAAGGTGGACAACTGAGCAGAAATCGTGTCAGGTACTCCCTCATTACAAGCACCTTATATAGAATCTCCTAACTCCTTGAGGAGATCCCTCTGCAAACTCGTAAAGTGAGTGAGATAGTTCAACGATCGAAGGGTAAATGCCACTGAACTAAAGATATGCTTCCCAAATCTGTCCATCTGTCGAGAATCCTTGTTTGGCGGATGAACAGAGGAAGAAGTCTCCGCCAGCTCCTTCTTTGTGGCCACCGCCACCACGGCATCTATGGGAATGCCCTTAGACAAAAACTCTTTACCAGAAGGGGGAGACAGAAACTTATTAGGTCTTCTGGGGACTGGCTCCGCGGCATCAGGAGTATCCCACACCTTTTGATTAACTAGATCCATCAGTTCGTCAAAGGGTGGAGACACCCAAGAGGCAGAAGGTTGGGACCTGAAAGCCTTCAGGTACACCGACTCATCAGAAGGGTTGACAGTGGGCCAGTTGCACCTCTGCTTAAGGATCTCCAGGATGTCCATGAAGGAGACATCATCAGAGGGGGACTTGGGGGACCCTTCTGACTCCTCGAGGTCAGTGTCCAATGTCAAAGACTCATCCTGGGAGTCAACATGCTTCCTCTTACATATCCTCTTCCGGGGAGGCTCCTCGAAAGGACATTCTAGGGAGGCCTCGGAAGAGTGGGGGACACCCGTTGATGGCTCCTGAGGCTGAGGGTCTCTGCTGTCTCCGGAGAGAGTAGGGGCTGAGACCTAAGTGGGTGCTCTTGGGGGGAGAGTGCTGGTACCACTGGTAGGGGCTGGAGAATGAGACAGCACACTCCTCATCATCTCAAACGCTGACCTCTCTGACTCCGAAGACCTCCCCCGCTCCGAAGAGACAAAGGTTGACATCTGAGCCAGAGCCGTCGGCTCTGAGGTAGATGCAGGGTCCGAGTTCACCCTGGCTGACGCACCAAGAGGAAAGCTCGGAACTGAAGAAGATCGATTCCAACCTTCCCCTTCAGCGCCGACAGGAGAGCTTCGGCCCCTGGACACGACGGACAGCACCGAGCGTGTCAGAGCCGAACCTGGCTCCAAAGCAGTGACAAAGGGAGCTGGAACCGATAATTCCTCCGGTGGCACCAAGCACTCTGGCTCCGAAGGGCCAACATGGCTCGGAGGAGGAATAGCAGACAAGGGCAAAGCTGGACCGAGTGGCTCCGGAGCCGACTGGGTCGGAGCCAACAATAATTTTGGTAAAGCAGACGACTTCAAGAGTCTCAATACTACCCTCTCCACATCTTCTTTAGAAAGGCTCCTGGAAGACCTGGCAGACATAGTAGGGGATCTTGACCTAAGGGGCACTGGAGACTTCAGTAACATGGAAACTGGTAGGGAATCCACAGACCGGCTCCGAGTAGCAGATTCAACTGCTGATTCCATCGGTTCAGAGGCCGGCTCCGAAACACTTGGAACTGATTCTGACACCACAATGGTGCTCTCCTTTGTCTCCAAAGGCTGTGGAGTCGAGGAGGCAGATTTTGACTATTTAGGAGGTGGCTTCGAGACACCAGCTGGTGCCGGAGAAGGCCTTTTTGAAGACTTAGATTTGCCAGACTTGGAGGAAGCCGAAGAACTGAATAGAACTTCCTCAAAAGATGGTTTTAGTAGACCCTTGAGTATAAGCTTGTTCTTTCTCTCCTGTAACACCCTAAGAGAGAAAGCACGGCAAAACAGGCACGATTCCTGCAAATGGATGGCCCCTAAACAGTAGACACAGCTACTGTGACCATCCATTATAGACATCTTTTGGGAGCATTTCATGCACTTTTTAAAACCCGAAGGTTTGTGCTCCTTACTCTCTTTAGACATTCCACACACATACAACACCCAGGAAAGGAAGAAGAAGAAGAAGAAGAAGGGGAGAGGACTAGGTCCTCTAACTAAAATGGGCTTAGCCCTATAGAAGGAAGTACCACAAGGACTAGGTCCTTTAACTTAAACGGGCCTAGCCCAGTGGAACAGAAAGCTAGGTCTTCTAATTTAAACAGACCAGAAAAAGGAAAAACTCATGCACACAGAAACTGTATGTGACTCTATTTAATAAAATTTAAGAATAATAGCTATCATACTAGGGAAGGAAACTCAAACCCAAAAATACAGTCTCTGAGGAAACTAAGCTGACTGACAAATGGAGACCCAATAATGGTCAGAAATAACAAAAGGAGCCCCTGTTAACTAACAGCGGAAAACTGCCAAAAAACAACACTACCTGATATAGAAAAAAAAGCACAACGGTGCCTACAAGGAACTCTAAACTGGCACACAGGATACCAGACTAACAGCAAGTTTAAACTAAGATTGCACCAAAAGGGCAAACAATGCAACTGCCTAGGATAATAGCAACCCTAACAACACAATATTAACTCTAATAGCTCATTCTGATGAAACACAAGCATACTATATTTAAATAGAAAAGAATTTGACACTTAGCCAGAGTGAAGAGAAGCACAACTGAACTCGTCGATGCGGCAAAGAGATCTGGGTTTGTACTGGTGCACTATGTGATACCTGCTTAGCTACGAGCCAACCAGCAGTCTTCGAGCTTGTAAATCGGCCAAGTTGGAGCGGAGGATCGGCTCTGAACTCATATGTAAAAATGAAGGTGAGATTGGACTACACAACATCTACAGTTTTCCCTAGGCAAGCTGCCTAGTTCAGGATTTAAACATACCTCAACTATGCAGGAGAAGGGAAAGGCTGGGAGACTAGAACACAACTTTGTGGAGCACACCTATGCCTTTTAATGATGGGAATCTGTGCAGACTGAATTGCAGCCACTTCACACTACACAACTAGCAAATGGTGCTAAGTAGTGTGTGAATGGCAGTGTATCATTTGTATGCTGATGTGTTACTGTGCATATATAAGCAAAATGACAGTGTATAAGTGGGTCTATGAATGTCTGTACACAAATTACTATTGTGAGTGTTAATATATATGTATGTGTGTGTGTGTGTGTGTGTGTGTGTGTGTGTGTGTGTCTCTATCCTTGTTGGTTGTTGGGAGGAGGGTTCTTTTTGGTACTTGTGCTACAGTAGTTTTTCCAACCACGCAGTGAAGTAATTCACAGATAATGAGATGTTGCCTTTTAGAGAATTTAGATGATTATGAATCAGTCCAAACTGCAGCACAAATCATCTCATTGGTGGAGGTTGACTTGTGCTGTAGTGCTATTTGCTATGAATCCCAGTCCACATAATACCTAAATAATAATGTGTCGCTATACTCAAAACCTGTTAAATGCAAATAATTTGTTCAGTACCTTAAAAAAGAAAGAGAAAAGGGAAAGGCACTCCCCCAATTACATCACTCATATGATTAACACTTCACCCTTTGAATGTAAAATTAAAATTTGCATGTTTACTCCTTTACCATAAGCTGCAGTATTCAGTCTCAAGTAATGTCATTAACAAAGCGCCTACATGAAATACTATATTAAGCCACTTAACTCACTGTTAACTCAGAAATATTCGAATATATAAATACAAATTTATAGCAACACATCTACATAACTGAATACTGTCCCTCATACCTTTCAACAGTTTCCAAAACACCAAAGTTAAAAAATAAAATGTTGTAAATATTTTTAATACAAGTGTTTACTATATTTTAAAATAACATGGTCACTAATAATATAACAAAAATGTCACTATATTTCAATCTTCAAAATGTATTGAATCTGTTTGCTGAACATTTATAACTTAAAAGAAAAAAAGAACAAAGAAGGGAGCAGAGACAACTGCCCTCACTTTTCACGCATATTTTCAAAACTTCACTGTATTCCAGTTTAAACTATTTATATTTTCATATGGTTAACCTTTTAGCACAGAATGTAGGATTCACTTTCGAGTAATACTATCTCAACAATTAACAAATTCAAGCACTCGCATGAAATAATGTGCAACTCATCACATTCACGTAACTCATATTTAACTTGATAACATTCAAGTTTAACAAATAATGACTTGTATCAATGCATCTACCAGAGTAATACCCCTCACACTTTTCAAAGGTTGCCCACCCATAAAAGTACAAAACGAAAAGACAAGTTATGTCCTTACCATAACAACAGAGCTCAGTCCTTCACAACTTGTGGGTTATTAGATCCGATGCTGGCCTTTTCAGAATCTTCAGTCCACCTCTTCTACCCTTAATACCCCTCTCTAACAACCTCTCCCGAGACTGAATTTGTCCCATGAAAACTCCTGGAATTATAAAACATCATACGCAGGATACTCAATGTGTAAGCTTGGAACAGAAGGCAGCAAAAATAGACCCTCTTATACAAGCTTCAAAGCAGGACTGCAAGAGAAATCATGAGCAGTCACTAAAAGGTGACAATACAGATGGGGCACACAGAAAGTGTTGTTTGAGAAGGATGGAAGAGGACAACCATGGATCTATCATTATGCTAAGTACATAACTTTCGTATCTGATGTTGCCTTTCCAATCCATTCTCAACCTGTGGGTCAGATTTCCCAGCCACTTAACACCCTAAGGAGGTCCTAAGAGAGAACATTCTGCAAAATGACAGAACCAGAAGTTGCTCTAGACCTACACTGAACATCCAACTTGTAATGGAATACAAATATGAGGTGTTAGACCACGTAGCTGCAGGACAAATACCATCAATAGAAGCCTGCAAGAAATAGACAGTCGAAGTAGCCACTGCTCTTGTGGAATGACCCTAGGCTTCACAGGTAAAGACATTCCTTTCAAAGAATTTGCCAAGGAAATGCAACTGGACAGCAATTTGGATAGGGTCACTTTGGAAACAGGCTTACCAAGCTCTTGACTTTGAGAAGGATAAGTAGGTCAGACTTTCTATCTAAAACTTTTGGTTGTTCAAAGAGAATGAGTTGCCTATAAGCATCTAAACAATGAAGTAATTACTCTTTTGTTAATGAAATTTGGAAAGAATACCTGTAAATGAATGGGCTGGTTCAAATTAGCCTCTGAAGCAACCTTGGGCAAAAAGGAAAGACTGGTTCTTAAGGTAACCCTATTGTTATGAAAAATAAAAGGTTTAACAGAGGATAATGCTTGGAGTTCAGGCACTCTTCTGACTGATGTGACTGTCACCAAGAGGAGAATTTTCCACAACAATTTCAAAGATACTGTGGTTGATGGTTCAAAGGGAGGTCTAATGAGAACTACAACAGCAGAGAAAGGTCCCAAGAAGGCACCGGATCCCAAACATGTGGACTCAAAACGGCCTTACAGATCTTAAGAACTGCCACAGGGGTACTATCCATGCCAATATGAAAGTTTGAAATGGCGTCCAGCTGCACATTAATGGTAGAATACCTATGACCAGAATGAAAAAGACCAAGAAATCCACAATGGCAGCTAATGGTGTGGAAAAAGGAGATAAGCCCTTGCAAGAACTCTGAATAGGAAAACAATTCCATTTACTAACACAAATCTTCCAGTGCATAGTTTCTGAGAGGATGAAAGGAACTGAATAACTCTCTTGGAGAGCTTGGGATTCCCTAGTCATCATCAGAATTGCAGAAACCATGCGGTTAGTTTGAGGAAGTGAAGGTTTGAGAGAGGTAACTCTGAAGGATAGAAATCAGACCCAGAACCAGATCAAGCACTCAGAGCAAGTAAACAGGTTAGACTACAGGAAGGGGCACCAAACTTGACAAGACCAGAACTGGGTAATGAAGATGCCAGTCACTCTGCAACAGGCTGCCTTCTGGTTATCAAAGGAGTAAGAGATAGGAATAAATAAGACCTGGGGCCAAGCATGCAGAAGAGGGTCATTTGGTGACTGCCCCTTTGGAGGGGTCAGGACATAAAAACTGCTGCACTTCGTGTTGGACAGGAAAGCAAGTAGGTTGCAGCAGGGATTGCCCTAGTGGCTGAAAATCTGCACTGATATGTCTGGATTCAGGGACCATTCAAGAGGCAGAAGAATATTCTTACTCAAATTGTCTGCCAGGATGTTGAATTCCCCCGGGATATGTGCTGCAAGCAGAAACTGCAGAGAGGACATTAACCATTGCCAAACCCTGATGACCTCTTGGCACAAAGGGATAGGATCGAGTTTCTCCTTGCTTGTTCAGACATCATACCACAGAAGAATTGTCAGTCCAAATGGCAAACACACCTTTGGGAAGAAGGTCCTAAAAGGCTAGGAAGACTGCATTCATCTCCAAGACATTGATGTGAAGATTTTTCTCATACCATGACTGGGTAACTTGGACCTTCTTCTTCTAGAAATGCCCCCACCTCCCACCAGAAGGGAAGTATCCATAGTCACCATAGCCTGGGGATGGAAAAGTACACAAGGTCTACCTGCTGCTACCAGTGGAGATTCCAACCACCACTGAATGTAGTGATGACAAACATTTGTTACAGTCACTAGAAAGCCCATAGGATGAGTTAGATAGGACCACTGAACTGCTAGAGTCCATTACAACACTCATGTGGAACCTCAGTAAAGGAGCTAGACAAATACAGGCTTCCACCTGCACAAAGAGATAAAGGACTGAAGTCAAAGAATATGAAAAGCCTGGAGATGAAGAGAATTCATTCTTGATAATGGTAGTTTTATGTTTGAGTGATCATACCCACATAGCAACTGATAAATTCTAGCACTTGAACTGGATTCAGGTTGGACTTCTCATAATTCACTCTTGTACTCAAGGACAGAAACATCTCGGGCAAGGAATCTTGGGTCTAGATTACAGATGCCTTCTTGGAAGCAGTCAGGAGCCAATTATCCAGGTAGAGCAAGACCTGGAAACCTTGCAACCTGAGCCAGACTGCCATTACAGACATGCATTTGGTGAACTCACAGGGACCTGTGGTGAGACCAAAGGGCAGAGCCCAAATCTGTTAATCACTGGTACCCAGACAGAAGCACAAAAATCGTTTAGAATGCTTTGCTATCTTTATGTGATGATAGGTATCCTTGAGATCCACCGAGCACATCCAGTTGTCCTTCCTCAGAAGGGGGAGATGGACTGCACCATGACTATCTGGAATTTGGCCTGTGTGATAAATCGGTTGAAGTTACTGAGATCCAGAATAGGTCCCTAAGGGGCGGTTTTTGGTACTAAGAAGAATCTGAAATAGACCCCAAATATGTGTTGGTTTGGTGAGACCTCCTGTATGATTTGGTTGTCAAGCATTGTTTCAATTTCCAGTGCTGCAGCCTTTCTCTGGCAGGGTGAAATGACTGGGAGGGATTTTTGGAAGTCTTTGGGAGTGAATAAAAGGGAGTTGTATAACCTATGGACATAACTCTTAACACCCATGCATCTGATGTGATGGCCTCCCAGGCTCTTGGATGGAGATCCAAATTACCCTCAACTGCCTCCAAAGTGTAACAGTTGTGTAACCCTTCAGGGATGCTGGAAGGGCCTCCCAAGAAAGTCCTGCAGAAGTCCTGATGGTGTGGACCACCCCTGCCATGTAGGCGGCATCCATTACAGTTTCCCCTTGCTTTGAGGGGGGGGGTGTCTCTCACTAGGAGTACCCTGGAAAAGCTGCTGCAGTTTATGAAAAAAAGAGAAGCTTTCCACCCTTCTGGTTCCTACAGAAAGACCTCTGCGAGTTACAGAAGATCGCTTCTACTTAGCTTCTCTTTGACCTTTGGGCCAAATAAGGAAGAATCGTCAAAGGGGGGCATTAACAAAGGATACTGTGAAACAGTCCGGCATCACCATGATGGCGTATGGTAATGCCAGTGCCTGCTATGCTGGATGTCCTATTGGCCACAATGGACAACAGCCTCATGGGGACACTGGGTGGGGACTGCATAATAGACAACTGAGTCTCCAGATGCTGCTGGGTCATAATGACCTTTGATACTTCAGCAACAAAGTCCTGCTCAAGTTTCATCAAATGGGCAGCATAATTCAGCACATACAAAGCAAAGGTGGCTGAAGAATATATGTATTTTCCTAAGTGATCCAAGTTCTAAGGTTTTTTGTTGGACAGATGGACTAAAGAACTCTCCGCACAGATGTTCTTTTGGTGGCAGTCACAATCACAATGGTGTCCACTGTCAGACCCTTGTTCCACTGGGGTCCGTCCTTAGAGGGACCAAAATTATTACCTGGTTTCCTGGGGATCAGTTTCACCACAATGGGTTCTCTTCAAGCCCTCAGACACCCCAAGACATGAATGGGCTAATGCCAAATGGCACCAGAAACTTGCACTCATCTGGGAAAAGCGGCTTTGGTGGTCCATCCCCCATGCTGTTCCAACAATTCAAGCAAGTTGCCAAAGGAGACCACACTAAGGGAAGATATGGCAGACCCTCCCCTTCATCAAGGTTGGTATCCTTGGTGAGAGATTCTGAAATAACTGCTGATCCTCCCATCTCCAAATAGGAGACAATCCTGTCCATGACACTGAAGGCTGAAAGTGAAGCTTGGGGGGGGTCGGACCAAGATCTTCTTAGATGCGAGGATCCAAGTGATCCACCTATGCCTGATGCCTACTTGATTGGCTCTGATATACAAATCACAGCCAAGCTATTAAAAGCTGAAGCACCCACAGGGACAACTCAGAGACCAAGAAGGTCAACCCTGACCCTAGGACACCAGCACCGAATGCTCAGCTCTGAGGAGCACCTAGCTCTGATAGTGCTGGAGTTGAGAATGCCATGGATGGACCTGGCAAATGAAATCAGCAACACCAGGAGGGACAGCAGCACAGTTGGACCCAAAAACCACAGAGTTGAGTCAAGTGGGGGGAGGAACAGCAATACTGGAAGCCAAAATCTTAGGCTTCAGAGCCAAGGAGGCAGGAATAATATCTTGCTGCATCGGTGCCAACAAAAAATGATCTCAGCAGTTGCTCCACATCTGAAGGCTTGAGGATACCAACCAACACGCCAGACCTAGATGATAAGGCCACCAACAGTGGTTTGGACAACCTCTTTGTAGTTGTTGGATATGAAAATTGGATCTGAAAGGGTGAAGATCAGACCAGTTGAAGAGAGGGTGATGGTCCCGGAGAAAAGTCCACTGGATTAATAAGGAAGAAAGGAGACTGGAGTCTGCCCAAACCGGCAGTAGGATCCTTAGTTAAAAGGGTCTGGATATGCTTAGCGTAGGGGAGATGGAACACTCTGAGACTAGCAGCACTGGAGATCAGAGTCAAATTAGCACCAATGAACGAGAAGGGGTCAGAGGTGAAAGTGCCAAACAGCGGTATAACTCTGGCTCCAGCTGTCCCTCAGTAGATGAGGAAGACTTTGCGATCTGCCCACACTTTTCCATGGAACTGAGACTCCTTGTCCCTTGATCTATTCTTTCCCTGCTTTTCTGTCTTCTTGATAGGGGAGGGACTGCAGGAAGAAGCAGTGGATAGTTAAAGAAGACTCTCAGCAACAAATTTTGATCCCCTTTCACTGAGGGTTTGTGCTCTAAATGTCGTGGGTATCCTGTGCCAGCAGTTTATGCCCACAGGAAACACATTTTTTAAACCAGAAAGCTTTCTCTACATTTAGGGGAATCCAAATCTAGGATACATGCACATTACAGCTACAAAAGAGAAAAAGCTCACCACTACCTACATAAAAAAACACACAAGAGAATACCTAAGAAATTACCTTAACCTCATCAAGTAATACTTCTTAATAATAACTAACAATAATTAATAATTAACTGATTAACCCTGTAACAACTGTTTCATAGAGAAAGAAGATTGCAAATGTGGGAAACATCAAAGCACTACACGCTAAGATAATACTTAACAACAAAATATATCAAAAAACTACACTTAATTACAGATATCACATTAATAACAAAGGGTAGAGGAAAATAGCAATTTTTTTTACCCAAACTATCCAAAAATAATGCAAACTGCTAGAGCTTTGACCACAATCCAAATACAATGGTGGAAAATGAGATCTGAGGAGAGGTCTTTAGAGTGGGGTTATATGGGAAGAGGAGGCAGAGTACTTGGACTGAAAATTCTGAAAAGGCCTACATCAGATTCAAGTTGGATACACAGGTTGAGAATGGATGGAAAAGACAACACTGGATATTATCTTACAGCACAGGCCCAAATTTTAGCATTTTATGACACCGAGTGAAAATCTCAGCAACTTGAACTTTAATGTACATACCCCTGCTGTTACTCTGAACAGTCAGAGAACAATGACATTTATCCAGCCTTCTTGTGCACACAAACTACTACTTTTACCATTTGAATCAGATGTCTCTTCCCATTCATCCTCAATTTCTCCAGTGATATGAGCATCTACCAGTCCAACAGACTCTTCATTTTGCTGCACCTGTAACTGGCTAATCTCTGTGATGGTTATTTTATTTTACCAATTGTTTCATATGGACTATCTAAAGTCAATATCCCACCATTCCAAAACCCATTAAAAGTAGAAGAGAATGACCATTTATACTTCACTTTTCTAAGTTTACATTGTTTTATTGCTTCCACAAATTGCAAGCAATGCTTCAAAGTCATCTCAGGGTATTCAGGTTCAGCAAATGCTTAGCTTTTTTTGTTTGTTGGTGGCAAATGTTTCAGAAGTGCCAATTCCAATGACCATTTTGCAAACTCAGTTCATGCCACCATTTTGGGTTTTACTCATTCCATTAAATACACCCATTCTTCACCCACCTAGTCACGGAACAGTCTCATATTTCAATTTCTTTTTGTCTTGAGTCTAGTGCCTTTTGTTTCCTTATCTTCTGCTCTGAAAAACTGCTACTTAATCTGTTCAATTTGTTTTACCTTTTTGGCTGCCCTATCCTAAATCTCACATACTTTCTGTTTAACAAGTGTACTGGATATCTGATGGCCAGGTATAAAACCTACTACTTCCATTGCAACCACATACAAATATTTCACAGATACTGTAAATCAAGTCATGTTTAACAATTCAATTATGATTTCCAAAATACATGCGACTTCCACAACATTTAACTTCAGCTTCAACCTTCTGTGTAACAAAAACTGTTAAATAAATACATTTTACTTTGTAATTTAATAGGCTGAACTAAATGGAGCAATTCAGACAGACAACCAACTTCATGGAGTACTGTGCATGTTCCCCAAACAATTTACACATTTTATATGATACCTTGATAAAAAAACGCTTGCAAATATGTACATTTCTATGTTATGCCAAGGTTCTTCTAAACATTTGCTCAGATACTTTCTTTCCAGTGTTCAGCTAAACTAAGCCAGAACTAACCATTACTTTCTTAAGAAACACCCAGATTCAACAAGTTACTATCAAACTACTCTGCATCACTACTGGTGATAACCAGTTGACCTAGGCATACAAACCTTAAAAAAAAAAACAACAGAAACTGGGGACCTCATACTGCATAAATTTCGCATTGAACACAGCAGAAAATCTACAGCTTCTGTCTACCTACTTTCAATACTACTTTACGCATCCACACTCACTAATCTGCTCAACAATAGGTCTAGTAAATTACAGCAGTGCTACAATAAAATTGCAAGATTTGTATGCAATTTTCCCTACAGGACTCATCACTGCACTCATTCTTGCCTGAAGATTGCAAATGCAAGGAAAAAGCAGTAATAAGTTACTTGGCAAATCCCAGTAAATCTGCATTCTCCATAGAACAAGAAACAGCAGACTGGAAGTTTCTCATTAAGCACACTCTCCCTGAATAGGGACTCTTAGGCACAACAGACCCCTCTTCCACATCTCTGTCCTAGCAAAGTGAAGAACCTTCACTTGTTCCTTATCCTGACACAGACAAAAGTAGCTGCAGAACACATAGCTATCCCCCATCATTGGTGGCTTGGAAGGTTACAACCAGAGGACTGGAGGAAAAGATGGGTGGTCTGAGGAACAATAACAGGCCATAGCAGAGTCAACCACCAGCTGCTGAGAAAATACTGGAGCTGGTATGACACTCAAAAATTGCTTAGTAAGCGTCTTCTTTTTTGTGCAGGGAAAGGTAGAACAGAAGAGACTAATGGATGTTCTATAAGTAAGCCAGGAAAGACAGCTAATAAGTGAGTATTAGAGGTTGGTAAGGTGAGTGGTAGAGAATAAGTTTTTCTGAGGTAAGTAAACCACTGACAGTCCCCCAAAAGCACAACATCCTGTCCCAGCACACAAAAGTTTAAAATTTGAGTAACATTTTAATCAAAGTTAAAACTTTTCCTCACAAAAAGTTTACACAACTATCAACACGACAATTCCTTATAAATGCAAAGACAGACCATTTCCAAGCAACAACAAATATTACCTCATAAAATATTAGAAGCAGGAAGGTCTTCCCCAGCAGCTGTTGAAGGTTCGCTAGCTGACTGACAGTTAAAAAGGGTCCACAAAAGAAGCAATCACTTCTGTAGTAAAAAAAAAGCCCGGGAGGTTTTTACACTATTACTGCTTTTTATATAGAGCTTCATAGGTAATCCTGAAGTTGAAGCACAAGGAAGGTGCCCAAAGCTCTGACAGGCTGGCCACTGCAGGGCCATACAGCTTAGGCTACTGCAATTATGATCTATGTATTAAACATCACATCTTTGTTGATGCCATTAGTGTTATTCTCATTCTACTTCTACCGCTACCTGACTCACTGAGTAAAATTAATGTGAAGCAAGACCAGCACACCTTGGAACAGATGGCAGTGCTTTTTGATTGCCTCACATCAACTCTGCATCTCTCTTAACTCCCTTGCATAGGAATGAGTGACAAAATCAAAAATAATGGAGGGACAAAGGACCAAAATTAAAACCAAGTTTCAAATATTACTCTAATTCAATTAAAACATCAACAGTACAAAATGTTTTGTATATAATGTTTCTTATTGCTGACTTACATTAATTCTCAGTGATTTACTACGAAAAAATACTTTTGTAAGAGACAGTGCAAAAATATGGGATAAAATCAGGGGCATGCTGCAAAGCCAAGGAGAGCTGCCAGATATGTGTTGCCACCCTCCAACATAATCCAGTTAATGCTGCATCTGAGTAAGTTAAAAAGTCATGATACATACAATTCATAAAAGCATGCGTAAACCATAACATATGTGTAGAAACAACCTGTGCAACAGGTAATGTCTGGAATCCCCAAGCAAAATACACAGCAGATGCATCTGACTCAAAACATGTTTAGTGTATTTACCTTCTCTAATACAACATGTCAGATATAAACAGTCTGCTTGCAGCTCCAGTGACACACCTACAATCTGCCTCTCACAGAGCCTGCATTTTAATGCTTTGGTAGTTTAAATTACCTGCTCTCCACAGTGCACTTCTCTGCTCATTATTGGAGTTGAAGGCCTTTGCAAATGAGTGGGATTCTAGGAGACAATCCAGTAGTTTGAAGAGATCCTGAGAAGACATGTATTTGTACATGCCATGCTCTTCTGTATCAATATGAATGTCAGCATCCAGGGCATCCCTCTGCACAAGAAAAAAAAATGTGTAAAATACCTGGGAAAGCTGCTAAATATAAAATGCTTTTAATAAATCCAATTCAAAATGAAAAACCTGGGCAAAAAAAAGACAGTTCCATTGTAACCTTTACTGCCTCAGTATGCTGTATTAAGTGCCTGCAAACTGGGACCATCTCCAACAGTGTAAAATGGCTTTATCTTTTTTTAGAGGAAACAAAACACAAATTGGTTGCCTTATACATACATATGTATATACTGGTTAACATAAGCCTTCTAGCTTGCCATTCAGTGAGGTATGCA
Organism: Protopterus annectens; assembly: GCF_019279795.1. NCBI lineage: Eukaryota > Metazoa > Chordata > Ceratodontiformes > Protopteridae > Protopterus > Protopterus annectens. Next base: position 898,689,197 of record NC_056746.1, read on the forward strand.
ATTACTGAAATGAACAGGGGAAAAACACTTATTTATTTATTTACAGTTGGTTTACCAGGATAGTCCATTGGGCCAAATGAACCCATTTTCAATGGAGTCCTGGGGAGAAAAGCTCCAGATAAGGTTACAGTAAGATTTACATCCATAGTACAATAATTTTACAAATAGAGCATACAATATGTGGTAGACAGAGTACTGTTCACATTACAGTTGGAGCAAACACTTTTAGGAAGAACAACTGGTGGTAAACATTTTAGATGATACAGACTAGGAAAGGTGAGCATTTCAATTTAGAAAGTAAGAAACAATTGCAACAGAGCAGACAATGTAGTGTACAAAAAAAAATGTTTTCTTTTTAAGAGGAAAGTGTCAAGTCAGTATGGATCATGAAGGATGTGAGCAAGAGCATTCCCACTGGGAAAGTAGATGAGAGTGAAGAGATTTTTTTGAATATAAGGTGGTTGAAAGTGGTGCGAATGGCAGGAGGTAGGGAGTTCCAGAGTCGTGCTAAGCTAAAGTTTAGGAGATTTTTACCAGGGGGACGATTTGGTTTATACAATTCGATTAGAATTTGGTTGTTAGATCTAAGTACCCTGCTGGGAAGGTGAAATTTAAATGCAGAAGAAAGAGATGGACAGAGGTCAGGTTTGAAAATGAGCTTATGAGCAAGAGTAAGTTGAGAATAGATAAGTTGGTTAGGAAGTTCAAGCCATTTTAATTTATGGAGTGAAGAGCAATGGTGGGTAGAAGATTTATGGCTGGTAGCGAATTTAGCAATTTTATTGTAACAGGTGGAAAGTTTTGTTTTTAGGGAAGAATGGATGTTGGTTAGGAGTGGGGCTCCATAGAGAAGAGAGGGGATGAGGAATGAGGTAGAGAGAGTGATTTTAGTGGAGGGTGTAAGGTAGTGATTGTGTCTGTATAGCATGCCTAGTTTTTGATGTGTTTTTTTATGCTGAGTTGAATTTGAGGTGACTGTCTATTTGAACACCAAGTAATTTAGCATTGGACACCAATTCCAGGGATGTGTTGTTGTGGCTGGTAATTAATAGAGAATTAGTATTGATAGAGATGTGTTTAGAGGGGGTAAATACCATTAGTTTGGTTTTAGAGGCATTAAGAGCAAGGTGGTTATCTTTCATCCAGAGTTCAGTGGTAGAGAAGGCATCTTGTGTAAGCTTTTGTAGTACTGGGAAGGATGTAGCAGTGCAGATGATAGTTGAATCATCTGCGTATTGGATAATGCTGGAGAATGGAATAGAGTTGTGGAAGTCGTTAATGAATATATTAAATAGCAGAGGACCCAGTATGGAGCCCTGGGGAACTCCAGTTGGGGTGATTAGAAAAGAGGATGTGGCCTTTTTCCATTTTACTGCTTGATATCTATTAGATAAGTAGCTAGAGAACCAGGACAGTGACGAAGGAGATAAGTTGAGTTGAGAGAGTTTGGTTAGAAGGAGCTTGTGAGAGATAGTGTCAAAGGCCTTTGAAAGATCAAGTAAGAGGGTAGAGACAATATGACCAGAGTCCCGAGCTTTATTTACAGTTTCTAGGAAGGAGAGGAGGGCTGACATAGTGCTGTGGCCGGGTCTAAAACCGTGCTGAGTTGGAGTGAGCAGATTATTGTCTAAGAGGTAAGGTAGTAGCTGTAAATGGATACACTTTTCTAGGAGTTTAGAGATGGGGGATAAGACAGCTATGGGGCGGAAGTTTGCAATATTGTTGTTGTTGCCACCTTTGTGTAAAGGTATGATGTAAGCCTTTTTCCAGATTTGGGGTACCATGCTTTCTTGGATAGAGTGGTTGATTAATATACTTATGGGGTAGGCTATGGCCTCAGCAGCAATGCTGAGGAAGTATGAAGGAATGTTGTCAGGGGCATTGGAGCATGGTTTTAGTTTTTGTAGAAGTTTTTTTATTGTGGACGTCGGAATTGGTTTTAGTGATAGAGGTGTGTGAAGAGGGGGTGACAGAGATGGAGAGGGAGTGGTGGTAGAGATGGAGGAGTAGGGAAGAGGTGTGTGAAGAGGGGGTGATGGAGAGGGAGTGGTAGTAGAGATGGAGGAGTATGGAGGAGTGCTAGTGGGAGAAGTGGAGGATGGAGAGGTATTGGAGAATGAAGATGTTAGTTTGGAGATGGAATCTATGAAAAATGAGTTGAATTGTGTAGCTAAGTCATTGTCAGAAGCATTGGGGTCAGGAGTGGGGTTGAGTAAGTTGCCAGGATTGATAAGGGTGGATATTCCTTTCCAGAACTTCTGTGGGTTTGTTTTATTATTGTTTTGAAGTTTGAAGAAATAGTTTTGTCAATCAGCGGTAATGAGCTATTTTACTTTATTTCTGAGTGCTTTGAATTCGAGATGGATGAGGGGAGATTTATTCTCATTTATTCTCAGCATAACCCTGCTTCTAGTACAAGCTATGTACTATGTCACAGCAGGAATGCAACAGCTATGGATATATTGTTTACTGCACAAACATACCATTCTAGGTTTCTCATTTTAGGTAGCAGTCTATATAACAACCTTCAATAGTCACAATTATATTAACAACAACAAGTAAGCAATAATGCCAGACAGGGTGTGTGCTAATGTGTAATTAACTCCTGCCAAGGAGTGTTATGAGGCCCAACACCACAGGCGTAGGGTGTCTACACCCCTGGAAGGGCATTAATTACACATTAACACACACCCTGGAGGGCATTATTGTGCTTACAGAATGGACACTCTTTAAAATTGTTGTGTTTTAATTACTATTTTTTTAAGTACTTTATTATTTTTTATATATTTTTGATGTTGAAATAGTTCCTCTGCCAAATGTTTCAAACTTGCTGTAGTAAATGTTAATGGTGTTGGAGGAAGCATTTTACATCCAAAATACAATGCTCTAAAAGTCTCTCATTTTCTTCATTTTTCTTTGGTTCTTTTCTCCTAAAACATTTGGTTTATTGCCTGTTATTAGAGATTGATGTCTCTAAATGAGGACATAGATTTCAGTTTCAGACTTTCTAACATAAATCCTGTTATTTAAGCAACTTTTATAAGAACAATAATTAAAATCTATTCCTACTTTTCAGCCTTTGCTCTTCTTTTATTTTTATTTACCCATATTTCTTTAGCTGAAAGGTCGAGAGGTACGTAGTACATTTATTACTGTATCTCTCTTTCAGGCATGCACACACACACACTTCTGCTTCAGAAAATTGAAGCTGATACAAATCTTAATGTTGAAGTAATGTGATTTTATAACAGGAACATGTAAAAATATGTTATTTTGAGTCTTTGTCCCCGTTTATTTTATGATTATCCAGATATGTTGATGTAAGAGGTTGAGAGGTATGCAAACCTCAACTGTTGCTGCTGCTGGCAAGGATCACTCTCACTCTTCATTTTCTCTCACACTCACAGACACATATTCTCTTCTGCCTTCATACACACTAACTCATATACGCAGACAAAAAAACACACTCGTACACATACACAGACACATATACACTTTTTTCTGTTTGTTTTTACACTCACAAAACAGCAAAAGCACTGCTTATTGCGTGTAAAATACTGGCTCGATTTCTTGAATTTTCTGTCATTAACATTTTGAGGAGAATGAATTTATGAAAATATGATGTTTATCTTAACGCTTATGTCCTTGTGAAAGTGTTAAATTGAATATGGAAAATGGATATATGTGACATGTATAGCCTTTTATTCAATATGGCAACTTATATGTTGTGGTAGAATGAATTGGCAGCAGATATTTATTCTGTTGCCATGTAGACCTCAGCGCATCAGTTTACTTTCTGTGTACCACCTAGACATGTGGTTTGACTCATTATACATAGGTTCATAGGTTAGTACTAGGCTATCTGCCCTTTCAAGCCATTTTTAAGCCTAGCCAATTATCCCTTGTGAGACTCAAACCCTGCATCTTGTGTTTGCAAGGCAAACACCTTAACCATTAGGCCACCCTCCCAACCTACATTGCAAAGTGTTAGCAAAATTCGATTGTTGTAACGATCAAGATGAATAATTGCTGACTCCACTGCATTCTTGCTACAGGACTGCATGAGTGCTGCTGGCAGGGATTGTTCTCACTCTTTCTCTCTCTCTCTCTCTCTCTCTCACTCTCTTCTGCTATCATACACACATATACTCTCACTCACAGATATACACATACAGCCTTTGTTATTTTAAGTTTTTCTTTTTACTTTACACTCTCTAAATAGCAAAAATGCTGCTTAGGGAGTGTTAATAATGGCGGCCATTAGGTTTTTCCTGTGTGAGCTTCATGGCGGCTTGATATGCTGCCAAGAAGTGGGAGACTCTTTTTACAGCGGGCATTAGTTCTACATTAATACCCTGCTGGAGAACATTCGTTCTCCAATCAGGGTGCTGATGTAGAGTTTGCCCATTCTCTAAGAGGCCTTAAACTACCCTGTGAACATGACCAACAAATGAAGAGCAGACTAGGTCAATGTGGGGCTCTTAATGAATGTCAGAACCTTCCCAGATGATCATTCTGCTGGCCTTACTTGCCTTTTTACTACAAAAAATAAAACTTTTAACACATTTTGAAAAAAGAAAACCAGGAATGGTAAAGCCAGACAACATTGTTCAAGCACTAAATTCAATCTGCATGGAAGGAAAGAGATGGTGCTTGTGAAAGGTTTATTTGACAACCAATTAGTCATGACTGGATGCTAAAGCATCTTTAAGTGAGATGCTTCCCTTTCTCCATTAGAAGTCCCTAGCTCAAGGGTTTCAAACCCAATCACATAAGGGGCCAAAATAAAAACACAAAGGCCAAGTCGTGGGCCAAAATTTTTTATTAAGATATAGTAGATTCTACTAAGACTAGAAGTAAAAATCCTTCATCATCCTGAGAGACCATATCTCATGCCATCCTGGTGCATTAATCAATGCACAGAGCATTGAAATCCATCAGCGCCATCACTGTGTGCCTTAGCAAGGTGCATTAATCACATTCTGAAAACAACAAGAAGCACAAAACAAACTGTAAGCAAAAAATTTAAAAAAGCAGGGTTTTTTTTTTAATACATTGAAATTTAGGTTTTAAAATTGCTTCCCTATTGCTTTCTGTCCAGATGTCTGAGACCGTTATCCCCTGGTCAGTGAGTCAATGTCTGGTTTTATGTCTTGTGCTATGGCAACCTGCAAAACAGCGTGGAGGTTTTCATCTGTGATGCGTGATCTGTGCATGTTCTTGTTTAGATTCATTATTGAAAACATCTGTTCGCACAGACAGGTGCTCCCAAACATGGACATAACACGGGCAGCATGAAGTCGCAGCTGTGGCATCAAGTCAGGGGGCAGTAGACTGTAAAAGTCCTCCATCGCGACATCCTGGAAGTTTGCTCTCAGGCCACTATCGGTTTGAAGCTCCATCAACTCCATCCGAAGGTGATGGGGTGCACTGCTGATGTTGGCTGTGAAAGGATTGGCAAAGCATTCTCTGTTCACCGTGAGAGAGAGGGAGCTTTGAGCGGCTTATCTGTCCCTGGAGGAGTGGTTTCAGCCCAGAAATTAGAAGTTTATTGGCCATTTTGGGCTAATTTCTATCTCTTTCATTTTCCTGCTATAAAACCCGCATTTGCAAGGTTTTTTGCGCTAGTATATAGCTCAGCAAGCTCCTGCCTGGTGCCCTGCAGAGTTCTACAGCAGCAGAGAGACAAAAGAGAGACTTTGCAGTGATTAAGTATCATTTTTCTGCATTTTCTTGCCGCCTTTAGCTAATTCCATCTAAAACGCAGATTTTCTAGAGTTTCTGTGATTTAAAAAGCTTGTTTCAGCTACATATTGTACTTATTTTACTGCCTGCACGTTAACAAAGTTGTTTTTGTGTTTAAATTCCCTGTTTAACTGTTGTAGGCTACATACTCAAGTGTGATAGCCATTTCTGTGCATTTAAAGTGTTTTTTTTTTATTGTATCTGCTTTATTTTCTGAAAAAAAAAAATACTTGTTTTCCCACCTTTCTAAGCCAGTATAGTCCAGTTTTCAGGTTAGTGCTGAATTCAGGGCTGTGTTACAAGTTTATGTGTTTGCCCATACCTTAACTTGGATAGAAGGAAGTTTCTCTGTTCACTGTGAGAGAGAGAGAGAGCTTTGAGCAGCCTATCTGTCCCTGGAGGAGTGGTTTCAGCCCAGAAATTAGTAGTTTATTGGCCATTTTGGGCTAATTTCGATCTCTTTCATTTCCCTGCTATAAAACCACAATTTGAGCGGTTTTGCACGCCGGGCAGCGCCGGTTAGCTAGGGTATAACTATTCCTGGCTCCACAAAGTCTACTCTTCAATTTTTCCCTTGGAACTAAACAAACTTTCAACTTAAGCACTCAAACCATTCACTTCTCATCCCGGCACTTGCTCAAAACTCATAGCAAGCACTAATAAACCTTAGCACTAGACCCCACTATACTGTAGAGAAGGACAAGGCTCTCTATTCGACCTTACCAGCAATCAGTAAAACAGTTCACTGTACCTACCCAGGCATGTCCAAAAGGCAGTTTCAAATGTACTCTCCAGTCCACCTAGTGAATCTGGGCATTTTGAGGCAATGTTACAATTGCCTCATGTACACAGACAACCCTCTGCTCCTTCCACCAAACACTAATACATGCGAGAGATGCAATTACACAGCCAAACTGGAGGCTAAGCTCTCTCAACCCAAGACTGGACCAGGCAGTCAAGAGGAGAAGGGAATTACTTGCATCACACCACCAGTCTCACATAGACCTATGAAACCAGCACCGACAAAAAGCAAACAAATACACAAATACATACTCAGAGGCTCTAAATAAAAATCTGCAAAAGCAACAGAAACCTCCAAAGCAGACATCCAAGCAACCTCCACCCCCCAACACAAACCATGAAACACATACTTCACAAAACCAGTGTGCCACACAATCACAGCCCTTAAGGCAAAATAACATACCCAACACACTAGGCTGAACAAAGAAAAGGTTACTGTTAGCTGCCTGTCAGGTGCCACGATCCACCACATAACACAAGCACTCGGGTCACTCCAGAACAAGTACAAATATGACTCTGCCATTGTCCATGTTGGTGTGAATGACCTGAGCCATACCTCCCTGGACTACATTTAAAAAGACATGGAGGAGCTCTCTGATCACGTATCCCAGCGACCCTGAGTAGCATCCTGCCCTCATCAAAAATGATACCACGGTATAGAGAAAAAAATTATCAATTTCCACAATTGGCTAAGCTTCTGGTGTCATTCAAAGGGGATCCAGTGTCTGTCAGCCTGGGATGACATGTTTGACAAGCCATGCTGCTTTGCTAGAGACGGCTTGCACCTGTCACCCTTAGGCTTTCAAACACTGGCCAAAGCTCTTGCCACCCCCATAGTGCCTTTTTTAGGCAAGGCTTAAAAGGACAAACCCATCGCTGTAAACAGCACAAGTAACAAAAAACTGAGGGCAATGCTACTCAATGCCAGAAGTCTAAACCTCCAAATGCACACACTCGAGGCACTCCTCAGTATGGAGAAAATAGATATATGTGCAGTAACAGAAACCTGGTTTAAGGCTCCAAAGAGCATCCCAGCACTACCAGGCTACAACTCATACCATACATTTCAGCCACAAAACCCGGACCAAAATACAAAAGGCGGGGGAGTATCCATATTCATCAAGGATACCCACACTTCCAGGTTAGTGGCACAGCACGATGCTTCAGAGATCATCCACATGCAACTAACAATGGGCAAAACTGCTATTCAAATTATAGCTTGCTACAGATCACCCACCAAGTACCCGGACCCCTACTCCGCATTCCTGGAAACACTGGGAAACATAAAGGTCCTACCAAACACCCTGATATTGGGTGATTTCAATTACCCAAACATTAACTGGGAGAACTACTCAAGTACAAACTCCCTTGCCCAACATTTCCTAGAATTTTTAAACTCAAACACCCTGGACCAACTGGTCAACACCCCCAACAGAGGTGACAACATATTGGACCTGGTCATCACCAACATGGGCGACCGGTCTTCCACACCAGAGGTCAACCCCTCGCTGGTTAGATCTGACCATAAACTAATCACTCTGGATATCTACATTCTGCTACCACCCCCAGTCAAAGAAACCACCATGAAAAATGTTTCAAAAGCAAACTTCACGTTACTTAGGACTGAGGTGGGTAGTTTTCAAAGCCCCCATGCTAAAGGATAATGCTGTCCAAGCTGCAAATTCCTTTACTAATGCACTCTACGGGTACCTACAAAAATACATGGATCATGCTATCCCAAAGAAAACCAAGACTCATTGCTCCAAGAAAAGGAAACCAGTCTAGTGGACCCCTGCCATAAACAAGCTATACAATAGGAGGAGGAAACTAGTACAGAAAAGAGTAAAATCCCAAGAAGGGAAGACATCCCTGATCAGTATCAGCAAGAAACTACGTTCCCTCATAAAATCATCCAAGGCTAGCTTCGAAAGAAAAATTGCCATGGACTCCAAAGATAACCACAAGGCATTCTTTAGTTATGTCAAGAATCTAAGTGGCAATTCTCAGATCTGCTCGGAGTTAGTGCAGAATGGCACAAAATACACTGAACCAACCGATATAGCCAACATCCTGGCAGACAGGTTCAGTGCAAACTTCACCCCCTCTCACCCCCAAAAGGGCCCATAACTATACCAGAAGAATGTAGTGCCCCTGAAATCACAGACTCTCAGGTTAAATCAGCCCTCTCCAAAGTCAAAAACACAACACCAATGGGACCGATGGTGTCCCAGGCTGCGTCCTACACGAGCTCAAAGATGAACTAACCCCTCACCTAAACACACTGTTTAAACTCAGCCTCTCCCCAGGCTATGTGCCCACAGAGTGGCGCACAGCAACGGTTATTCCGCTCCACAAAGGTGGAGCCATAATGGACCCCGGGAACTATCTAAAGCCTGACTATCTTGGTCTGCAAAGCTATGGAGCGCATCATCATGGATCTCTAACAGATACACTGGAAACCTCCAAACACTGGACCCTATCCAGTTTGGCTTTAAGAGCAGATCATGCCTCCTAAACCTGGTGGACTTCTTTGAGACAGTTACCAAGGCTATAGATGAGGGAAAGGTGGTTCACACAGCCTACCTACACCTCGCAAAGGCATTCATCACCATTCCGCACTCAGGTATTATAGACAAGCTCACCAGCCTGAACATAAACCCCTATGTCACGAGATGGGTTGTCAAATGGCTCACAGACAGAACCCACATGGTACGAGTTGAGGGAGCTAGGTCTGACTCTAAACCGGTTACAAGTGGCATCCCCCAGGGCTTAGTCCGAGGACCCCTTCTGTTCGGCATATACTTCTCAAAGGTACAGGCAAGCACAGGAGGACTATGGCTGACCAAGTTCGCAGACGACTGCAAACTAGGGGCTATAACTGACTCTCTTCTCTGGCTGACACAGACATCCTCCAAAAGGGTCTCACTGAGACAGATACCTGGTGTCAAAACCATGGCCTCAAGCTAAATGCCAAAAAGTGCACAGTCACCCCCTTTGGAAAAAACAAAGTACCCACAAACTTTAACAAGCAGCATCTCTGATGCCCCTCAATCAAGGCATTTGAAAGTCTAGTGAGATTAACTTGCTAACAAAGCTTAATGTAAAAAATGAATTACCTGGGCAGCAGCCATATTCTCCGCATCCTCCTTCTTGCTAGTTGCTGGATAAAAAACTATGTTGTCGATTGTCTGTATCAATTCAAGCTGCACAACACATTTAATAAGAAGCCCAGCAAACAGCTTACAGTCTGATATTTCTGAAAATGCACAAAAATATATATTCAGTACAGCACTTTCTTTTTAATTTCTGCATATAGTTTCTTAAGACTGACTTGTTTATAAAATCTTTACAAAAAATTTTGCAGTAAATGTACATTCAAAAAAGTATATCAGGGCAAGTGCTCACAAACTGCAAGAACCGAATAACAATCCAGCTAGCACTGAAGGAACTCTTGACAACAACACTCAAGTTGAAAGCATACTTTATTAAGCAAATTCAGGAACTTAAACGCAGGAATAATCCACACAGTGTTTTCGTCAGTTAAAAACAGACTTCATCAGATAAAGCAAGTACTTGTTAAGTACTAAACCTCATTTTTGTCAACCAATAAGAAAATTACATTGTCATTCAAAACATTAAAATATATGTCCCTAAAGTAAAATGCTTTAAAAACCTTAGTAATAATAATACGATCCATAAAAATGATGTTAAAAACTTGTTCAATAAAAAGTGTTACATAAAATGTCTCAGTGGGTTCAACTTTATATATTAAAAATATTAATAACGTGTAGGTGAAATCCTTTCAGCCAAAATTTAAGAAACATGCTGGAGGGATAGTTTCTGACCCAGAGCTCCCAGACTCTGGAATGGATTGCCCCATACATATCAAGCAAGTGCCTTCTGACCTCATTCACTCCAGGGATCACCAGTCGCCTACCTGCTACACAGGGGTCCAGGAAAGTAAATAATGTGGGAAGAAATAGGAATTGTTATGTTAGGCTTGTATGTATATAGGGGCTGAGCTGATAGCCTAGTACCAACCTATGAACCTATGAACCTATGATAAGAAAAAATCTCCATCTAGTGTCATACAGATGTAACTGCATTTGCACTACTTTATAGCTTTGCAGCTCTCTGTTTTAACAGTGGGACAATGGAAATGTTATTCAGTCCTGGAGGCTTGTTTGCCTCAAGTACAATCTGCCAATACAATTCCTTGAACTGTTGACATGCACCACACTTAAAAGTGCCTTTCTTTTTAATCATGTCCTTCCTTCCCCTTAGCCAAACTTTGATTTTCCAAAATATTTTTCATATTGTGTCCTTTCCAGAAAATTATGTCCACTGTCTTCTTATGCAGTTTACTGATGTCAGTCAACCTTGTGAATTTGTCCCATTCAATTAGAACTATTTTTCAGATGAGATGTCAACAGTGCCAGTATATTTCTAACAAAGAAAAAATATTGATTAGTAGTCGTAATAAGTTTGTAGTTCGATTCTTGGCTGGAGTGCGGGGAGTGCCTTCTGTGTGGAGTCTGCATGTCCTCCCCAACGGTTGGGTGGGCGTTCAAAAGATATGCGTAAATGGGTGTGCCTTCGTTGAAGGTTGAATGTCGAGCTGGCACCTCAACGTTCGTGAAAATCTACTGCCAATCATTAGCGGACCGGAGTTCCGCTGTGGCGACCCCTAACCAGGAAAAGCCGAAACACAACAACAGTCGTAATAGGTTGGTAGAAGGTAAGGTTTATTCCAACTACCAACACCTTAGGAGTGGTAAATTTAGCTCAGTGCAAACCATGTAGGGCGTTCTATGTAGGTAAGACTGAGGGGACACTTAAGAGGAGAGTTTATGAACACTACTACGACATACGTAATACAAATATCAATAATGCACTTATTGATAAGCACTCTGGAATGTAACCAAGCTACATACTGCTTTTTTGTCCTTGAATGCATACCCAAGGATGGTAGGGGTGGCCTTTGGGAAACGACCATAGAATTCAAGGAATTACATCTGCAGATTGTACTTGAGGCAAACAAGCCTCCAGGACTGATTGAGAACATTTCCACTGTCCCAGTGTTAAAACAGAGAGCTGCAAAGCTATAAAGTAGTACAAATGCAATTATAGCTGTATGTTACTAGATGGAGTTTTTTTCTTGCTTAAATTTTGGCTGAAAGGATTGCACCTAGATTTTATTTATTTTTTAATATATAAAGTTGAATTCACTGAGATATTTTATGTAACACGTTTTACTAAACAAATATTTTAACATTTTTATGAATCATATAATTATTAAGTATTTTACTATTGGGTATACATATTTTAATTTTTTGAATGACAATGTAATTTTCTTATTGGTTGACCAACATGAGGTTTAGAACTTAACAAGCAGCACCACTGTACTTGCTTTATCTGATGAAGTCTTAATAAAGTCTGCTTTCAACTTGAGTGTTGTTGTCAAGCCCTTCCTTCAGTGCTAGCTGGTTTGTTATTTAGTAAAGGTACATTCCTTAAAAAAAAATTAAAGAAAACATCAGGGAATGCTTTGACTGACCGTGATTACATTATTTAGTTATGCACAGTACAGCTACAAAAAATATTCATGCAATATACTTTTTATAATTACAAACACATGCAATGTGAACAGTTTATGTGACAAACAAACATAGTTGTAACAGCAATTAAAATACAATTACCTACTCCAAATACAGTTCACATTTTTTTGCTTACATGTGAATTACAACTACTTATAAAAACAAAGCAAATTATATCACATTAAAGATAAAGTGCAAAGGATTTTTTGCTACCATTTTTTGTTACAATTATGCCATCAACTTGTAAAGAAAGTTTTCTTATTCTACAATGTGTAGTTTTTACTTCAGTTTATTTAGTGGATGTAAATTTATTAAGCTTAATAAACTGGAATTTGTTTACTGTGTGCTGGGTAATTGTCCATTCACTTCCCTGCTTGGCAAACAGTGTAATTAAACTGATGCAAAACTGATAAAACATTTTCTATCAATAGATTGACTGATCACCTTTTGAGAGAAACCTACTACAGAAGAGTGAACTGTTTTATCAACTTTGAAAGTTGGTAAAAACACTTAGCACTATTGAACAGACAGCAGCATACCTCTTAACATCTTTGACTAATATATCTGGACAAATCCAAAAATACTGGGAAGACAAAGGAGCATATCAGGGACAGTTTTTAAATGCGTCTCTAATTCACTATAAAAAAAATTAATACAATAGGTTTTGTATTAGCATGCATTTTCTGAACAACAAGAGGAATGAAACTCTGTCAGGCATTATTAACTGACTGCAATTCTAAGTTATTTTATCAGAAATTCAAAACCATTATAAGAGGTATTGCAAACCTATGAAGCAACATCAAGGGCAGCTGAGAGGTTTTTACAGAAAGCAAAATGAAGTGCTCTTCTGTGGAATTATCAAATTCACACATCAACAGTTTTCTCCCTAAAATCCACCGGTAGACAATGACTTACTAGTTTTCATCGGTTTCATTACACTGTATGATAAGCACTATGTACCTTACAAATAATCTTACCATGTTCCATCTTACTTTTGTTACCTTTCACTTGAACATAGCTGCATTTATTTATTTAATTTATTATTTGTCTGTCGGAGTGACCAAATGTGCTACATTCTGGTTACTTTACAATAAAATCTGCTGCAGACTACAAAAACTATGCCAACCCACTACAGAACTTTTTCCCTCTCCAATACTTATCAGAAGGTGGGGCTGGACGACATGGAATGAGGAAATAATTGGACAGTTGCACAGCATACAGTAAACATAAATACCAGTTTATTAACCTTAATAAATATAGACCCACTGGAATAATTAAAGTAAAAAAATATATACAGTTTAGAAGAAAGCCCACTTTACATGATAACAGCATAATTATGACAAAAAGAAATGGAAAAAAAAAAGTTACTTCTGCCACCTAATGTCTTCAAGATGCAGTGTATAGCTAGAGCCAAAATCTAGTTAAAGTTTACATATACATCTCCCTGCATTTTCTGGGTCATCAAACACCTATGCACTGGCTGCAAAAAAAAAAAAACAACTTAGCAGCATACAACAGCATACAAGAAGACATGCTGAATTTTCAATGCAGCACAACTTTATGTCAACCATAAAACCTTACAGCTCTGCACATACAGCAAACTAAATATTTGGGAAGAGGGAAAGAGATATAACTTTGAGAAAACAAATCCTGCAGGGTTTTAAGCTGCTCTAAGCACTGAATGCACTGCCAGCTAACATGAGCATTTGATACCAAGGAATACGGAATGTGTAAGAAAAGGCGTCTGTCTTGCAACCCTACCCCATAGCCCAGACATATGGAGAATACGGGAGATTGTCGTCACATATAGTACACAACCAGTACTTGCCAAAAATTCCTGCAGGTCCTTCAGTGTTAATGTAGGTCTCTTGGCAGCCTCCCTGACCACTTTTCATCTTGTCTTTTCATCAATTTTGGAGGGACGTCCAGTTCTTTGCAACATCACTGTTGTCTCATATTTTCTCCACTTTTTCATGACTGTCTTCAATGTGTTCCATGGTATATCCAATGCTGTGGAAATTTTTTTGCACCCTTCTCCTGACTGATACCTTTCAACAATGAGATCCCTTTGATGCTTTCTAAGCTCTCTGCGAACCATGGCTTTTGCTGTAGCAGGCAAATGAGTAAATGTCAGGAAAATCCCATTAGGACAGCTGAACATTTGGGGTTAATCACAGTCTCTAATTGATGGCAGGTGTGTACACAAGTAGACTGAATGCTGCAATTAAATCAAAAGTTGCTTCAACAATGTATTAGTTTAAGGGTCTGCACACTTTTGCAACCAGCTTATTGTACATTTTTATATTTTTCCCCCTAACAGATTTGTTTGTTTTTCAATTGAATTGTACAGGTTATAGGTCACATTAAAGGTGGGGAAAAGTTTTGAAGTGATTTATTGTGGTCTCATTTTTTTATATCACACAAATCTGCCATTTTAAGCGGGGTGTCTACACTTATTTCCACTGTATGTGTACATTAAATTACAAAAGGGCAGTTAGACTATAGACATATATGCCAGTTAAAAGACACAGAGTACAATGCTAGCACTCTGTAACATACATTGTAATGCTGGAGAGTACACAAATTCATTGAATAAGTAATTCCTTCAGGACACTACACGTTCAATATATGCTCTAAACAGGGTACAGTGTATGATCTGAAGGTCTTCATTGAAGACTAAAGCAAGTTAGTAGATTATGAGAAGCATTCCAAGATAAAGTAGAATAGGATGTTACAAGTATATACAGAGGTGTAGAGAGGTAAGTAATAAACATACTGGTGAGAAAAAGTTGTAGAAGAGACTAGGGATTAGCCTGGGGTGGAGCATGAACATAGCCATATGTTCATTAAGTGAGCTTTTAGCATTTTTTTTTTAAAATGAGATACATTAGTAATGTAGGTTACGTTATGTGGAAAGGTATTCCAGGTTTTTGCTATATAGTTTGAGAAGAGAGTGTCTCCAGCAGTATTACTGAATTTGGTTACATTTAGTATGGGTTTGTTGCTGGAAAGAAGGGTCCTAATGCCTGAGTATGGCTGTAATAGGTTTTGAAGGGAAGGAGTTTTCTGTGGTTGACAGAGAAGTTTGTGGACTATTTTAGCTGGTTGTAGAGTAGGACCTGTCGGAGTTCAAGCCATCTGAATTGCTTAAGGGCTGTACGTGATGTGATCTACATGGAGAGTCCGTGGTAAATTTTGTTGTAGTAGGTGTCTAATTTGAATAAGTCAGATTTTCAGAGATTGGTGAGAATAGGTGAGATGTACAGGAGAGTTGCAATGAGGTGGGACTCGGCAATAGTAGCTTTTGTGGGTTTTTTTTGAGGTACTGCTTATTTCTGTGGAGTAGACCTAGTTTTTTGTGTACTTTTTTTGATGATTTGTGAAATACGAATGTCAAACCTCACATTACTGTAAACTGTTACCCCCCCCCCCCAGTAGTTTGGTATGGGTAGTGGGTCTGATGTCTGTTTTGTTCCTAGATATAATGCTAGAAGGGGGAGAGTGATAGGTGGTCTTGCAGGATAGAAAAGCATGAGTTTTGTTTTGTTTGCATTTAGAATTAGTTGGCTATTGGTTAGCCATTGTTCATCTGCTGAGGAGCCCTGGTGGTGCAGCAGTTAGCGTTGCCGCCTCACAGCAAGAGGTTCTCCTGTTCGATCTGCCAATCATGAGCAGACAGGCGATCCGCTGTAGTGACCCCTAACCAGGACAAAGCCAAAAAGAAGAAGAATGGTGGGGGCAGTACAAATAAGAGTGGAATTGTCTGCATAATGTATTACAGATGCTTGTGGTGCTGAGATGTGTAGATTGTAAATACAGAGAAAAGCAGTGGGCCTAGTATGGAGCCTTGTGGGACACCGAATGTAACAGGCAGAAGAGGCGAGAGGTTTTGTTGCCAAAGTGCAGCTTGTTGGCGGTTACTTAGACAATCATTAAACTAAACAAGGGTAGATTGGCTTAGATTTAGTTCTGAGAGAGCAGTAATTAGTTTGTTACAGGAGACCATGCCAAAGGCCTTTGACAGGTCCAGAAAGTTAGACGACACAAAGTTGTCTGTAATAGTTAAAAGTATTTGTGAAGGACATGAGGGCTGTGGTGGTACTGTGGAAGAGGCGGAAGCCATGTTGGGTGATAGAAGGCTATTTATTTGTAGAGAGTTTATTAGTTGCTTATCTATGAATTTCTCCAGAATTTTGGACAGAGGGAATAAAATGGCTATTGGTCGATAGTTAGACAGTTCTCATGAGTTTCCTCCTTTATGTAAAGGGATAATGTGTGAGATCTTCCAAATATCAGGGACCTGTTGTTCAGAAATGGATTGGCTAACAATGATACATACAGGGTATGCAATTACATCTGCAGCAAGTCTAAGAAAATCTGTTGGTAGGTTATCTGTGGCTTGGGCTGTAGGTTTTATTTTTTTTAATAGTTTCTTAATCAAACTGACTGATACTGGCTGTAATGGTGTTTTTGCTCTGAAGTATTGGGACGGCTGAAGTGGTGGTAGGGAAGTAACAAGTTGGGAGGGCGGTAAAAGCCTTGAAGTATTTACTGAATTCAGTTGCTTTGTTATCTGGATTGGTGCTGGTTGGAGGAGGGGTAGTGGCTTTATCTGGTAGGAGAATTTTATTAATGGTACACCAGAATTTAGTTGAATTGTTTTGGTGTTTAGTCTGGATTTAGTGTCAGTAGTAAATTTTATCTAGCTTGATTTGTCTTACTTTATTTCTGAGTTCTTGGTAGGCTTGCCTATCGGACTGTGTTTTTGTTTTTAGGCATTGATCCCAGGATTTGTTCCTTACTTTTAGTAGTGTCCTGGTTTCTTTGCTTAGCCATGGGGCAGAGTTAGATTTGATTCTTATGGATCTGGGAGGTGCTAGTGTAGTCAGGATATTTAGGAAGGTATGGTTAAAGAAAATGACTGCGTCATCTAGAGGAAGTTGTTTGACAGGTGTCCAATTACAGTGTTTGAGGGTGGATGAAAAAGTATTGGGGTTAAAGTTACTTTTATTCCTTATTTGTTGATGGATGGTGTGCTTTGTAGGGTATGTTCTTTGCCTGAGTAGAAATGTGGTGAGGCGATCACTAAGGCTGTCCGGAAGACAGCCTGTGTGATGGATGAGGGTAGGAGTATTTGTTAATATCCAGTCTCGAATAGATTGTTATTTGTCTTATCAATCCTGGTGGCCATTTAGATAAGCTGGGTAAAACTGTGAAGATTGATATGAATGGTGAGATTTTAAGAATTACATATTGACCAGTCAATATTGGAGTGGCCTATGATTATTGTTTCCAGAGGAAGTGTATCTGTAGTCTAGTATAGTATACTTTCTAATGTGGGGATGCTGTCTCCGGGTGGTATACAGATGCCTATTATGTTTACATGCTTCTTGGCATTAATTTTTAGTTTGCTAAAAATAACTTCTGCATTGTTAAAGTTGGGGTGATCATCTGTGGTTTCTAGGGTGAGATAATTTTTATACAGGATGGTGATACCTCCTCCTTTTTTTCTTAGGTCAGTCAACTCGTAGTATGTTGTAGCCTGGGGGTAATATTTCATTATCAGTGATAGTAGGTTTTAGCCATGTTTTGGTTATAAAAGCATTGTCAGATACATCCAGAGAAAGGATAGCATGCAGTTCATGGATTTTATTTGTTATACTTCTAATGTTGATGTTTAACAGTAGGAGGTCTCCAGGTTTTCTATGTCCTATTAGGTTTTGAGAGTGGGTATTTTGGTGGGTGGGGAGGTGTACTTTTGGTGGTTTGGGCCAGGGTTAGGATTAATGTCAACACCGAGAGTTAGTTTTTATACTATATATAGTATTGATTTTAAGGTTTCTGTTAGGAACTTGTATTTTGTAGTAGTGTGATCTGGAAGTATAGTAAAGTGGGCTTGTTGGATAGGTGTAATGTTAAAGATAGATGAGGATGTGATAATGCTGAATTATTTAAATTTTTGTTGGTTAGAGACAGGGGTTGTCCTGAAGTATGTTAAATGTTGTAAGCTAGTGCGGCAGGAAGTAAGGTAGGCAGTTAATGACAGGATAATAATAGTAGCTGTGTGTGTAAGTGTAGCATATTGAAATAGGTTGTGGTATTCTGTTCTTTATGTGGTAAGACTTTAGTATTCTTTTGTTTATTGATTCAGAGGAAAGTTTGGTAGTATTAGAGAGGTCTAAGTTGCAGAGTATAGTCAGATGGTGGTAACTGCATTTGACTGATAAGTCTTGTTTTAACTAGGGGAAGAGGAATTGACTAGGCAGGGGGTGGTATTTCTATTGAGAAGTGTTCCTATTGGTTGTTGTGGGCAGTAGAAAGGCTTAGTTAACTTTAAATCTAGGGATAGTGGAGGTGGATGGGAATGGGGATAGGGAAGGGGACCGGAGTGAGCCCGAGCATTGCAAGGGTAGATGGAGTGGTCAGAACCCTGTTTGCTGTGATTGTGATTCCCTTTGGAAAACAATCAGTTAGCCTACTTGAGATAATTCTTTGCTACTGAGTGTTTATCTTCTTTGTACAAGGTATTGTAATTTGTGCAGGGAAGTCTGCTGGTAGAGAAGGTAGGGCTGCTGCTATTATTATTTGGCCGCCAGTAAAGTGGACAGCTGTTGGTTACACTGATACTAAGAATAATATGGGTGGCATGGGCGGTGGAGGGCTAGGCAGCTAGATGGGAGCTGTGATTAAGTGACCTCGGTCTTGGTAACTGCAAAGGCTAGGTCACTTGCAGCTAACCCACGCTCTAGGTAAATGAATGTACAGGTAAGAATCTAGACTATACCCAGTAATGTGCTGCGATGAACTAATGGCACTTGCAATTACAGATATCAGTAGACGCTAGCAAGAGAATAACATACATCAATGCTTTTTATTTCTGCGACGGGACAAAATCTAGGAGGTCTGCAAGGATTCCTGAAAGTTAGCTGTGATGTTTTGATTAAATCTTTGGAAAGACGCGTGTTTAGCACATCAATACATTTTATTCTTGCAATAGGGAAAAATCTTTACCTATCCATGTCTGCAAGGATTCCTGAAAGTTAGCCGTGATGTTTTGATTAAATCTTTGGGCAGACACATGCTTTATTAATACCATGTCCTGGTATATCAAATGATGTTATGCCAGAAAACAAGGGGACAACAGACACTGGGATCCCATCCATGCCAGGGGTAAAGAGCAAATAAAAAGAAAGGGGATGGAGGGAGGGTGTTTGTACTGTAACAGGGGTCTATTTGAACATCTACTATTATAGCAAGTCTGTTTATACAACCGTACTTAGCTCATCATCAGATCACTGTAGCAGTAGCACAAAGCTTTATGAAACAATTACCACAGCTTAAACAAAAAAGGGTGGAGGAAGCAGGACCAGAATCCAGAAGATCCTGTAGAAAATATCTAGCAAATCCTGATCAGGTTCAAGATATGGGTTCAATTTTGTAGCAGTTAGTGAAAGTGTGCACAGATGACCAATTTACTACCACCAGAACAGCTCTAGTCAACCCCTTTTCAAAATGACCCGGAAGTAACCACAGTTCTAGTGGAGAGTGCCTTGACATTATGAGGGAGCTTTTCCATGGTCAAAATAGCAGAACTGAATAGCCTGAGAAAGAAAAATGGATATGATTTGCTTGGAAACTGGATGCCTTTTTTTGCTTGCCTTCAAAAGAAATAAAGAGTTGGTATGACAATCTGAAATCTTTTGCCTTGTCCAAATAACATCTGAGCTGTCTGTGTAGATACAAGGGAGATTAATAGATGGACTTAAGTAAATTCAGAAACAACCTTAGGCATGAATAGAGAATTAGTTCCTAAAGTCACACTATCTTTATGACAATCCAAAAAGAGCTGAGAAGATACAAGGGCTTCCAAATCAGATTCTTGATTTGTTGAAGTCAAAGTAATAAGTGAAACGGTCTTCCAAGTAAGACACTTGAGGGAAGAACTGGCTGCAAGTGTAAATGGAAACAATTTTGTATTGGAAAAGCAAACTAAGACCCCAGGATGGAGTGGTCTAATATGTAAATCCCCCTTCAGAAACAGCTTGACTTGCAACGAAGGACAGAGGGGGGATCTAAGAGCAGATAGAGATAAATCTTGGTAAAAGTGTAAGAAAGGCCAGATTTGATCAATTTGCACAGATGCTGCAGAACAACTGGCGCCCCTGTCTGGAATGGGTCCTGGTCTGTATTCTGGCATCAATTAGAAATGTTTTCCATTTAGCTAAATATATTACATCATGTTTTCTATCCTCCTTTAATACCTGTTTCATGCCCTCTATAAAGACGTACATAAAAGGGATAAAAAAGTATCATCCGTAACATCAGGTGAAAGCACTGAAGGCTGGAATAAAACAGTAGATTCACTCTCTGAGGAAGGTTTTGGTAATTACCACCTGCCAGATGCATGAGAATGGAAAAGGAATGTTGATTGGACCAAAATGATCTTTGGAAAGTCTCTGTCTTTAGAGTCTGGTTATCAGAAGAAGGCAGGCATAAAGGAACATTCCCATCCATGGGAAAGAAATGTATCTGTTTTCTAGGTCTGATTGCAGAGAGTCCTGGTAGAAAATTTCTGTAACTGCAGGCAAACACATATACTTGTGGAGTTTCACACAGGTGGATAATCTCCTTGAAGACATCCAGATGTAACATCTATTTGTAAGGGTCTGTCCTGGATCTGCTTAGAGAATCTGCAATTGTACTCTGTTTTGACAGGATGTACACTGCCTGAAGGGATCCCAGGTAATCATGGCTAGTCTGCACAAAAGGTAAGATCTGGTTCATTCCTACTTATGTACCACAAAACTGTGGCATTCTCTGTTATTACTAACAGAGCTACTGGAGTCCATAGCTGGTTCAAGGCTTTTACTGCCCTGATAATTTCTTTAAGATTTACATGTAGTGGATAACCCAAAAGCCTTGAATCTGGATTCCTTTAGAAACTGATCCCCAGTAAAAAATGTGATGCATCGGTGGTGACAGACTGACTTGCAATGGGAAAAGGAGGAAGAAAACCTGAATTTGAACATAGTTGCCGCCTGAGAGGACTTCTTTTCTGATGAAGTTTAAGACTGGAACAGGAAAGCATAGTGGGTACTGGTACTGGTGCCATACAGATTTGAGGAACTACAGAAACTTTCTTTTGTGAAGTCCAGGAAAAGAAACCATAAGGTTAGTTAATATCATGTAACCTAGAATTCTGAGGAAATCTCTTCTGTTGCAAATGGACCAGTGAGCCAGACTCCAGAAATGGAGATGGTAAAAAGAGACTTTCTCAGGAGGGAGGTAAGCCATCATGACGATAGTGCCTAGAAGGCATCCAGAAAGGTTAACTTGTAAGATGGCACCAAGGAAGATTTCTTTTGGTGCAATCTGAATCTGTTTGAAAATTGTTTATGAAGAAATATTAGGTCTTGGGAGGGTCAAGACTGATTTTTCTTTTCTGGAACCCACTTGCCATTTCTTCTTAAATGTCTATTTTCCTGAATTTTACTGAGAATGTTTCATCTGTTTTTTGCCAAAATTGGATAAGGAGATGGAAAATAACTTGCGCAATTTGGAAAAGGAGGGCTGAAAAATCTTAGTGATCCCCTGGATCTGCTTTCATCACACTTTTTGACTACCTCTGCAGCAGAGGGGGAAAACACTAAGTCCCTATCTAAGGGAGTATTTAAAATCTCATTTTTAACACCATCTGGGAGGTTATGAGAATGTAGCCATGCAAACCTCTTTAAAACAGTACCAGTGGTCATTGCCCTGGAAGAAGTATCAATAGAGTCATACACACATTGCAAACAATGAGCAGTGATCTGTACAATAGAAGAAATGTTATTTAAAGTATATTTTCCTCAAAAGAATAAACTGCAGATAAAACATTCCCATACTTTAGGCCAAAGCATGGCTAAAATCATTTTAATACATGAAATGAAAAGTACAGTTTTGTACCTACCATAAATGTAGATGTTCGAGGATCCACATTGCTGCAGTCCTAACTATTGGGTAGTCCGCTGTCCAGTCGGCCCGAATACCAAAGTATATGGCTGACGTCGGTCAGGGCGCATTAGACTGACGTCAGAACGTCAGGGTACTAATGCGCATGACCGACGTCATATCCTCAGTCTTTTCTTGCCCCAGATGTCAGAAGACCCTGAAAAGATAAGGCCAAAAACCAAAAACTCCCAACATATCTGCACCAAAATATATATATATACAAAATATACAAAATTAGCAGAATATAACCTCACCTACACAACCACCCCTAAACACAGAGGGAAGGAGGGAGGGTAAATTGGACTGCAGCAATGTGGATCCTCGAACATCTACATTTATGGTAGGTACAAAACTGTACTATGTTCTTCATTCCACATTGCTGCAGTCCTAACTATTGGGTAGAATCCCAAAGCAGAGGTAAGGGAGGCTGGCAAATCATAAGGAAGCAGGAGCTGATAACATGCCTTGCAAAATAGCTGTGGCAAAACCAGCCCTAGACTTAGAGTAGAGAGGAAGGTGGTAATGCTTAGAGAAAGTATGCACTGAACTCCAAGTAGCTGCCTCCAAAATATCCTTAGTTGCCACCCCCCTTAAAAAAACTGTTGAAGTGGCAGTAGCCCTAGTGGAATGAGGCCTAATCCCAGCTGGAATCTCCTTGCCATGATGGGAATAACAAAATGCAATGCAAAACACAATCCACCTAGAAATAGTTTGTTTTGACACAGGCTTGCCCTGAGAACTCAAAGCAAAAGAAACAAACAACTGCTGAGACTGCCTAAAATCCTTAGTCCTGCTCAAATAATAACGCAATTGCCTGTGTACATCTAAAGTGTGCAAAATCTTTTCCCCTTTATTTTGGGGATCTGCATAAAAGTAGGCAAATGAATAGTTTGGTTTAAAGCCACACTAGAAACCACTTTAGGCATAAAGGAAGGATTAGTACGTAATGATACCCTATCCTTATGAAAAATCAAAAAGGCTCAACCGCCATAAGGGCCTGTAACTCAGAAACCCTTCTTGCAGAAGTAATGGCCAACAAAAAGCAGTCTTCCATGACAAGTATTTCAGTTCAGCAGTAGCTGCAGGCTCAAAAGGTTGTAGAGTAAGTTTCTCCAACACAAAATTGAGATCCCAAGCAGGAGTAGGAGCTCGTGGGGGTCTTATATTCTTTGCCCTCTAAGAAATTGCTTGAACAAAGGATGTGAAAACAATGGTGGGTCACAATCATAGTGAGCTGAAATGGCTGCAGCATGAATCTTAATGGAAGAGAAAGACAAACCTTTGTCCAATAACTCAGTAAGATATTGAAGAGCCACACTCAAATTAGACTCAAATCTCCAAATTCTTTGCTGCAGTCCAAAATAAAAATCTCTTCCATTTTTCTGCGTACACTTTCCTTGTACTAGGTCTTCTGGCTTCCATAATCACATTTAAAACTTGTTGAGGAAGTTGAGACCTGCTGTCTTTCAAAACAGAATATGCCAGGCTGTTAGATGAAGAGAGTGAAGCTTGACATTGAGCAGACGACCGTCCTTCTGAGACAACAGATGTGGAATCAAGGGTAAAGGCCATGGAGGCTTCTTTACCAGACTCCTCAGTAATGGGTACCAGTGCTGCCGAGGCCAATCTGGAGCTATTAAAATCATCCTTGGCTTGTCTTGTCTGACTTTTAGAAGCACCTTTGGAAGAAGAGGCAGAGGTGGAAACGCATACACATGAAGATTTTTCCAACTGAAAGAAAGAGCATCCACTTTCCAAGCTGTGTGATGAAACCTCTGTGCAAAACTTTGGCAGCTGGTGGTTTAGTGGAGAAGCGAACAGATCTATGTCTGGAGTTCCCCAGGACACTGTCAACTTTTGAAATACATGAAGATCCAGTTTCCACTCGTGGGGATCCATGATTTGTCTGCTTAACACATCTGCTAAGGAGTTCTGTGCTCCCGGCAGAAACCTTGCCTGAAGAGTTAGTTGCAAGCTTAGCGCAGTCTCCCATAAAATCATTGCTTACCTGCACAATGGGTAAGAATGTGTTCCCCCTTGTTTGTTGATATACCACATGACAGTTGTGTTGTCTGTTAGAATCAACACCTGCCCTGGAAGAAGTAACTCCTTGAAAGCCATTAATGCAAACTGGACTGCTAACATCTCCTTCATGTTGATATGTAGATGCTGTAGTCTGGCAGGCCACTTGTCTTGTATCCATTTTCCATTTAGATGAGCTCCCCAAGCAATGTCTGAGGCATCTGTCATCAGAAATTGACTCGCCTCTGGCCGGGTCACAGAGAGTCCCTTGTTTAGGTGACATTCCTGAGCCCACCACAAAAATTCCTTCTGAATGCAAGGTATTATTTGAATGACAGTGTCCAAATCCTGGCAGTGCTGTGTCCATACATTTTTGAGATACCATTGTAGCTTCCTCATATGCAGTTTGGCATTGGGAAGCACCAGAATACAAGATGCCATGAACCCTAAGGCTTGAAGGACTGTCCTTGCAGTCAGCCCGGACTGAAGAGATAGTTGATGGAAGTAACTGGAAAGATTCTTTTGTTTGTCCGGGGTTAAAAGGCCATCTGGGCTGCTGTATTCAGTCTCACGCCCAGAAAGCACATGTCTTGAGAGGGTACTAGACTGGACTTTATTTCGCTCACAGAATACCCTAGGCATCTTAGCACTGCTATGACATATTCCAAATGCTGTAGAAGGTCTTCCTTTTCTTGAGCCAGTATCAGGCAATCGTCCAAGTAAGGATAGATTTGAATTCCTTTTAGCCTGAAGTAAGCTATCACTGGAGCCAGAACCTTTGTGAATACTCTGGGCAGTAGATAAGCCAAAGGGCAATGCAGAGAACTGATAATGAGAATTTCCAGCTCGAAAACGCAGATACTTTCTGCAACTTAGTCTTATAGGCACATGAAGGTAAGCTTCCTTGAGATCTAAAGTTACCATCCAGTGATCCTTGCCCAGCAGAGGTAAAAGCTGTTGTAACGCCAACATTTTGAACTTGGGAATGTCCAGATAAGTGTTGAGGATAGATAAATCCAAAATTGGTCTCCACGTGTTCCCCTTCTTCGTACTAGGAACAGGCGAGAATAAAATCCTAGGCCCCTTTCTGGCACAGGAACCGGCTGAATGGCCCCTATTTGGAGTAACTGAAAAATTTGCTTGTGAGCCTCTTGTCTTTGTAGAGGAGGAATGTCTGGCATGCCTTTGAAAGGAGGCAAGGTATGGAAATAAAACCTGTAACCGTGGTGAATGATATCCAGAACCCATTTGTCTTGGGTAATTAAATCCCAATTTTCTTTGAAAAGAGACAGTCTTCCTCCTAGAGGTGCCGCCAGGCTAGAAGGTACTGGCAGCTGAAAAGGCAGGTCATTGGGTCTGCTTACGAAAGGACTGACCCCTGCCCTCACCAGAAGTCTGAGCAGGTGAACTCCTGTCCTAGGCCTAAAAGCACCTTGAGCTCTGCCCCTACCACGTCTAGACCTACCCCTAGACTGGGAATCATAAGCAGGATAAGTCCATCCCTTAGCAGGCCAATTTCTACTAAACTTGGAGGCTGCACCTGCAAAAATCCTTAACAGTTTGCATAGACTTAGCCTTGTCTTCCATCTTCTTTAAAACTGCTTCCACAGGCGAACCAAACAACACATCAGACTGTAAAGGAGCATCCAAAATCCTTGTCTTAACATGCTCAGCTAAGTTCTGATCTCTCAACCAGGCGTGCCTACGAAGAACAGAACCAGTGGCAGCCACCCTGGAGGAGGCCTGCACAGCATCAAAACCACATTGCAAGGAATGTTTACCCACTTGTTCAGACACATGAACTAAATCCTGCAACTCTTTACACTCAATACCTTCCGCCAGAGCATCCACCTTAGATTTCAACTGTGAAAGAAGATAATTCTGATATTTTAACATGTGAAACTGACAATTCAACGCCCTCATGGCTAAAGTGGAAGAAGTATAAACTTTCTTTCCCCATCTATCCAAAGCCCTTGCCTCTTTATCAGGAGGGACAGGATTTTTAACAACTGAGGCCTTCACACCTTTAGGCCCCTGAGAGACAGTTTCTGGGTCTGCCCTAAGACTCTTAAAAAGATACTTATGAGCTTCAGGCACCCTATAATACCTATCCGGCTTAACTGGGGCAGGAGGCAAAGAATCCGGATTCAGGGAAGCCTCTGCAAAAACATCTTCCACCACATTCAAAACAGGAGGTATAGCCAAAGGCCTGTGCTGGGGTAAAACAAGAATTCCCTAAGCCTTTTCCTGGAATCAGAGAAATCTTGACCTTCCCATTTAAAATGCTCCCTCATGGAATGCAGAGTCTCTGAAAATGAAAAATCCTCAGGAGGGGAAGCTGAAGGAGTAGAATCATCCACATCAGAATCAGAATAAGGAGGGTACTCCTGCAAGTCTTCAGCCGAAGACTCAGAAGCCTCCGAGCATTGCTCAAAACTCTCAAACTCAGATTCCACCCTAGGCCTCTTATCAGGAGGGGGCATAGAACCCCTTATCATAGTAATCAAATCCTCTGCCATTTTAAGCATATGTTTCTTAGGCAAAGACCCTGAAGTACTAGGAGAAACCCCCACTGTAGCAAAACTCGGCCTGCCCCTCAAAGAAGCCTTGGAAACAGAAGGGGAGGCTCTGACCACCTTAGGAAGAGAGGGAAGAACAGCCACCTGAGAAGCCCCTCAGCCTGGCCTACTTCCTGAGAGGATACATCCTGTAACAGTAAAGTCTCTCCCTGAGACTCCAAAGAAACACCTGGCAAAACCTCCGGCTCCACTGAGCCCTCTAAAGAACCGACGTCTGGGACTGGCGGTTCCTCCACTCTAGGGTTTGCTGTTTTGTCCTTGCGCTTTTTAGCCGAAGCCGGTGTCATAACATCCGGCGACATTTTATAATTACAACGCTTCCCAAACACTAACCTGGCACAGTCTAACCTTCTCTTAATAGTGCGTTTGTTAAATCTAGCACAAGAGCGGCATCCAACAACGTCGTGCTCAGGCCCTAAACAAGGTATACACAAAGTATGGTAATCCCTATGAGGTATCTGTTTCCCACAAGAAATACAGTTATTCACTTTTTCTGACATCCGGTTAAATACTGGGGCAAGAAAAAACCAAAATATTCCCAACGGGTACTTAGCCAACTTTGATTCGGTCTGAAACTCTGGCTTCAGAAACTTTCAGAACGCCAACCTGCACTCGCAAAATTGCTTCTGCATCGGACCATGCAGCAAAAAAGACTGGGGATATGATGTCGGTCATGCGCATTAGTACCCTGACGTTCTGACGTCAGTCTAATGCGCCCTGACCGACGTCAGCCATATACTTTGGTATTCGGGCCGACTGGACAGCGGACTACCCAATAGTTAGGACTGCAGCAATGTGGAATGAAGAACATCAGATGAACAGTAAGCATTTTCACACCATAAATGTGGCACTTCATCAGACCCAAGAATATCAAACAAGCTCTCCATATTGAAAACTGATTGATTTTTTTATACTATTTATCTACCTGTTCACGGGAATGTATTGTACGAGTGCTTTACCTCATACAAGCCATGATTTTATGAATGGACAGCACTCACTGACATGATGAGTTAAAGTGACTGTTGATAGGTTGATTTATCATGTGATTTTTATTATTTTAACTATATGGTTTGCTTGTTTGGTATTTTTGGTCTGATGAAATGCCACATTTATGCCATGAAAGTGTTTACCGTGTGTCTGTTTTATTTCATGTGTTAAAAATGATTTTAGTTGTGCTTTGGTCTCCAGTTTGGGGTTTCTCTTTTTACTTCGTTGTTTGGGCTGGATACCATTTGTCCCTGTGAGCTACTTTTCTTTAGATTCCTCATACGTTCACAATTTTCAGGACAAACAACCACTTGAAGGCGGTGTCCAGTAACACAAGATACCAGGTGCCCTCAGTAAAAATGCTTTAATGCAAAGCCAAAATCCACAGCAGCAACAATTACAATTTGCGAAAAGCAGCACAGCAACAAGAACAAAATAGTGGATCCACTGGACACCACCTTCAAGTGGTTGTTTTTCTACAGTTCCTTGGTTCCACTTGTTTATCCACTGTGAGTTTGCCAATTTTCAGAACAAACTTTAACATACAAGACTGACAATTTAAAAATTTGAAAATAAATTTTGCAGAAGTATACAGTTTTTTTTCCATACCTATCAAGAATTTTCCCATTTTTATCAGAAAGAGTACAACTGGAATTAAATAGAAGTTATGTACTCACCATAACGTTCCATGTGGAGTGTTCATCTCGCCTTTGTTCTTACACATGGGTTCGGAGCCGATCCTCGGCTCCGTGCCGGCCTCTTGCAAGCTCTGCATCGAGAAGAAGCTCGAGACAATCTAATACCCACAATCCCCCTCTGCCTTTACCTCAGATCTAGTTTGCAAGCAAACCAATCTACATAACAGAACATTCATGCCATACATGTATACATACATAAGAGACACATATATATATATGTGTATACCAACTATGTACAGAGAATAAGAAAGTAGTAACAATGCTACTGGCCAGGCATCAAAGAACGTTCCTCCTAAGGGTGGGAGGGTGGGACTGTAAGA
Organism: Protopterus annectens; assembly: GCF_019279795.1. NCBI lineage: Eukaryota > Metazoa > Chordata > Ceratodontiformes > Protopteridae > Protopterus > Protopterus annectens. Next base: position 898,717,936 of record NC_056746.1, read on the forward strand.
ACAAAGGCGAGATGAACACTCCACATGGAACGTTATGGTGAGTACATAACTTCTATATGTGATAGTGTTCAATCTCGCCGTTTGTTCTTACACATGGGTAGCGTCCCTAGCTCCTAAATCCTGAGGAACTCACGGGAGGACGTTCTTGAGCACAGTGGAACCAAAGGTTGCTCTGTCCCTAGAAACCTTATCTACTTTATAATGAGAAATAAATGTATGTGGCTTAGACCAGGTAGCAGCCGCACAAATAGCATCCAGAGGTAGGCGAGCTGCATGAGCCAAAGACGTAGATATTGATCTTGTGGAATGTCCCTTGGGTTTGTTTAGAAGGGGTTGATTTGCAGAATCGTATACATAGATTATACAATCAGATAACCACTTTGAAAGAGTTCTTTTGGTAACTGCAAGTCCTTTCCTGCTATCAGCAAAAGCCACAAAGAGTTGATCTGTTTTCCTGTGATCTTTTGTTCTATCCAAATAAAACCTTAACTGTCTGTGAACATCCAATTTGTGTAACATATACTCCATTTTGTTGGAGTGGTTTTTGAAGAAAGTGGGTAATTCAATGGACTGATTAATGTTATTAATAGAACACACTTTAGGGAGGAAGGATGAATTGGTACGAAGAGAAACTCTGTCAGAGTGAAAGATTAGATAAGGGTGCTTGATGGAGAGAGCCTGAAGTTCAGACACTCGTCTAGCAGAAGTAATGGCTACCAGAAAGAGAGTTTTCCAGGACAAAAATTTTAATGGGCAAGAAGAGGCAGGTTCAAAGGGGCAACATTAATTTAGATAGTAATAAGTTTAGACTCCAAGGTGACGTGGGAGATCTGACCGGAGGTCTAATATGAAAAACTCCTTTTAAGAAGGCTTTACAAAGTCTGTGAGCCATGATTGGAGCTCCACACTCTTCCACATGGAAATTGAAATGGCAGCCAATTGAACTCTTAGAGTAGCAGGAGAAGCACCCTGATGAAATAAGTCTGTCAAGAACTCTAAAATCTTATTCAAAGGAGCTGTAAAGGATCAACGTGGTGTGTATTCCCAGAATACAAACCGCTTCCATTTGCTAGTATATGTTTTAGTAGTGGAAGCCTTATGCGAAGCCACTAATATATTCTGAACTGCTGGTGACAAGAGATCAGACCTGGCTAAGTTGGGAATTGGAGCAGCCAAGCTGCTAGATGGAGTGACAGGAGCGGGATGGGGAACCCCTGACGAAAGTGAGTCAACAGATCCGCTCTGGGTCCAGAATCCAGGGTCCCCGAATGCAGTGAGTTTTTAGGGAGGGAAACCAAATTTGACGAGGCCAGAATGGAGCAATGAGAATTATCGTCCTGTGAAGGTTCCTGGCTTTCTGGAGAAATTTCGGTATCAGAGGAAATGGAGGAAATGCGCAGGAGTCCCGGGGCCAATCGTAAACCAGTGCGTCCCTGGGGACTTCCCTGGAGGGGTAATAGGGCAAAGTAGCTCCTGCATTTGGCGTTCATTGGAGACGCAAACAGGTCGCAGGAAGGCTGGCCCCATGAGCGAAAAATCCTTTTCGCCACTGACTGTTTCAGAGACCACTCGTGGTAGCAGAATTGCTCTGCTCTGCTTGTCGGCTATGTCGTTGGATGACCCGGCCTGTTCGTTGCTATTAGAAAGCGACCCGTGGACTCTGCCCACTGCCAAATTCTCATGGCCTCTCTGCATAGTTGATAGGACCTGGTTCCCCCTTGTTTGTTTATGTACCAGACTACCGACATGTTGTCCGTCTGAACTGCAATAGTCCCTAGAGGAAGAAAGGGAGCAAAGTGTTGCAACGCTAGAAACACTGCCCTCAACTCTAGTACATTGATGTGCAGATTGTACTCCAAATTGGTCCATTCGCCTTGGACTGTCTGTCCCTGAAAGATGCCCCCCCACCCTATCAGGGAAGCGTCCGTGGTCACTGTAACTGTAGGCGGTAGCACAAACGGCCTCCCTGGGAAAGGTTGCACGCTTGGAGCCACCAGTTTAGGTCTGTTTTGCAAGTCTTTGTTATGAGAATCTCGTGTGTCAGAGGTAGCTGTTGAAATGACCATTGAGCAAACAGTAGCCATTGTAGAACTCTCATGTGCAGCCTTCCCAGGGGAATTGCAATAAGGGAGGCTGACATGAGGCCCAACACCTTCAGAACTAGTTTTGCAGGAGATTTCCTTGACAAGAGCAGAAGACGATGTGAGTCTGCAGCGATACTATCCTTTCTGTGGGAAGCCTCAGAATTAATTGCCGTGTGTTTAACTCTGCTCCTATGAACAAGATATTTTGTGATGGCTGAAGTAAGGATTTTCCGAAATTTACGGAGATCCCTAGGTGAACACACAGCTGAAGAACATAGTCTCTGGCCTGCAGTAGTTGACGCCGGGTGGTGGCTGAAAGGAGCCAGTCGTCCAGATACGGAAACACCTGGAATCCCTGACGCCTCAAGTGAGACGCTACCACTGCCATGCATTTGGTGAAGACCCTGGGGGCTGAGGTCAGACCAAAGGGCAGGGCTCGAATTGAAAGTGACTGGCTCCCAGCCGGAAGCAAATGATCCCTGGATGCCCTGGCCATCTTGATGTGGTAGTATGCATCCTCTAGATCTATTGAGCACATCCACTCGTCCTTCTGTAGAAATGGAAGGATCGACTGAAGCGTGACCATTCGAACTTTTCTTTCTTGACGAAAGTATTGAGGTAACTCAGGTCTAGAATGGGCCTCCAGTCCCCTGTTTTCTTTGGAACTAAAAAGAACCTCGAGTAAGTCCCGAATCCTTGCTGGTCCGCTGGGACTGGCTGGATGACTCTTTTGTCTAACAGCTTTGAAATTTCTAAAGCTGCTGGCTCTCGCAGATGGGGCGGTACATCTGGGAGTCTTTTCTTTGGAATGGGATAAGATAGAAAGGGTATGGTGTAACCTCTGGTAACACGCTTTTACCCAATTGTCTGTAGTTATACCTTGCCAGGCCTGAGGGTAAAAGGCTAAGCGACCCCCGACTGCCTCCAGAGCAGGACAGTCGGGCCTCCTCTCAGGAGTGCTGGAAAGGTTTACCAGGGAGTGTATCCCTGTCACCTTGATGTTGCGGACCCCTCTGCCGCCAGGGCGGCGTCTTCCACCTCTGCCCCTCCTCTGCCTCTAGAGGGGCATCACCCTGTGTGCCCGGAAAGACCCTTGATTTTGTTTCAAACCACATTTTCCCACCGCGTTGCCCTTTGGGGTACGGTCTGGTTGGGGTGGAAAACGGACTCCGACAGCAGACAGAGTCTTTCCCTCTTGTTCACACCGGTAAGGGTCTCCTTTACCTTGGGGCCAAAAGAGTGGCACCGTCAAATGGGGCGCTTGTAAAGGAAAACTTGAAGGCTTCCAAAGGAGCATAGGCGCATCCAGGATTGTCTACGAAGAGCAATCGCTGAAGCTGCTGCCCTACTCGAACCTTCGGCTGCATAGGAAATCAGCCTCATGGACGAGTTAACAATCGATGTTAGGGTATTAAGTTGCGCTGTCACTTTCTCTGAGACAGCTGCATCTGTAGAACCCTGGAGGGTATCTCCCAACTCTTTGACTAGATCCCTCTGCAGACGTGTAAAATGGGTCAAATAGTTCAGGCATGGAAAAAGCCGCTGAACTGAAAATGCGCTTCCCATATCTATCCATCGTTCTAGAATCTTTATTAGGCGGATGGACAGACGAAGAAGACTCCGACATCTCCTTTTTCGTGGCTGCAGCCACCACCATAGCGTCTACTGGAACTCCTTTAGTAAGGTAGGACTTATCCTGAGGTGCTGTGATGTACTTGTTCGGTTTCCTAGGAACAGGTTCCACTGTGTCAGGAGCCTCCCACGCCCTTCGAGCAATAAGTTCCATTAGTTCGTCCAAGGGCGGAGTGACCCAGGAGGAGGAAGGGCGAGCACCAAATGCCTTCAGCAGAACTGACTCATCCTCAGAAGGGGGAAGGGACTGCCAGTCACCTCTCTGCTTCAGGATCTCCAAAATGTCTGAAAAAGAGACATCTTCTGAAGGTGACTTAGGGGACCCTTCTGACTCATCTAAGTCAGTATCAGATGTTATGGATTCTTGTGGAGAATCCAAGTGTCTCCTCTTACACAGTCTCTTCCTAGGGACTTCCTCGTGGGGAGCATCCCAGAAGCCTCGAGGAAGAGGGGCACCCTCCAGGGGTGGCTGAGACACTGGTGCCCGACGCTTGGATGTGGCCGTGGGTGCAGATGAAGACAAAGGCCCTTTATGGGGAGGAGAAACTGCTTCCACTGATGTGGTTGTCTGGGTAGACAACACCTTCCTCATCAGGTCGAACGCCCCGGTCACGATCGAAGAATCCCCGGTTCGAAGAAATGGGAAGAATCCCGACACGGGCACGAAGGCATCGACCCGAGGACGGAGCCGAATCGATCCGTGCCGAGGCCCGAGGGGAGAGTCGGAACCGACACGCCGGTTCGACTCGCCCCGAACCAAGAACAGACCGTCGGCTCCGAGACTCCGGTACCGGTCCGGACGGAGTCGAGGTGAGGAACAGACCGAGAAAGACGGTTCTGGACCCGAGGGCTCCACAATCAGCAGATCAGCCTCTTCCGGCTCCGAAGACTGAATCGGTCTCGGAGGAGGAATGGATGGAGATACAGGAAGGCCTTCAAGTTTCGACACCAGCTGGGTGGAAACCGAAATAAGTTTAGATAGGGCCGAATGCTCCAGCAGCTTCTGCACCACACGATCCACATCGACATCCGAAAGTTTAGAGGAGGAACGGGTCGAAGGAACCGAAGACGGAGCCGACCTCAATATGGCCGAAGGAGGGAGCTCCATCACCGGTTCCAAGACTCGAGGCTCAGGAACCGACACCAGTTGAACACTCGGCCCCGAAGTCTGTGGAACCGGTGATCTAACCTTAGAAGAAGAGCTCGGAGCCGATGACTTGGGCTCCGATGTCTTCGATTCCTTAGAGGACTTCGATGCCTGGTCAGAAGCATCCAAAGCCTCTTGGAAAGCTGGTTTCAACAGACCCCTGTCCATTAGTTTCCTGCGTCTATCTGTCATGACCCTCCCACTGAAAGAGTGACAAATGGAGCAATCCTCTTGTAAGTGGAGAGGGCCAAGGCAGTAGACACAGGAACTATGGTTGTCAGTGACCGACATTTTTTGGCCACACTGACAACGCTTGAAACCAGACTTTGCCTTCTCAGACATTGTAGGAATAAACAAGTCTAGAAACAAAAACACAGTCAAATCCGGTTAAAAAAGTCACAAATAGGTAAATGTCACAATTAGGTAAATGTCAAATCCGGTTAGTCACAATCAGGTAAATTTGACTAAATATAGCAGTATATGGTAAGGGTGTAGGCCCCGGTACAAAAATACCGATAAATGGGTTAACGGTACCAACGAACTACGGAACCAGAACACAATCACACCAGTTATACTAACAATATCAAGTTAAATAAGATTCTTAGTAAAATACAACAAAAAGTTATATCTTAGCTTAGAAAACCCTCGAGCTAGCTCCCAACGATGCGAATGCAGCAGCGGCAAACTAGATCTGAGGTAAAGGCAGAGGGGGATTGTGGGTATTAGATTGTCTCGAGCTTCTTCTCGATGCAGAGCTTGCAAGAGGCCGGCACGGAGCCGAGGATCGGCTCCGAACCCATGTGTAAGAACAAACGGCGAGATTGAACACTATCACATCTAAGTGTTTAGCAGCAGTGTGATCAATTAAAGCTATAGCTGCTCAGTCAGGTTTATGAATACTGTATTAAATCTAAAAGACTGTGGAACTTTATACATCTGTCCTGCCTAAAAAGAGGAATGGGTGTGGGTTCTGGAAAATCTTTCTTCAACAACTCATAGTACTTTCCGAGGGACTGAGAAACTTCAGTATTCTCCCAATGAAAACAATGGCACATTCTTAGCAACAGTCAGACAGGAACAGAACCCCCCAAAGGAAGAATCAGAAACTGAGCTCTCCTCACAGCCCGACTCAGAAATCTGTGGGAAAAAAATGTATCCGTCCCTGCATCTTCCTGTTCAGATTCAGAATCTGAGGTAAACTGCTAGTCTGCTGTAGTGGCAAAGATTGTTTGCTTAACGTTCCCCTTTTATGGCTGACAGGAGTGAGCATGAGACCATGATCAAGCCATAAATAGTGGTACTTTCCAGGGAAAGACGAGCAGCACTTGCCAGGAAACACTACAAGTTCCCAAAAGTTACTTTTATAACAGAAAAAAGTACAGTAAAAAAAGCACTTTAAAACACAATGCCAACCCCACAAAAGCAAAACAAACCCAATTTTTCCACAGAAAAATGTTTTCAGTTACTTTACACTTTTAAACTGACAGAAAAAGAGTGCTCATTTTAAAAGTGCATTACAGTCCATTAAAACACAACACACAACTTTAAAAAAATTTTCCTGAAAAGGAAAGTTATGAAATATCACCAAAGTTAAGAAAATGGATGTTTGTTCCCCAAAGGTAACTTATCTACCTAGCAAAGGAAAGCACAAACCAAATATTGATCCTCAAAAGCCTCAGAGGAGCACACAAACTTCGGCAGCAATAAAGAGCTACAGGGCTTCAGTCCCAAACCTGTTTTGTAGTCAGTTCAGCTCAAGCTGGATGACAGTTTGGGTGTGTGGAAAGTGCCCTGCAGCTTTGGAAACTAACCAGCTGCTATATTCTTGGCAGGATATAACCCATATAACTGAGGCTACTGCAGCAGTAATCAGTATGATGAACATGTTGACAGGTAGTCATGCACTCCTTTTGTGTTGGGAAGATCTCTGGAGTCAACTTCCTCTCTTACTGGATTCCCCTTGCCACTTTTTATATTTCTGCTTACTGGACTTCTGTTAACCTGCCTTAAAAGGTTTTCCAAAAAAAAGCCCGCAGCTTGAAGGATAGCCCCTGTAGTAATTATGGACTTGTGAAGAAAAGACTGTTTTACTACTGCAGTAACTTACCTCTTTCTTCTAATCTTTTATTGCCAAAGAGAAATTATTTTTTTAAGGGGGCATTCAAAATCTGAGACTTGATGTCTTCTGGGAAACTCTGAAGCTTGGCTCAGACATTCCTTCACATGACGGAGCCTTGAGCAGCAGCCCTTGACACAGCATCAGCTGCATCACAGAAGCATTTTACTGAATGATTTGTGAGTTGTGAAGTACAGGATACTAAGTTTGATACGGAAGTCTTAGAGTCTAAAGCAGAACACTGCAAATGAGCTGCCGCGTATCAGAGAAAACAGAGAGCAGGTACTTTGCCACATGGGTTTGATGCTCTGAAAGCAAACGTGGATATGCAGACAAACTGGAAGAAGACAAGCAACACTGAAACTAGTCAGTAAATGTTAGATTATAAAGCATCAATCACATCTGTGAAATAGAGCTTTACAAGAAAAAGTAAAAAGATTGGACTTTTGTTGACTTTGTTAAACTTGTGGGGGACTGAAAAGCCTATACCCCACTTCATGTCATTAATGTTTGGAAGACCACTAAAAGGAAGGGAAGAAACTTAAATGCAAGTAAAACAATTTTAGCTCTTAACAGTATTGGTATAAAATACTTCATGACATACATTGCATATTATATAGTAACGCATTTTCAGTTATTGCTGTATGTGGTAAAGATACTAAAGTGAGTAAGTACCGTTTTCCTTATTTTTTAGTTTTAAGAAATGGAAGAATTACAATGTAAAAAAACAGAAGAAAATCTGGGCTTTAAGTTAATATGCTGTAATCTTGGGTTGCTGAGATGGGGGTTGGGGTGTAAAAGTGCACAGATTACAATAAATATAGATTTGGTACATTTTCTCTTACTTTTGCGCAGGTGAATGTTTGGAGTTAGGGTATATGGGCCCTACCCCTATGTACCAGACAGTTTTGCAAAGCTTTGAGAGTCTTCCAAGCACAACATACAAAAAAGCAGTTGCTGCACCAATATCTTCAGAGCATTTGTTTGGTCCAGGAAGGATGCAAGAGCACTGTAAAACTTGTGCCATGATACCCAGTGAACTATATACAAAAGGCTGACAACACAAACACCCTGGCAACACAACACAGATAGCCAGAAAAAAAAGTAGGCTGGAGGGAAGGATGGCTACTGCAACAGTGATCCACTACATCTACTGTTATGTTTAATTTACTTACATAAATGCATTATGCTGCAGCAGCCTAAACTGTATGGGTAGACAAGCATATATTATGTAGGTATAAAGAGGGAGGAATAAAATTATCAAGACTCCAGAAGCCCCTGAAGCATGGTCCTGGCAAAGTCTGTTCTAGACCTGGAATCCAGTTTGTAGCTCTTTGAAAAAAAATATATATAGAGGGCCAAGTTTCTACATTCTGGAATCCATCCCTTTCTAAATCCCATCAAAGAGGCCAATGATGTTGTTGAATGAACTGTAACCCTGAAAATGGCTTTTTATGGTAAGCATAACAAAATGCAATTGCATAAGACAACTTTTTAGAAACAGTCAACCTTGCCACTGGTTGTACTTTCCTCCAATCTTCAAAGGAGGCAAACAGCTGGTCAGCTTTCCTGAAAGGTTGTTTTATGTGGGTAGTATTTCAGATGTTGTACACATCCACAGAAAGTGAAGAATCTTCTCTCTTGTTCTTTGGTGCAGGAAGGAAAACTTGGAGATGAAGTGTTTAGATTAAAGTAAACTCTAAGATGACTTTAGTCAAAAAGAAAGGATCTATTCTCAAAGAAACCTTGCTGTCATGAAAAAAATGATGGGAGAGTTGACTCACCCTAAGTGCTTGCAACTCACATACACACCTAGTAGTTGTCAGAACAATGAGTAAAACAGTCTTCCATGTTAAGAACCTCAAGTGCCTAGTGAACTGGTTCATATGGAGACAAAGTAAGCTTCTAATGCATAAAACTGAGATCCCAAGGAGAAGACACCTGTTTCCTAGGTGGGCAAGTATGTAAGACCCCTTTCAAAAATGGTTTAACTTGTTCATTGCTGTGAAAAAGGGGGGTCTAAGAGTAGATAAAAAGAGATGGCTGCAAACATAACTTGACAGAAGAGTATGACAAGCCACTGGTCAGTAACCTAACATAAATAATCAAAAAGCAGAGGCAACAAGCCCTGAAAAGGATCTAGTTCTTTGAGTGGCACAAACTAGAAAATCTTTTCCACATACATACGCACAAATTTCTAGCAGCAGTTTTTCTTACCTCCTTTAGTACCTGCTGCAAATATTCAGAAGAAAAGTATCTAAAAGGTATCAAAATTCTATTATCTAGGCTGTTAGCTAAAGATTTTTCAGACTGGGGTGTATCAAACTCCCCCTCTCTTGTGTGAGTAAATCCAAATCTGTTGGGTATCTTATGGTAACAGCCCTTGACCAGACTGAAAAGGGAGAACCACTGTTGCCTTGGCCAGAAGGGAGTCACCACCACAATGTTTGGAGATTCCTTCTGTGTCTGTAGAACCCTGATGACCTGCTGAAATAGTGAAAAGTCATGCAAAAACATTCCCGTCCATGGAAATGATAAAAGCATCCATCTACTAGGTCTGATTGCAAGAAATCCAGGAGAAGAACATTTTAAGTTGTCTGTTCCGAAAGGAGGGGAACAGATCTATTTTAGATGTTCCCCAAAGTCTGATCAATTCTTGGAAGACCCCAGGATAAAGTTTCCATGTGTAGGAGTCTACCCATCATCCAGTCTTCCTCTTTATAAACCCCAGTAGTGGAATCTGAAAAGTACCATTGCATTTTCCTCATGTGTAGTCTGGCAAAGAGCAGCATGATAATCATCTATGTCACATACCCTATAATACTGGGAAACTCCCACGTAGATGCTAGGCTTAAACTTGGAGAAACTCAGGAAGAACTGTTGAAAGACTTCTACTTTGTCTGGCAGGAGAAATGTTCATCCTGTAAGACAGGACAAGAGAAGACTTCTGCAAACTGATTTGAAAATCCAGAGTGAGTAGAAGTTCTTGAACAGTTCCTAGGGACTCTAGCTGGAACAAAAGTCTGCAAAGATAAAACAATTTTTCAAATTTGGAAAAATATAAATGCTCTGAAGTCTGTAATAAGCAAGGATTGGAGCCAGTTATTCTGTGAATATCCTTGCTGCAGTGAAGAATTCAAAGGGTAAGACAGAGAGCTGATAACATATGCTAGACACAGCAAATGTAAGAAACACCTGAAAGGCTTGCTAATAAGAATGTGATAACAGTCATCCTTTATATCCAGTTTTACAATGAAAGCTAGATGTGGAATCAGAGGTACAAGACTTTGAAGTGATAACATCCTTAACTTCAGAATGTTGACAAAAGTTTTTAGAAAAGAAAGACCAGGCACAGGCCTCCTGGATCCTTTTGGTCTGGGAACTAGGAAAACCTCTGAATAAAAATCCCTGTCTAGGAGACTGATGGGCACAGGTTCTATAATTTTCTGAAAAAACTTGTACAAAATAGGAGGAAAAAGAGTATTCCGATCCCTTTGGCAAGTGGAAATTCACTGAAAAGTAGGTAGGGACTCCCACTGCCAACCATACCACCTTTGGATTACATTGAGAAACCAGTTGTCTGAGACTCTCTGGTGCCAAATGGGAAGATTAAGCCTCAGCGATACAAAAAGGTTGTCAGGCTGGGGATGGGGGACCTGAATGGGATGACAGTCATGATAACTGAGAGGGTGTCCTTGATTTATGAAGGCATTTCATTTCCTTTTGGAACCTTTTACTTTCCAATGTTTTTTGAAACTCTGCTTACGGACTCCTTACTGCTTAGACTGTTTACTAGCAAACAAAGTTGAGGAGGAGGGAAAACAATTATTGGGTCTGTTAAAGTGTGCTCTGAAAAATCTGAGTCACTTATTGAATCAGCTTTTCCCTTTCAACACACTTCTGTAGCACCTCAGATGCAGAAGGGCCAAACAAAGTTCCTTTACCTACGGCAGATTTTAAAATCTCAGATTTAATATCCTCAGGAAGACTGAAAGTGGAGCCAAACCAACCTTCTCAAAACTGATCCAGATGCTGCAGTTCTGAAAGAAGAGTCAGCGGCATCATCAGTGCATTTTATGCATAGGCAGCTGAAACACAGCAGTGAAAGATTTATTTAATGAATTCTTTACCTCTGAAGAAGGAAGGTTAGCCACTAACTTCTGCATATTCTCAAAAGACTTGAGCAAAATAAATTAGCATATGTGCTTGACTATTCAAAATCTTGAAAGTTCCAAGTACTAGAGGAATACATTTTCTTCCCCAACTTATCTATGGCTTTCCCATCTCTTTCAGAAGGAACAGGGCTGCTAGCAGTGATCTTTTCAGCAGCAGCAGATTTTGAAAAAGAAATGACTGCTGGATCTGCTTTACCATTAGAAAGCAGGTACTTGTGTGTTCGGTGATCCTTACATAACCTGTCAGAACCTCTTACGAACATAAGCTGACCATCAAGAAATCTGATATGAGAGAAACAATGTCTAATGCAAGCAACACAGGAGAGACTGATGCAGCTTTTGGCATATGTGGCTTTAACAAATCATAATATATTTTCCATGCTGTGGGAATTTCATTTGGGTCCCAGTGAAATAACTCTTTCATATTAGATAAAATGTGTAAAAAAAAAATTTTAGTCAGCAGGGAAATGTGAATCTATACTGTCCTCATAATAAGATGGCTCAGACTGGGAAGAAATTCCTGAAGTGAACCCCTTCCCCAGTGTTGACTGCTCTTCTGAATGAAAATTCCTATTAGAATGAGAAGGAACACGTTTCCTTTTCTTGACAGTGGAATGAGAAGGTGAGGAAAATGTAGCAATCAGTTCCTTGGCAAATCCCAATAAATCTGCCTTGTCCATAGAAACAGAAATAGGAGAATGGAAGCTTTTCTCAATAAACACATTCTCCCTAGAAAAACAAACAAATGAACAAAAAAAAAAAAATGATGCTTAGGCATACTGGGCCCAGCATCCAAATCCCAGCTCAGCCCAGTGAAGACCCTTAACCTACCTCTTCCCTAGACAGCAGGAATAGTGGCTATTCCTTCCCCACTAAAGGGTTCTCTACAGCAGTAGAGGATGCGGCCACTGCCTGTTTTTTGTTGACTTCAAAATGCTACAACAACAGGGCTAGGAAAACAAGATAGGTGGACTGAGGAACAAGAAATAGCCAAAGCAGTATCATCCACCAATGGCTGAGGCAACATAAGGAGCCAGCCTAACCCTTAAAGGCTCCATCAAAGTTGCTTCTTCTTTCTTGGCGCTTGGGAAGGCAGAACTGCAGAACCCAACTGTAACTCCATTGGCAAGTTGGGAATGAGAAAGTACAGTTGTGTACACTTACCATAAATGTAGATGTTTGAGTGTATTCACTGTTGCAGTCATTACATTTGGGTAATCTGCTGGCAGGTTGCCCTCAGTCGGCCTGAATATCAATGTCTTGGGTCCTGTGTCGGTTGCTGTCTCCTCTTCCATGACGTCAGGTCATCAGGGGGTATAAAACATGCAGCCAACGCCATTTTCTTTTTTTCTTGCCCCAGATGTCAGGTGTCTCCCAAATGGGGAGCAAAAAAATAAAAAAATAAAAAAATATATGTGTGTGTGTGTGTGTATAAATGCAATTGTAACAACATAAACTTTACCTTCATCTAAAAGCACCACAAAGGCTGTAGAATATAGTGAAGGAAGGAGAAGTTCTAGAAAAAAGGGGGATGGCGGGTGGGTAACCCAGACTGCAACAGTGAATACACTCGAACATCTACATTTATGGTAAGTGTACACAACTGTACTATGTTCTTTGTGTTTTACTGTTGCAGTCATTACATATGGGTAGAATCCCAAAGCTATGGATGGGAGGCTGGAACTAAATAGCACTAGGAGCGACTATAAGGCCCTGCAGAACTGCAGTGGCAAAGCCTGCCCTGGACTTAGAGAAGAGAGGCAAATGATAATGCTTTGTAAAAGTATGAACAGAGCTCCAAGTAGCAGCTTCTAGAATGTCTTTGGTTGGCACCCCTCTGAGAAAAGCTGCTGAGGTAGATGCAGCCCTGGTGGAATGTGACCTGATTCCCTTGGGCACCGGTTTACAATGATGCAAATAGCAGAAATGAATGCAGTGGCTTATCCACTTTGAAATAGTCTGCTTTGAAGTAGCCTTTCCTTCTGATTCTGCAGCAAATGCCACCAGTAGCTGCTCAGACTTTCTTAGAGATTTGGTCCTGTTTAAGTAGAATCTTAGTTGTCTGTGTGCGTCCAAGGAATGCAGAATCCGCTCACCCTTGTTCTGCAGATTTGGGTAAAATTTGGCAGGTGAATAGTTTGGTTAAGAGCCACACTGGATACCACCCTAGGCATAAAGGAAGGAAGGATTGGTCCTGAGGGACACCCTGTCCGGGTAAAATGTAATAAAAGGATCCACAGCCATGAGGGCCTGTAGTTCTGAAACCTTGCTTGCTGAAGTGATTGCCAGAAGGAAATCTGTTTTCCAAGATAAAACCTTATATCCGCAGTAGCTGCTGGTTCAAATGGAGGCAGGGTGAGCTTTTCCAACACAAAATTTAGGTCCTATGCAGGAGTTGGTGATCTTCTGGGAGGCCTTAAATTTTTGGCCCCTCTAAGATACTGTTTTAGCAGAGGATGAGAAAAGATGGGAGGATCTGTGTTGTAATGAGCCGAGATGGCACAGGCATGGATTTTTATTGATGAAAAAGATTGACAAGCATCTCAGTCAAGTATTGCAAAATCTGAGGAATATTTGGCTTTGCTGTGTCCATTCCTTGTGCTTGGTTCCAAGCACAAAATCTCTTCCATTTATCAGCATAAGATTTTCTAGTACTAGGCCTTCTGGCTTCCAAAATGACATCCATCACAGATTTACTGAGAGGTGTTGTTTGAATAATTACATGATCATCCATGCTGCCAAGTTCAGAGTTTGAAGCCGATTGTGCAGAATTTGATTGCTCTGCTGAGACAGTAGATGAGGTATTTGGGGCAAGTACCAAGGAGGGAGTTGAGACATATTCCTTAGAATTGGGTACCAGTTCTGGCGAGGCCATTCCGGGGCAATTAGGATAATTTTTGGTTTTTCCTGTCTGACCTTTAGTAAGATCTTGGGAAGAAGAGGCAGAGGAGGAAAGGCGTAGACTGGTAGGTTTTTCCAACTGAAGGATAGGGCATCCACTTTCCATGCTTGTCTGTGATAATTCCTTGTGCAGAATTTGTCTAGTTGATAATATTGGGGAGAGGCAAATAGATCTGTGTCCGGACTCCCCCATTTCTCTGTTATCATGCTGAAGACTTGTGGATCTAGTTTCCACTTGTGAGGGTCCATAAGATTTCTGCTTAGGTCGTCTGCCAGAGTATTTTGTTTTCCTGGCAGGAATTGAGCTTGAAGATGTACTTGGTAAGTCAAGGCTGTGTCCCACAATGCCATGGCTAGTCGGCAAAGGGGGTAGGAATGTGTACCCCCGTGCTTGTTTATGTACCACATAACCATGGTGTTGTCCGTCTTCATCAGTAGTTGTCCTGGATGAAGTACGTCCTTGAAGGCTATCAGGGCATTCTGAACAGCTAACATCTCTTTCTGGTTGATATGCAGATGCATTTGTTTTGGGCTCCATATGCCCTGAATGCATCTCCCCGCCAGGTGGGCCCCCCAAGCATAGTCTGATGAGTCTGTAGTTAGGGTTTGGGTGGCAGGGGGTAGAGTGAAAGACCGTCCCATGTTCTGCTGACATGTCTCTGCCCACCAAAGAAACTTCTGTTGTAGGCAGGGAATGAGAGGAATCAGTTTCCAGACTGTGACAATGTTGACTCCATAAACTTTTTAGATACCACTGTAGTTTCCTCATATGCAGCCTTGCATATGGAATTTGTAGAATGCAGGATGCCATGAACCCCAAAGCCTGCAGAATTTGTCTTGCAGATAACTGGGTTTTTGTTGTCATCTGTTTGAAGTAAATAGTCAGTTGCCTTTGTTTGTCTGGAGTAAGGTAAGCCATCTAGGCAGTTGTATTCAAGCTTACACCCAGGAATGTAATCTCTTGAGAGGGTACCAGTTGTGATTTCTTTTCATTTATTGTGTACCCTAGGCATGTTAGAAGCCTTTTTACAAACACCAGATATTGAAGAAGAATGTCCTTGTTTTCTGCTTGAATGAGACAGTCATCCAAGTAAGGATAGATCTGTATTCTTCTTTGTCTGCAAAATGTAATTACTGGTGCCAGGCACTTTGTAAAGACCCTGGGCGCAGTAGATAAGCCAAAGGGCAGTGCAGAGAATTGGTAATGCATAAAACCAGCCTTGAAGCAGAGGTATCTTCTGCACGATCCCCTTATGGGGATATGCAGGTAAGCCTCTTTTAAGTCTAGAGTCACTAGCCAAGCGTTCTTGCCCAGCATGGGCAGAAGCTGTTGCAAAGTCAGCATTTTGAATTTTGGTATGTCCAAGAATGTGTTTAAAATCGATAAATCCAGTATTGGGCACCAGGCATTGTCTTTTCTGGGTATCAGGAACAGTCCTGAGAAAAACCCTTGCCCTTTTTCCTGTTCTGGTACTGGTTGAATAGCCCCCATATCCATGAGGGACGTAACTTGTTTCTGTGCCTCTGCCCATTGATTTTGTGGCAGATCTGGCCAACTGTTTGGAATTGGCAAGGTATGGAAATGAAATCCGTATCCCTAGGATACTATGTTTAATACCCACTTGTCCTGGGTTATTAACTGCCAATTTTGAGCATGAAGTGCTAATTTTCCCCCTAAGGGGGCTGCCAAAAGATAAGTGCTTGGTGATGGCAGAGGGAAGTCATTGAGACTGTTTACTGTAGAGTTGTGCTTTGTTTCCTCCAGATTTGGAGGTAGAGGCACCCCATTGCTTTGACCTGTAAGAACCCTGTAATTGGTATCTAGAGCCTTTTGAGCACCTGGATTTGCCCCGTGAGTCTCTGTCGGACACAGGAAAAGACCAATTTTTTGTAGGCCAGTGTCTACTGAATCTTGGTGGCTGCACTTGTAATAATTATTTTACAGTTTGCATAGATTTAGCCTTGTCTTCCATTTTCTTTAAAACCTCTTCTGCCTTATTACCAAACAGAGTATCATGCTGTAAAGGTGCATCCAACAATTTAGCTTTAACATGATCAGGCAGATTTTGCTCCTTGAGCCAGGCAAGCCTTCTAATCACAGATCCAGTAACTGTGGCCCTGCAGGAGGCCTCAAAACCACATTACAAAGTATGCTTTCCAACCTGTTCTGCTGCATGCAATAATTCCTGTAATTCTTTATTTTCCACACATTCAGAAATCAACATCATTTTCTGTTTCAATAATCCCATAACATGCTGTTGATATTTAAGCATATGAAACTGTCAGTTTAAGGCCCTAATTGCTAAGGTTGGAGACGTATAAACCTTCTCTCCCCATCTTTCCAGCGCCCTGGAATCTCTATCAGAGGGGGGTAGGATTCTTAGTTGTAGAGGCCTTTACACCTTTGGGACCCTGTGAGATAGTTTCAGGTTCAGCAGCAGGATTTTTGAATAAAGATTTGTGGGAGTCAGGAACCCTGTAATATCTGTCTGGCTTACTAGGAGCCGGAGGTAGGGAACCTGGAGCCATGCTTGATTCCGAAAACACATCATCAACAATGTCTAATACAGGAGGTATGGCCACAGGCCTATGCTGAGGAAGAAGAAGGAAGTCCCTAAGCCTCTTTTTTGATTCTGAGAAATCCTGACTCTTCCAATGAAAATGTTCCCTCAAAGTATGCAAGGTTTCTCCAAAAGAATAATCTTCAGGAGGAGATGCAGAAGGGATGGATTCCTCTGCATCTGAATCCTCATAGGGTGGTACAAAAAATTCTTGATCAGAAGAAATAGAAACCTGATCCGAAGATTCATAATCAGTATCTTGCCTAGGCCTCTTATCAGGGGGGGTGGTTGGGAACCCCTGATCAAGGTAATTAAGTCTTCAGCCATTATGATCATCTGTTGTTTGGGCATAGAGGCCTGAGCATGTGGCTCATGTCTTTTTTTAGCCTTAGAAGTTGCTTTTGTCTTTGTTTTTGAAGCTGGTGTCGGTTTTATATGGAAATGCTGAGGCCTGAAAACACCCTCAGAAGCCGGTGCCTGCTCAGCAGCTCCGGACCCATCCGAGGGAGAGACATCCACGGGTACAATACTCTGAGAATCTCACGGCGTGCCGGACTCCACATGGGTCTCGGTAGAGGCTTGCGACTAGAAAGTAGTGGGTATCAGGGGCTGTGAAAGCACCTCACCGAGTACTGGCGGACCGGCGACTGGCTTAGGAGAAGTTTTGTCATCGGTTTTGGACCTCGACGGTCTGTCTCTGTCCTTTTCTTTGCGTTTTTTTGTGAACTCCGGTAGTCAGATTGCTATCCGACGACATTTCAGGGTAATTAAATCGGTTTCCAAAATATTCTGAAGTAAAGATATAACGATGCTTAATAGTCCGTTGGTTAAATCTAGTACAAAACCGACAGCAAGGCACGTTATGATCTGGGCCTAGACAAGGAATACAGTACAAATGAAAATCCTTATGGGGTATTTGCTTCCCATAAGTAATGCAATTACTCATTCCCTCCAGTAGAGTTCTTTTAAGTGTGCACCTGTAACTCCTAGTGGGTATGGCTTCAGCCTTGAAAAAATGAAGTTATCACCTTACAGTTCTACCAAATACTAATTGATAGAGGTCATATATCAATACAATTGTGTTTGCCATCATGCATGCTTCAAGATAAAATATTCTGATACCTTGTATGTAGCATGGTTTTGGAAATATCAATGCAAATATGAACAGGCAACATTTGATGCCTAGAAGCGCAGTAGGAGGTAACTGCAGAAATGCCTGGAGACGTCACTCGGCTGTAATGAGTTAACTTTTACTGACATCAGTAAGGAGCAAGAAAAAGTTTCCCCAATGGGGTACTTAGCTTTAATTGAAGACTTTGGTTCTGAAACTCAAATGCAAAAATTTCAGGAATCGGCTGACCGGCACTTGAGAACTGGTTCTGCTTCGGGCACAGCGTGGCAAGAAAGACTGTTTTATACCCCTGATGACCTGACGTCATGGAAGAGGAGACAGCAACCGACGCAGGACTCAAGACTTTGATATTCAGGCCGACTGAGGGCAACCTGCCAGCAGATTACCCAAATGTAATGACTGCAACAGTGAAACACGAAGAACATCTGAAAAGTGGGTAACAGGGTCTGGACAAGTCAATAAAGAGAACAAAACAATACAAGTGGTTCTGAGGCAAATATACCACTGACAGTCCCCCACAGATACAGTAGCCTGATCCAAACGTAAAAACTCAAAGTTTTTTTTTTTTTTTTTTTTAAACATCTTTATTTGATTATCAGTCATGACACAGGCAAACTTACATTTATATAAAAGTAATCAAACCATATTAACAAGTTCACATTTACAAACATTGTACATCACATATTACATATCATATAATAAAAACATTACATAAATTATGCAATTCCTGACTTCTCTAAAACCTCTTTTCTCATCCAAAACATTTTTCTGCATGTACTGTTCACAAAGTTTCCATTTTCTATATAATTTACTCCTGCCTTTTTTTTTAAAGATGACACTTCCTGTTCTTCCTATTACAATATTCAGTACTTCAAGTATAGCTGGTTTAGATTTTGATTTTAATTGCTTAGTAATTATTTTTTTGGTAGCCACAATATTTAAACTTAAGAAGGCCTTACCATGTCTAGGTAATTCAGATCTGTATATCAGCTAATAAAATAATTGCCTTAGTTAACACACATTTGCTCACCCAGTATTCCTGACAACAGTACTCTGGAGGAAATTTCTAAAGTCTGCCAACTCATTACACTCTAAGAACATATGCTCCCAGGTACCTCTTTCTTCTCCATCACATCTCCAGCATTTACCATCTGCCCGAAGAAAACAATTCTGTAGTCTGCTTGGGGTATAAAAATATCTTTGTAAACACTTCCAGGCAAAAATCCTAAGTCTTCTAGATTTTGTTGCATATTTAGGAGCCGTACACTTCTTCCTTTTGTCTCTCTGTTAACTGCCAATCTAATCTCTCCCAATCTTTTCTGATCTCTTCTGACAGATTCCTATAGTTACCGTGCAATGTTTTATATGTCCACTAATTATCCCTTTTTAACAGCAGTTTCTGTTCTAGATTAATTTAAGAACTCAACCAGTACAGGACTTTCATTTAGGATTCCCCTATCCCTTTCTCTTTGTCTATACTCAGATATCAAACCCTGATAGGGAAGGCAATCACTAGTCTGCAATCTACATTTCTTCTGAGTCTCTTCTCATTCTATTACTTTTCCTCTCTAATTGTTTGTTTCCAATACCTTGGTTCCTTTGGCAATTTCCTCCAGTAAATTCCAGCCCCCACTGTCTATTCTCTGTACCCCTAATAGCAGTCATCTCTATAGTTAAAATTTCCTTTCTCCATTCCTGTGCTGGCTTAGTTCTTAGTATACATTCCGCTACTTTATGAATACAATCATCTGTATTACTGTTGTTCGCCTTAGGGATCTGCATCCAAAATCCAATTTTTCCCTTCTATCCAGAACTTTTCCTCTGGTTGATAAAAATATGCCTAACATGTCTATAAAATAAGAGACTAAACATTTTTACTGCTTGTATCTTGCTATCCATATCCAAAGGCAAGAACTTCCAGTGCCTCAGTTTTTGTATTATCTTATGTTTAGTCTCTTTCCACATATCCTTAACTGCCATAACAAAATCCTTTTTAATCAATACTCCTTAAATACTTTATTTTATTATGTCCCCATAAGTGTGGGTAATGCTGAACCAATTCATGTGTGGGATACATAGTTTGCAGCTATAGCCTTTGTTTTATTTTCATGTATTTTATATCCTGTAAAAAAAAACTGTCTCAGAATGTTGCATAACACTGAAATGTCCTTTTTTGGTTCCATCAGGCAGAAAATAACATCATCTGTAAATAAAGTCAAATTTTCTTGAACACCATACCAATTATATCCTTCAATTTCACAGACCCTTACTTTCTTTGCCAATGGTTCTAAATATAATACAAATAGAAAGGTGGAAAGAGGACACACCTGCACGGTTGTTCTGTTCAGACAGAACTTATCAGACAGGAAGCCTCCCACTTTGATTTTTGCCTCCATTCCCTCACTTGTGCTTCTAATTAACCTTATTATTGTACCAGTTAATGCAAGTGCTTCCACTGCAGGGTGACCTGAAGAGGGCTGTGCAAGACAGATGCCATCACAATCTGACAGATTTGGAGTGCTTTTGCAAGGAAGAGTGGGCAGACACTGCCAAGTCAATATGTGCCATGCTGATAGACTCCTACCCAAGAAAACTGAATGTTGTAATTAAATCAAAAGATGCTTCAACAAAGTATTAATTTAAGGTTGTGCACACTTGCGCAACCAGCTTATTGTATATATTTTTACCCTAACAGATTTGTTTGCTTTTCAATTGAATTGTACAGGTTATAGGTCACATAAAAGGTGGGGAAAGTTTTGAAATGATTTATTGTGGTCACATTTTTTATATCACAAAAACCTGGCATTTTAACATGGGTGTGTACACTTTTTATATCCACTGTACATATATTATGATCTGTGTACTTTTACACCTCATCCTCCACATCAACAACCCAAGATTACAGCCTATGATCTTAAAGATGCTTTTGTCTAGCTTTTCTTCTCTTCTCTTTTTTGCACTGTAATGCCTACATTCCTTAACACCAAAAAAAGAGGAGAGAAGGGAGAAGAAAAAGGCACCCATTTACTTTAGTAACTTTATCAGATACAAGAGCTAAAAATACTTTACTACAAAATATGCAATTTTATTGGGAAAAGTTTCAGAGAAATACTATTAAGAACAGATATTGTTTTATTTAAAGTTACCCTTTTCCTTCTTTTTCCTCTTAGAGTCCTTCCAAACACTAACAACATGAAGTGAGGCAAATGCTTTTCAGTTGCCCACAAGTTTAACAAAGTCAGCAAAAGTCCACTCTTTCCATTTATTCTTATACAGCCATATTTCACAAACATGAAAGATGCTTTGCAGTCTTACATTTGTTCACTAATTTCCATGATGTTAGTCTACTTCCTGTTTATCTCAGTTTCTCAACTCTAGATTCTGGTTCATTTCAAAGGTACCTCGAGCAAAAAATGGCCAGCACCAAGCTAGTGGAGCAAACTTCTTAATTTACTGTGGCAACACCATGAACGTAATTTCGAAACCACAATACCCAAAATATAATCAGACTGGTTTTGGCATAACTTGCCTTCTACTCTTGATAAAATAGATAGCTGTATGACTTACAAACAGGACATGGCAAGTATCATACAGCAACTTGACAGGTGAAATTCTTGGTTACAGAGTGTCACACAGGGCTCTGTCCTAGGCCCTTACTTGTTTAGACTGTATATCTCTCAGACCTATCTTTATCATCTGAGGTGTTCTACAGTCTGTATGCAGATGCCCTGAAACAGGGTAAACTGATTACATGTGTTACAGATAGGGCAATGTCTGTAAATGGACTTCACTAAATTGACCATTTGGGCACAAGAGAATAATATATTGATAAATACATCAAAAACGAAGCATATGAGTTTTGGAGACATAAATTGAAAGGTGAATATTTAATACAGCACACAGTGATTGAAAAAAGTAGTTATGTACTCACCATAACTTTCTGTGTTGTCCACTTTCATTCTTCAACAATTGGGTTCGGATATGACTCAAACACTTTTTACATCTCTTGTATACTGGAAACTATCCAGCTCCTTCCTTACACATAATGCTCTAATCCCCTACCATATTCAGATCTTTTCTAGTCTTATAGTTTCATAGAAATTTAGAAACAGTACTACATTGAGAAACCAATATCTGAAGATCAAAGACAGGAACATTGGTTCCCTTATTATTTTCTCGTTTCTCCAGAAGTCACAAACCAACTGGTAGGGAGCTGGAGGGAGGAGAGTTGAGGAAGAATGAAAATGGACAACACAGATGGAATGTTATGTTAAGTATATAACTTGTTTATCTGGTGGTGTCAATTTTCATTCATTACTCAACAACTGGGACAGAGTACCCAGCTACCTGAATCCCAGAGGACTCTCAGGAAAGATATTTCTGAGCACTGTTGAGATGAGGGCTGCCCTTCCTCTCGAGACTGGTTTCGATTTGTAATGAGTAACAAAAGTATGAGGATTAGTCCAAGTTGCAGCCACACAGATACTGTCCATGAAAGAGCTGGATAAAAATACTGATGAAATTGCCATGGACCTAGTTGAATGGGCTCTCAATTGTTTTGTCAAAGACAAACCCAATTTACGATAAAGGAAATGCAATCAGCTAACCACTTGGCTAAAATTACTTTAGTAACTGCCTTGCCCGATTTCTATTCCATAAAAGAAACAAATAATTGATCTGTTTTTTTTGACATTTGTTTCTTCTATGCAAATAAAAATTCAACTGTCTGTGAACATACAACAAATTTAACATGTATTCTCCTTTGTTTATGAAATATGGAAAGAAAACTGGAAGATTAATTGACGGATGTTGGATTCTGTCACCACCTAAGGAAGGTTGGGTTGGTTCATAATGCTACCTCATATCTTTATGGAAAATTAAATAAGGAGGCTTAGAAGACCAGGCTGAAGTTCAAAGACTCTTTCAGAGGTTATAGCTACCAAAAAGATAGTTTTCTAGGTTAAAAATTTTAGTCCACACTTTGCTGATAGTTCAAATGGAGATTGATTTAAATTGTGTAAAACTAAATCCAAAACCCATGGCGGAGTCGGATCATTAAAAGGGGGTCTCAGAAGAAAGGTACCCCTTATAAAGGCCTTACAAAGTTTTGAAGAAGCTATGATGGAATTGTTAACTCCTATATGAAAATTAGAAATGGTAGATACTTGTACTTTAGTCAAGAAGCTAGCCCCTTCATTAAAAATTGTAGCCAAAAACGCAAGAACTTTATGTACTGGTGCTGAAAAAGGGTCCTTGTCTTTCTGTTGTACGCATAAAACAAATCTCTTCCATTTATTTCTGTAAATCTTCCTAGTTGAAGCTATATGGGAAAATTAAAGAATGTGACAGACAGTGGAGGAGAGTTGTCTAGCAATCAATGGAAGTGGATAAACCATGCGGTCAACTTTAGGCCTAAAATGCCTGGGTAAATCATGTCTGTTTGGTGAGATAATAGGTCTGAAATTAGATCTAGAATGCATGGAGAGTTTGCAAGATGAGGCCAAAGAAAGGGGAACCAAATTTGATGAGATCGATAAGGGGCAATGAGGATGACTTTGCTCATCAATCAAGATGCTTTCTGGAGCAACTTGGGGAGAGGGGTTTGGGGGGGTGCAGAGAGGAGACCGGGGGGGGGGGAATTGTGGAGGACAGCATCTCTTGGTGATTCTCCCAGTGGGGGGAGGGAAGACGCAAAAAGGTCACAGCAAGGTTGGCCCCACTGGCAGAATATCTTTTCTGCAACTCTCTTGTTGACCACTCGTGAGGCAATAAAATGGACCTGGTCAACTTGTCTGCTATCACGTTGAATTTCCCTGGAATGTGCACTGCTATCAGAAATCTATTGGATGAGATCCCCCATTGCCACACTGAGAGCCTCTCGACACAGAGGGTTAAAGATCTAATTCCTCCTCGTTTGTTGACGTACCATGCCACTGACATAACTGTCTATTTGAGTTGCAATAGTTCTGGAAGGGAGAGAGTTTTGAAAAGTCTGCAATGCCATGAGTACTGCTCTTGCTTCCAAGACACTGATATGCATGTTGGCCTCTTCGGGGGATCAGGTGCCTAAGAAGTGCCCCCCCCCCCCCAATTTGGAAAGCGTCCGTCGTCACTCTAGCTTTGGGCTGAGGAAGAATGAAGGGACGGCCTTGTAATATTGGATATGAATGAATCCACCACAAGAGGTACTTTTTGCATGCCTGAGTTATTCTCATCTGGGTGGGCATAGGTTTGTGCAAAATGGATCACTGAGTTGATAGGGTCCACTGACAAATTTTCATATGGTATCTTGCTAAATGAACTAGAACTATCACAGCGGACAACGGCCCCAAGGCTTGTTCAATATATCAAGCCGAAAGAGAGAATTCTGAATTTTCTTTTTGACTTGAAATCGAAAAGTTTGTACCCTTGGTAAGAGAAGGGAAGCTGTCACTGATACCATATTGGACAAGGCCCCTATGAACTCTAATGTCTGAGAATGTTTCTAGTTGAGATTGGTTGTGACTGATGGTGTACCATACTCTCATGATTTTATCAGAAGATGCCTGGTCAGAGCTGTAAATGAGCCAGTTGTCCAAGTACAGAAACATCCAGAATCCCTGCTATCTCAAGTGAGTTGCTACTAATGCCATGCATTTGATGAACACCCTGGGGGCTGTAGTGATTCCAAAGGGCAGGGCTCTGCATTGGTAAAGACTGGCTCCCTGACAGATTCATAGGAATCTCCTGGATCGCCTATTCAAGTACGCATCCTGAAGTTCTATAGAGTAGATCTGGTTATCCTTGTGCATGAAGGGCAAAATGGACTGAACCATGACCATCCAGAACTTTGTATACTGAACTGATTTGTTCAGATTGCTGAGATCCAAAACTGGTCTCCAGTCCTCTGTTTTCTTTGGCATTAAAAAGAATCTCGAGTAAGTTCTAGACTCTTTCGGGTCTGGGGGACCTCTTGGATGATTCTTTTCTCACAGCTTTTTTATTTCTATAGCTGCTAATTTCCTTTGACTGGGTGAAACATCAGGAATTTTATTTACTGTTGGGGGTTAGGGAAAAATAAGTTATGTACTCACCATAACGTTCCATCTGAGTAGGTACTTCATTTGTCTGCAACCTGTGGGTATCGGATCCAACCTCGGATCCGAGCCGGCAGCTTTACTAGCTAAATGATCCGAGCTACTAGCTCCTCCCCTTTACCCATAATCCCCTGCTACATGCTGCCTTTCCTCAGATTGAGTTTGCTTAATCCAACAAGCTAATGCCCTCGACAGAGGACTAAATAAAGCCTAACCTCATGAGACAATCTCAAAACATGATCAGGAATCACGATAATGGTAAGGGGGCATGGAGGGGGGTCGGTTGCAGACAAATGAAGTACCTACTCAGATGGAACGTTATGGTGAGTACATAACTTCTTTATCTGAAGTAGTTACTTCATTTGTTCTGCAACCTGTGGGACAGTGTCCCCAGCTACCGAAAAACCTTGGGCGGCCCTTAAGGAAGGATATTTCAAAGCACCGTGGAGCCAAAGGAAGCCCTACAAGGCTGCTGATGTGGCTATGGATCGGGTTGAGTGGGCATGGACTCCGATAGGAGCAGGTTTACCCGAGGCTACATACGCATGAATGATGCACTGTGAAATCCAATTTGCTAAGGTAACTTTGGAAATGGCCTTACTCATGGCAGATTTGGCAAAGGACACAAACAACTGATCAGCCTTGCGAGTATCCTTCATCCAGTGCAAGTAAAAACGTAGTTGTCTATGTACATCTAATTTGTGTAATTTGTATTCCCCTAGATTCTGAAAATTGGGAAAGAACACCGGTAAATTAATCGACTGATTAATGTTTGACTCTGAAGCCACTTTTGGTAAAAAGGAAGGGTTAGTCCTGAGAGACACTCTATCCTTATGGAAAATTAGATAAGGAGGTTTCATGCAAAGGGCTTGAAGTTCTGAAACCCTCCTGGCTGAAGTAATTGCGACTAGAATGGCTGTTTTCCATGATAAGAATTTTAAAGGAACTGAGGCGGCAGGCTCAAAAGGTGGACTTGTCAATGCTTGCAAAATTAGAAGTTATGTACCTACCATAACGTTCCATGTTAGTTGTCTTCTTCTCGCCTTCTTTCTTGCTGGATGGGTTCAGAGCCGAACCTCGGCTCCGACTCGGCCACTCTAAAAGCTCGAGAGCTAGTTCCACCGGCTCGAGGCTCCCCTATATCCCACAATGCTAGGCGGTAACTCCTCAGATCTCGTTTGAAAGCTAGGCCAAGCAAGAAAAAACTCCATAACATGAAGAAAGGTAACCCACCTCTATAAGGCTGAGTGTGAGGTGTCCTAAACCTAACAGAGGAATATATAGAGGTGGTAGCATGGGAGAAAGATAAAGAGGTCACAAGACAATCTCCTCTAGGTCTGTCCAGGCTAGGGGGAAGGAGGGTGGGACACAAGAAAGAAGGCGAGAAGAAGACAACTAACATGGAACGTTATGGTAGGTACATAACTTCTAAATGTTAAGTTGTCTATCTCGCCTTCATTCTTGCTGGATGGGACTGCGTCCCTAGCACCTTGTCCCGGGTGGCCTATCGGAACAGACTCTTGAGTACAGTGGAACCAAAGTTGGCTCGGCTTCTACAGGCTAAGTCCAACTTATAATGAGATATAAAGGTAAGGGGAGAAGCCCAAGTAGCTGCAGAACAAATCGAATCAATAGGCAGTCTGTCTTGAAAAGCTATAGATGTGGCTAAAGCTCTAGTCGAATGTGCCCTGGGTTTGGATGACAGCTGTTGATGTCTGATCTCATAAACAAGGGTAATCAACGAAGTAAGCCATCTAGAGAGAGACACCTTAGAAACTGGAAGGCCCATTCTACCTTCTGCATAGGACACAAACAGTTGATCGGATTTCCTGGATTGTTTGGTCCTGTCTAAATAGTACCTAAGTTGGCGATGAACGTCCAAGCAGTGTAATCTCTGTTCTGATCTGTTCAAATAGTTAGGGAAGAAAACTGGAAGATCAATGGTTTTATTCAAATTTGCTGGTGAAGCTACCTTAGGCAAAAAGGATGGGTTAGTACGTAAAGATACCCTATCCTTATGAAACAATAGATAAGGGGGTCGACTACACAGAGCATGGAGTTCAGAGACTCTTCGAGCTGAAGTGATAGCTACCAGAAAGAGTGTTTTCCAAGATAGTAACTTCATTGAGCATGAAGCCACGGGTTCAAAGGGGGAAAGAATTAAGGATGCCAGAACCAAGTTGAGATCCCATTGAGGAGGAGGATCCCTGATAGGTGGTTTGAGGAGAAAACCTCCCTTTAGAAAAGCTTTGCAGAGCTTGTGAGACATAATGGAAGACTCTGAGACACCGACATGAAAGTTAGATATAGCCGCCAATTGAACCTTGATGGTGGACGGAGAAGAACCTGAGTGGAAAAGTTCGGCTAGAAAATCCAAAACAGACTGAATAGAAGCAGTGAAAGGATTTATATCCTTTGACTGTGCCCAACAGGAAAAACGTTTCCACTTACTATTATAAATCTTCCGAGTGGAGGATTTATGAGAGGCTATCAAAATATCACGAACTGAGTGAGATATTAGAGGAAGCCTGGCTAAAGTTGGAATTGGAGAAACCACGCTGTGAGGTTCAGAGAAGGGAGAGCGGTGCAACTGACCCGACTGATGGGTCAGGTCTGGAACTGGGTCCAGATGCCAGGGTTGCTCCAACAGATAACGGTGAAGAAATGGGAACCAAACCTGTCGAGGCCAGTAAGGGGCAATGAGGATCATGGAAGCTTTCTGAATTAGTTGAGATATCAGTGGGAAGGGTGGAAAGGCATACAGAAGTCCCCGGGGCCAATCGTGGACTACAGCGTCTCTGTTGGGGTGGCCTGGTTGGGGAAAGAGGGTGAAGAAATCGTCGCACTTGCTGTTTTGGGGAGTAGCAAAAAGGTCGCAGCAAGGCCGGCCCCACTTTTGAAAAACTTTCTCCAACACTGAATTCTTCAGAGACCACTCGTGAGGCATGAGTATAGCTCTGCTCAATTTGTCCGCAATCACATTGGACTTCCCGGGAATGTGCGTTGCTAACAGAAACCGCTGAGAAGAAATCGGCCATTGCCACAGTCCGAGTGCCTCTCGACATAGGGGGTAAGATCTGGTTCCGCCTTGTTTGTTGATGTACCACACTGCAGACATATTGTCTGTCTGAATTGCTATAGTTCCCTTGGGAAGAGAGTCTTGTAAGGCTTGCAACGCTAGAAGCACTGCTCTCATCTCTAGGACATTTATGTGCAAGTGGCACTCGAAAGGTTGCCACATGCCTTGGACCGTCCTGCCCTAGTAATGCCCCCCCCCACCCGATCAGGGAGGCGTCTGTTGTCAATGTAGCAACCAGAAGGGGAGGAACAAAAGGTCTCCCTAGGAAGAGCTGGGGAGATGTGATCCACCAAGAGAGATGATTCTTGCACAATTGTGTTATCCGAATAGGATGGGACATTGGAAGTCGTTGGAAAGACCATTGTGTGAAGAGCATCCATTGTAAGATTCTCATGTGGAAGCGAGCTAATGGTAGAAGAGGGATGGCCGCCGCTATTATCCCTAAGACCTTCAGGATCAGTCTGGCTTTGACTTTGTTGCTCTGCAAGACAAGAGAGACTTGTCTGTGTATGTCTGCTATTCTCTGCTCTGTGAGTCTGGCTGACATGTTGACTGTGTCTAGATTTGCGCCTATGAAGGTAATAACACGACAAAGCGACAAGACAGACTTTTCGTAATTTATTGAAATGCCTAGTGTTTGACGTGTGTAAGGTGTAGTCTCTGGCAAGAAGGAGAAGATGCTTGGTGGGGGCTGTTAGGAGCCAGTCGTCTAAATATGGAAACACCTGGAATCCTTGTTGTCTCAGCTGAGAGGTGACCACTGCCATGCATTTGGTAAACACTCAGGGGGGGGGTGTAGTGAGACCAAAGGGCAGGGCCCTGAACTGAAAATGACTGGTTCCCAGCCTGAAGCGGAGAAATCACCTGGAGCGTTGGTTCATTCTGATGTGATAGTACGCATCCTGGAGATCTATAGAGCACATCCAGTTGTCCCGCCCCAGAAGGGGCAGAATGGACTGCAGTGTGACCATCCGAAATTTTGTTTTCTTGACAAACTTGTTCAAGTTGCTGAGATCCAAAATAGGTCTCCAGTCCCCTGTTTTCTTTGGAACCAAAAAGAATTTGGAGTATATTCCGGATCCTTGTTGGTCTGCTGTAACTGGTTGAATAGCTCTTTTTGCTAGCAGCTTTGAAATTTCTAATGCTGCTTGCTCCCTTTGACTGGGTGGAACGTCTGGAAGGGATTTTCCGGACTGCTTTGGAATGCGAAAGAAAGGGATTTTGTAGCCTTCGGAAATGATAGACTGTACCCATTTGTCTTGAGTAAGGAAAAGCCAGGCTTCTGGGTACAGAGATAATCTTCCCCCGACTGCCTCCGAAGGTGGACAGTCAGGCAACACTTCAGGGATGCTGAAAGGGCTTGTCAGAGAAGGATTCTCGACTGCCCTGATTCTGCGGGCCCCCTCTGCCTCTAGGACGACGTCTATTATTATTGTTCCCCCCTCTGCCTCTAGGGGGGAACTGACTCTGTGCGTCAGGCAAAACTCCTTGTGGTTGTTTGCGGAACCACATCTTTCCCCCCTTCTGGCCTTTGGGGTAAGGCCTAGAAGGAGTAGAAAAATGGACTCCGACGGCAGAGAGAGTCTTGTCATCAGTCTCGCACCTAGTCAGGGTTTCCTTCACTTGAGGACCAAAGAGGGATGATCCATCAAAAGGGGAGTTAGTGAAGGACGCCTTGAAAGGGTCCGCAAAGTTACACAGCCGCATCCAGGCGTGCCGACGCCACACCTGTACCTGCCGCTCTACTCGCCCCATCCGCCGCGTATGAAAGAAGGCGCATGGAGGAGTTAGCTACTGAGTTGAGGGTCGCTAGCTGAGAGTTCATCCTATCCTGAAAACCCGCAGCTGTTGGATCCTTTAACATTTCACTCGCTTCCTTGAGCAAATCCCTCTGGAGACGAGTGAAATGACACAGGTAATTCAGCGAGCGCATAGAAAAGGTCGCTGACGAGAACATCCACTTCCCGTACCTGTCCATAGTCCTAGACTCCTTGTTAGTAGGATGAACAGGCACTGAAGGATCAGCAAGCTCCTTCTTGGTGGCTGCAGCCACCACCATAGCATCAACAGAGACGCCTTTGGTCAAGAATTCTTTGTCTTTGGGGGCAGTGATAAATTTTGATGGTCTCCTGGGGGTGGGTTCCACTGAGTCAGGAGCCGTCCAGACCTTCCTCGCCACCACTTCCATGAGGGGGTCAAAGGGAGGGAACACCCACAAGGTGGAAGGGCGAGAGCCAAATGCCTCAAGATACACTGATTCATCCTCTGAAGGGTTGAGGGCTGGCCAATTCCCCCTCTGTTTTAAGATTTCGAGGATGTCTGCAAATGAGACATCTTCAGAGGGGGAACGAGGGGAACCTTCAGAATCCTCTAAATCAGTGTCAGAGGTGACAGACTCAGGGGAGTCGATGTGCTTCCTCTTGCACTGCCTCTTCCTAGGGGGCTCTCCTACCGGGTCAGGAGAGGCCTCGGAAGAGGAGCAGATCCCCACTGGGGATACTTGAGGAGCTGGCTCTCTACGATCCGGGATGAGGGAGTGAGAAGAAATCACCGCAGGCACCGTGGAGGGAGGGGCAGATGGAGCCAACTGTGGGGTTGAACCAGGTTCCAACACGCTCCTCATGACCTCGAAGGCACCCCTGTCAGGCAGAGCCAGAGGTCTCCGCTCCGAAAAGCTGAAAACCTCCCCCGGCATCGACAGTGATGGCTCCGAGGTCGATGTCGGAGCCGAACTCACCAGCGCCGAAGCTGTGAGAGGGAGAGCGGGGTCAGACAAGGGTCCGATGCCACTCGCCCCCTCGGAGCCGACGAGGGAAGTCCGGCGCCAAGATTCTTCCAAAGAAGACATCGGAGCAGAAGATAGCACCGAAGACAAAGGTATCGGTTCCGATGCACCCACAGTCTCGGGTCCGAGCTGCCCCGGCTCCGAACTCAAGAGAGTCAGAGGAGGAACATTCTGAGTGACAGGATTAGCCATCGACTGTTGAGTCGGGCTCTGAAGCATTTGGGCCAGTGCCTCGGACTTAAGAAGTCGACTCACTACCCTCTGAAGGTCATGATCTGACAGTCTCGACGACCTAGAGGAGTGAGATCTATGGCTCTGTTCAGACAACAATGGAGATGCTGGAGCCGAATGAACGGAGCCGATAGATGGTGACCTGGACCTCTTTCTAGAAGTCGGTTCCGATAACCTTATCGGAGCCGACTCAGCAGTGACTACCTCGGCTCCTGACGGAGCCGAGGGAATAGTGGGAACATGTGTTTGAGAATCATTGGCTCCAGCTGGAGCCGATATTCGAACAGGTTTCGAAGCCCCCGAAGACGACTCAGATACAGGAGCCGACAGTCTGGTAGGCTTGGAGGGTTTCCCCGAAGATTGAGTCGGGGGACCCTCAGGCTTCAATAAGCCCCTTAAAATAAGCTTATTTTTTCGCTCCTGCAGGACTCTAGGGCTGAAACCAAGGCAGACAGCACATGAGTCCTGCAGGTGCAAAGGTCCCAGGCAGTATACACAAGAAGTGTGACCGTCTGTCAGAGACATCTTCTGACAGCACGAGTCACACTTCTTAAAGCCTGAGACCTTCGATTCTTTAGACATTTCTAAAGAAGGTAGTGTAATCACTCACACACACACAGATTACACTAACTAAAATTAAACTAAATTAAATTAAATTAAATTAAATAATTCCCTACAGAAAACACAGTCACTCCAACTACTAGGAAGGGAGGGAGGGACGGGGCCTAAAGGCCTAAGGGAAGAACTCTTGAAAGTTCTTGGAAAAAAAAGGGGGAGAAATTGCAAGGGAAAGGTAAAGAAACTACCTAAATAAGTAATTAATACAGAAAAACTAACTTAAAGGGGGTCTATCTTAGTTAAACTTTGTTTTAAAGCAACTAACCTGAAGAGCCGGTTGGAAGAGCACCTCGATCGCTATAGCGGCAAACGAGATCTGAGGAGTTACCGCCTAGCATTGTGGGATATAGGGGAGCCTCGAGCCGGTGGAACTAGCTCTCGAGCTTTTAGAGTGGCCGAGTCGGAGCCGAGGTTCGGCTCTGAACCCATCCAGCAAGAATGAAGGCGAGATAGACAACTTAACATCTAGAGTTAAGTCCCATGGTGGGACCGCAGTCTTAACTGGTGGTTTCAAATGAGAAATGCCTTTCAAGAAGGTTTTGCATATCTTAGCAGAAGCTAAAGATCCCCGTCCATCCCCCACATGAAAATGGGAAATGGCTGCCAATTGTACTTTAACTGTAGATGCACTTGCTCCTTGATGAAAAATATGTGACAGAAAATCAAGAATCGTCGGAATAGGAACGGTAAAGGGATCTAAGCCCTTGTCCTTAGCCCAGATAGAAAAACGCTTCCATTTACTACTGTAAATTTTTCTGGTAGCAGGCTTGTGAGCCGCCACCAGAATGGCCTTTACTGGTGACGAGATGCCGGGAGTCCTTGCCATCAGTGGAACTGGATCAACCAAGATGCTAGCTTGAGGTTTACCAGATTCAGGGGGTGCAATCCTGCAGGATGTGAAATCAGATCCGGAATGGGATCTAAGATCCATGGAGGAACTACATGTGAGACCGCAGATATGGGAACCAGATCTGGCGAGGCCAGAATGGGGCTGAGAGGATAGTTTTGCTCCCCAACCGACGTGCTTTCTGAATGAACTTCGTCATAAGAGGAAGGGGGGGATAAGCGTAGAGGAGACCGGGTGGCCAAGCATGAACCAGAGCATCTCTGGGGCTCTCCCCTGGTGGGGGAAGTATCGCGAAAATCTTGCTGCACTTTGTGTTTGACAGAGGCGAAAAGATCGTAGCAAGGTAGAACCCATTTGAGGAAGATCTGTTTCGCAACTGATGGTTTGAGAGACCACTCGTACGGTGTGAGGATCACACGACTCAGCTTGTCCGCCAGAATGTTGGACTGACCCGGAATGTGCGTCGCTACCAGAAAGCGGTTGGTGGATATCACCCACTCCCAAACTCTCATAGCCTCCCGACAAAGGGAATAAGATCTGGTTCCTCCCTGCTTGTTTATGTACCAGACTACTGCTGTGTTTGTCTGTTTGAACCGCAATAGTCCCTAGAGGGAGAAGGCCGTGGAGAGCTTGCAACGCCAAAAGCACTGCCCTCATCTCTAGGACATTGATATGCAAAGCGGTCTCTAAGGGAGTCCACGTGCCTTGGACGGTTCTGCCCGAACAATGCCCCCCCCCACCTGAGGTGAGAAGCATCCGTGGTCAACGTGGCTCGGGGCGGGGGTATTACAAAGGGTCTCCCTTCTTGCAGCTCCCTTGAGTGAAGCCACCAGAGGAGGGAGTCCTTGCAAGCCCTGCTCAATGGAATAGGGGTGTTCAGCGGATGTAGTAATAGACACCATTGGACCTGGAGGGTCCATTGCAGAATCCTCATTCATAGCTGTGCGTGTAGACAAAGACTGATTGCTGCCGCCATAGACCCTAGTGCTCTCAGGACTAAAACTGCTGAAGGAGCCGGGTTCTGAAGGAGGGCTAATACCTGATAAGATAAACTGTTCACCCTGTCCAGAGTTAGAAGGGCCCGAGAGATGCAAGTGTCCAATTTGGCCCTATAAATTCCAGGACTTGCACAGGGTGAAGAAAGGACTTTTGAAGGTTTACCGAAACGCCCAAACTCTGGGCAAGAGTTAGAGCATAATCCCGGGCAACACACAGTTGAGGCCTGTTGGAGGTGGTGAGGAGCCAGTCGTCCAGGGATGGAAAGACCTGAATGCCCTGGAGTCTCAGGTGGGCTGCAACCACTGCCATGACTTTGGTGAACACCCTGGGGGCTGAGGTGAGGCCGAATGGAAGAACCCTGAACTGATAATGACTGTCTCCCAGCCGGAAGCGGAGAAACCTCCTGGATCGTCTGTTCATCAAAATGTGGTAGTACGCATCCTTGAGGTCTATGGAGCACATCCAGTCGTTCTCCCGAAGGAGGGGGAGAATTGATTGAAGAGTGACCATCCTGAATTTCTCTTTGGGAATGAACAGGTTCAGCGAAGAGAGATCTAGAATCGGTCTCAAGTCCTCCATCTTTTCTGGCACCAAAAAAGAACCTGGAGTAATAGCCCAATCCGAACTGGTCTGGGGGGGGGGACACTGGATGGCCCTTTTTTCTAGTAGCTTCGAAATTTCTGAGCTGCCACCTCCCTTTGATCGGGTGGGACATCGGGGAGGCGCTTCATGGGAGGGGGAAGATTTAGGAAGGGGATGGAATAACCTCTGGATATGATTCGGAGCACCCATCGAGCCATCATGATGGACTCCCAATTTAGTAGGTGCTCCAACAAACGCCCCCGACTGCCTCCAGAGAGGGACAGTCGGGTAAGCCCTCAGGGCTGTTGCCGGGTCTATCCGAGAACGGTTCTCTGGACCCGAAATTATGCGGCCCCCCTCTGCCTCTGGGCCGGCGTCCACCTTGTCCTCCTCTGCCTCTGAAGGATGAGGGGTCCAAAGCTGGACGGGACTGCTGAGACTTCCGGAACCACATCTTCTTTTGTCCTCTCTGATTCCTCGAAAAGGATCATTGGGGATTAGAGAAGCGGACTCCGACGGCAGACAGCATCTTCCCATCCTTCTCGCTTTGGACCAGAGTCTCGCGTACGGTCTTGCCAAAGAGCGAAGAACCGTCAAAGGGTGTATTCGCGAAGGACACCTTAAAGGGTTCTGTGAAATCGCAAAGGCAGAGCCAGGCGTGACGCCTCAAGACGACCCCGGCTCCGCTAGCTCTAGCAGCTCCCTCCGTAGCATGGGAGAGTAGCCGCATAGCCGTGTTCGAGATAGACATCAGAGTGGCCATACGAGTCAAGAAGGTCTTCTTGTCCTCGACCGTCATGGACTCTGGGTGAGCTGCAGCATATTCCTTTATTAAGTCTCGCTGTAGCCTGATAATATGTGCCATGTAGTTCAGCGCCCTTACCGAGAAGGTAGCTGAAGCAAACATTCACTTCCCAATGCGGTCTAACGCCCGAGATTCCTTATCCGGAGGGTGGACCGAGGAACTCTCCTGCGCCAGTTCCTTTTTCTTGGCAGCCGCCACCAACATGGCATCCACAGGTGAACCCTTAGACCAGGCCTGCCTATCTGAGGGAGGGCTAAGAATTTTGTCTGGCTGTCTTGGGATTGGCTCCACGGTGTCAGGCTCCTTCCACGCCCTGGTAGTAATTAAGTCTACCGGGGGTAAGCCGGAGGGGACACCCAGGAGGTAGACGGGCCTGCCTCAAATGCTTCCAGAAACACGGACTCGTCCGAGGAAGGTTTTTTGGCAGACCAACCCCCTCTAATTTGCAACATTTCCATGATGTCTCCAAAGGAGACATCCTCAGGGGGTGACCTTGGGGAATCTTCCCCTTCATCCAAATCCGTGCCTGTCGTGAGGGACTCGGGGGGAGTCCAGGTGCCTCCTTTTACACTTCCGTTTGCGAGGAACCTCCTTGGTGGGACTATCCGAGGAGGGCTCACCTACAGGGTCCTGTTCCTCTAAGGGAACTAACTGGAGGGCTTGAGCAGGCTGTCCCAATGGTCGGATGACTGAGGATAGACCCAGATGCATAGGGGGAGCGGGAGGATCCGACGCCCGGATCGGGGATCTGGAAGACCTCGACAGAACCCTCTCCACTACCTCAAAAGCCGAAGGGAGCCGCTTTCCCCAGGCTCCGAAAGTAGTCTCCTCAGCTCCGAAGCAGGGATCAGTGTCGGAGCTGAAGCAGTCGGATCCGAGAGGGAAGTGTGCTCCAACCTGAAGGGAGCTGAAGACACACCAACCCCTACGGATCCGACGCTCGGCTCTCGGCCCCGAGAGCTAGGATCCGACACGCTCAAGGGTACAGTTGGCTTCGAAGCTACCGGAGCTATCGGCGCCGACAAAACCCCTGCTCCAAAAGGGCCCGGATCCGATGACTCCAAAACCCGAAAACGGGTTGGAGAAGGAGTGATCGGAGCAAAAAGGGGGACTGCACTCCCCCCCTGAGGGGGGGGGGAGGCAGAAGCACCCCCATTTGCATCTGGGTCTGCAGAAATTGATGCATCATCCAAATCCATGTTCGCGTCAGTCAGGCTTCTTGTAGACCTAGAAGATGTCGTCGAGGCGGGCCGCGAGGGCCACCTCGACGACCTAGAGGGAGACCGGTCCTCCTCCTCCGGCGAGAAACAAGGCGAATGGAGCTGAGAGGGAGAGGATCAAGAGGCCCTCATGGAAGGACTAGAGAGTTTAGATGGTGGGGCTGAGGGATGAGTCTCAGCCTCCTTTTATGACTCTTGTGTCTCTCTGTCTTTATGCTTCTTCTCCCTGGAAGAGGCAGACGAGTCCCCTGAACTCTGCGCAGCTGAGGGAGGTTGAGTCCCAGGCAGTGTGGGGGGACCTAAAGGTATAGGGGCTGCGGTAGTAACCTGTGCCTTAGAGGGAGAGGAAGAAGAAGTGTCCTGCGGTAACAAGCCCGCCAAGATCAACTTGTTTTTCCTATCCCTGATGGCCCGGGGGTTAAACACTGCACATATTTGGCAACTAGTGGACAGGTAGGCCACCCCCAGACACAATATGCACTGAGTGTGGCCATCAGCCGGGGAAAGCTTATGGCCACACTCAGTGCACTTAGAAAAGACGGCTTTGGGCCCTTCAGCCATCACAGTAACACACCCAGACACTATAGGGGTGGGACAAACACAACGACTACAAACTAATAATTACCACAAAAATTTTAAAACTAAGACTATAACTCTCAACAAGCACCAAAATCCAAACTGAAGAAAAATGAGCCAAACAGAAGAAGGCGCTCCTATCACAAACCACTTTATTCACAATGACGATGACTAAACACTCACACACTAACAAAAAATTAAGCTTTTAGTCTAATTTTTGACAAGAAACGATCTCACCCAAGCCTAAGGAGCTCTTCACAAGTAGCTTCTCTTTCAGCCGCGGCAAACTCGATCTGGGGAAAGGCAGCATGTAGCAGGGAATTATGGGTAAAGGGGAGGAGCTAGGAGCTCGGATCTTTTAGCTAGTAACGCTGTCGGATCCGATACCCATAGGTTGCAGAACAAATGAAGTAACTACTTCAGATAAGGGTATTATACAACCTCTGTAAATAATCCTCTGCACCTATCTATTTTTTGTAATGTCTAACCAGACTCTCTGGTACAGGAATAAATGACTCCCGACCATCTCCAGAGATGGAAAATCAGGCCTCCTTTCAGGAGCACTGGTAGGGTCTGTCAGAGAAAGAATCTCTGGATCCCTGGTTCTGTGGGCCTCCTCTGATGTGTGGTTGGTGTCTTTTGTTACAGTTGCCCCCCTGCCCCAGGGGAACCATCTCTATGGGGATTATGGAAAGGACTCTGCAACTTTCTGAACCAAATTTTTTGACTCATTGATTCCTAGAGAAGGTTCTTTGAGGAGTCAAAAAATGTATGCCTACTGCAGACAGGGTCTCACCATCTGGCTCACACTTGGAAAGTGTGCCTAAGTTTACGGCCAAACAAAGAACTTCTGTCAAAGGGAGCACTGACGATGGAAACATGAAGGCCTCCTCGAAATTGCACAAGCACATACAGGCATGTATCCTAATGAAAATGCCTGAACCCGAAGCCCCTGAGGTACCTTCTGCTGCATGTAAAATGAGCCTCATGGACGAATTTGTGGTGGACTGTAGGGTATCCATTTGTGAGGAAAGAGAGCTCTGTGACTTAGAAGTAATGGTCCCACAGAGGGATTTGGAAAGTTCTTTAATCAAGTTCCTCTAAAAAATGGTGAAATGTGCCAAATATTTATTTATTTAACATTTGGTTAACAGTAAAGTCTGACTGGGACAGAACCCATTTTTAGCGGACGACTGGGGAAAAACGCTCCAGACCTTTGGAATGTGGGAGGAAACTGTAGCACCTGCAGAAAGTCCACGTGAGTGCAAGGAGGACATGAGACTCTGCACAGAAGGCACCCCAGCCAAGAATCAAACCAGAGAACCTCTAGCTGTGAGGCGACAATGCTAACCGCTGCAAGACTGCATCAAATAATTCAGTGACCTGAGTGCAAAGGTTACTGAAGCATATACACACTTCTCAAATCTATCCAACGCCCATGATTCCCTGTTTGGGGATGGACAGATTATCTCTATTCCGTATTCAGAAGGAAGAACTGGGGGGTGTAGAATTGTCATCCTCTAAAAGCAGGACACTTGCTCCACCACCTCAAAGGCAGAACACTCCAGACAGGAGGAGGCCAATACTGCCAAGAAGACATCCTTCTGGACTGTCAGCTCCCTCAGACCCAAAGGCAGCTCACACAAGGCAGAGGGTGGAGCTCAGCTGTCCAATTCTGAGGCTTTGAGGGGCAGAGGCTCTGAAAACATCGTAGTCAACTCTAACAAGTCGGATCCGACAATGACATTACGGCTCAGACACACTCAAGGCTGGTACACTCAGAGAATGCATCAGAGCAGAAGACACAATAATCTTCAGATCCGATACAAATGGTCCTGGAAGACTCAGATCCAAAGGCTCTGAAGCCAAGGGTCGGATTAGAGAAAGAGCCACGATGGGTGGAGTGTCACTGGTAAAGGTCTCCGGACATAAAGGGGTAGGAGGCAGGAGAACTGCAATCAATCTGTGCTGACAGAAACGTCCTCATCATCCTATCCACATCTGCTTCTGTCGGGCTCCTGGAGTAATTAGAAGAGGCCACTGAAGGGGACCTAGAAAGGCAGCATCTCTTTTAAAAAAGTGATGGCAGTCAGGAAGGAAAAGGGTCCAGAGAGAGGACGCATACCGGGTCTGAGGGAGTTGTTTCATATCCGAAGGTATTGGATTCGATGAAACAGATCGGGCATCTGAGGCACACAGATCTGAAGATTTAGTCTTCAGATCTGATCAATTTTATGGGCTGGCTTAATGGCAGGATTAGAAGACAGAGTGGAGGATCAAGAAGGGTCTTAAGGCCACATTCTGGTCTCCTTTTAGTCTGATTTGGAGGTTTGAGATCCAGATAATGTTTCAGAGAAGGTCCTAGGCAGAAGACCTTTGAAATTAAGCTTGTTCTTGCAATCGACTAAGGCCCACGAATTAAAAGGTTTGCAAATATCACGATATCCTTTAAATGTGCCGGGCCCAAGCAATAAACACAAGAGTCATGAGCATCCAACAGAGGGATCTTATGCCCACATTCTTTGCATTTTTTAAAACCAGAAGTTTTTTCAGCAATCTTAAAAAAGCCATATAACACTATTTTTTTTTTTAAATAGGAAAGAAAGAAAGAGAAAAAATTACCAACGATGGTAATTAAAGAAATTACCACAAGGGTAAAGGTAAAGTGGATGAAAAACATACCAACAATGATAATTTAAATTTCGCTAAGTGTAGGTTAAGGAATAAATGAGATATACAGAAAAAAGGATAAAGATAGAGAGAAAAAAAACAATCTGCTCACTTATCCAACCAGAAAACAGTAAAGCTCGAGAGCTAACAGTAACCATGTCTGTATTTGAAGGTGGCAAACAAGATCTGAAGTATGGTAGGGTTTAGATCATTATGGCTAAGGGAGGAGCTCAAGTGTTTGCAGTATCCGAGAGCTGTAAAAAGCAGCCGATTCAGATCCAAAGGTCAGACACAAACCCAACTGTTGAAGAGTGAATGAAAATTGACAATATCAGATCTATAGATTCATTTAAGGACATGGGAATAGGTGTAGATCCTACTTTGAGTTTTTCTAATCAATTGATTAATGATAGTTTATAAAAAGTAAAGTTGTTTAAAATCTTACCATAATGGTAGATATCCTTCTCTTCACTGCTGCAGTATTCATTAGATTACGGATCTCCTGCCAAGGATGGCTTGATATCAAGCCAGTATAACAAAGCTTTTATTTTGCTTTAATGCACACCATAAGTCACACTTATGCCACACTTATGCTCCTTGAATAGCATAGGGCATAAAGGTAATGTCCACACGTACCATCTTCAAAACTGACAGCCTCATTAGGAACACCAATCCAAGGAAAAGAAAAGGTAGTCAATACATCCAGAAGAGAAATGGACCAGGGGGTG
This sequence comes from Protopterus annectens, assembly GCF_019279795.1. Lineage (NCBI taxonomy): Eukaryota > Metazoa > Chordata > Ceratodontiformes > Protopteridae > Protopterus > Protopterus annectens. The sequence continues at coordinate 898,757,900 of NC_056746.1, forward strand.
GAGGGAGGGACTGAATATTGCAACAGAGAGGAGAATAGCATCTATCATTATGGTATGATTTTATGCAACTGTATTGTGTCTCTCCATTTCACTACTGCAGTATTCATTACATTAGGGAGAGTGCCAAAGCTCAGGAGGAAACTAGGGAAGAGGAAGGATCAAAAGAGCCCTCTAGGAACCCATGAAGGATGGCCCTAGCAAAACTAGCTCTAGCTTTGGAGATTCCATTCAACTTGTAGTGCTTGGCATATGTATCCACAGAAGTCCAGGTAGCTGCCTCAAAAACAGAGTTAGTATCCAATCCCTTGAATTAAAGCAGGAGAAGAAACCACAGCCCTACAGAATGAGCCTTAACGGAATAAGGAAGGCTCTTACTATAAAAGGAATACCAAAAAGAAATAGTTTTTGAAATATAAAAAAATAGTTTGCCTGGATACAGCTCATCCCAAGGACCCAGGATGAAAGGAAACAAAGAGGTGATCAGACTTCCTAACAGTCTTAGTCTTAACCAAATAAAATCTGCATTGTCTACGCAAATCCAATGAATACAGCACCTTCTCACTGGTAGATTGCGGAGAAGGGAAAAAGTGGGTAAATTAATACACTGATTAATGGACATTCACCACCTTGGGCATAAAAGAAGTATTAGTACACAAGGACACACTGTCCTTAAGAAACTGCAAAAAGAAGGACATGCTACATAAGCTCAGATATCTGTCTGGCACAAGCAAGGGCTAAGAAAAGAACAATCTTCCAGCAATGCTACAAGGAAACCGAAGCTGCAAGCTCTGAAGGAGGCCCAAGTCAATTTTTCCAAAATTACATACCCATAATACGATCCCAGGGAGGAGGAACAGGCTTTCTGGGTGGTCTAACATGAAGGACAGCTTTAAGGAATTAATTTAGCCTCAAACCTAGAAGCTAAAGGATGACATAAAGGCAGACAAGTAGATATAGCTGATAAGTGGGCCTTAACAGAGGAATAAACCAACCCAGCATTCAGAAATTCACACAGATAAGAGAGAATCAAAGGAACATTCATCAAAAGTGGATCCAGGTTACAAGAAAGACATCAAACAGAAAACCTCTTCCATTTGAATAAGTAGGATTTCCCAATATTGGGTTTTCTGGTCTCCTGCAGGACCTTAAGCACATCCTCAGAAAAAAGGTGTCCATGTGGAATCAAGAACCTGTCACCCACAGTGACAGTTGAAGAGTGGAGAGGTGGGAATGGATGAGAGATCCCTTGTTCTCTGTGAGTAGATCCACCCTGTGGGGTAACTTGTGATGACTGCCTTTGTCTAAATGCAGTAGAAGAGGAAACCAATGCTGTCTCGGCCAAAATGGAGTTACCAACAAGATTTTGGAAGCATCTTATTGAATTATGAACAGGACTTATGGTTGTGAGAGGCACCTAAGCAAAAAAAGACAGTGGTAAAGGTGGTCAATATGGAGACTCTGTCTCCCACACTGGCATTTACTACCCTTCTAGGATGATATGAAACCCTACAAGCAACAATAAAAAAGGATAAGTAAAAAAAGAACTCCAATGAAGCACATGTCTGCAATGGCTTGGCGAACCAGCAATGTAAAGCACATTCAGACTGAAGATTATGCAATGGTGTTTGGACTGGCAGCAAAGAAGTTATGAGGACGGCACGTCTGGACATCACCTTTATGCCCTACACTGCACAAAGCATACATGTGATGTATGGCATACCTCAAAGCAATCTAAAGGTTTTGATATATTGGCCGGACATCGGGACGCCCTTGGGAGGGGATCCCTAATGTAATGAATACTGCACAAGTGAAAAGGAGACTATGTATAGGTTGCATAAAAAGATTTATAATGTCTAGAAAAGCAAAAATGATGACATGAGCATTGTAGAGTCATGGCAAGATGCAGACAGGTTGACAGCATCTTTTCTTAGCTATGCTTCCTAAGAGATGTTTCTAAGAGAACATTTCAAAACCTGGCTTTGTAGACTTATTATATTTACGGAGTTTCTGCTACAATTGCTGCTGGAAGTCTACACTGAAATATTTTAATTAAAATCATCATTTGTTTCTGTCAAAATTCAAGCAGAAAGGGCTCTAACTTCTAGCCAAAATGAGTTTCTCAAAGAACACCTCATGGGACCAGACAATGAAGAAGGAAATGCAATCTTTATTAACTACTTGATAACTAATTGGTTACTAATTAACTAATTGGTGCTGCAACTGCTTTTTATATGATGCACTTTGCACGTTCCTTGCAGCTGGAGGGCCTGAAAGGCTCCCAAAACTCAGTGAAGCTGGCTGGTACAAAGAACATCCTACTTTACCTGCAGTCTTAGGTGACCATGTACCACTTATCTTTTGCAAATCAGAATTCAATTATAAGATAAGCTCTCTTGTAAAATGTTCTAGTTGTACCTGTCCCCTCCTCCCTCAAGAGGCAATGCATCGTATACTCGCTCAATGCAGAAAATAAGCTGGTATTGAGCACTGCTTTCCTTTGCCTCCTTTGAGGCAGTGTGAGCTGCATATTGTTTAAAGAAGCACACATGCTCTGACTACAGACAAGCAGTATTGTGACTTCTCAGTGTACAGCAATGCACTCTGTAACCCTTCCCTGGAACTACATTACATCTATGTCATGCTACTGTTTACGAACAAACCACCTATTCAGAAATTGCAGTAATACTGTTCCATGTGTCTGTTATATGATGAAAACAATATATATTAAACTTCTAAAGCTTCCCTGTTCATCTTGACAGAGTGTCAGCTCATATGGGAGTCACCTCTGACATTTGTTCATCAGCTCTACAGCGTTCTTTAGGTTGTTGAACAGTTGTCCTGCTGTCCATGGCACATAAATATACTGTTACATGTATAAGACACATAGCAATACAGGTAAATAGCTATGTAAAGTGATAGTGAAAGAATGACTGATGAAGCAAACAGTAATCTCCAATTTAAATGGCATGGCAGGATGGTGGGATACTGCCTAAAAAATATATGTGGAAGCAAGCATAACAAAGCTAGAAAAATAGAAAACAGAAAAAGTTTGAGGAAGGTATTAACAACCACAGAGTCATCACTTCTTACATGCAACTACAATGACCTTCTGATTAGACAAAATACAGAACTGCTATGTATGAAACCCTTCTATCAGGCTGCCTGTTTATCCACTACTGTATACAAAGCTGCTGCAAGTGGTGCACAAATAATCACAGCATTACGCTGTTCATTTTTTAGTAAAGAGACATCAGTTTTACATAGAAAACTGGCTCAGAATGATTTTTTTTAAAGGACAAGTGCCAAAAGGAGACCCTATGAATTTATCAAGGTAATCATATTACAGAGTAAGGATACCGATTTGAAAGTGGGAGGAGAACATCAGATCATAAAAGATGTTACAGTTTGTGACACACAGTGTAAGAGGAAATAATATGGAAGGATGTCACTACATAAGATATTTTAACTACCCAAGTGCTACTGGAACAAAAACCATTTGCAAAACATTCCTGCACAAAGTGAATGAGACTGAGAACAGGTGAATATACATCAACCCCCAAAATGTGCCTAATGTTTCATCCAAAAAAAAAAAAAAAAAAAAAAAAGGAAAGGAAACTCACTAGGTTAATAAAATTAGACATATAGAAAGCATGCATCTGTAAAACAAAACAACAAAAAAAAACAATTTATGTCTTACCATAATGTTCCATCTGTGTTGTTGATCTTCTTTCATTCATCATTGATGGGTTCGGTTCCGAACCCTTGAAACCAAGTTGGCCTTTTACCAAGCTTGCGCCAGCCAAAAACTCTCGAGCTAAGCTTCTACCCAGAATGCCCTTCTCCCTGTTACCTCAGATTGAGTTTGCTAGAGATAAAGTAAAGCTGAGGCCAGTTCTGCCCAAATATCCTAGGACACCACTTGGACCCAAAGCATCCCCCCAGGAGCCTTTGGTGGGGGAAGGATGGTGGGATGTGATGAATGAAAGAAGATCAACAACAAAGATGGAACATTATGGTAAGACATAACTTCTTTATCTGATGTTGTTAATTTTCTATCCATTTATCACTGATGGGACAGAATCCAAAGCTACCTTGAGGTCCATGGGTGGCCCTTATGGAAGAATATTCCTGAGTACCACTGAGCTGAAGGCAGCTCTCCCTCTGGAGACTAAGTCCAATTTGTAATGATTGATAAAGGTATGAGGTTTAGCCCAACTGGCTTCTGTGCAAATGTCATCCATGGAAGCCCTGGAATGGAAAGCTACAGATGTTGCCATATATCTAGTGGAGTGAGCTTTAACCTTTGGCATAGGTTATGTTGTGAGGGAATAGATAAAAGTATGTAGTCCCTTAGCCATTTTGATAATGTAACCCTGGAAACAGAATTTCCCATTCTAGGCCCAGAAAAGGAGATGAAAATCTGTTCAGACTTACGGATAGGCTTGGTCCTGTCTAAGTAGAATCTCAGTTGCCTATGTACATACATGGAATGTTGGCAATATTCTCCTTTACTGGAAAAATTTGGAAAGAACACTGGTAGATCAATGGTCTGGTTAATGGAAAAATCAGAAACAACTTTGGGAAGGAAGGATGGGTTCATCCGGCGTGATACTCTGTCTTTATGGAAGACCAGATAGGGCCTCTTGATGCACAATACCTGCAGCTCAGAGACCCATCTGGCTAATGTGATGGCTACTAATAACAAAGATTTCCAGACAAGAACTTTACGTCATACTTCGCTGTGGATTTAAAGGGGTTTTGAGTCAAAGACTGAAGAACTATAGTGAGGTTCCATGGTTCAGCAGGCTGTCTGACAGGAGGCCTGACATGAGACATTCCCTTGACAAAGGCTTTGCATAGACATAAGGAGATGAGAGGGGTGCTATCTATACCATTGTGGAAATTAGAAATCGCCACCAGGTATACTCGTACGGTAGAGGCAGAGGCTCCAGTATCAAAAAACCTTAGCCTAGTATTGCAGTACTGCAGTCACTGGAGCCGAATACGGGTCTAGCATGTTATCTTTAGACCAGATGGAGAACCTTTCCCATTTATCCTGATATAGTCTTCTGGTGGATGGCTTATGAGAGGCCAGAATGATGTCCCGAACAGGTGAGGTGAGATTAGCTTGCCTGGCAACTAACGGAAGTGGAGAAACCAAGCCGTTAGCTTGAGACTGGACAGATTCGTGTGGCTCAACCCTTGGGGGTGAGTACTCAGATCTGGAAAAGGGTCCAGAATCCACGGCGGGTATACTAGATGAGGCCAAAGGAAGGGGAAACAAACTTGTCGAGGCCAGAATGGGGCTATGAGGATCACCTTGCATCTCAACTGAAGCACTATCTTTAGGAACTGTGAAATCAGGGGAATGGGAGGATAAGTGTAAAGAAGTCCCATGGGCCAACTGTGGATCAGAGCATCCCTCGGGGACTCCCCCTCTGGGAGAAACAGGGTGAAACAACTACTGCACTTGCTGTTCGATGGGGAGGCGAAAAGATCGCAGCAAGGCTGGCCCCAGTGGTTGAAGATTTCTGTCGCCACCTCAGGACCACTAGTGAGGCAGAAGGATGCATCTGCTCAGTTTGTCCACAATTACATTGGAGCTCCCTGGGATATGCATTGCTATCAGAAAGCGGTTGGAAGCTAACACCCACTGCCAAATTCTCATGGTCTCGCAACACAGGGGGTAGGACTTGGCTCCTCCTTGCATGATGATACACCAAACCACTGACATGTTGTCTGACTGAATTGCAATTGTCCCATGGATCTTAGAGCTTGAAGAACCTCCTTTGCTGAAACTTTTGTTTGGCAGAGTATCACCCGGAACTGGAGCCTCACTTGCTGGAGTCTTGATTTGGGAGTAACACTAGACAGGACCGGGTATTGAAAATTGCTCCAATGAATTCTATCTGTTGCATAGGAGAAAGGTTTGACTTCTCACAATGTATTGTTTGTATTGTTATTCCCAAAATTTTTGCCAGAGAGAGTGTATAATGCAGTGCTGTTACCAGAAGACGCTCGGTGGGGGCGGTGAGGAGCCAGTCGTCCAGATATGGAAACACCCAGAATCCTTGTAGTCTCAAATGAGCTGTGACCACTGCCCATGCACTTCATGAACAATTTGGGGGCTGTAGAGAGACTGAACGGCAAGGTACAAAATTGATAATGACTGTCCCCTAGCCGGAAGTGAAGCAGACTCCTGAAACGTTTGTCAATTTTGATGTGGTAATACGCATCCTGGTGATCTATCGAGCACATCCAATCGCCTTCCCTTAAAAAAGGGAGAATGGACTGAAACATGACCACCCGGAATTTGGTCTGGGTGACAGACTTGTTCAAGCTGCTGAAATCCAAAATAGGTCTCCAGTCCCCTGTCTTTTTTGGCACCAAAAAGAATCTTGAGTAGAATCTGGATCTGCATTGGTCTGGTGGGACGGGTTGGATGACTGTTTTGAGACAGCTTTATTATCTCTGAAGCTGCTTCCTCCCTTTGACTGGGTGGAACGTTGGGAAGCTTTTTTGGAAGATTTGGTTGACAAGAAAGGGGGATGGTGTAACCTCTGGTGAGTATACTTTGCACCCAACGATCGGTGGTAATAGATTGCCAGGCAGCTTGGTGCAGAGAAAAATGACCTCCGACTGCTTCCAGAGGTAAGCAATCGAGATGCTCCTCAGTAGCACTGGTAAGGCTGTCCAGAGGAGGAGTCCCTGGAGCCTTGGTTATGAGGACCTCCTCCGCCTCTGTAAGGGCGTTTTCTGGAATTGTTACCCCCTCTGCCCCTGCGGGTATCACCATGTGCGGCATGGAAAGGACCCTGAGATTTTTTGTGCCACATTTTCCCACTCCTCTGATTCCTGGAGATGGAACGTTGAGGATTAGAAAACCATAGGCCTATGGCTGACAGGGTCTTGCCGTCTTGCTCGCACCTGGCTAGCGTGCTTCGATGGGAGCATTCAAAAAGGAAGACTTGAAGGGGTCCGTGAAGTCACAAATGCGCATCCAGAAGTGTCCCAGAGAGTTCGGAGATTAAGTTCCTCTGGAGCCTTGTAAAATGTGCCAAAAAGTTCAGTGACCGTATAGCAAAGGTCCCTGATGCAAAAACTCGCTTCTCAAGTCTCTATACCGCCCAGGACTCGCTCTTGGGCGGGTGGACAGCGGGACTTTCCCAAGCCAAGTCCTTTTTCATGGCCGCCACCACCATAGCATCGACTGGTAACCCTCTGGACCAATGTGGGTTCTCCTCAGGAGGGGAAAGAATTTTGTTTGGTTTCCGAGTGATTGCCTCAATGGAATCAGGGTTCTTCCAATTGCACTACACGATGAGCTGGATGAGCTGGTCAGCAGGCGGGGTCACCCAAGAGGTAGAAGGTTGGGCGCAGAAAGCTTGTAAGAACACAGACTCCTCATATGAAGGGTTGGAGGGCTTCTAGTCACCTCTCGCATTTCCAGGATGTCTCTGAAGGAGACATCAGAAGGTGATCGTGGGGACACTTCACCATCATCGTAATCCATGTCTTCCGTTAAATACTCCTCTGGTGACTCCATGTGCTTCCTCTTGCACGTCCTCTTTCGAGGGGGCTCCTCAGTGGGGGTCTCTGAGGAGGACTAGGAAGAAGGGGTACCCTGAACAGGGGTGTCCTGTGGCTTCTCTGCCCGGTGCCCCAGGGAGGTGGTCTGTGGCAGCTGTAACTCAGGGGGTGAAAACTGGGTCTCCAACATCAAAGTAGTACTTGCAGAAGTGACAGCACTCTCCATCGTGTGGAAAGCAAGTCCACCCAAACAGGGATGGGAGCCCGGAACCCAGAAAGACAACCTCGGGACTGGGGTCACACCCCGCTCTGACGAACCCACCCCCACGGATGGCACCTCAAGCAGGATTGGTGCAGACATGGCTACCGGCACCAAGGATGGACCGAAGACAAACACGGAACCGTGCCTCGTGCCAAGGCACCCGCCCCCCCCCCCCCAATCTCCAGACTGAGGAAGGATCGGTTCTGCAGGAATCGAGGACCAAAGGGGCAAACCTGGAACCTGAGTGAGGTCCACTATAGGAGCCGAGGTGGTTGGTTCAGAGAAGAACGTCAGAGCAGAAAGCTTCAGAACCAGAATGGTCAAAGGAGGAGTGGAAGAAGGAATCCGTGGAGAAACCAACTCAAGTCCTGCAGCCGGATGGGTCTTAGAAGGTGTGTGTATACCCCTGGCTGCCAACAGCTTTCCACAAGATGCACCACATCGTGTTCTTACAGGCTCTTGGTGGATCTAGTGCATACTCCAGACGGGGAGTCAGGTCAGTCAATGAACGGGCTATACATCTGGCCCAGGAAGGGACCTACGGAAGGGGAGTATCAGGTCCAGGGTGCAAGGTCTGCCGGGAACAATGTCTCAAGTTTCAAAACCAGGATTAATGAAGTCAAGCCCAACTTGGTCGAAAAAACGCTCTGTGCCAAAGCAACACTCGGAGCCGAAGTGGTAGGTTCCAATATCATAACAAATGAAGGTATTGAAGGTGTTCCCTGAGCCATAGTGGCCACAGGTGTCAAAGTCACAGTAGGCATAGTGAGGTCTACCGTCGGTGCCAGAGGCAGGATCGGTGCCGAAGTTGACGCTGGTATTTTAGGTTTCGAGATGCTCAAAGCAAACATGGACGGAGGTGTAGATTAAGATTTATGCTCCAAGGACAACTTGGGGACCTTTGATTTCACAGGCTTACCATGATCACCTGAGAGTGGGGAGGGAACTGAGTGGGACCTCTCTTTTTGTCTTTTGTAGGAGGGGTTGAGACCTCCATTGCAGAAATGGCCTCTGAAAAGGGAGACTTAAGTAACTCTTTCAGTATCAGTTTATTTTTGAACTCATTCAGAGTGCATTGACTAATCCCTGACAAATGTCACAGGCAGGTTGCACCGTAAGATGGGTCACCCCCAAACAATATACACAATCATCGAGAGAATCACTATTAGGTAACTTGCCATTACATGAAGTACAATGCTTAAACCCTGAAGTCTCTTTCTTATCTGACATTTTGACAGAGAGACACCGCATGCAAACACTTTAAGGACAAAATGTAACAAGTCTGTTCTAGTAAGTCAAACACAGATCAAAAAAGCCACACAGTCATATAATTATATATATATATATATATATATATATATATATATATATATATATATATATACACACATATATATATATATGTAGAACAGAAATGTCTTACTGAAAAAACACTAACAGGCTAGGAAAGAAGAAAAATACCAGCTATGGTATTGAAGGAATAACACAAGGGTAAGGACAGAAGGCCATACCAACAATGGTCCTTGAAAGTTTACTAACGGGTAGAGCAAGGAAGAAAAGCTCAAGGTCTAACAGAAAAAATACTAGAAATACTAATCGCTCACTAAAAGAGGAAATATCGAAAAGTTGTTCACACAAAATATCAAATAAATCTCCACTTAGCTGAGAGCTCGGCTGAAACGTGGCTACGCAGCAAACGAGAGCTGAAGTAACAGGGAGAAGGGCATTCCTGGTAGAAGCTTAGCTCAAGAGTTTTTGGCTGGCGTGAGCTTGGTAAAAGGCCGACTTGGTTTCCAGGGCTCGGAACCGAACCCATCAGTGATGAATGGAAAGAAGATTAACATCAGATTGTGCTGTTTACATGTAAATTATTTTTATGATAAAAATAAAACATGCATCCTTAGATGATAAAGTATACACCCATGTTTTTCATCATCACTATGTGCATTGTTCCTGCATCTGAAAGCACAACTTGCAGTACAAAACTCAATTGCAACAGAAAGATGGAGATGATCAAAGGAAGTAAATAGCCGATGGTGTTTTGACATTTCAGGGCACAGAAAAAGAGGTAATATGACCTACTGTACAAAAGTAACCACAACAGGAGTGTTTGTGTACTGCTGATAGTAGCTATTACATTGGTGTAAAATGCACTACAAGCAAGTCAGCAGAGCATGCTCGGGTGCATGCACAGACACATGTATTGGACCTGCTTGGTAGCAGCTTAAGCAGATGCTACCGTCTCTACAGTGAGGAAGTTAGATGGGGAGAGAGTGGACCTTCATATGAATAACATCTCCGCTCCAGTGGTGAACAAATAGATTAATAAGGTCTAGGTCTAGTCAGGGAGCAAATGGCCACAAGGTTCTCACTCTGACTGAAGAATGAATGGGCTTGCTGAGGAGGCCCAATGGTGGTGTGGGATAAGAGCGAAAAAGAAAGAAAGAAAAAAATCACTATAACACAAAAAAGGAATGAGTAATCTGTTTAAACTCTAAGAAAATATGACGTCCTGAACCAACATACTTACTTGTATAAGACTTGCCCTTCCAAGTCTCATCACTGGGGTTGGACATCTGACTTTGTCCCCTTTCTGAAGGATTCCTATCCATGCTACTGAGCGATTGACGGTCAATGTCAATGTCCTGAAAACACATCAGTAACAGATTATATCCACGGAAACATTACACGTACACTGCTAACACATTTTAAAGCATACAGCTCCATCAACACTATACATACTTAATGCTTCATTCACCTATAATTTTTACCTAAAGTTGACTTTAGTTTATTTATTTCACAGCATGGGGAACCTGACATCAGGGACCCTTTGTCACACACACGTCTTTAAAAAATGGCATAAAACTGCAAAGTAAACAAAGTTAGGTGAGTATATAAAACACGCAAATCTAAAATGTACCCAACAGCCACAACAGACTGCACACACAATCTAAAATGTACCCAACAGCCACAACAGACTACACACACAGTGTACATCATTACATGAATTACCTGGATGACCATGCTGTGTGACCTTTCCCCGGTTACCTGCTGTGGAAGTAACAGATGTTAGGAAAAGAACATATGGGCTTAAACAACAAAGAAGGTTAGCAGTTGGGCAGAAGGTGCGTCTGTGTGACAGTATGCAATTTTGTTGGCTTCTTCTTTCACCCACTGTAACAGCAGAAAAGGTAAAAGACTCCTGCATCAGTACACCAAGGATTCCAGACAGTTGCTAAGATCACCTAAGCTCATTTTACAGTTCCTTGAGCCCACCAGCATACTATTTCTTTCATGAGCAAGATGCTGTTGCTTCTACATGTCTGCTTTATTGTTGGTTCAATCTTATAGCCTCTCAAAGAAACCATGAAACAGACTTTCTACAGCAAAGCAGATCAACTGTATCAATAACAACCATATCAGTCAGGGAAAAAAAAAACACAATACCAACCTTACAAAGATAACACTGCCTGTACTGTTAACATAAGGTAAGTTAAATGATACGTGTTCCAACTGCTCACACACCTGTGAAACTATCAGCTAACAGTTAAATATCACAGTCATAAAACCACCACAATTTTACAAGACTGACTACTGTTTTCCCTCAATTAAATCTTAATAGTACAACTTTTGTCTGGACAGGTCATCCTATGCCCTTGTGGCAGGAAGGTACAGTTTGGACTGATCTAGCTAGAGTTACTTTTGCAGGGCTCTGTTTAGGGTGTTTTGATTGGATAATTTGAACTTTGGCTGTTGCCTGTTTTTCAGCTTTACTATGCCTCTGCTTGAACTGGTTTGTGCTTGTGTTACCTTTTGCACATCATGCACTACTTTGCGGAGTTATTGCCGGTTACAGATGGCTGCTCTCTAGTCTCACAAAGATTACCTAAACCACAGCTCTTTGCACCTAAACCTACTAATACCTGCCCCTGCTGTAGTCCCTCAACTGTTACAGCCAGACCAAGATTATTTCTATAAAAATGAACTGTCAGTTTTCCTCCTTTTCTCCTACCAGTCTGGTAGACATGGGTCTACTGAGGAAGTTTAGCAACTGCCTTATGTACACTGACAACCCGGATTCACCTACATTATGAATCTGGAAACACAGCTCTCTCGTGCAATACAGGGTAGGTTGTCAGCCCACCTACCACAACTCCTACCCATGACACACGGCATACACATAAGAATAACATATGCAAAGGTACTCACAAAATATCTACCTAAACACCACAGACCTCCAAAACACATACATACTAAACCAACCATAACACCCAAAACATACAATACACATAACGACACAAACACAAGTGTCTCACCAACAAAGCCCACAAGCCAACACACATCTGCTCCAAATATCTTAGTCATAGGAGACTCTATAGTGAGACACACGGACATCCCCTTCACCAGGCTGAATAAGGAGAAAATCATGGAAAGCTGTCTTTCTGGTGCCAGGATTTGTTAGATCATGCAGGCACTTCAGTCTCTCAACAAGTACCATCGAGATTTGGTCATAGTATATGTTGGTGTGAAAAATTTGAGAAGTACCTCCCTGGACTACCTCCCTGGACTACATAAGGAGAGACATAACTGAGCTCCCTGATTATGTGTTACAGGCAGGTATGTCCCTAGCCTTGAGCACCATATGACCCTCGCCTAGGATGATACCACAATATAAATAGAAAATCATTTACTTCAATAATTGGTTTTGTTTCTGGCATCATTCTAAGGGGATCCAGTTTCTGTCAGCCTGGGACGACAAGATTGACAGACCACAATCCTTAGCAGACATGGTCTTCATCTGTCACCCCTGGGATTTCAGCTACTGGCAAAAGCTCTTGCCATCTCTATAGTGCTTTTTTTAGACAATGTCACAAGGACAAAATTCCCAATGTAAAAATTTCATCAAAAAGAATGTCAAGGTTATGCTGCTAAACACTAGGAGTCTTGCATGAACCTGCACTCTCTGGAAGCAGTCCTCACATTGGAAGACAATGACATCTGTTCAGTCATGGAGACCTGGTTCAAGGCACTGGAGAGCACCCCAGCCATATTTGGTTACACCTCCTAACCCATGTTCAGACCATGAATGGAAGGCATGAAAAATAAATGAGTCTGTGTATTCATTAAAGATGAACACATCTCCAGATTGGATAAACAGTACGACTCCCTGGAGACACGTCAACTAACTGTTGGTAGTACACCTATTCAAGTCACGGCCAGCTACAGGACCCCCTCCATGAATCAAGACATCCAATCTGCCTACTTGGATCTACTGGAAGATGCATCCAAACACCATGGTTCTGGGTGATTCTAATTACCCATCCACTGAATAAGTAAATTACTCGTGCTCAAACTCACTTCCCCAAAGGTTCCTTGTTCATTAACTACAATGCCCTGGACCAGCTGGTGGTCACCCCAACTAGGGGCACCAACATCTAGGATCTGGTGTTTACCAGTATGGGGGCCCACTGTAGCACCTCCACTGTGAAGTCGTCCATTGTCAGATCTGACCACAAATTAGTCTTATTCAAAGTAACCCCACCCCCCAGCAGTAACAAAACTAAAAAACTTCTCCAGAGCAGATTATATCCTTCTAAGGGATGGAATAAATAAGTTCACTGCACCTCCCCCTTCAGATGTAAGTGGCAACTATGCAGAGTCCTACACTAATGCTTTTTACAAACACCTATATAACTGTACTGATGTGGCCGTACCTCACAGGACCAAAGCAAGTTCTTCAAGGAAGAGCAAACCTGCCTGGTGGACAACTGCCATTAACAGGCTTGAAAATAAGAGGATGAAATTGTTGTCCAAAAGTAAGAGGGAGCATACCCTAAACTGGAAACACTCCCTCCTCAGCTTAAACAAGCAAATAAGACTTCTTGTGAAGTCCTTCAAAGCAAACTATGAATCCAAATTAGTATCCTCAAAGAAGGACAACCATAAGGCGCTCTTTAGTTACATCTGTAGCCTAAAAGGTAAGACCCAGATTTGCTCTGAACTGGTAGTTAATGATACTGCATACACTGAGCCTGTGGACACAACAAACATGCTAGCCTACAGGTTCTGTGAAAACTTCATTCCCCTGTCTCCACCAGGCATACCCTATGAAATTCCTTCCACCTTTCCCCCCACCTTGTATCGCTAGAGAGCAGATCGCAAATGCCCTCTCTAAGGCCAAAAACACAGCATCTATGGGATCAGATAACATCCCAGGCTACATCCTACATGGGCTCCAACAAGAATTAGTAACGCCACTGGGTACTCTTTTCAGTCATATTCTAAGCTCCTGTTTCATCCCAGCTTACTGGAAAATGGCCACCATTAACCCCTTGCACAAGGGTGGTGCTGCCATTGACCCTGGGAACTATAGACCTATTAGCCTGACTAGCCTTAACTGCAAGGCCATGGAACAAATCATCATGGACCTCATCAACAAAGATACAGGTAATCTCTAAACACTTGACCCCTACTCAGTTTGGATTCATCAAAGGGAGATCATGTCTGTTAAACCTGGTGGACTTCTTCAAGGCAGTCACCAGAGCCCTCGACGAGGGGAAAACTATGCATACAGCCTACCTGGACTTGGCCAAGGCTTTTGACACTATTCCCCACTCAGGCATTATTGACAACCTCATCCAGCTAGGTATCAACCCTTATATCATTAGGCAGCTCGTTAACTGGCTCACCGATAGAAACCATACATTCAAAATAGGGGAATCCACCTCCAACAGCAGACCCGTAACCAGTGATGTTCCACAGGGATCAGTCCTGGAACCACTACTGTTCGGAATCTATTTCTAAAGGTTTGCAGCTGACAACTGAAAAGTGTGAGCGGTCACAGAATCCCCAAATGATGTCAACATCCTTCAAGAGGGACTTAAGCAAACAAATGATTGGTGCCAAAGTCACGGCATTAAACTCAATGCAAAAAATGTATTATAATCCCTTTCGGTATGAGCGATGTTACTGCTGACAACCACATCAATAGAAACACCCTGAGCACACACTCAGTGGTGACAGACCTGGACACACAGGTTGATGGCAACCTTACCTTTGATCACCATGTCTCCACAGTGGTAAGAAGGCATTCTATAAGTAAGGGCACTGTCTCCAGAAAAAGAAGAGGTTATAACCTCCCTGTACTCTTCACTCGTCAGGCCAATAACAGAGTACCATACTCCTTTTGGTATGTACCTTTCTACGTACCTGCAGCAATTGGAGAGACCACAAAAGTTCCTCACAAAGAAAATTCAAGGTATTCAGTAAGTGTCCTATGTGGATCAGCTGAAATCACGGTCACTTTACTTCATTTCATACAGACTACTTGGAGGTGATCTCTGCCTTGTGTGTAAGGCAATCTCTGACTCTACTTTAATGGAAATGCTGCATATCCATAAGTCCAGTGGTTCACGGGTTACTCACTCTAAAGGCCTTAACCTGGTATGTGACATTAATAGAACCTGCTGGAGGGACAGGTTTGTCTCACAGAGGTTACCGCACCTGTGGAACAGCTCCAAATTAATGCCAACCAGAGCACCTCTTTGGTCCTCTTCCAGCGCAATCTGGATGATTGGATGGGTAACCATAAATTCACCCTGGAGGTTTCACCTGTCTCTCTCTTGGGCAAGGGCAAGAAGTACTGATAGTGGAAACAAAGGTAGAACTTGGTTAGGCTTGTAAGAGCACTAGGGTCATTAGCCTAGTAACTTCCTATGATACTATGAACATGATGGAATCTTCATCTAAAAGGCCCTTAAAACACTGCAAAAAATAAGATTGCTGTTTCAGTAGTACAAAGATTCATGGTCCCATGCCACAGAGGGACGAAGCCCCGAATATGATTCAGATTACCCATATTCGACTAATGTCATAGGTGCTGGGGGAGGATAGGGTTGAGAAGCCAATGTCAGCTGTCTCATCCTGGGGTGAGGAAAAGAGCTAGGTCCACCTCAGGTCACCTGGACCATAATCAGAGCTGTATCCTTCTACATCATTAGTGCTCATTAATATTTTCAAGTCTTAAAACCAAAATCAACTTCTTTTATCACTGTTCTTTAACTGAGTGAAAGATCTGAAATGATCTTCATAAATTAAAGAGCTTAAAGATATCACTTTGGTAAACTATCTCAACAGCATTAAATGGCATTAATAATTTTGGATTCTTTTTTCTTTTAAATTTACAAATATGATATGCCAGTTTGGTTGCCTGATGCAACCAATCAATATGCCGGATACCATGAAACTATCAACCAACACTCCCAAGTGCTTGTATACATCTATCTGCCTTAGTTATCTCCTCCACTCCAAGTCTGTACTGATGCGTATTTCTCTTACGGCCAGCTCTAACAACATTAGTTTTATTAGTGTTAGCTGAGATGACATTTACATTAAAGAAATATGTTAACTAAGTCTGACAAGAAAACTAACATTTCTTCCTGAATTACAATTTGTTGAAAAAGTTTTGTATCATTTGCATTTTTAATTATTACTGCTCTTGTAGGCATATTTACAATATACACACAGATAATGAAAAAGTGAGGCCCCAGCATGGAACCTTGAGGAAACTCTTGACAGTCAATGGAATTTCACCACCTAATTATCTTTTTTATCTTCATGCTCTTTACTTTGATCCTGATTAATCCAAATAATCACTTGTAGGGTTTATCACATACATGTCTAATTTTCTTTGTAACTATAAAGTGTCCTACATTGTTGAAAGCCCAGCTGTAATCCAAGTAAACTATATCTATTTGCAATTAATCAGGTACAGAGGCAGAGCTCCTAGCTATTTTGTCATTCCCCTCAACTTCAACTTAAAGAGCAAAAAGGAAAAAAAAACAGGTCTGCTCTTCCCATTCCATTGTTCACTCATTGAGTTCTTTCAGGCCTATACTCCTCAACTCTGAGGAGAAAAAAAAAAACAGCAAAAAAGCTCTTCTGCCCTTGTAGCAAACTGTTTGCTACACTTATAACGAGCAGCTGCTGCAGTTTATCATGTTTATTCCACATGTGGAGTGCTAAGGCACTTCAGTTCTGACCACAATGCAATTCTTCTTCTTCTTTCGGCTTTTCCCAGTTAGGGGTCGCCACAGCGGGTCACCTTGTCCGCTCATGATTGGCAGTGGAGAAAATATGGGACAACAGTGATGTTGCAAAGACCTGGATGTCCCTCCAAAACTGATGAAAAGACAAGAATAAAACTGGTCAGGGAGGCTGCCAAGAGACCTATAGAAACACTGAAGGAGCTACAGGAATTTCCTGCAAGTACTGGTTGTGTACTACATGTAACAACAATCTCCCGTATTCCCCATACGTCTGGACGGGTCCATATTATAACAGCGAATGACCAAAAATTAGAACGCTGTTATATCGACCCCAAAACATGGAAAACTTAAAAGAGCGAACTACCAGAAAAGCAATTTTTTTCCCAGGGAAAAAAAAAAAATCGCTGCTCCCAAAAAAAAAAACACAAAAACCCCCCACTATTTTAAGTGAGTGGCTTTGCCCCCCCACCCCCCTACTTAAATATATCAACTCCAAGATTGCACTATAGTGTCGAAAATGGCAAAGTGACGGAAGCGGCCAAGCAACTTCTTTCCCAGGGAAAGAATATGCTTATATGCCACTTCGTCATTTTGCGTTTTTGACATCTGACGTTCGACCAAGACGCATTCGACAGAATGTGTCTTCGGTCTTCTGATAGGAACCCGTCTGGACTATGGGGTAGGACTGCAAAACGGAAGTCTTTCCTTACACAGAAAAACATCCAGGCCCAGCTAAAATTTGCAAAACAATACATCACGTCTCCCAAAAACATCTGGGAAAATGTGTTATGGTTTGATGAGATCAAGGTTTAACTTTTGGTCACAATTCTAAAAGGTATGTTTAGCACAAAAACAACACTTCACGTCACCAAAAGAACACCAAACCTACGGTGAAGCATGGTGGTGGCAGTATCATGCTTTGGGGTTGCTTTTCTTCAGCTGGAACTGGAACTTTAGTCAAGGTGGAGGGAATTATGAACAGTTCCAAATACCAGTCACTTTTGGCCCAAAACCTTCAGGCATCTGCTAGAAAGCTGAAGAGGAATTTCACCTTTCAAGATGACAATGACCCCAAGCATACATCTAAATCAACAAATAAATGGCTTCACCAGAAGAAAATTAAAGTTTTGGAATGGCCCATCCAGAACCTAGACCTAAATCCAATAGAAAATCTGTGGGGTGACCTGAAGAGAGCTGTGCACAAGAGATGCCCTTCCAATGTGACAGATTTAGAGTGCTTTTGCAAGGAGGAGTGGGTATATATTGCCAAATCAAGATGTGCCATGCTGATGAAGACTGAATGCTGTAACTAAATCAGAAAGTGCTTCAACAAAGTATTAGTTTAAGGGTGCGCACACGTACGCAACCAGTTTATTGTACTTTTTTATATTTTTCCCCTAACAGATTTGTTTTTCAATTGAACTGCACAAGTTATAGGTCACATTAAAGGTAGTTAAAGTTTTGAAGTGATTGTGGTCTCATTTTTTTAAATCACAAAAACCTGGCATTTTAAAAGGGGTGTGTACACTTTTTATATTCACTATAACCTAACCAAGTTATTGTACCTTGGGCAATATGTAAATTCTGTCCAATTTTCTAGGGATGAGTTCATATCTTCCATAAACATTTTCACACATTTCTTCAGAAATCTACCCTCTTTCATAACACTGTCCCTTCTATGGCTCCGATATGTCCTCACTCTTGCAAATCAAATTCCAGCCTCCACTTATAAATATTCCCTGTTGAAAGCTGATTATTTCTCTCAAAATTTTATTAAGCTCCATAATAGAAGTTTTCAGTGGAATATAAATACATGACATTGTAATCCCCCCTCCCTTGTCAACAGCCCCTTACTACCACAAATCTATGTTTGTCTTTTTTCCTCATCTATCACTACTGGAGCCCATCTAGCAATTAGGAAAATTACACCCCTTTTCTTCTGTCCCTGATATTCTGTTGAATATCCATTCTGAAATTCTTTCTTTGTCAAATTCACATGCTCATTTCTTCCCAAATGTGTCTATTGCAGTATTGCTATTTACACTCTGCATTTCAAAATATAATTCAATAATCTCTTGATTTTATCTATACCTGTAATGCCATTCATGTTCCAAGATAATATGGACAGCATAGCCATCATGATAAAAAGCTATTTTTCCCACATATTATACATGAAACTTTTTTTGAATGCGTATTTCTAGCTTTGGTGCTAAATGCATATACTAATGTTTGGCAGGCTGATCTTTTGTACAGCTGTTTCCTCTCATCTTCAATTGAATCTATGTCACATTTTTAAGGCTTTTTGTTTCAATGAAAATCCTCAAACAAAAAACTAAATGCACATCTCCTCCCATCCTGTATTAACTTTGAACAAATGCACAAACCTATGTACATCTTCAAAACATGAAGTTTAACCATCCAGAAGGGAACAAATGTCCCAAATTGACAGCTGCATTTAAAGGCACTATCCAACCGAAAATTAAGGTTATCCATGCTAAACTTCATGTTACAGCCTGTGCTCACACTTACACTGATTGTTTGTATTTTCCTATCTCTGTTCCCCTCCCAGATTTGATGAAGAGCTTGCATGCTTTCAGAAAACATTAACTGTTTAGTCCCAAGAAAAAGTACACTGGCTATCTTTAAACAAAACTAAACTGTACACTGTTCTATTAACTGCATTAAAGTATTAAGGCTGCCAGGGAGGTTGCTACCTCTTATTCACTTCCCATAATTTCAAACTTATTTTTTCACTGAACTACTTCCTATTGTACCTTTAAATGTTTGCATTTACCTCAGCAAAGAATACTCAGACACCTGCAGACAGCTTGCTTCCATGGAAAAGTACTCAGCAATGAGGCTTTGTAAATTTCACTCAGATAAGAATGGACAGCTTCTATCCGGTTCAGACATCTCGACTCCACTGAATATTTGCCAGTGGAAAACAAACAAGCTAATATCTTTGCAGATGTAAGAAGCTTAGCATTTTCATGGCTTTCATCATTTTGTTTTACTTTCAAAGCCTACATCCTCAGAAAAGCAGCTGTTTAAAGCTTAAGCCAAAGGCAGTAATCTAGACAATCACCCTTGCAAAATAAAAAGAGAAAATATCCCAATTTTACATACAATATGATCAGTGCACTTTTATATCCCATGCCACCACCTCAAGATTGCAACATATGAACATTAAACTTGCTTTTCTCCAGCCTTTTTCACCATTATACTGTAAACCTATATTTCTTAAAACTAACAAAAGTACTTAATATCTTTAACACATACAGCAGTAACTGAAAAGACTCATCACATTTAAAATAACCCTGACTACACTCTATACAAAACTGTTTTACTGTATATAACATGTAATTTATATCATGAAATGTTTTACAAAAATACTAAGAACAAAAAATTTTTTGACTTACAGTTAGATGCCCTACTTTCAGTGTCCTTGTAAACATTAATGATATAAAGAAGGGTATATGGCTTTACAGTCCACCTATATGTTTAACAAAGTCAACAAAAATCCAGAGTTTTTCGGACACTCTTTCTTGCAAAACCATATTTCACTAATGTGATGAAATGTTTTATAATCTTCCATTTATTTGCTAATTACAGAGTTGCTGGTTGTTTTCCTGTTAATCTCTATCTCCCAACTCCAGACTCTCGTTCAAGTCCAAGGTTCTGCTGATTCTTCTAGTCAACATGTGCTTTTTTCACTGTATCTTGTGCATCTTCCTTTAGAATACTGGAAAAGGTTGTACTGGTAAAGTCTCTCTTTGAATCTTATCAGAAAGCCCCCTCCTACTTGCTGACTCAGTTTTTGTTAGATAAACTTTTTTTATTTTCTCCTTAGCCTATTCTGCATCAAAAATGACTTTGATCCTCCAGGAGAATCAGCTGGATACAGCAGCTTGAATATGACACTTGCCTCTCCACATTCCCTAGTCACTGGGATAAATTTGTTTCTCTTCTGCCTGGTGTACAGTGAATAATCATTTTCTACAAACACTCTGCTGTCTCCAATATGCAATACTTTTCCCTTCTCTACAATTTTTGTCAGAATGAATTCTTTCTGCTAGTATGATTTAATCTTTATTGATATGGGTCTTGGCTACTTTCTCACAGCCATGTTTGGAGCATACACTCAATGTGCCCTTTCGATTAAGAAATTCTGCTGTGGAACACAGATCCAGTTACTTATTTGTGTTTTCATAAAATGCATACAGTCTGTTCCTTCCAGTTCCTCTGGTACAGCAGAAAATCTTATTTTTTTCCCTGCATGCTCTGTTCTGTGCTATTTTAACAATTCTTTTTGAGAAACCTAATATTCAGCCAGCTTTTTCTTCAAGTCATCCTCTGATTTTTGCAATTTTATCAGTTCATCTGAACATCTAGTTAAAGCTTCTTCTATTTCTTCCAGCCTTTTGCTGTTTGAATTGAAATATTTCTTCTGGGTTTCATTTATTTTAATCACCTTTGAGTACATATGATTTATTTTATCCTCTAAATTACTGGAAGCCATCTCTTGAACCAAAGCTGAAGCTTGATCTGCTTTTTGCTGAACAGCTGGATGATTTTTCTTTTATAGGTTCACAGGTGTGTACTAGGATAATGGCCATGAAGCCTTTACAAGCCTAGCCCATAGAAGTGCCCTGGCATCGTGATGCCCGACATTAGCTCCTAGTGCCTCTATCAAGTAGAGCCACTGGAGTGATACCCATGGTGAAATTTTTATTATCCATCTACTCATCAAGATTTCTCTTTAAGAGAGATAGTGAGGTGCTCTGCTTGACATGTATGAGAAGTCTATTCAACAGCATGAGCAGTCTATGGGTGAGGAAAGTACAGTTGTGTACCTACCATAAATGTAGATGTTCGAGTGTATTCACTGTTGCAGTGATTACTCTTGGGTTATACTGCTGGCAGGCTACCCGCAGTCGGCCAGAATTCCAAAGTCTAGGTCCGGAGTTGGTTGCTGTCGCCTCTTCCCTGACACCAGTGCGCCAGGGGTATAAAAGATGCAGCCAACGCCATTTTCTTCAGTTTTTCTTGCCCCAGATGTCAGGTGCCCCAAGTAGGTAGGCTGAAAAATATATCAATAAGAAATGCATGCACAAAATAACATTTCCTTCATCTACAAGCAAATACACCAAAAAGGTTGTATAGGATAGAGAAGTGCAGATAAGTCCCAGCAAAAAGAAGGGGGGGTGGTGGGTAACCTGGACTGCAACAGTGAATATACTCGAACATCTACATTCATGGTAGGTACACAACTGTACTATGTTCATCATGTTTCACTGTTGCAGTCATTACTCTTGGGTTGAATCCCAAAGCTGAGGATGGGTGGCTGGGCTAAATAGGATTAGGAGAGGCTATGAGTCCCTGCAGAACTGCAGTGGCGAAGCCTGCTCTGGACTTAGAGAGGCAAGTGGTAGTGCTTTGTAAAGGTGTACACTGAACTCCAAGTTGCAGCCTCTAAGATTTCTTTGGTTGGTACTCCTCTGAGGAAGGCTGCTGAAGTGGCTGTTGCTCTGGTGGAATGAGGCCTAATGCCCTTAGGCACTGATTTGCCATGTTGAGAATAGCAGAAATGGATGCAATGGCCTATCCATTTAGAAATAGTCTGTTCTGAGATAGCCTTTCCTTGTCATCCTGCAGCATATGACACTAAAAGTTGCTCAGTCTTTCTGAAAGCTTTAGTTCTGTCAAGGTAGAAGCGTAACTGCCTGTGTATGTCCAAAGAATGCAGAATTGTCTCACCCTTGTTCTGTGGATTTGGGTAAAAGGTAGACAAGTGAATGGTTTGATTGAGGGCCACACTGGACACCACCTTAGGCATAAATGTAGGGTTTGTCCTCAGAGAATCCCTGTCTGGATGAAAAATGATGAAAGGTTCCACAGCCATGAGTGCTTGTAACTCCGAGACTTGCCTTGCAGAGGTTATGGCTAGGAGCAGAGCTGTTTTCCAGGATAAGAATTTAATATCCGCTGTTGATGCTGGCTCGAAAGAAAGCAGTGTGAGTTTTTCCAAAACATAATTGAGGTCCCAGGCCGGAATTGGTACTCTTCTTGGAGGCCTAATGTTTTTGGCCCCTCTGAGGTACTGCCTTATTAAAGGATGAGAAAAGATAGGCGGTTCCGTATTGTAATGTGCAGAAATGGCAGAGGCATGAATCTTAATTGATGAGAAAGAAAGGCCTTTGTTCAGCATCTCAGTTAGGTATTGTAAAATCTGAGGAATATTTGGTAAAGACGTGCCAATGCCTTGTTCCTGGTTCCAAGCACAGAATCTCTTCCATTTTTCTGCATAAGATTTTCTGGTACTGGGCCTCCTGGCCTCCAAGATAACATCCATAACAGCTTTTGAAAGAAGAGTTTTCTGAATGGCTACATTATCTGCCATGCTGCCAGATTTAAGGTCCTGAGTTGGCTGTGCAGGATCTGATTGTTTTGTTGGGTCAGCAAGTGAGAAGTTTGAGGCAATATCCATGCTGGACCTAGAGACAAGCTCTTTAGGATTGGGTACCAGTGCTGGCGTGGCCAGTCTGGTGCAATCAGAATAATTTTTGGCTTCTCTTGTCTGACCTTTAGGAGTACTCTGGGAAGGAGAGGCAGTGGAGGAAAAGCATATACTGTCAGATTTTTCCAGCTGAATGATAGGGCATCCACTTTCCATGCTTGCTTGTGGTAAATCCTTGTGCAAAATCTCTGCAGTTGACAGTTGTGAGGGGAGGTAAATATGTCTGGGCATCCCCATTTCCTTATTATCATCCCGAAGACTTGTGGATCCAGTTTCCATTCGTGGTGATCCACGAGGTTTCTGCTTAGTTCGTCTGCCAGAGTATTTGTTTTTCCTGGCAGGAATTGAGCTTGCAGGTGAACTTGAAAAGCCAATGCTGTGCTCCATAAGCTCATTGCTTGTCTGCAGAGGGGGTAGGAATGAGTACCTCCCTGCTTGTTTATGTACCACATGACCGTAGCGTTGTCTGTCTTTATCAGTAATTGTCCTGGATGAAGCAGGTCCTTGAAAGCTGTCAGGGCATTTTGAACAGCTAGCATCTCTTTTTGATTGATGTGAAGATGCATCTGGTTTGCAGGCCATGTGCCCTGAATACATTTTCCTGCCATATGGGCCCCCGGCATAATCTGATGCATCCGTTGTCAGTGTCTGTCTGGCTGTGGGTAAACTGAATGACAGACCCTTGTTGTGGTGACAGGCTTTTCTGCCCACCATCAAAACTCCTGTTGTAGGCAGGGAATGATTGCAATTTCTGTTTCCAGGCTGTGGCAATGCCGAGTCCAAACACTTTTCAGATACCATTGTAGTTTCCTCATATGCAGTCTGGCATATGGAATTAGTAGAATGCAGGATGCCATGAAACCCAAGGCCTGCAGGATTTTCCTTGCAGATAAGTGGGTTTTTGTTGCCAATTTCTTGAAGTAAGTAGTCAGTAGTTTTTGCTTGTCTGGCGTGAGATAAGCCATCTGGGCATTTGTATTTAAGCTTGCACCCAGGAATATTATCTCTTGAGAGGGCACTAGTTTTGATTTCTTTTTGTTTACTGCGTACCCTAGGCCAATTAGTAATCTTTTTACAAATGCCAGATGC
This sequence comes from Protopterus annectens, assembly GCF_019279795.1. NCBI lineage: Eukaryota > Metazoa > Chordata > Ceratodontiformes > Protopteridae > Protopterus > Protopterus annectens. The sequence continues at coordinate 898,782,345 of NC_056746.1, forward strand.
TGTAGAAGAGTGTCTTTGTTCTCTGCTTGAATTAGGCAGTCGTCCAAGTAGGGATATATTTGAATTCCTTTTTGTCTGCAAAACGCAATTACTGGTGCCAGGCATTTTGTAAATACCTTGGGCACAGTAGATAAGCCAAAGGGCAGTCCAGAGAATTGGTAATGCATTGAGTCAGCTATGAATCTAAGGTATCTTCTGCAGGATTGTCTGATTGGGACATGCAGGTATGCCTCTTTTAGGTCCAAAGTTACGAGCCAAGCCCTCTTGCCCAGCATGGGCAGTAGCTGCTGAAGAGTCAACATCTTGAATTTTGGAACTTCCAGAAACGTATTTAGTACAGACAGGTCCAGAATTGGTCTCCAGGTTTTGTCCTTCCTGGGTACTAGGAAAAGTCTGGAGTAAAATCCTTGCCCCTGCTCTTGTTGTGGTACTTGATGAATGGCTCTCATGTCCATGAGGGCTGTAATTTGTTTTTGTGTCTCTGCCCATTGATTGTGTGGCAGATCTGGCATGCCCTTTGATCTTGATAGAGTGTGAAAATGGAACCTGTAGCCTTGGGTCACTATGTTTAGAACCCATTTGTCTTAGGTAACCACTTGCCAATTTGATGAAAAAAGTGCTAGTTTTCCCCCTAAGGGGGCTGTCAAAAGAAAACTGCTTGGAACCGGCAGAGGAAAGTCATTGGGACTGTTTCCTGTAAGGCTATGATTTGTCTTCTCCGCTTTTGGAGGTAGGAGCACCCCATTGTTTAGGTCTGTATGAGCCTTGGGGCCGAGATCTGCCTCTGGGACGCCTGTATCTGCCTCTTTGTGGTCTGTCTGAGACTGGAAAGGACCAATTTTAGAAGGCCAGTTCCTGCTAAACCTGGGTGGCTGTACCTGTAAGAAATCCTTGGCTGTCTGCATGGATTTTGCTTTAATCTCCATTTTTGTTCAACACCTCTTCTGCTTTAGTACCAAACAAAGTATCATGCTGCAATGGTGCATCTAATAATTTTGCTTTAACATGATCAGGCAGATTTTGTTCCTTTAATCAAGCATGCCTTCTAATAACAGAACCTGTAACAGCAGCCCTGCAAGAGGCCTCCGGTGAATCATAACCACATTGCAAAGTATGCTTTCCCACTTGTTCAGTTGCATGTAATAAATCCAGCAATTCATTGTTCTCTGACCATTCAGTATTTGTCAACATTTTCTGTTTAAGTAGTGACATTAAATATTGTTGATATTTAAGCATATGAAATTGACAATTTAAAGCCCTTACAGCCAGGGTAGCAGAAGTGTAAACCTTTTTCCCCCATCTGTCTAGAGCCCTAGAATCCATATCAGAGGGGACAGGGTTTTTTTTCAGTGGAAGCTTTAACCCCCTTGGGACCCTGAGATATAGTTTCTGGGTCTGCTGCGGGGTTTTCATATAGGAATTTATGAGAATCCGAGACCCTGTAGTATCTGTCTGGCTTAGCAGGTGCAGGGGGTAAAGAGTCAGGGGACAGTCCGGACTCTGAAAATACATCATCTACAATGTCTAGAACAGGTGGAATAGCAAGGGGTCTGTGCTGAGGAAGGAGCAGGAAGTCTCTGAACCTTTTCTTAGACTCAGAATAATCTTAGCTCTCCCAGTGGAAATGCTCCCTCATTGTATGCAGTGTTTCCCCAAAAGAATAGTCCTCAGGAGGAGAGGCTGAAGGAATGGATTCTTCAGCATCAGAATCCTCATAAGGAAGCATGGAGCAATCCTGTTCAGAAGAGGAATCAGAGGAAATAGATACCTGATCAGAAGAATCATACTCTGTCTCTTGCCTAGGCCTCTTATCAGGAGGGGGATGGGAGCACCTGATCAAAGTAATTAGGTCTTTGGCCATTTTGCGCATTTGTTTTTTAGGCATGGAAGTTTGAATAGGAGAATGCTGTACTTGTTTCTTTGTCTTTAGTGCTTTAGTCTTTGAAGCTGAAGACGGCATAACATATAGTTGTGTTGGTCTGAATACACCCTCAGAAGCCGATGCCTGCTCAGCGGCTCCAGACCCATCTGAGGGATTGATTTCCGAGTGTCCAATACCTTGAGTTTCCAGAGGCCCAGTCGGCTCCACGTGGGAGTCGGTAGCGGGAGCCAGGGGCTGCGAAAGTGCCTCACTGAGAACCGGCGACTGGCCTAGAAGAGGCTTCATCGTCGGTTTTGGACCTCGGATGGCTATCCTTGTCCTTGCGTTTTTTGTAAACTCCAGTTGTCGGCTGTTCCACTGGCATTATATAATTAAATCTTCGGCCAAAGTAATGAAATGCAAAATCGAACCGACGCTTGATAGCGCGTTGGTTGAATCTAGCACAAAACCGACAGCTAGCAACGTTGTGATCAGGGCCTAGGCAAGGAATACAGTAAGAGTGAAAATCCTTATGAGGTATTTGCTTCCCACAAGAAATACAATTGTTAACTTTTTCTGATATCGGTCTGGAGCAAGGAAAAAGTTTCCCCAATGGGGTACTTAGCTTTAATGAAGACTTCGGTTCTGAAATTCAGATTTGAAAATCTCAGGAGTCAGCCGACCGGCACTTGCGAACTGCTTTTGCTTCAGGCACTGCGTGGCAAGAAAGACTGAAGAAAATGGCATCAGCTGCATCTTTCATACACCTGGCGCACTGACGTCAGGGAAGTGGTGACAGCAACCGACGCCGCACCTAGACTTTGGAATTCTGGCCGACTGCGGGTAGCCTGCCAGCAGGATAACCCAAGAGTAATGACTGCAACAGTGAAACACGATGAACATCCTGTCCCTCCAGCATGTTCTGTTGATTATGGTAATGAGGCTGAGGTCTCTGCAGCGTGTGGTGCGGAGGGATTGGGATTTCTTTAGATGTAGCATTTCTAACAGAGCTGGGTCAGACATGGCTTTGTAAGTCAAGCAGAGATTGCCTCCAAGTAGGCGAAATGAGACAAAGAACAGCTGGAGTCTTTTGAGTCTGTCCATGTAGGACATGTGTTTAATGCCTAGGATCCTCTCTGTGAGTTACTTCTGTGGCCTCTCCAGCTGCTGCAGCTGTCTGGTGAGGTACATGCAAAATGGGTCATTATACTCAATGATTGGTCTAATGAGAGAAGAGGAGAGAGAGAGAGAGACAATGACCTCTTTCTTCCTGGCTGCAAAACCCTTGGTAATGAGATGTGACACATAAAAGGACTGTCTGACCACAGTGGCAATGTGGTGGTCGAACGAGAGGTTGCTGTCAACCTGCATTCCCAGATCTCTTATAATGCCTCCAGTGTTCAGTGGGCTCCCATCAATGTGGTAATTATTGGGAACTCAGTTCTTACCAAAGAGGATGATAACATTTTTTGGCATTAAGCTTAAGGCCATGGTTTCGACATCAGTCATTGGTCTCAGTGAGGCCTTTCTGTAGGATGTCTGCATCACTTGGGGAGTTAATAATGGCTCCCATTTTGCAGTCATCTATGAACTTGGTCATCCAGAGTCCCTTTGTTTTGGCCTGGCCTTCTGAGAAGTAGATTCTGAACAGGAGAGGACCCAGGACCGATCCCTGTGGGGCTCCACTTGTGACTGGTCAGCAGTCTGACTTGGAGTCTGCTACTGTCACACTGTGTTCTACCTGTGAGCCAACTTGCAACCCACCTAGTGACATAGGGGTTGATGACTAGTTTGGTGAGTTTATCAATAATTCTCGAGTGAGGAATGGTATCAAAGGTCTTGGCCAGATCGAGAAAGGCTGTATGCACTGCCTTACCTTCATCCACAGCCCTGGTGATTGACTCAAAGAAGTCAACCAGGTTGAGCAGGTATGATATCCCTTTCACAAAGCCAAATTGCATGGGGTCTAGAGTTTGGAGATTTCCTACATCTTTGTTAATCAGGTCCATCATGATGCACTTCATAGGTTTACATATCAGACTCATCAGGCTAATGGGGCGAAAATTCCCAGGGTCTGTAGTCACTCCCCCTTTATGGGGAGGGATGACTGTAAAAGTGCTCCATTCAGTAGGGACAAAGCCTGAGGAGGGGCTGTGACTGAACAGAGCAAACAGATGTTGTGCCAGTTCACTTTGTACTTCATGTAGAACACAAACAGAGATATTATCGGGTCCCATGGAAGCTGTATTCTTGGCCTTGGACAATGCAGCTTTAACCTGTGCTGCAGTAATGTTGGGTGCCTGACATTCTTCTGGCATTGTGATTGGTCCTTTGGGGGCAGAGGGGTAAAAATGGTACTGAATCTGTCAGCCAATATGTTGGCAATATCTATTAGCTCAGTTATAGAAGGTACCATTGTGCAGTAACTCAGAGCAAATCTGGGTAATGCCATGGACATTTCTGATATAACTACAGAAGAGTTTGTGATTGTTTTTAGTGTCTGTTGCAATTCTGCCTTCATAGCTGGCTTTGGAAGATTTGATGAGGGATCTCAACTTTTTGTTGAGGCTAACAATGGCGTTTTCCCAGTCTTGGGACTTCACCTTTTCCTGCAACACTTTCTTCCTTCTGTTGTACAGTTTATTAATGGCAAGGGACCACCAGATTGTCTTCCTTTTTTTGGAGGAGAGCATCTTGATTCTGTTGGGTATGGCTAGTTCCATGCATTTATGTACATGCTCATACAGTTTACTGGTGTATGATTTGGCAGTCGTGCAGCTATTTTCCATTGGCATGGGTGCTGTGAAGTTAGCCACCTCTGTTTTTAGGGGCCCAAAGTCAGCTTTGGAGAAGTTTTTCAAGGTGGTTACCTTTGGGGGGGTGAGATGTGGATTTCCATGGTGAATAGTTTATGGTTAGATCTAACTCGACTATTGGTGTGGAACAACGGTCGCCCATGTTAGTAATAACCAGGTCAAGGATGTTGCTTCCTCTAGTGGGGGTCAGAATGAGCTGGTCCAAGGCATTGGAATCTATGAATTCTAGGAAGCGTTGGGCCAGTGCATTGGTAATTGAGTAGTTTTCCCAGTTGATGAAGGGGTAGTTGAAGTCTCCTAGTATGGGAGTGTTGGGCTAGATGTTGACAACATTCCAGGGTGCTAAGGAACATGGAGTGAGAGTCTAGGGACATGTTTGTGGACCTATATATAGCAGGCTATAACCTATATCGCTGTCTTACCAAATGTTAGTTGTACCTGAAGTATCTCAGATGCGTTATGCTGGGCTACTAGTCTGGAGGTGTGCATATCCTTTATGAATATGGAGACACCACCACTTTTGGCGCTTTGGTCCATGTTTCAGGGGCGAAAGGTGTGGAATGAGCTACAGCCTGGTAGCGCAGGGGTGCTTTCTGCTGCTTTAAACCAGGTCTCCATCACAGCACAAATGTAGATGTTCTTCATTTTGAGGAGTGCTTCGAGGAAGTGCATCTTAAGATTAGACTTCTAGCTCTGAGCAGCATGACCCTCAGATTGCATTTATTTATAGCTGTTATGGTGGTAATTTGGTCTTTGGAACATCGCCTAAAAAGGCACTATAGGGGTGGCATGAGCCTTAGCCAATACTTGGAAACCCAGAGGTGACAGATGGAGGGCATCTCTGCCAAAGCACTGAGGTCTGTCAATCATGTCATCCCAAGATGATAGATACTGGATCCCCGTAGAATGACACCAGAAACAGCCAATTGTTGAAGTCAATCATTTTTGTTTGCACGGCGGTATCATTCTGGGTGACAGTAGGACATTTCCAAATGTCTTCTTTGCTGGCATCCAGGCAGTGTACTTCCTAACCAGTTACTGAATTTTACTTAAAAAAAAAACAATCAATGGCATTCCTTTTTCTTCGTTTCTGTTTTCACACTGGGACAACTGAAGTTATGCTGTTGATTAGAGTGCAGTCATCTTGGAAGTCAATAATCTTCCCATCCTTATAAGAAATAGGACTGAAATTAACTAAATGTGCAGCAACAGGACTAACTAAAGCTACAGCTGCTGAAGTAGGTTTGGGGAAAAGTGTATAAAAACTTGTAAGAATGAGGAACTGTATACATCCTATCTGCCTTTTTAGGGGCAACTGGCTGACTGCCAGGAGAACTGCAAACAGTAACACAAACATCCTCCAAGGCTGACAGAGCCAGAGGAACTTGGGCACAGTCTGGAAATTTCTTCTGTAATACCTTACATTATTTTCTTAGGGACTGAAAAACCTCATTATTCTCCCATTGAAAACTGACACATATTAGAAAGTCTTAAAGAAAGAGACCCCCTCCCCTCCCCCCACAGTGACGTTCAGAAACTGAGCTCTCCTATGAGTCTGAATCAGAAATCTGAAGAGAAAACCCTGTATCTGTTCCTTTATTCTTCTGTGTAGATTCAGACTCTTGAATATATGCAGGAAAGGAGGTATCCTTCTTTCTTTTAATAGAAACTACTTTACAAGCCAGACCTAGTAAACTACTCATGTCTAAGAAAATTTTATGAGGAGTAAATTCGTGTTTAGTTGAAATCATCAGTTTGAGTGTTTGTGGGGCTGTTCATTTTGTGAAAGTGCAGGAGATGAGTGAAGGATGGGTCATTAAAAGCATGGAATGCAAGACATAGCTCTCTATGCAGGAGTCAGTAAGAGGCAATATAGGGATGATTTCAAAAGTCTGCCTTGGTAGCTAAAAGTCTTTAGACCAGTAGTCTTTCACTTTTTGGGCAATTCTAGCAGAATACATAGGTACATGCCAAAGGGGACAATGTACTCTAACCGGTCTTATTAGAGCTGAAGTCAGTGTGAATATAACTTATTTGACTTAGAAGAAATGCCCTTTGGTATCTAATGGGCTAGATGGCACAATTTTCTGACTACTAATGCTACATGGTGGTCAAAGGAGATGGTGCTTTTAACTAAGATGTCAAGATCCCAGACTATTTTTCCCTATTAGAATTGTGCATTGGCTATACTGTAAGTAATGGATGAGAGTTGTTTGCCATTTACGACAATACTGCACTTTAACTCATTTACTTTATCCCTTACTCAGTGCACTACTGGTTTGTATGGATTAACTCTTGACTTTATATCAAGTGGTTTTCAAACAAGAACACCCAGTTTACAATCATCAGCAAGTTTAAAAAGCCATAGGTCTGGACTTCAAGTTTGCAGGTCAGAAGAGTAGATGTCATTCAGGAGGGGTCTTTACTAATGAGCCCTGAGGTACACCACAATTTACAATACTGATCTCTGACGTAGCACCTCTCACCTTAACAATGTGGGTTCTAACTTTGAGAAAGTTTGCTATCCACCTTACTAATAAGGGTTTATGTTTAGGTCTTTTAGCTTATTCAGAATACTACAATGATGGACGGTGACAATAGCCTTGGCCAGATCCAGACTTGCTGTATAGACTAAATGATCACCACCCACTACTGCCATTAATTTTTCAAAGAAATTTACTAAAGTACATAAACATGACCTACCCTGTACAAATCCAATCTACTGAGGGACAAGCTGAATGAGGTTTTTATTGCTACCATTTACAAAGCTAGATACGATGGGTTCCACAGCCCTGAAAATTAGGCTAGTTAGGCTAATGGGTCTGACTGATTCCCCTGAGTCTTTGGTATAGGACCCTTGTAATCCCTTGCATCACAATAGCCATTCTCCAAACTCTGAGGACATAGTCAGGGGTCAAGCTTAAATTAAACAATGTCAGGAGGGGTTATACTATAGCATGTTTGGCAATATTTATTAGGCATCCAAGTACATTGTGCCAGTGGAAGTGGTGGTTTTACTTTTTTAGAGGAGAACTGGAACACTTTCTTTGAGGATCTCTGGAGAAGGGGGTATAAGCGACTCTGAGGTTTCCAGAATTTTGATGACTGTTGTTTCTTGGGGTAAAACAAGTACTAAATTTATCTGCAAGTATATTAGTTATTTCTTTAGAAAGTGCTCTTTTGGATTAGTTTAATTTTCTGATGTAATTAGAAGGATTTATAATTATCCTTGGTTTCAGATGTTATTTTTATTTTGTGTTTTGGTTTGATCTTCTTGATGGTAATTTTTAGTTTTTTGCTGATCTTCCTTATGATTCTTTAATGTGTTTTGGTTTGATCTTCTTGATGGTAATTTTTAGTTCTTTGCTGATCTTTCTTATGATTCTTTAATGCATACCCTATTCAAATTGATGGATGACCAAGGTGGTTTGTTTACAAATTTCCAATTATATTTTGTTCTAGTGGGGACTACTACATCCATACACTTTCAAAGGTCAGCTGCATAAGTATCAGCTTTATCTATATGAGGACTCATTATACTGCCACTGCTTTTAAAGAACCCATTATAGAGTTTGAGTAAGTTTGTCTGAAGTCCTTAAATTCAGAACTGCACATTGTAGGAATGTTTGATACTTTAAACAAAAAGGACATCAATTTATGGTTTGATTTAACCAGAGAAAAAATATTTTGCGGTGGTATATCTATAAGGAAAAGGTTTATAATTTTTATATGTCAAGTGGGCTAGTTTACTATTTAACTTGGGTATTAACCATTCATTAAGTCCAGGAATGTTTGGGACATACCTAGCTTTTGAGGTATAGGGGCACAAACTTATCAATGGATAATTGAAACTGCTGATAATGAAAGTGTTTTTAGTTACTGGTAGCTCTGTGAATATATTTAGGAATCTCTCACGGTTGTCTGAGTACATGGAAGGTGTCCTGTACCAGGCAATAAACTGATAAATTGTTTTGCTTTGAGTAATTTGGAGTTCAGTAAATTTAGTTTGTCAGTCTTGTGAAATATACTGCATGGTAAGCACTGTACTCTGATAAGAAGGGAGCACTGTCCATTCAATGAAACAAATTCTCAATTACTGTACAGATGTTGATGTGTTGAGGAATGTGGAAATAAGGCAATTTGTTATTTAGGCTTCTGGCACTAAGAACAACCTTGATATAGTCAGATAAGGAATTTGCTGTATTTTAACTGCTGTGTTGGTACATCCAGTACCCAGATTTTGCCTACAAAAGGCTCTAGTGGTGCGGCAAGGGCTCTGGCCAGATAGTGGGAGCTTTGGAATGAGAGGTGTAGGCCGTCTTTTGAGAAACAAGACAGCCTGCCTGCCATCTCATCCCAGGCTGACATATACTGGATCCCGTTTGAATGACACCAACTTTTCAGACAATTCCTGAAGCAAATTATATTTTCCTCGTGTTCATGCATCATTCATCCTGTGTGAAGGAAGGATTCCATTCAAGACCAGAGTATAACTGCATCTGACACAAGTGAGATCCAACATGTTTCTGTGCATGTCTCAGTGCCACAAGTTATTCATACTCATATGAATTATCACTAGGTCATATTCATATTTCCCTGTGTATAGGAACAAACAGCCCCCCTAACAGCAGATTCTGGTGTCAGAGACAACTGTCACAATATCATTGTCCATCCCTGTAAGCATGGAGTCCATGTGCCTGACAAAGGATTATGATCAGGTCTCTAATTATAACCACGGTATTGTGTGTTCAAGACACAGATGCCAAGAAATTCACCTTAAGAGAGAAGCTCCATAGGTAAATCTTGGTATCCATGGTGAGAACACACAATAAAGGATTATGAATCGAGATATGAACGTAATTCATTGTAGTGAATGGAGCTTCATCTAGTCCATGAACTACAAGTTACAGAAAAAAGTCCCACAATGTTTCGCTGGCTTTCAAAGCCATAAAGCACTTTGCCAGCACTGTCAAAAAGATAGTGCAACGCATCTTTTGTTAGGGAAAGAAAATCAGAAACAGATTACTGGCACAGAGAGAAGGCATAAAGAAAGCACTTTTTTAATTCTGCAATTGTTTGCTGTCCAGTACAGGCAGGTTTTATTAACTAGCTCAATAACCTAAGATCAGGTCTGGCTCTGCAGAAGGCCTTAACTGGTTTGTCTTTTTCATGATATAGGAATGTAATCACCAAGCTCCATGCACTACAAATGGAGTTACGAATTGCCAGAACATTTCTATTTGTACTCACAGACTTAATGATATTGGAGGGTTTACAGTCTGCAGCCTGGTGAATCTTTAATGTGTGCGAGGGTGATTATATTGTTGTATAAGCTTTCTGCTGACAGCAGTCTCCTGGTTCTAGGAGGCTTGGAAAGTAATTTTTCGATTGTATAAGAATATGTTAGTTTTATGTGCATGTATAAGCATGGGTGGTGGTATGTCGTGCTCACAGACAGTTTATTTAGATTAGAGGGTAACCCCCATGTTATGTGGATACTTACACCTCTCACAGATTACTTGTCAAGTAGTACTTTATTGACTGTGACCATTAGGCACTTCCTACATGGCCTAATGATAACCAGCACTATGAGGCTGGCAACAAAAGGAACAAAAGTTGATTTGCTTTCCATGACAGTAAGATGGGTCAATTCCTTTAAAAGAATCAACTGCTATTCTCCGTATACACTGTTACTTAGTAGCTTAGTCAAAAGGTACCATGTACAAGTGATCTTAACTATGAAAGGTGCCACTCACCAAAATACTAGCAGTAGTAATAACAGCACCCCACAAGAAGTTCAAAGTAATTATAGGACAAGTTGCTAACAGCAGGAATAAGCTGGGACAATGTTTCAAAATTTAAGTCAGCTTTATTTATTTATTTTACCCAAATACGCAAGACTTAAGTTTTATGAATTTTTTTGTATAATTTGCTCTTTTTAGAATGTGTTTTTCATTTCAAATCTCCGGTTCATCTGACACTTGTCAGTATGCAAGTGATACACCGACTATAAATACATTTGTTATACTTTTTTTCCCAGCTTCTTCCTACTCATGTGCATTTGTTACACTTTTGCCCAGCTTCTTCCTACTCATGTTTTACAGGTCAATCAATCCGGCTAAGCAGCACATAGGTTTTATTCCTCAGTATGTCTTATATGACTTGGGAAAGCCAGCCAAAAACGGACGAGAGTAAGCTGCCACCATTGGTTACTACATTGTGGATACACAGTCTTAGTACAGGAGTTCCACCTGAAGGAATGACTGGCAGTATAGTGCTTGCATTTAGACTCTGGGGATTCAGGGTTCACAGATAATTAGCTGAGGTTGTGGATCCTATAATGCAGGCATTTCATCAAGTTTTCCAGGAAATGGAGAAAGGGAAGGTATATAATTAATAAATCCCAAAGAGCACCAAGGAGGACAAACTGGGGATAGCCCTCCCTTCCTTTTGAGGACAGCTTTTAGTGTGCTGTCATTGCACTGTCTGCCTCCTTGTCAGGCAGCTCTAGTCAAGGGGAGAATTACTGTTCATAGGTTCATACTAGGCTATCTGCACTAGGGCATTTATAAGCCCTAGCCAGAGTGTGTTTGGCTTTCGCCACCCATTTTAAATTAATTTTGCTATGCCCTTTTTCGAGGTTAGTATACTGTGCCTCTGTCTAACAGTGACACAGAAGTGATACCCGGGATAAACCTACGATCTCCCATCCACTCATCAAGATTTCTCTTGAATAGAGTCAATGAGGGACTCTGCCTAACCTGGACTGGGATTTTATTCCAGAGTGAAGGGAGCCTCTGGGTTATGAATCTGTCCCTCCAGCATTTCCTATTTATTTCAGTGCTGAGGTTCAAGTCTCTCGAGCGCATAGCTCGATGGGATTTGGATTTTCTGAGGTGCAGCATGTCCATTAATTCCGGGTTGGACATGGCTTTATACGTCAGGCACAGATCGCCTCTGAGCAGGCGGTATGCCACTGAGTAGAGCTGGAGTTTCTTTAACCGGGCAGCATATGGCATCTGTTTGAGCCCTTTGATCCTCTTGGTGAGGTACTTTTGGGGTCTTTCCAGTTGCTGCAGGTGTCTGGTAAAGTACATCCCAAATGGGGCATTGTACTCAATTATGGGCCAGATGAGGGATAAGTAAAGAGGCACGATGACCTCCCCTGATCTAGATGCGAATCCCTCCATGATTAGGTGGGCTATATAAAATGTTTTTCTAACCACTTTGGCCACATGGTTGTCAAATGAGAGATTGCCAAGTGAAAGGGGTCAAAAATAAGATACAACATTAAAGAAAAACCTCTTGTCATCTAAATTAAAATCACTTAAATTGTATTTATTTAACAAACTGGTCCAAAGACCCATTTTCAGTCATGGGCTAGGACATGAAGGCAAGGACAAGACAAACAGCATATGCAATTTACATGAACACAAAATTAACATACGCACTGAATAAAATCCAAATAACAGCAAAAACGGATTATCAACAAAGCATGGGAAAAATTTACAGGTAGCACTGTTAAGCAGAAGTATATTTGGCCTTTACAGAACAAAAAGCTTAAATTAACATAATCAGGATAACCTGTTGCTGACTTTCAGTCACTGAGGCCAGGGCCAGCATTACAAATGAAGAAAGTTATAAGAATATAAAGTGATCCACCAGTAAAGTCACAGTATGCCTAAGTGAGAGGTAGATTAATAAGGGTACAATGTTACTTATAAACAATTAAATGTGTTAAAGGGATTAACCACTAACCTGAAATAATTTGCATTTGTTTTCAAACAGGACATGCTTTTTGAGAGAATTCTTTAAAGAATTAAGTTGCTCAAGTTTCTTTATTGAGCCAGGAATGTAATTCCAGGTGGTATGAGAAATGTTACAGAATGGTCTTTGTTGGAGATGGAAAGAGAGAGAGAGAGAGGGGCTAAGTAACTGAGCAGCATCAGTGCTCCTAAGGGAGTAAACATGATTACTGATGCTGCATCGAGGGTGGCCTAATGGTTAAGGTGTTTGCCTTACAAACACAAGGTGCAGGGTTTGAGTCTCACAAGAGATAACTGTCTAGGCTTAAAATGGCTCACAAGGGCAGTTAGCTTAGTATGAACCTATGAACCTAAGGACAGGAGGGCACCTATTGTGAAGAATTTTAAGAGAGTGTCTATTCAGCAGAAAATAGGCTCTTTTTGAGATGGGCAGTCAATTGTTTTGTTCAATGGTGGTACAGTGGTGCTGTTTGATACAAGCTAGATTACTTATTTATTTTACATTTGATGACCGGGATTGTCTGACTGAGCTGAAGAGACCTTTTTCAGCGGAGGCCCGGGAGAAAAGCTCCAATATATTATACAATTTTCATTATAAATTAGCATTAAACTGCAATGTTACAGGATTATTACAAGGCATTAACTAGCAATACAATTTTATACAGTGCTAATAATCAGGAGTATAGCATAAGTACTTCAAGATGTACAAAAAGTAGTATGCCATTAAGATGAGTATAGTTTTGGGGGTAAGTGGTTACAAAAACCCAGTTTTATCATGATGTAGTTGCATACAGGCAAGACAATTACAATAGAATGTTTCTCTGAGGCAATTTGCTTAATAGTTTTTAGAAGAGTGTAGAAAGAGTAGTCAAGGAAGATTAAAGAGAGCTAGTGAGCGGAGTGAGTTAAGGGCGTAAAGTAGATTAAGGTATGAGAAGGAGGGTATATTAAGGAGCGAGAGTGCAGTGGCAGGACCAGTGACTTTTAAAGTGCACTTTGGTGGCTGTCTTAAATTGTTTAGGAGGTGTAAGGGTCCTGATTTCTACTGGAAGCCTATTCCAGGCAAATGTGGGGTGATAGCTGTACATGTCACATCCAAATTTAGACTTGGGTTTGTAGATTTGTAGTAAGACTTGATTAGAGGTTGGAGGGAGAATAATGGGAGATGAGAGGGGATAGTGCTGGGCAGTAGGAAGGCTGACATAGGATAGACTGGATGATCTGGAGCTGAGAGAGAAGCTGGTGGGGTAATTCAAGCCAGTTTAGGTGTTTTAGAGAGAGATAGTGATGGGATTTGTAGGTTTGTTGGGCTGCAAATCTAGCTACCTTGTTGTAGGTAGATATGAGTTTGGTCAGGAGTGCTGAGTTAAGATTTGTGAGAATTTGAGAATTGTACATTAGACTGGCTAGAAGGGTAGGTAAGAGAGAGTAATCTTGGCTTCAGAGGTAAGGAATTTCTTGTTACGGTAAAGGAGCTCTAGTTTTGAATGAGTCTTTTTGATACAGTTATTAACGTGCAAGTCAAATTTAAGCTGATCGTCTATGGTTACATCTAAGAGCTTAGTACTGGATTCTACCTGAATGGGAGTGTTATTAAGGGACTGTATGGAGAAGGCGGGTTTAATATTGTTGAACCTTTTAGGTAGGAAGAGTAACAGCTTTGGTTTTTTAGGGTTAAGGATGAGCTAGTTGTTGGAGAGCCATGTTTCAACGAAGTTAAAAGATGCCTGAGTAGCTGAGAAGAGCTTAGAGGGAGAGTTGGCTGTGGTGATGACTGTAGGAGTCATCTGCGTATTGCACTAAAGATGACTGAGGACAGGAGGTATTGAGCTGATTAGTAAAGATATTAAAAAGTAAAGGCCCTAGGATAGACCCTTGAGGTACACCCATTTTGACAGGGAGAGGAGGGGAGAGTGCAGAGTGCCATCTCACTGACTGAGATCAGTGAGGTAGCTGGAGAACCATGCAACAGTATCAGAGGAGAAGTTGAGGTTATGCAGTTTGTGCAGCAGAAGAGAGTGTGAGACAGTGTCGAAAGCTTTTCAGAGGTCCAAGAATAGGCAAGAAATAAGTTTATGGTCGTCCATGTCTATAGAGACAGTATTGAGGAAGGATTACAGAGCTGTAGTGGTGCTATGTTTAGGTATGAAGCAGTGTTGAGTGGTTCCTGGATTAGACACTGCATAACTTGTTTATGAATACATTTTTCTAATACTTTAGCGAGAGGGGAGAGGATAGCAATAGGTCTAAAGCTGGAGGTATCAGAGGAGTTACCTCCTTTGTGTATAGGTAAAGTGTAACATTGTTTCCAGATGGAAGGGACTTTAGATTCAGAGACAGAGTGATTGATTAGGATAGATACAGGGAGAGCAAGAGAGTCAGCTGCTAGTAGAAGAAACATGGAAGAAATATTGTCAGCTGATGCTGAGCATGGTTTTAATTTAGAGAGTAGAGTTTTGATGTAGCTAGCAGGTACAGGTTTGAGGGAGAAGGTATTTGAGGAGATAGTATTAGGAGTAGGTTCAGAAAAGTTGGAGATGTTAGTAATAGAGGAGTTTAATTTAGAGTTCAGTAGCTTAGACATTGAATCGATAAAACAGGTATTGAAGATAGTGGCAATTTCTTCAGATGTCTTGTCTGGGCATGGATTGGGGGAGCTAAGATTACCGGGATGTAATATTTGGTTAGTAGAGTTCCAGAATTTTTTAGGAGTAGATTTTAGGGCTGTGGGAGGTTTGTTATAGAAATCCTTTTTATCTTTGTTTATGTGTTTTTTTTTGTCAGATTTCTGAGTTCTTTATATTTTTGTAAGTCTGCAGAGAGCTTAGTTTGTGACCATTTTTTCCATAGTTTGTCTCTAGTTATCATAAGGGTACGAGTGGCTTTTGAAAGCCATAGAGATATGGTGGACTTAATTTAGACTATGCAAGGGGGAGCAATTGAGTCTAAGATGCTAAGCAAGGAGGAGTTGAAAGCTAGGACTGCTTCTTCTAGTGGGAGTTGGGTAAGGAATTTCCAGTTTACTTTAGAGAGGAGGGCATTAAAGGTTTCTGAATGGAAGTTAAGAGAGTTTACGACAAGTGATAAATTTAGGAGGTTTTGAGAAGTGGGGAGTGAAGCTATGCACTTTTACAGGGGAGTGATCGTTCAGAATGTTTGGTAGGATTTCAGGGTTATGATATTTGGAAGGATTAGATACAAAAATCCAGTCAATAAGAGTACTAGATGTGTGACAGTTGTTTGTATGGGTAGGTTGGGAGATTAGCTGTGTAAAGCCATATAAATTGAGTATTAGAGTTTGGATTACTGAGAGTTAACCAGTTAATGTTGACATCCCCAAGGAGGATAGTTTCATTGGGGATGTGTTGAGATAAGTATGAAAGAATATTTTTGAGCAGAGGAATATTGTCTCCTGGAGGAATACAGACGGCTGCTACTGTGATAGTGGTGTGGTCATTTACTTTAAAGTTAGCTGTAAGTAGTTCAGCAGGAGAAAAGAAAGGGATAGGTTTCATAATACTTGTAATGAAATATTTGTTGAAAGTAAGATTAACAAAATCTCAGTATCTTTTCTCAGCTGAGATAAGTACTGTGGTGGTGTGAGCGGTGCAGAGAGTAATAATGGGGGGTGGTGCTTGAGTCGATTATCTGCATGTCTGGTTTCAGGGGTGACTAGGTTGGAAATTTTAAATGAAGCTTTCAGTTGTGCAAAGAGTTGATTAGCGTGGGACTATATGTAATCACTGAAGGTAAGACTGATCAAATGTTAGTACTATTTCTTCGTTTGGTGTAGGTTAGGAGGCAGTTCACAGATGGTCAATGACAGTGAGACTGTGGGGCAAAGATGCCTGCACACTGATCAACATCTTAATTTCATCTCTCCCAGTGTGAAAAAAAACAGAGATAAGTGCTAGTAATTCTGCCAGCTTTAGTAAAATTCAGTTACTTGCTAGCAGGTACACTGCCTTGATGCTAGAAAAGAAAAAACACAGACAGCTTGAAAGAAAATCAACTAGAAAAGAAGCTAAAATGCTGACAGGGAAGAATCCTACAGCAGGTCCGTAAAAGCAGTTCAAGTTACAACTCTGGTAAAAGATATGGCCTCAAGTAATTTTGAGGAAATTTTAAATCAAATGTATTCAAAGCTGATTAAAACAAATAAAACAATGAAGGAGTATATCAACTCGAATAATAAAAGGCTGGAAAAAATGAAGAAGCGTTAAGCAGCTACTCATATGAACTAATAAATTGCAAACAGAAGTTGAAATGAGGAAAAGGCTTGCTGAGTAAGAGATTTCTCATGAACAGCCATTTGAAAAAATGGCAAAACTACAGGCCATAGCATGCAGGGAAAACCTGAGATTTTCTGCTAAACCAGATAAACTGGAAGGAACAGAATGTATTAACTTTATGAAAGCACAAATAAGCAACTTCCACAGCAGGATTTGTTAACTGAAAGGGTACATCATGTGTATGCTCCAAATTTGGTCATAAGAAAGCAGCCCAGACCTGCATTAGTAAAGATGCAATGATACCAGCAGAAAGAGTTGATCCCGAGAAAACAGTGGCAGAAGGGCAGAGTATTACAAATTGGAGACAGAAGAGTGTTTGTGGAAAATATTACTCACTGTGCACCAGGCAGAAAAGCAAATTTATACCACTAAAGAGGAAATCTCAAGAGGCAGGTTTGAGATTCAAGCTAGGGTATCCAGCTGTCGTCAGAATAGTTTTCCTGGGAGGCTTAAAGACATTTCTTGATGCAGAACAGGCTAAAGGGGAAAAATAAAAGTATGTCCAACAAAAAGTGAGCAATCAAACAGAAGAGGACTCTACTTCTCATTATTCTGAAAAATAAAGCTCATAGGGTGCTAGTGAAATCTTTTCCAGTGTTCCAGAGGAAAAGGCTTGAAACAGAAAAATGCACAGGAGTTGACTAGAAATCTGGAGTGGCATGGACTTGAACCACAGTACGATGCTGGGAGATTGACATGAACAGGAAAGACCAGCAACGCTGAAATTAGTGAATGAATGTGAGATTACAAAGCATCAATCATATTTTTGAAATATGGCTTTACAAAGAAAGCAGCTGAGAAAGACTGTACTTATGTTGACTTTGCTAAACTTCTGAGTAGAATGAAAAGCATATACCCCACTAAAAAGAAAAAAAGTAACTGTAAGAAAAACAAATTGCATGCTGTGAAATAAAGCAGCTTTGTGTAGTATGTAGTCGGGGGCATCTAAACTAAGGGGGCTGATGAGTCTCTTCAGTGATTCTTTATGTGATTAATATACTATAGTAGTTTTAAGAAAATGATTCAATGCAATGTAAAAAGAGAAGAAAGGCTGGACAAAAGAAAGTTTAAGTTAATATCCTGTAATCTTGGGCTGTTGGGGGGATGGGGTGTAAAAGTGTAGTGGTTATAATATACGTAGAGTTGAGATCTTTTATTTTACTTTTGTATAGATGAATGTCTGGATTAATGCCCTTGGCTTAATCTAACAAAAAGTTTTTTTTTTCTGTGTATATAAGCATGTGGGTTTGAAAAATAAGAAAACAATGTGAATGCAAATAACTGCTCAGTGAGAGTTGAGAAGTCTGCAGCTGAGAGCAATTGTACACTCTTTTCTTATGTTCCCAGGGAGGTAAGCTGACTATAGGTGCAGGCAAAAAATTGTGAGAGGTATGGGGACTGTTTGCTGAGGGGAAATGTAAGATTAAAAGGTACAAGAGCAAGCAGTTCAATAAATCAGTAAAATCAGTATTAAAAAAAAAAAAAAAAAAAAAAAAAAAGGGTTTAAAATGATTGGAAGTGAATAAGAAATAGCAGCGTTCCTGGTACCTAAATACTTCAAAGCATTTACTAGAACAGAGTATAAAGTCATTCAAGCCTGTAGCGTCTTTTTGGATACTTCCACTTCATGCCTTACAGCATCCGGACCTTTTCTGGGTCTGGCTTCTCTAAGTGACTTATCTAATAATAGGCAGTAATAGAAAGGGCAATAAGTTATTAACAAAATGACACTAAGACTGTTAGTCTAGGATGTCCTGCAGTAGAGAAATTAATCACTGTCACTTATTATTCATATTTTCATATTAATTAATGGCAAGCTCTACATGTTATTGAGCGATATGGTGATATGCCATGGTGGGAGACAGGAAATTTCACTGTCAATGTCCATTTATATCACACTATACCTCAGACATTGCTAGTTATTTAATAATTATGAAAATATTGCAATACATACTTAGTACTTCAAAAATCAAGTAGCTTACAAACTGTTGAATGTCTTATACAGTAGGTGGGAATAATAACTTCCTATCATAATGGATACACTAGCCATATTATTTTGAAATATAAATGGCATCATAAATATATAGGCAAAAAGGTAAACGTACTGAATTATACTGAGAAAAGCAGAGTGCAAACAGCACTCCTATAGGAGACACATTTGGAAATAAAGGATTTAATGATGGATATTCAGCAGACTATCAAGGACAAAGGAAAAGGGGAGTACTTATATTAATTGCTAAATGAGACACAACAGTGATAAAAGATGATAAAAATGGTAGATTTGTGGTAGTAAGGGGCTACTGGGAAGGAAAGAGCATTACGCTGACATACTTTTTTCCAGCTAAAACTGCTATTATGGAGATTAAGAAAATTTGGGAGAAATAATTAGCTTTCAACAGTGAATATTACTTATAGATGGGGACGGAAACTTGATTTGCAAAAGTGAGACTGTATCTGGAGAATCTAGAAAGGAAAATATTTGGTAAGAAAGAGACAAATTCAGCAGTAAGAAGTCAGAGAATTTACATATTATTCCCCAATGTACAATAAATGGGATATACTACACAGAAGTTATAGTTCACAGGAATATATGCATTTAATTGAAAGCTTTGACACACATCCAATAACTACTTTAGATCTGCACCAATAAAAAAGAGAGTAATTTAAGGAATGGGTAGTTGAAATTTTTCAAGAGTTATTAGGAAAGCTAGAACGTTCTTCAGAAGTTATAGCTTGTGAGTAGAATAAAATGAATGTGAATTTAAAAATAGTGTATAAATAAAAGAAAAAGATATGGTTAAAAAGAAACTAATATTATTTACAGATGATGACAAAGGTTAAAGTACTGCAGAATAAGGCGAGTGTGATAGAAGTGCAACTGCAGAGTGCTAAAGAGGAAATAAGGGAGTATCTGGATAATATCCATGAGTTTAGAAAGATTACTGTTACGCAAGTGTTTTTGATAATAACTCCAGGCCACAAAAACTTTTAGTACAATGACTTAGCCAACAGAAAGTAGAAAGGGTTGTTACCAAACTTATGGAACTTGTAAAAAGAAAAAATAACCGGAGATCCTACAGAGGTATTAGAGATATTTCAGATATTTTATGAAAATTTGTATAAAATAGAGGAATGTGGAAACCAAGCAAAGGCACACATGGAATTATTTATGGAAGCCTTAACTATGCCATGGTTAGACGTTGATGAGGCTCAACAATTAACAGTCAAGACAGATGGAGACGAGATAAGAACAACTGTGATGTACAATCTTCAGGAAAGTCTCCAGGAATAGATGGTATTCCTGTAAAAGTTTGGAAGCCAGGAGCGAAGAAAGTGATAAAGATCTGAAAAGTTTTGTTTAACAGTATTTTAGAAGGAGGGGAAGCACCAACATTCTGGAAAAAAGCTGTGGCGGCTGTAATACCGAAAACGGTAAAGACCCCTCTGATCCAACTTCATATACGCCCATTTCAATTTTAAACCATGATTATAAAGTGCTTATGTCTATAACAGCTAAAAGAGTGGCAAAGGTGTTGCCAAAATTGGTAGATATGAATCAATGTGATTTTGTGGAAGGAGACCAACATCTAACATTAAAAGAGCAATAATGATCTAGAGGGAAGCCAAGTGTAAGAAAATACTGCTGTTATTTGTGGTCTTGATGTAGAGAAAGCATTCAACAGAGTAAGCTGGAAATCTATGAGTAGGGCAATGGAAGATTTGCATTCCTTGGTAAACTAATAAAGTTAATTAGAAGGATATATGAGGATTAGAAGCAAGAATTATAGTGGGTGGTTTCCTCTCTGATAAGTTGTGTATGGACAGAGGAACCTGGCATGGGTGTTCTCTTTCCCCTTTGTTACTTGTTTTATATTTACAGTCACTGGCAAAGAAAATAGGGAACTCAGAAATTAAAGTGTGAAATTGGTATGGTAATCAAGAAAAGCTGGTTAGTTGAAGATTATATTATTTTGCACCTGATAAAACCAGAAAAGGATATAGCAGTTTTGTGGAACATTTTGAGACAGTTTCAAGTCTTTTATGGATATAAAATTAATAAAAATAAAGCAAATGCTACAGCTGTAAATTATGTACCTGAATATGAACTGGTTTAGCAACACCCATATTTATGGGGACACAATAAAATGTTGTATTTAGAAGAATGGATTAAAATATATTCCGTTATGACAGGATACAAAGGAAAATATTAAACAAAAGATAACAGAAAAAATGAGAAGCGGGAAGCTTTTGTTTATGGATAGCAAGATACAAGCAGTGAAAATATTTTTACTCCCTTTAGTTTTAAATACAGGTCAGGCATATTTTTATCAAACACAGGAGAATTTGTGGATAATAATTAATAAAGAGTTGAAGGAATTTATCTAGGAAGGAAACAGGGCATGAGTCAAATGGGATAAGTTGATCCTTCCAACAGAACAAGATGGTTTAGAATTACCTGACTTGAAGGGATAATTCAGGGCTACACAGTTAAGATTCATATACATAACACAAGCAGAAAGCTATAATTCAAAGTGGATAGGAATCATTATGACATGGGGAGGAAAACCAAGAAATAAGGAGAGAATGGGATTTTGGGTGCAGATTCTTAAGGAGAATAACAGTCATACAGAATATTACATTCATAAAGTAGCAGAAAGTATTCTATGAACAAAGCCAACACAAGAACAGAGAAAAGAGATCTTGCCGATAGGGATGACTGCAGTTGGGGGTACAGAATTAGTTTGTAAATAATGTATATATTGTTTGGAGTTTTTATAGGATTAGATTGTACTTTGTTTATTTGTCTATTTACATACCTATACTTTTATGTAATATTTATCCTTTGCTTTGTATATGAAATAAATAAAAAGTTATTTGAAAAAAAAGAGAACAGGCAAGAAGAGGCTAGAATTAACTATTGAAAACAGGCAAAGGAATCAAAGTATTGGGAGCAAATAACAATTGAGGGAAAATTAACAGAATGGGAATGGGCCAAGATGACAACTGGATTGAAATCTAGAGACTACCTTCTCTATCAGGGATTGGGTATAGGCGAACAGAAAGGGATATGGAATCCTAAGTAAAAGACCTGCTCTTGTACATGTTTTAGCTGAAGATGAAACAGAAGCTGTTGTTAAAAAAATGGATATAAAATATTTAATGTAACTGTAAGAATCAATCCGAAGAGGTCAGAAAAGATTGGGAACAGAGACTGGATAAGTAATTTACAAGGGAACACTGGAAGGAGATATACGGCTCCCATATATGCAACAAAGTCTAGAAGATTTAAGAGTTTTCCTTGGGAGTGTTTACACAGGTATTTTTATACCCCAAGCAGACTCCAAAGAATTTTTCCTCGGTTAGATGCCAAATGCTGGAGGTGTGATAGGCAAGAGGTAACTGGGAACATATGTTTTGGGAGTATAATGACTTAGCAGGCTTTAAAAACTCCCTACAGTACTTTGTCTGAAATACTGGGTGAGCAAATGGGTGTAACTAAGGAAATTATTGTTTTGAGCTGGGACACAGGACCTGAAATGCCTAAACATAGAAAAGTTTTAAGTTTAATTCTGGTGGCGGTCAAAAAAAGCGCTATACTAGAAAATGGAAATCGAAGTCTAAACCAACAGTATTTGAAGTACTGAAATTGTCACACAGATAAAAGATCTGGAAGTGGTATCTCTAAGGGTAGAGCAAATTACATTGAAATAAGTGGAAATTGTGTGAACAATACATGCAGAATAATGTTCTGGAGGAGGAGTGAGGTTTAAGGCAAGGCAGGAATTCAGCAATTTATGTAATGTTAGGTTGATGATAATTATACAAAATAACGATATGTAGAATGTACAAAACTGGGAATGTTAATATGATTTGTTTTCTTTTATATAAACATACATTTGCATAATATAATAGAGGTGTTTAAAAACTAATAGTGAGATGGCTTGCACTATTAGGAGTGCTGAAGAGCACAGCAGAATTTTTTTTTCAGGCGGGGAATTACTGACTGTTAATTTGTTAGTATGAAGTCAGTTTCAGACAGCTTTAAAATCCTGTTGTAGCTCACTTGACAGATTTTTTATTTACGTTTGTAAAGACCATGCCATCAGAAGAGAGGATGAAGTTGTTTTAGTGGTGATACCAGGTAATACTATTTATAAAAAGTGAGAAAAGAAGGGGTAGGAGGAGTGGGGCAAGAACTTGCAGAACATCTTTGTGTGTGGTACTGGTAAGTGAAAAGTTGTTGGGACCAAGTAGTTTAAAATTACAAATGGGAAAACAGTTGTGAAGTCCAGTGCTAGCAAGTTTGTTAAGTTAAAAGGAACAATCAACAGTACTGAATGAATGCTCTTTTTAGTTTAAAAGATGTAGCATCAGCTAGGTTGTTGCCTAGCTCTGTGTTGGAGTACATATGATTGGTCAGTATAAAGATGGCTGTGGGAGTGTTTTAATTTGGTGGAAGCTGTGCCAGCCATCATTAAGAATATCATACTTCACAATATATTCCGGCTGCTGATCATTCATAATCTTCTTTAGTAATTTTGTTAAAGGACAGAGATTAGCTATGGAGTGGCAGAAAGGGTACCTTGATGAGTTGAATAAGTAGAGGCTGTTTGAACTACAAAGAAGAGAACTGGTGGTGAGTCACAGATGACGAGTAAGAGGCTTTCACAGTATAATGCTGCCCAACCACAGGATCTTGGGGTGAACATAGCTGAAGCAATGGTTGTAGCTGCAGTCAATAGTTTTGAAATGATTTTGTACTTCTGATTTGTGAATGTTTTTAAACTAGAAAGGTGGTTATTCAAGAACCTTGTGCAAAGCATACCTGCAGGCTCTGGAAAACTAGGTACTTCCAGCCAAAAAATCTGGGCACGTAATAAGCATTAAAATCTGAATACAAAATAACACAACTCTCCCCACATCGAGTTGGAATGTGGGATACTACTCAGATAAAAAGAAGTTATGTACTCACCATAACATTCTGTGTGTGTTGTCCATCTCATCCTTTATTCTCACTGGTGGGTTGGATCCTATCTGTTGGATCCATCTTGGTCATTACATAAGCTCGATTTCCTCAGCTAAGCTCGTGGGCATTTTTCCCCACCCATAATGCAACTTCTCTACTACCTCAGATCTTATTTGCCCTCAAACAGTGACCAGGAGAAAATGTCATAAACATATGTTGTATAAACATACTGGAAATCATATTCTTTCAGAGGCTGCAGAGTCCTATAAAGATACAATTAGAGCTACTCGGTCTTCCAGGAGGGGGTATGGTTGGTGGGTTGTAAGTATAAAGAACGAGCTGGACAACAAGCATGGAACATTATTGTGAGTGCACAACTATGTTATGTTGTCAATCTTATGTTTATTCTCACTGGTAGGACCGCATCCCTAGCTACCTGATTTTTGGGTGGCTCATGGGAAAATATTCCTCAGAACCATAGAACCAAAGGATGCTCTACTACTAGAGGCCAAATCCAACTTGTTATGAGTAATACAGGTATGTGGTTTAGCCCAAGTTGCTGCAGCTCAGATGCTGTTCAAAGGTAATCTGGCTTAGAAAGCTGCCGAAGTGGCTATTGATCTGGAGGAATGAGCATTGATAGGATTAGGGATAATCTTGTTGTTAGAATTGTATATGAAAGATATACACTGTGAAAGCCAATTGGATAGTGTTACCTTAGATACTGGTTGGCCTTTCCTAACCTCTGAATAGGAAATAAAAAGTTTATCTGACTTTCTAACTTCTTATGTCCAATGCAAATAAAAATGCAACTCTCTGAGAACATCTAGAAGTTGCAAAGTGTACTCTCCCTTGTTTTGAAAATTTGGAAAGAACACTGGTAAGTCAATAGACTGAGATTATTCTCCAAAACTACTTTATGTAAAAAGGAAGGGTTAGTGCATAAAGAGACTCTGTCCTTGTGAAAAATTATGAATGGAGGCTTGAAGATAAGGCCTGTAACTCCGAAACTCTCCTTGCTGAAGTAATGGCAACTAAATGGAGTGTTTTGCGTGACAAATTTAAATTTGTATGTAGCAGATGGTTCAAATGGAGAGCAGACAATCTTTGACAACACAAAATTCAAGTCTCAAGGCGGAACAGGGTTTCTGTAAGGAGGTTGGTCCTCTGAGGAATGCTTAACAAAGACTGTTTGACATTACAGCAGACCTATTATCTGTGTGAAAATTAGAGATCGCTGCTAAATGAACCCTTACAGCAGTTGCAGCGGCTCCCTCACTGAATAACTTGGCTAAGAATTCTAGGATAGAATATAATGGAGCTGTGAATGGATCTATCTGATTAAGATTGGACTAATTTTCAAGTAGACATTTTTTTGGAAGACAGTAAAATGTGTTTAACAGGAGAAGAAAGTGGAGGAAACCCGGCTATCATGGGAACTGGAGTAACCAAGCTGTTAGCTTGAGACTGTCTAGACTGGAATGAACCATTCCTGATGGATGAGTCAGTAGATCCAGAGCTGGATCCATGGTCCATCCCATATGTAAGGCCATATAAAGGGGAACCATATCTATCGAGTTCAATAGAATGCAATTAGGATTATTGTGGTCTCCAGTGAACTTGCTTTCTGTAGAACCTTGGGGATCACGGGTATTGGGAAAGTATAAAGAAGTCCTGGGGGCCAATCATGTACAAGTGCATCCCTTGGTGACTTCAACATTGGAGGGATCAGGGTAAAGTAGTTGCTGCATTTAGCATTAATGGGTGACGCAAACAGATCGCAGCAAGGATAGCCCCATTTCTGGAAGATCTCTTCCTCAACTTTCTGAGGGACCACTTGTGCAGCTGCAGAATGGCTCTGCTCAATTTGTCTGCAATCATGCTGGATTTCCCCAGGATGTGATTAGTTATGAGGAAGTGGTTGGAGGCCTCTGCTCACTGCCCGACCCTCAGGAATTCTCAACATAAGGGGTAAGATTTGGTTCCCCCTTGTTTATATACCTGACTACAGACATGTCTGACTGAAATGCTATTGTATTGATAGGGAGGGAGTCCTGAAATGCTTGCAACGCCAAGAGCACTGCCCTCCTCTCTAGATCATTTATGTGCAAATGAGCCTTGTGTTATTGCCAAGTGCCTTAGACTGTCTTTCCCAGATAATGCACCCCCCCCAAAATCTGGGAAGCATCTGTGGGCACCGTAGCTTGGGGCTAAGGGGGGATAAAGGGGAGGCTGTGACACACCAGGGGAGAGTTGAGCCACCACTGAAGGTCCCTTTTCGCAAGTCAGTTATTAGAACCTTGTGTGTCATCAGGAGATCCAGAAAAGACCACTGTGTTGAAAGAAACCACTGGAGGATTCTCATATGAAAACGAGCTAGTAGTATTAGAGCAATTCAAGCTGCCATTTTCCCTAGAACCTGTAAAACTAGCTTGCCAGGAGCCCGTTTCCTGCTGCTGAGTACCCTTTACATAATTTTGATGCCTGTGTACTCTGTCCAGAGGGAGTTTCGCATCCATGTTTACCTGCATCCTATGAATACAAAGGACTGAGATGGCTCAATGCAGATTTTTCATAATTTCATAATTTATGGTAATTCCTAGGGAGGAAAATGTTGTAGAGTGTAGTTTCTGGTTTGTTGCAGGAGATGCCTGGTCAGGGCAGTAATGAGCCAATGGTACAGATATGGAAACACATGTAATAATTCTTTGCATCTCAAGTAAGCTGCTACTACTACTGCCATGCACTTGGTGAACACTCTGGGGTCTGTAGTGAGACCAAAAGGCAGAGCTCAAAATTGGAAGTGATTGGCTCCCAGCTGAAAGAATAAAAACCTTCTGGATTATCTGTCCATTAGAATATGGTAGTACGCATCCTGAAGGTCTACGGAGCACATCCAATTGTCTTTTTCCAGAAGTGGAAGTGTCGACAATAGTGTTACCATCAGGAATTTGGACTTCTGGATGTATTTGTTAAGATTGCTGAGATCCAAAATGGGTTTCCAGTCCCCTGCTTTCTTTGGAACTAAAAAGAATCTTGAGTAAGTTCTTTAGCAACTTTTAAACTTCTAAGGTTGCATTTTCCTTTTGACTGGGTGAAACTTCTGGAAATGATCTGTTTACAGGAATGGGAGAGGAGAAGGGAATGACATATCCCCTGGATATTATATTCTGCACCTATCTGTTGGCTGTTATCTATTGCCAGGTTTCTTGGTGCAGAGACAATCTTCCCCCAACTGCCTCCAGACGTGAGCAATTGAACACTCCTTCAGAAGCACTGAAAGGGCCCACCAAAGAAAGATTCTCTTGGAGCTCTGATTATGCAGGCCTCCTATGCCATGAGGACAGCGTCTACTATTATTGGTCCCCCCTCTGCCCCGGGGGAACTTTCACCTTGTGTGTCATGAAAGACTTCTGGAATTTTCTGAACCACATCTTCCCACAAACTCTCTGACCCTTAGGAAAAGGTCTGGTAGGTGTGGAAAAACGTATTCCATTGGCAGACAAGGCCGTGCCTTCCTGTTCACACCTGGTGAGCATTTCCTTCACTTTCTGCCCAAAAAGAGAACAGCCATCAAAAGGGGCGTTAATGAAGGTAAACTTGAAGAGCTCTGTGAAGTCGCATAGGTGCATCCAGGCCTGTCTCCTAAGAGCAATACATGAACCCACAGCCCTACTTGTTCCATCTGCTACATACGATATGAGCCTCATGGAAGAGTTTACAACCGAATTGAGGCTGGTGAGCTGAGCATTAACTTTATCTGCTAGTGCATCAGCTACAGCTCCTTGGAGGGAGTCTATGAGTTCCTTTAGCATGTCTCTCTGTAGCCTGGTAAAACGGTTAAAGTAGTTCAGAGACATAAAGGCAAAGGTCGGTGACAAAAACACATGCTTCCCATATCTATCCACAGTCCTAGAATCTTTATTGGGAGGATGGCTAGAGGAGCTAGCCTCAGATAGCTCCTTCTTAGAGGCCGCCGCTATGACTATGGCATCAACTGCAACACCCTTAGTTAGAAAAGCTTTATCTTTGGGGCAGTAATATATTTGTTTGCCTTCTACGAGTAGGGTCTATGTAATCTGGGGTCTCCCAGGCCTTCCGAGAGATTAAGTCCATAAGCTCGTCAGAAGGAGGTTCACCCAAGAGGTGGAAGGAGGAGACCTGAAAGCCTTCAGGTACACTGAGTCCTACGCAGAACAGGGTGTGGACTGTCAGTCACTCCACTGTTTCAAAATTTCAAGGATGTCTCCAAAGGAGACATCTGCAGGAGGTGACCTTGGGGATGCCTCTGCATCATCAAGGTCAGAATCTAATGTGATAGACTCCTCTGGGGAGTCAAGATGCTTCCTCTTGCAGGTCGTCTTCCGGGGGACCTCCTCAGTGGGATACTCAGGGGAGGTTTCAGAAGAGTGGGGGGGGGGTCCCTTGCAGGACATCCTGAGGCCTGGGGGTCTTTGCGATCTTGTGGAAGGGTTACATGAGAGGACGAAGACAAATGACTATAACTGGGAGGAAGACCTGATAAAGGTTGTGTCTTTGAGATGGAGTCAAAACCCTCCTCATAACCTCAAAAGTAGACTTCCACACACTGAGGACTTCCCTGGATCCAGCAAGGAGGTTGCCAGAGTGGAAGGTATGCACAGTGCCAGGGACAGACACTCTGAAGCTGAGGTAGGAGCTGAACTCACCAGCTCCAAATCCCCCAGAGACAGAATTGGATCCAGAGAGATTCGATCTGGCTCAGAAGATCTGACCGTGCAGTGTCAGCTCCTAGAGGTGTTCTGCTCCAACAGAAGGAAAACACTCAGGATGGTTACTGGGTCCAAGGAAACCGAGGGTCCTGGAGCCAATACAGGCACAATCTGAAGATCAGAGTCTTCTGGCTCCGAAACTAAGGGACGGATCGGAGGAGGAATAGGTACTGTTGGAGAAGGCTATGCCTGGTCCGATTCCTTTGGGCTCGATCCAGTAAATGTTTAGCCAGGGCCGGATTCTTTATAAATCTCTGTACAACCCTATCCACATCTTCATCAGACAAGCTCCTGGTAGTCAGTGTTGGAGATCTGGACTTAGAAAAAAGAGGAGAAGGGAGCCGTGACATTATCGGTTCCAGGGAGACTGAATGGCTCCAGTGTGGAAGTTCTTTAGGCGCTGAAGATGTTGGAACCAATGGTTTAGATAGCTCCAGAACAATCTTGGATCCAGCAGCAACTGTCTGCTCCGAGGGTTCTGTTGGAGCAGATAGCTTTGGAGTTTTTTCGACTCAGCTTGGAAGAAGATTTCGGATCCGAAGATCACCGTTTAAGAGATTCCTGCGAACTTTTTGAGGACTCTGGAGAAATTGCCTCTGAGAAAGGGGTTTTTAGTAATCCTTTTAATATAAGTTTGGACTTGCACTCCATAAGCGCTCACTGATTAAAGCTGTCACATATGGAGCATGTTTCCTGAAGGTGAAGAGGCCCCAAGCAATATATACACATACACACACACACACAGTGTGTGAATTATTTGGGGCATCTTCTTCCTGCATTTCTCACACTTTTTAAGTCCAAGAGGTTTTCCTTCCTGCTTTTGTGACCTAGTGAAGGAAAACAGCAATAAAGAAAAATACAATAATTAAAATAGTAATAGGGCACACACACCGGGGGGGAGAAAATATAAATAAGACCATCTTTTTTTTTTTTTTTTAAATCGTTCTCTAACTTAAACAGATGATAGAGGAAAGACAGAGAGGAAAAGGGAAGTAAGTCCTCTAATTTAAGCATACTAGTTACACACCCTCTAATGTAAACAGGATATAACAGAGGTATGGAACACTCAAGAAAAAGGTAATACAAAATTAAGAAAGGTAAATAAAATTTGAAAGCATTTAGCCCAAAGCAAGCTTTTGGGACCTCTTTGCTGCATGGCAAACGAAATGGGAGGTAGTAGGGGAGTTGCATTACGGGTGGGGAAAAATGCTCATGAGCTTAGCTGAGGACCTCAAGCTTGTGTAATGCCTGAGATGGGTCCGACGGATCAGATCCAATCCACCAGTGAGAATAAAGACAAGATTAACAACATCACATTACAAGTTTAAGAAACAGTGAGAAAAATATGCAAAAATCAAAGCATGTTATCAAAGATACAGTGCAAAATCTGTAGCCTTTACTGAATCATCTTCTTCTTTCAGCTTTTCCCGGTTAGGGGTCGCCACAGTGGATAACCTGTCTGTTTATGATTGACAGTGGAGTTTTACGGTGTCGAGTTGCCAGCCCTGTGTTCAACCTTCCGCAGAAGGCGCAGAAGGCACACAAACACACACACACACACACACACACACACACACACAGACACAGACACACACACGCATGCACTCATGTCTAGAGCCAATTTAGAATGCCCAATCCACCTACAGCTTATATATATATATATATATATATATATATATATATATATATATATATATATATATATCTATATATATAAGGGTCTATATTAGAAAACAGAACTTTCAAAATTTCAAGTGTTCTAATATCGACCCGTTTTCAGCGAACGCTGAAAATAACGAAAAAACAGAAAACCAAATTTTTTCCTAGGGAAAGAATTCATTTGCTCATTTCTGTTGCTTCGGTATTTTTAGCGCTGTGGTGTAAAGTTACAGGTCGGGTTCAGGTAAATGTGCGATTGTGTGGACATAAGGGTTAGGGCGGGTTAGGTGAGTTAGGGTTAGGGCGCAGGTCAGGTAAGTTTGCGACTGTGTGAACGTGAGGGTTACGGCGGGATAGGTGAGGTGACTGTGCGATAGTGACGGACCTTAGGGTTAGGGTTTGGGTTAAGGTAAGTGGATAGTTAGTGGTGTATGTATAGTTTAGTGTAGGGTTATGTGTAAGAGTTTAGGTGTATGTGTGTGGATTGCTGTTTGTTTGGTGTGCTTGTGTTGTGTGTATGTGGTTTGGAAAAGCAATTTTTTTCCCTAGGAAAAAATTTGCTGTTCTGTATGTTCGATGTTTTAACTTTTCGATTAATAGGTTTCGATATTAGAACACTCGAAATTTTGAAAGTTCGGTGTTCTAATATAGACCCTATATTTTACATATATATATATATATATATATATATATATAATATAATATATATATATATATATATATATATATATAAAACAGTCCAAAACTGTCCACCACGAGGTAAGGTACAAAAACAAACAAAACTATAGTACCAATGGAGTCAGGAAGAACAGGAAATGAATCTTCAGTGTAGAATATTTAATAAATCCTTGTAAAAATCCATGACAGCGAAAAAAACATTTATATCACAACATAAATTAAGCGCTTTTGTCCGCTAATGCAGTGTTCACTAATCGAACTTCATCAGAATTATACAATGGATAATTCAAAAATACACTAAATGTGAAATAACATTCTAAAATTCTAAAGTTCCAGAAAATTGTACTGGTAGGAGAGGGAACTACCACTCCTATCTGATCCATTTGAGAATGCTTCTCACATTAAGATTCCCATTAAGGCCAGGGGGCGTGTTAGCCTGAAGTCTAATCTGCCATCTAAGCTCTTTAATTTCAAGTAAAGGATTGCAGTCTCCATAAGGTAATGACACATAATCAACTACTAGGAACAAAAATCTGCTGCATTGGGAGCTAAAAAGTGTGTGTCTAGCCAAAGCATTTTTCCAGTCACCTTTCCTTATAGCCTGACGGCTTTCGTCCACTAATGCAGTGTTCACTAATCGAACTTCATCAGAATTATACAATGGATAATTCAAAAATACACTAGATGTGAAATAATATTCTAAAATTCTAAAGTTCCAGAAAATTGTACTGGTATAAATATTTTGATTAGTGACACTGCACTAGCGGACGAAAGCGCTTAATTTATGTTGTGATATAAATGTTTTTTTCGCTGTCACGGATTTTTGCTGCAACAGGTTTACAAGGATTTATTAAATATTCTACACTGAAGATTTCCAGTTCTTCCTGACTCCATTGGTACTACAGTTTTGTT
The DNA here is from genome assembly GCF_019279795.1 of Protopterus annectens. Lineage (NCBI taxonomy): Eukaryota > Metazoa > Chordata > Ceratodontiformes > Protopteridae > Protopterus > Protopterus annectens. The sequence goes on from NC_056746.1 coordinate 898,814,047, forward strand.
GTTTGTTTTTGTGCCTTACCTCGTGGTGGACAGTTTTGGACTGTTATAGTTATTCTTATTGTCTGGAAATGGAAGAATTTTCAGAGAAACAAACTGATATTGGTACACAAATAGAGAATAGCAGCATGAACTTATTGGGTGTTTCCACGTACAGCATTCCATTTGAATTGGCTTCTGCGATGAAATCGTTTAACACAGCTGTTGAAAAAACACAGGATTTGTTTCATTGACTAAGCCATGCTACTCCCAGCAGTAGTTGTATTGAAAACTCTACATCTAATCTGCCTAATGATCCACATAATGTTGTGCAAGCAGAAAATCACACTACTGAAGCTTGCTTCATTAAAAGACTGTTGTCTCCTAACATTTCCAACCCCTTTATTGATCTGGATGGTATTAATGACTCCAATTTGGATATACATACTGACCCTAAACACGTTACTCCGGGTCATTGCAGACATTTAATTTTTAAATTGGAAAAGATTCTTACGGTTTACAAGAGCATCGAGTATGACATTCTATATCTCTCTACTTGTAGAGATCTTAAAGTTATACCTCAAGGCTTTAGGATGAGTCAATTCCCCAATGGCATTAATAAGGACAGCGATCTTTACACTTCCCTTTGTTCAGTTTTTAACTCGGCCAGCTTGGAAATGCTTAGGTTACTGATCGGACACTATCAAAATAAACTGAACGCTCTGAGCGAGGATATCACTGCACTTAACTCTGCTATACTGGGGCATGCGTTCTTTCAACAGGTGAGAAAAGAATGGTTATTTTTAGAAGGGAAATTATCTAGACATGTGGCCATCCTGATTAGTAAAAAGAAAAATAAACTTTCTAGGGACATTCAGCAATATAAGTACGATAATGCTTACCCGCTTAAAACCAGCGGTATTACGTTTAAAAGACCTTTCGCTTCTAATAATGCACTTTTTAGTTCAGGTCATGTAATTAACTCCGCATTTGGCACAGAATGTGAATGTTTGTGAAGAAGCACAGGATTTGTTTAATAGAAATTGTAAAGCAGCACCCATCGTATTTCCTTTGAATACTAACAATAGAGATGAAGAAGTTGGTAGTTCTCCTGTTAAAGTTAACGGTTCTTGTGCCCAGAGTGAACTGTTACCACAAAGTTCGTTGATTTCAAGTCACAGCACTCTCAAGGAATCTACTCCGGTTTCTCATGCAGTTAAGAGACAAAGCACTAGTTTCGAGAGGCTTTTAACAGATCCCAACCACTTTACGGTTAAAAATACATTCCCAGCACAAAATGGACAGTTCAAACATACAGACAATGTTGATCCCATTGCTCCCACTAGTGCTGATCATATTTTATTGTTCAGCCCCACGACCAGAGTCCTATGATTTTTTCCAGAGGAAGGAGTCGAGGCAGAGTGAGAGGGAGAGTGAGAGGGAGAGTGAGAGGCAGAAGCAGAGCAAGAGGACAGAGACATTTTTAACTGCTTCTAACAACCCGTTTCCTGACCTTGTACACACCCAAGACATTTTTAATCTTACAGACACTACTCTTGATGAATACTGTTTAAACTGTTTACGCAACGGCTTGAACTTCATTCCCTCACAAAGGGCTTCTTTTACTAATGTTTTAATTGATCTTAAGCTTTTTTGCAGAAATCTTAACTTAAAACAGGGCATAAAAAACAAGAATTTTAATGCTTTTATCGATGGTAATGATGCTGATGAAGTTACTAGCTTGAGTATTGTAGCTAACTCGGGTGGGTTGCCTATTGATGCTATTGATTGTGATTCTGGTTCTACATCTACAGACAGTGATAGTACTGACTCAGATGTTAGTCCAGTGTCTCCTTTAAAAAGGAAGAGCACATTTGATCCCCCTCTTAATCCAGCTTTGAATATTTTTTCAAAGGTTTGTGAGAGAGAAATAAGAGCTTCTTTAAGCAGTAAAACTCCTTTTAAATGGCATAATTTAACTAAGGAAGAGAGGGCAGCAGTTGATAGCCTTAGTGTGAATCCTGACATTAAAATCCTTAAAGCTGACAAGGGAGCGGGCATTGTTATCATGGAAACTAAATGTTATAACAGTTAGATGGAAGCTATATTAGCTGACACTGAGAAATACAAAATAGTTTCCCGATTTTGTTTCCAACAGTTTTTTGAGGATTGATAATACCTTAGCCAGACTATATCAAGAAGGTAGTATTTCTGAGCTGGAAATGGATTACATGGAAGTTAAATCACCACAGGTGGGCAGATTTTTTGGGATAGCGAAAACCCATAAAAACCCTACAGATCCCCCTCTTAGGCACACTGTGGCGTCTGGGAAAACCACAATTGAATTTATTTCAGCCTTGTTGGATTTTTTCCTTAATCCATTAGTTCAAGATTCTCAGTTTTACCTACAGGAATCTGGGGTATTTTTAGATGAAATCTACAGGTGCCCACCTCTTGATGGACAATGCATACTAGTCACTTTGGATGTGGTAGCTTTATACCCCAGCATTCCTCACCATGAAGGGTTGGAAAATGTGACCAATTATCTTGTCAAGCATACTTCTACTCCCCCTCACAGAGTTATTGCTTTCACCACTTTGCTTAAGCTGGTTTTGGATAATACCTTTTTCATGTTTAATAGTATCTTATACCAGCAACTTCAAGGAGTAGCCATAGGAGCTAAGGTAGCTCCAGCATATGCCAATCTAGTACTTTGTGCTTGGGAAGCTGACATTTTATCTAAGCTAGAGGGTTTCAAGTTCGTCAGTAATTACAAGCGTTTTATTGACGATATTTTTTTCTTGTGGAAAGGGTCTCTTATGGAACTAGATTGTTTTCTTGATCAGTTGAGCCGGAGTATACAGTTTTTGGATTTTACTGTCTCTGGAAAAGGGAATGTAGTAAATTTTTTGGACATTACCCTGGCCTTAGATCCCCTTACTTACAGATTCTCTTCCAACATCCATAGGAAAAGCACTTTTCGTAACAACTACCTTGATTTTTTCGAGTCAACATCCTCCCTTTATGAAAAGGAACATAGTCAAGGGGCAGTTTGTACGTCTTAGTCGCATTGTGAGTGATGTTTTTTCTAATGAAAGTCAGTTTCTGAAATAACTTTTTGTGGGCAAACATTACCCTGAAAATCTGGTTTCTGATGTTTTGAATGAAGTTACTTCATTTAGATACAGTAAATATCCTCCCATTCTTAAATTTGGTTACATTCCCAAGTCTTCGGTTCCTGCTGATGACCTCAACAGATTTCCCCTTCCCATTTCTCTAGATGCAGAACCCATTAGGAACATTTTGTCTAAGAATTGGGATATTATTAAGAGTAGCCATGAATTGTCCAGGGTATTGGGTGACACCCCTAGTTTTAGTTACAAGAGAACTAGGTCTTTGAAGAATCTTTTTGAAAAAACATCCTCTTCTCTTCTTAGTTGCTTTCTTCAAATGACTGGGATGTACAACTGTGGCAAATGTGTTTGCTGCCCTTTTATTGCTTTGGGTGCTAGTTTCCAACTTCCCAATCCCAAGTTTCTGATACAGTTTAGTGATTCTTTTGATTGTAATAGCACTAACGTTGTCTACCTGGGAGTGTGTGATGAATGCTCTGCCTTCTATGTAGGCAAAACTATTAGAAAACTTAGTGATCGCATTAAGGAACACTGTCGGGCTATAAGGAAAGGTGACTTGAAAAACGCTTTGGCTAGACACACACTTTCTAGTTCCCAATGCAGCAGATTTTTGTTCCTAGTATTTGATTATGTGCCATTACCTTATGGAGACTGCAATCCTTTACTTGAAGTTAAAGAGCTTAGATGGCAGATTAAACTTCAAGCTGACACACCCCCTGGCCTTAATGGGAATCTTAATGTGAGAAGCATTCTCAAATGGATCAGATAGGAGTGGTAATTCCCTCTCCTACCAGTACAATTTTCTGGAACTTTAGAATTTTAGAATGTTATTTCACATCTAGTGTATTTTTGAATTATCCATTGTATAATTCTGATGAAGTCTGATTAGTGAACACTGCATTAGCGGACATAAGCGCTTAATTTATGTTGTGATATAAATGTTTTTTTCGCTGTCATGGATTTTTGCTGCAACAGGTTTACAAGGATTTATTAAATATTCTTAGGTTCATAGGTTGGTACTAGGCTATCAGCCCTAGGGCCTATACAAGCCTAGCCATAACAATTCCCTGGCTATTTCTTCCCACACTATTTACTTCCCTGGACCCCTGTCTAGCAGGGCGACTGACGTGATCCCCGGGGTGAATTTCCTTTCTCCCATCCAATCGTCAAGGTTCCTTTTGAATAGGACCAAAGAGGCACTCTGCTTGACATATATGGGCAATCTATTCCTGAGTCTGGGGAGTCTCTGGGTCAGGAACCTATCCCTCCAGCATGTTTTGTTTATTGTGATGATAAGGTTTAGATCCCTGGAGCGTGTGGCTCTGAGGGATTGGGATTTCTTTAAGTGTAGCATGTCCAACAGCTCTGGGTTTGACATGGCCTTGTACGTTAAGCAAAGATCGCCTCTAAGTAGACGATATGCGACAGAGTATAGCTGGCGTTTTTTAAGGCGGTCAGCATAGGGCATCTGCTTTAAGCCTGTGATTCTTTTAGTGAGGTATTTCTGTGGCCTTTCCAGTTGTTGCAGATGTCTTGAGAGGTACATACCAAACGGGGCATTGTATTCTATAATGGGTCTAATGAGGGATGAGTACAGTGGGACAATGACCTCCTTTTTTCTGGATGAAAAGCCCTTAGTGATGAGGTGTGCCACATAGAAGGATTTCCTGACTGTTGTGGCGATGTGGTTATTGAAGGTGAGACCACTGTCCACCTGTGTCCCTAAGTCTCTTATCAAACTTTCGGTGTTTAGTGTACTGCCACCTATATGGTAATTCATGGATACATGTTTTTTTCCCAAAGGGATAACTATACATTTCTTGGCATTGAGCTTGAGCCCATGGCTCTGGCACCAAGCATCTGTTTCTGTAGGGCCCTTTTGTAGAGTATCCACATCATTTGGGGATTCAATAATGGCTCCCAGTTTGCAGTCATCTGCAAACTTTGTTATCCAGAGTCCCTTAGTGTTGGCCTGTACTTCGGAGAAGTAGATGCCAAACAAGAGCGGTCCCAGGACTGAACCCTGAGGTACTCCACTTGTCACTTGTCTGAAGCTGGATTTGGAGTCGGCTACTTTTACAGTGTGGGTTCTATCAGTAAGCCAGTTAGCAACCCATTGGGTGACGTAGGGATTAATGCCCAGCTTAGTAAGTTTATCTATGATTCCAGAGGGGGGATGGTGTCAAAGGCCTTGGCAAGGTCTAGATAGGCTGTGAGGACCACCTTACCCTTGTCCATGGCTCTGGAGACTGATTCAATGAAGTCAATCAAGTTTAGGAGACAAGATCGGCCCTTCACAAACCCAAACTGGGCGGGGTCCAGTGTTTGAAGGTTGCCAATGTCTTTGTTTATTAGTTCCATGATAATACGCTCCATGGCCTTGCAGATAAGGCTTGTCAGACTGATGGGATGGTAGTTTCTGGAATCCAAGGTGGATCCCCCCTTGTGGAGTGGGATAACTGTAGCTGTGCGCCACTCAGTGGGCACGAAACCTGAGGTGAGGCTATGATTAAACATGACACTAAGGTGAGGTGCCAGTTCATATTGTAGTTCATGTAGTACACAGCCCAGGATCTCATCTGGTCCCATGGATGCTGTATTCTTAGCTTTGGAGAGTGTGTTTTTTACCTGTGTGGCCGTTATTACCAGAATTTGGCAATCTTCCGGTATTGAGATGGGCCATTTAGGGGGCGAGAGGGGGTGAAGTTGGCACTGAATCGATCTGGCAGGATATTGGCAATATCCTTGGGATCAGTATATTTAATGCCATTCTGTTTTAGCTCAGAGCAGATCTGAGCATTGCCATTTAGATTCTTGACATAGTTATAGAATGCCTTGTTGTTGTCTTTGGAATCTTTGGCAATTTTATTTTCGTAACTAGCTTTGGAGGATTTTATGAGGGATCTCAGTTTCTTACTGAGGCTGGTAAGGAAGTTTTTTGCATCCTGGGATTTTCCTCTTTTCTGCAACAGTTTCTTCCTTTTGTTGTAAAGTTTGTTTATGGCATATATTCTGCACTGAAGATTAGTTTCCAGTTCTTCCTGACTCCATTGGTACTATAGTTTTGTTGATATATATTATTACTTGGTACCCATGAACTACTACATAGGCGGTAGCTCACTAAACAGTGAAAGTGTGATAACCTCGGGACACAGTTGGACAGTAGTCTCTCCTTTGATAACCACATCGCCACAGTAGTCAGGAAATCCTTCTACTTGTCACACCTCATCACAAAAGGGTTCTCCTCTAGGAAAAAGGAGGTCATTGTTCCTCTCTACTCATCCCTCATCAGACCCATTATAGAGTACAGTGCCCTGTTTGGCATGTATCTCACAAGACACCTACAACAACTGGAAAGGCCAAAGAAATGCCTCACTAAGAGGATTACCGGCCTCAAACAGATGCCATATGCAGACCGTCACCTTTATTGAATGAGATTGAATAAAATCTACCTTGCAAAGTTATTTATTTTTGCTTCTGAAAAAGGGTGATTTAATACATGGTTCCTCTTTCTTTACATTACTGGTCAGTATGGTTTTCTGAGTTATAAACAGCTTCAAAAATCCTGTCCGATGGGGGTGGGGATTCAGAAAACTAGGAGAAGGGGCAATTTAAGCCAGAAAATGGGACACAGCTCTAAAAATACATATATCATGTGCAGGGGTACATCAGGCTTGAAAATACTGTACAGAACTCAAAAATAGGCAGTTGAGACAGTCATGTAGAGATAATCTTGGTGTTACATTAGTTGTGTTAATGAAAAGGAGGATGGGTGCTGGTTTTAAGGTTAGTAAAGTTTTTTGTATTACTTGTTCTTTTTGTAAATTGTATTTCAAAGCTCCCATTATGGATATGTATATGGAAGACATATTTATTGCTAGAAGTAGGTTTGGGTAACATTTGGGAGAATTAGAGAGCATTTACTGAAATCCAAAATCATTTAGGTTGGATAAAGTAGGTGGTCCGTTGGTGGTGCTGCAGTAGCGTTGCCGCCTCATAGTAAGACACTGTCCAGTTCGATTCTCAGCTATAGCGTCTTCTGCGTGGAGACATGCGTGAATGGGCGTACCTTCGTTGAAGGTTGTGCGGCAGGGCTGGTAACTCGGCACGTAAAAATCAACTACCAATCATTAGCGGACCAGAGTTCCACTGTGGAGACCCCTAACCGGGAAAAGCCAAAAGACACAAACAAAAGTAGGTGGTTTGAAGTTTTCTGCAATATTCAGCTTTAGACTGATTAATACAAATTCTGGTGTTCTGCTGCAATTTCTGATAAATGTTAAATCTGAAAGCATTAGATGGGTCTTTCTTCCAGTCTCTCCAGGATTCAAGTCTTTGTTTAATGAGTTGTCTAAAGTTCTGAGTGAGCCACAATGTTTGTTTCCCTCATCTCTGAAGTTTTTAAATAGATAGAGTTTACTGTCTACAGCAAAGAAAAGATTATAAAAGGTGGACGGATATGCTGCGGATATAGAATGAACCTCAATAAAGAATTTGAAGTCTGCTGATTAACAGATCAGAGGAAGAATCTGGTTTGGTTAAAGTGAAGACAAGTGAAGGGGCTGTAGCTTTATCTGACTTTACTGACCAGTAGGAAAGCATAGTACAGTGGTCACTTAGACTATTAGAAAATACCTGTAACTGAAGAAGTTTGTATGGTATGTTGGTAAGGATGGCATCAGAAGTGTACTCTTTCCATTGTGTTCATTTGGCCTAGTGCCCTTAATTAAGACCAGTGTGAGGTTAAGAGAAGATGTTAGCCAAGTCAGGTGCATTTTGCAAGGTCCAGACCAGTTCAGGTTAACATTGTCAGCTACAATTAATTTCTGATGCTTAGAATGATATAAAACATCTTTTATCGTACAGTCTAGCATAGAAGAAGTTGAGGGAAAGCAGAAGACAGCAATAAGTATTTTGTCATGGCCAGCCAGTGATATCTAGCTTAGACACCAGTAGAGTTAATCATACGAAGGAGAGTCGCATTTAGCTAGCAGTAGTGGATGGAGGTTGGCATTCTTGACTAATAAAATGGTGCCTTCTCCTTGATGAGGTCCTGGCCTGCTGCCTGAGAATGTGTAATTTGTAGTAAAATAAGGTGAGATATTGAATGACTCTTTCAGCCAACATTCAATGACAGCAATAACTTTAGGACTGTGCTGAGTTGCCCAGAGTTCTAATTTTAACAACTTGTTACTTAATACTGTCACTGCTGATGTAACTTAGGCTGACATTTTTGGGATGAGTTGGGTGAGGGGATAGTGTAATGGCAGGACCAGGGTTTGGGTGGACATCACGAGAATGAAGTAATAATGCGATCAGTTCCAGAAATCTGATCTTAAACCATTATAAGGGGTAGTCCTAAAAGGGAAACATTCTGTTACACTTATTTAACGCTGAACAGCAATGCACTTTCACTACAGAGACCATATGCTCATCTCAGGGACAGACTGATGCCTGCCCTCCTCCACTGTTTTCTTCTGAAACTGTTCCGGCACAGGACTGGGGTTGTGTGAAGGGCACTACTGCTGATCCGTACACTGTGGCAGGCTCAACAGGCACCGCATTATTAAGACACAAAGGTAGGATCACATTTGTTTGTCTGTTACATCTGTTGGTGGGTAGGTTGAATTACTAGCCCTTATGCCAATATGCTTCTTATTGCAATCTTCTGGCATGCCAGTGGCAATACTGGTTTGGGTCTTGTTTTTTGTTCAAGTGGTCGCATAAACACACATTATGATGACTTACACTTCTAAAGCAATGGACATCGGACTTTCTGATGATAAACAAAAGGATCACAATCCCTCTAGTGTCTGGGAGGTAATAAAGAACTGGTTTGTGGATATGCTAGACACACACTTCTAGTGCTGAAAATGATTTTTCAAGTTACACTAGGGAATAGTGAACCTCTAAGTATGGAAGCAAGTGAAGAGAGGACAGAAAGATACTCCAAGTTGTAAATCTGTAAGAGGAGAGTCTTTGAAATCAGATCTGTTAAATGTTAGTGTCAACTAACAACCTAATCTTTAAGATAATCCTATGTGGGCACCAACAGAAAGATGATAAACCACCACCTTACCCCTGCATCTCTCTGGAAAACACAAAATAGCAATTAGCATCTCCAAAGATAGCCTAGATGAAGTTGTCTGCCCCTCAAATATGGGCATCAGTGACCTTTTTAAGCTAATGAAAAACAAAAATAGTCCATAGTCTCCATAAGTACTGAAACATACCCTCAAGGCTACTTAGATTGTTCCCAAAAACAAACCAAACTGTCACAGGCACGCTGACAATGTCTTGGAAGACTGGAAACATATATTTGCTAGTCTAAAAGTGAATTGTCCTCTTTTGCAAATTTCTGTGGCAAAGGATATTGTGGCAGGCAACATTCTGGCTATGCTTGACACAATGCTCCTCCTGGCGAAAAAGTATCATGAAAAGGTAGAAAACGACGATTCCACCATCTAAGTCCGATTTTGTGGCTTTGACGTGTGATCTCTGCAACTTGGTATGCTCTGCTTCAGATCCAAAGCTATAAGAGACAGAATGAGAGGCAAATGGGGTACAGAATTCACCTCTTTTAGATACAAGTTTAACTGTGAGAATAAACCTGGGAATAGGCATCAGTAATTCTGACAGTGGGGGGGGGTTGTATTCAGGTCTTTCGGAAATTTAGAAGAATGCTTCAGTTATATAGTTAGTTGCCCATTTAATGCAAGTATGTATGCTTTAATCTTAATATACTGCATATAGTTACACTTTGATTTATTTTAAAGTGAGGCCAAGTTGCAAATTGCTTCTCATACCTACATTTGACTGTTAGTAACCCAAAAGACTGACTAAATGCATGCAGAGATAGTTTAAACTAGTGGCGCCCTGATTTACTATACAGCAGCCAAAAACAAAAAAATGCAAGAAATGGAAGATGCATTGACAAGACATTCAGCTGAAATAAATGAATTTACCTTCTGAAGAAAAAGAACTAAAACAGAAAATGGTAAGAGCAAGAAATGGGGTAATAAAAATAATACAGAAGTTGACAGAACTAAAAGACAAATCACAGACGCAGTCTAAGGTTTATAGCAATTCCAAGAAGTGAAAGACAGCAAAGAATTTATAAAACCACGTACAGAAGATATTAAAATTAAAAGGGTAGATAGAGTGAACAAACCAGCTGCAAGAAACAGAAAAAGAGCCCAGAACCATACTAATACGTGTCATTGGTGAGTATAAGGCTAACTGCCCTGAAGGGTTATTTTAAGCCTAACCAATAATCTGAGGTCAGAGTCAAACCACATACCTTGTGTCGATAAGGTGAAGACCTTAACCATTATGCCAAACTTCAATAACTACAGTCATACAATTAAAAAATGAAAATCTTGCAATTTTATCAAGAAAAAGAACAATTTACAAGTTGGAGACACAGGAGTTTTTTGGATAATGATTTTTTTCACCCCAGATGAGAACTAGAAGTGCTTTTATCCCTTCCATTACAAAAAGCGTGGAAATGAACCCAAGATTCACAGTACTGTAGAAAGCTTCAATTTGTACTTTTTACCCACTAGGACTGAAATGAAATAAGAGAACACTGAAGGTGGAAAAGGACCCTGCACTCAGCATTCAAAGTAAAGAAAATACCAGCATGGCTACTCCTGCAAAGAGCTTGCCAGCTTAGCCTCTTACAGTCTTTCAAATAAAGATGACTGAAAAAGCAAAGTAACTAAAGGAACACTCAAAAAAAACAGACATAGTACAACAGAGATCTCATAAAACCAAGTGAAATGCAAGTTATAAATGAAGAAAATGACCAAAGTGTTTTAAAAGTACAGTTGTGTAAAATCTTACCATAACAATAGATGTTCTTCTCTTCACTGTTGAAGTATTCCTTACATTAGGGAGTCCCTGCTAAGGGTAGCCCAACATCAGGATAATATACCAAAGCCTCAGGTTTTAATATGGGCACTGTATATCACACATATGCTCCCTGTGCATTGTGTAGGGCATAAAGGTAATGTAAAGACGTACCTTCCTCAGAAATAAAAAGCCCCAACAGAAGCAACAGCCCAAAGAGAAACATGTGCATCTAAAAGGAGAAAGGAAAGAGGAGGGAGGGAGCAAATACTGCAACAGCAAAGAGAAGGACATCTACTATTATGGTAAGATTTTACACAACTGTACTATGTCCTTCCATACCCCTATTGCAGTATTCTTTATATTAGGGAAAGTATAAAAGCTCAGGAGGAAAGTTGGGAGGAGGAGGATGAAGGTCCAGCACAGCCCTCAAGAAAGTCATGCAGGATAGCCCTGGCAAAACGGGTTGTAGCCCTGGAAACGATATCCAACTTATAGTGCCTGGTAAAAGTATGCACAGAAGTCCAAGTAGCTGCATCAACGATGGAATTCATATCTGGTCCCTTGAAAAAAGCACCAGAAGAATCTGCAGCCCTGGTGGAATGAGACTTAGAAAAAAGGCTTTTAACATGAAAGGCATAACAAAAGGAAATGGCCTTAGAGATCCAGAAAGAAACAGTTGGCTTAGGAACACCCAAATCTAAAGATCTAGGATGAAAGGAAACAAAAATTTGCTCAGATTTACAAATGACTTTAGTGTTATCTAAATAATATCTGAGTTGCCTATGCAAATCCAGGGTGTGAAGAACCTTCTCGATGGTAAACTGCGGAGAAGGGTAAAAATATGCAAATGAATAGACTGTTTAAGAAACAATTCATTAACTACCTTGGACATAAAAGGAGAATTAGTATGAAGACACGCTGTCCTTATGAAAAACTAAAAAAGGAGGAACAACCATTAAGTGCTTAAAGCTGAGATACCCTTCTAACTGAATTAAGGTCTAAAAGAAGAACAGTCTTCAAAGTACAATGCTGTAAGAAAGCTGAAGCTGCAGGCTGAAATGTAGCCTGAGATGGCAAGAAAAGACTGACTTCAGGATGGAGGCTGGATCACTATATATCCAACCATACTGACATCAGTTAGGGCACTCACCAGCCTTAGAAGGAAGAATTTTCCCTGGTATTCGGACTGGCCAAGGGCTTTCACAGCAGGAAATCTCACAAGTCTGGACTGCAAAAGCGAAACACAAAGAACATCCAAAGGAAGTTCCACAGAAAGTGGATTCAGGTTATGATTCAAGACACTAAACAGAAAATCGCTTCGATTTGGATAAATAAGATTTCCTGGTAGTGGATTTCCTGGCCACCTGCAGAAAGTGAAGCATGTCCTCAGAAAAAGTGCCTAAAAGGGATCAAAATCCTATCAGCCACAGTATCAGTTAAAGAGTGGACAAGTGGGGGATGGATGAGAGGCTCTCTTTCTTGTGTGCGTAGGTCCACCCTATCAGGTAACTTGTGATAATTGCCTTTGGCTAAATGCAGAAGAGGGAACCGATTCTGTCTGGGCCAAAAGGGAATCGCAAACAAGATTTTGGAAAAATCTTGTTCTATACTGAACAGGACCCTTGGTATGAGAGGAAGGATAAGGAAGGCATAAAGAAACATCCCCTTCCAAGAGAAAGATAGGGCATCCACCTTCCAAGCCAGAAGACAAGAGACTCTGGTGCAAAAGAGAAGTTGTCTATTCAGAGGGGAAGCAAAAAGATCTACCTGAGGAGTACCCCTCTGGTGGACAGTGTCAAGTAACACATCTCTGTGAAGCATCCACTCGAGTTTGTGTTATGGACTTACTCAGGGAGTCTGCCACAATGTTCTGATCTGAAGGAATATAAAGAGTCAACTGAAACTGAACAGCCAGATCTGAAACTTAAAGAGCTAGTCTGCACAGAAGGTAAGACCATGCCCCCCCATCCCACTTGCTTTCTGATGTACCACATCACTGTGGTATTGTCTGTAAAGATTTTTAGGGGCTCTGGAAGGAATAGAGAATGGAAGGCCTGGATGTCCAGAAGAAGAGCTCTCATTTTTTTTATATTGATATTCCTTCTTTTGGCAAAGAGACTAGAGGTCCTGAATCCACAGAGGACCAAAGGAAGCTCAGGACCCCACATTGGAGGCATCCAAAAAGAGTTCCTCAAAGGGAATGGGAGTCTGAAAAGGAAGTCCTGGATGGAGGGACAGCTGATGAATCCACCACTGAAGCTATAGCTTCAGGCATGGAAGAAAAGGAACTGGAAAGTCCAAAGGGTGAGCACGTTGAAGCCAGACTAACTCTAGGAACCACTGTAGCTTTCTCATATGAAGCCTAGCAAGAGGAAGCATATGAATGGTGGAAACCACGAGTCCCAGAATCCTCAAACTCACTGGCCATAATTGAGACCAGAGGGAGCAGGAATTGAAAGAAAGCAATCAGAGTCAAAGCCTTAGGAGGAGGCAGGGAAACCAGCATAGGAATGGCCTGGGGCATGCATTCAAGAAAAACATAATCCTGAAAAGGAGTTGTAAATGATTTTTGGCAATTCACTGTACACCCCAGGATTTGCAGCATAAAAATGGCATAGTGAAGACACTAAAGCAAAGTCTCTGGATAGGAAGCCTGAATGAGCAGGTCATCTAGATAAGGAAAAATCTGTATTCCCCTCATCCTGCAAAAAGCAATCACAGCAGCAAGGCATTTGGTGAAGACACTTGGGGGCAGGACAGAGGCCAAAGGTTAAAGCAGAGAACAAAAAATGTAAAGAAGAAACAGAGAAACGTAAAAATTTCCTAAAAAGGGGATGAACAGTAATACTGAGATAAGCATTCCTTGTGATCCAGAGATAATAGGAAAGCCTGAGGCAGAAGAAGAGGAAACAAGGTTTGAAGGGATAACATATGAAAGGAAATAGCCTTCAAAAAGGTGCTGCGCTGGAAATAATCCAGAATATGTCTCCATGTGCCTTTCTTCCTGGAAATCAGAAATATCCTGGAATAAAACCCCTTCCCCTTCTGATGATCAGAAACTGCTTGGATGGTTCCTTGACACAAAAGGCTCAGAAGATCATCTGGAAAACAGGGCAGCTGATAAGGAGGTTGAGGAATGCCCAAAAAAGGGGGAAGGGAATTACATATCGTGTAATATCTCTGAAGCATGATGGATAGAATCCAAGAATCCTGAGTGATCCTTAACCAATTGGGAAGGGACAGGAAAGACAAAGATAGTCAGACAGAACCTGGCTTGTCTGGAAAAGGAGGCTTCTGAATTGTAGGAATCTGAGTAGATTTAACAGGAGCCGCCCTTCCAGGACTCTTTTCACTTCTGGGAGGAGGGCAAGACTGTCTACAAACAAAGACAGACTTTGTAGAACAATTCCTCTGAAATTTGGGAACCAGGGAAACAAAAATGTTTTAATTCCTGCACAGCCTTACCCTTTTCCTGCAGAAACTTAAAAAGCTAAGCAGCTACAGAACCAAAGAGATTTTTATTGTCAAGAGGAGCATCCATCAGCTTAGCCTTAATAACATCAGGCAGAGGCTGAAGGTGAAGCCAGGAATACCTCCTTAACATAGAACCAAAACAGCTGTCTGGTTCTCATGCCTCCATGGAGACAATCTGATAAAGACAAATTGGTTACAGTTTGGTGGAGAGTGACTGGCTGGGAAAAAAAAAACACAAACTGGCTAGGAGGTAATGTTCTCTGAAAGCATTCAGGGGGTTTTCCCAGCTGGGAGAGCTGTAAATATAAGATAAAAACAGTTAGCACTTAGTAGAAGCACAGGCTGCCCTATGAATCTTAGCATGGATAATCTTTCTTTTAGGTTAACTCAAGTCTGTCGGTGTGGCTGTCAGCTTGAGACATTTGTTCCTATTAGGACGGTAAAATGTCAATATTGAACATGTACATAGTTTTGTGTGTTAGTATTAAATTAATACGTTTTAGGGGGTATTGGGGGTTTGTTTTTTTTGTTTGAGGGCCCTCAATAAAACAAAGTTTGGTAATATGCCACTTAGGCACAAATGGATATGACAAGAAAAAATATATAAAAGTTCATCCTGCCAAACAGTGTATGCATGTAACACAAAAGCTGAAACTAGACATTTAACAAAAAATATGTTATACATAAAAAGTGGGAATACTAAATTTTTAATACAATGATGCTGTCTGTAATATCTTTAAATGTCGATGGTCTTAAGGATAACTACATAAAAGAAAGAATAGTGAACTATAGTTAAAAATGTAGAGTGCAAACAGCAACATTGCAGGAGACACTTGGAAAAAAACTGAACATGTGAATTTGATGAAGGGTTTTTACAATGGTTATTCAGCGGAATCTCTGGGACAAAGGAAAAGAGGAGTACTTATATTAATTACAAGAGGAGCTACAACAGTGACAGAAGAGGATAAACAAGATAATAATTGCATGTTTGTAGTGCTAAGGGGCTACTAGCAGGGGAGAAGGACTACACTGGCAGGTATTTATATTCTACCTAAAACTGCTGTAATACACCTTAAGAAAATTCTGGGAGAAATAATCAGTTTTCACTAAGGAATACTACTTACAGGCGGAGACTGGAATTTGATTTATAGCAGTGAAGATGTGTCTGGGGGCCCAGAAGGGAAAGTATAACAAAGGAAGGTAATTTCTGGAGAAATTTATGAAAATATTTGGCATGGAAATGTGAATTCAGTAACAGAAGTTCAGAGTGAATTTACATACTATACTCTAAGATATAAAAACTGGGCTAGGCTAGACAGAATACAGATTTCAAAGGAACATGTGCATATAACTAAAGGTCTTGATATACACACAATAACTATTTCAGATCATGAGCCAATAATAACTGAAATAAAAAACACAGGGTAATAAAATGAGAAACACACTCGCTTTCCCACCTATCTGTTGAAAAGAGAGGAATTTAAGGAATGGGTACTTTAGATTAGACATGAGCTATTTGAGAGGATAGAAATTACTTCTGAAAATACAGCTAGGGAGTGGGATAAAATTACGGTGGAGTTTAAAAATAGGGTAGAAATAAAAGAAAGGAAGACAGAAGTAACAAGAATTATTTACAGGAATTGATAAATCGTTAAAGCACTGCAGAATAGGAGGACTCTCACAGAAAAAGAATGCTAAGCATACAACAAGGGATTACTTGGATAATATACACAAATTTAGAAAGATTGCTGTTAAGCAACTGTTTTTGTTAACACTAGAGCACAAAAAAGTTTAGCATAACGACTCACGCAACAGAAAGTAGAAAGGACTACCACCAAGCGTAGGGAGCTTAAGGAAGGTAACAAGAGATTAATGGTCAGGTTTGAAGCAACATAAAGAGACTGCTCAATGTATTTTATGATTTATTACTGTATTTGAAATAAGCTTAACAAATCTTTATATTTGATGATATGAACATTGTTTTATTGCTATGTCTAACAAATGGTAGGCTGCTTTTATTGTTTGGGAGGGTTTTTTATTAATGTTATCACATGACTGCTGAACTTTCTGTGATTGCTTGAGTGTTTACTTTAAATAGTACTAAGATTTTGTGTTCTGTAATGGTCTGATGAAGCAGAGGATACTCTGTGAAAGTGCTTACCTTCTGTATTAATAAAGTTACTTCTATATACAGTGATTTAAAGCCAAGTTTGGGACGAGTGTTTATTACTGTTTTGAATCCCTAAAGTCTGCCAGCTCATTACACTCCCAAAAACTATGTTCCCAGCAATCTCTTTCTTGCCCGTTACACCTCCAACATTTGCTATCCACCTGAGGACAAATTCTTTGGAGTCTGCCAGGGGTATAAAAAATACCTTTGTAAACACTTCCAGGCAAATATCCTAACTCTTATAGACATCGTTGCATATTTGGAAGAGATATACATATATCCCCCCATTGTTTCATTGTGAATTACTTATCCAGTCTCTCTTCCCAATCCTTTCTAAGCTCCTGTGATTGATTCTTATAATTATCATGCAATATTTTATATGCTTTACTAATTATATCTTTTTGAACAGCAGCTTCTGTTCTAGATTCGATTAAAAACTCTACCAGTGCTGGTCTTTCATTCAGGAGCCCCCTATTTCTTTCTCTTTCCCTATACTCTGATATCAATCCTTGATAGGGAAGGCAATCTCTAACATGCAGTCCAAATAAAATATTGGCCTATTCCCATTCTCTTACCTTTCGCTTTCTAGTTATTTGCGCCCAATGCATTGGTTGCTTTGGCAGTTTTCTCCAATAAATTCCAGTTCCCTCTTGCCTATTATCTGTATCCCTAACCACAGTCATCACTATTGGCAAAATCTTTTTTCTCCATTCCCGTGCTGGTTTAATTCTTCGAATACTCCCTGCTACTGTATGAATATAATACTCTGCATGATTTTTGTTGTTCTGTTTAAGAGTCTGCAACCACAATCCCAATCTCTCCTTATTTCTTGAGCTTCCTCCATGTATCATCATCATTCCTTTCCACGCTGATTTATAATTTTCTGCTTCTGCTATGTACAAGAGCCTTAACAGTGTTGCTCTAAAATACTCCCCAAATTAAATAATCCTAGTCGCCTTGTTCTACTGGAACAGTCAGCTTATCCCACGTAACCCTTGCTGTCTTCCCTTCCAAGATAAAATCCTTCAACTCTTTTTTTTTAATTGTTATCCACAGTGTCTCCTCTGGTTGATAAAAATATACCTTACTTGTGCATAAGACTAGAGGGACTAAAACATTTTAATGGTTTGTATCTTAGTATCTATATCCATATAACAAAGCTTCCAGTTTCTCAGCTTTTGTATTATCTTCTGTTTAGTCACTCCCCACATATCCTTAGCTGACAAAACAGTCATTTCAAATCCATACTCCTAAATATTTAATTTTATCACGTCCCTATAAATATGGAGATTGTTGCAACAATTCGTGTGTGGGTATATAATTTACTTCTATTGCTTTTGTTTTAGCTTCATTAATTTTGTATCCTGAGAAGATCTGAAACTGTCTTGAAATGTTCCACAACACTCTAATGTCCCTTTTCTAGTTTTGTCACGTATAAAATTATATCTGAAAATAGACCCAGCTTTTCCCGACTACCATACCAATTATATCCTTGAATTTCTGAGTCCCTTATTTTCTTTACCAATTGTTTTGAATATAATGCAAACAACAAAGGGGAAAATGAACAACCCTGCCTAGTTCCTCAACTCAAGCAGAAGTTATTAGGGACGACCCCACCTACTTTAATTTTTGCCTCTGATCCCTCAATTATACTTCTTATCAACCTTCTAATTGTATCAGGGAAAGGAAATGCTTCCATTGCCCTGCTCCTGAAGTCACGGTCTACTCTGTCAAATGTATTCTATGCATCAAGACCCACCAATAAAAATGGTATTTTCTTACATTCTGCTTCCCTCTGGATTATCAATGTTCTGCTAATAATGTCAAATGTTTGCTTCCCCTTCACAAAACCACACTGATCCATACCTATCACTTTTGGTATCACTTTTGCCATTCTTTTAGCCATTTATAGACAAACATTTCATAATCATGGTTTAGTATTTAAATGGGTCTGTATGAAGCTAGATCCGATGGATCTTTACCTGCTTTAGGTATTACTGTTACCACCACCTTCTTCCAGGATGCTGGTACTTCTCGCCTCTTAAAATACTGTTAAACAAAACTTTCCAGATCTTTATCAGTTTTTTCCCTCCTAGCTTCCAAACTTCCACAGGAATATCATCTACACCTGGGGATTTCCCTGCAGATTGGTTATACACAGCCATTTTTATCTCATCTCTTCCTATCCTGTTAGTAATTTTGCCACATCTACTGCTAACCTTGGCATATTTAATTCTTCCATGAACATTTCCATTTGTACCTTTTCTTGATTTCCATATTTCTCTGCTTTATACAAACTTTTATAAAATTTCCAAAATACTTCTAATACTTCTATAAGATTTCTTATCTTCCTTGTTACATGCTCACTAAACTTGGTGATAGCCTTGCCACTTTCTGTTGCCTGAGCTGTTCTGCTAAAAGTTTTTGTGCTCTAGAATTATCACTAAACAGTTGTTTAACAGCAATCTTTCTAAACTCGTGCAGATTATTGCGGTAATCTCTTATTTTCTATTTGGCATTCTGCAGGTGCTCCTTTTCTTGTTCAGACAGATTCCCCTATTTTGCAAGACTTTAACATTTGTCAGTCCCTTTAAACAATTATTGTTACTTCTTAACCATATCTCCCTTTCTTTTATTTCCACCCTAGTTTTAAACTCCACTTTAATTGTATCCCACTCCCTAGTTATGTTTTCAGAAGAAAATTCCATCTTCTCTAGTAGATCCTGAATTAATTCCAAAGCCCACTCCTTAAATTCCTTTCTTTTCAACAGAGAGGTGGGAAAAAAGTGCCATTCATTTTTACTTCATTACGTTGCATTTTTATTTTAGTTATTACTGGGGCATGATCTAAAATAGTTTTTGGGTGCATTTCAAGACCTTCAATTAAATGCACATGTTCCCTTGAGAGATAAAATCTATTTAGCCTAGCCCAGTTTTTGCATCTTGGTGAATAATATGCAAATCCACAACAAACTGCTAGCAAGGAATTCACATCTTCCATGCCAAACATTTTCATAAATTTCTTCAAAAATCTACCCTCCTTTGTTATATTTTCCCTTCTAGGCCCCATGACATATCATCACTGTTGCAAACAAAATTCCAGTCTCCACCTATAAGTAATATACCTTGCTAAAAGATGATTATTTCTCCCATAATTTTCATTCAACCAATCCCCTTCCACCGGTATGTCTGCAGTTTCTCTATCAGACTGTCTCCATGGAGACATGAAGACCAGTTGCAGAATTGCTACTTAGTATACATACATGGATTTGCTAGAAAAACAAAGCAACATAACATTCAATAATATTTTTCATTTACATGCTCGCTCTTTAAACTAATCACTCTAAGGTCCTTAATCAGTCATTATCCCATGCAAGAATGAAAAATGCACATTAATTTTAACTTTGTCATGCCTTTTTAAGTAGGCTCCCTTTTTTATTTTGTTCTTTTTTTTTTAATCACTGGATTGCTTATTCTTCCCAAAACTGTGCAAGAAACAACAGAAATAAGAGGGTAATAAAAGAAAAAAAACACCTGTTTACCATCTCTGTTACACTTAAAAATAACATGCAAAGAAAACAATGCACCACAAATACAGTACTATTAAGAAAGTATTTTCTTTACTTACAGTTAGTGTTCTCCACTCTCTGCTCCTCTCCAAAGCATTTTTTTCTGAACATTAATGACATGAAGTAGGGCATATACTTTAGAGTCCACCACAAATCCAACAAATTTTGAAAAAGTCCAGTATTTCCAGATTTTTTTTGTTCGGTCATATTTCAGAAATATAATTATTGCACTGTAATCCATTAAGTTACTGGTTTTATTACTGTTCTTCTCGATCACCCAAATCTTGTCTCTGCTTTATTTCCAACGTACTCTCGATTCTCCTAGTCAATTCTTCTCATGCCGCCTTCCTTCTCTCTAACATTTTCCGTTGAAATACTGGATCAGGTAAAGTCTCTCTGTGGTCTTTATTACCACAGGAATAAGAAGCAGAATCTCCTTCTATTTCACAGCTCACTTTTTGTTGGACAAACTTTTGTATTTCCTCCTTAGCATGTACTTCATCAAAAAATGATTTTGTCCCTTCAGGGAAGAATATCTTGGAGACAAGCTGGATACATTAGTTTGACTCTCACACCCGTCTCTCAGCATTCTCAGAGCACTGCAATGAAATGATTTCCCTTTTGCCTGGTGTACAATGAGTAATCATTCTCCACAAACACTCTGCTGTCTCCCACTTTTAGTATTTTACCCTTCTGCCACAGTTTTGTCAGAAGCAATTTCTTCTGTTGGTAGGATTGCATCCTTACTCTTAATGGTCTATGTTGCTTTTTTATAGCTAGGTTTGGAGCATGCATACGATGTGCCCTTTCAACTAACAACTCATGCTGTGGAATACCAGTCCAGTTGCTTATTTGTACTTCCATAAAGTGAATGCAGTCTGTTCCTTTCAGCTTCTCTGGTGTAACTGAAAATGTCAGGTGTTCCCTATGTGCTCTGTCCTCTAATTCTATTATGTTTTGAAACATCTCTTCCTGAGTAGTCTCATATTCAGCCAGCCTTTTCTTCAATTCAACCAGTGATTTTTGAATATCTGTTTAAAGCTTCTTCCATTTTTTCCACCCTTCAGATTGTGTTGATATACTCCATCAGTATT
This sequence comes from Protopterus annectens, assembly GCF_019279795.1. Lineage (NCBI taxonomy): Eukaryota > Metazoa > Chordata > Ceratodontiformes > Protopteridae > Protopterus > Protopterus annectens. The sequence goes on from NC_056746.1 coordinate 898,835,318, forward strand.
TTGTTTATTTTAACCAGGTCTGTATGCAGTTGTCTTATATCTTCCTGTAGGTTGTTGGAAGTCATGTCTGAAGGTTGCATTGCTTTTTGCTGAACAGCTGCAGAACTTTCCCCAGTAAGGGTTTCTTACTCACTTTTTGTAGCTGATTTTTTCCAGGTCTTCTGTATTTCTTTATTCTTGGCATCCAGGTAGTGCACTTACTAGCCAGTTACTGAAATGTTCCCATAAACACAAGTCTACGGGCCTTCTCTCTGCTGAGTTTATTTTCACACTGGGAGAGCTAGCAAAAAGCTGTTACTCAGTTTGCAGCCATCTTGGAAGCCTCAGCCTGCATGTGGTCAGTGCTCTAGAACATTTTCAGACAGTTTCAGATCTTTTCAGGATACAAAATTAATGCAAATAAAACAAAGACAATAGCAGTAAATTATGTACCCATATATGAATTGGTTCAACAATATCCATATTTATGGGGACCTGATAAAATGAAGAATTCCGTAGTATGGATTAAAATGATTCTGGTGTGGCAACTAAGGATATGTGGGAAGAGACTAAAAAGATAATATAAAAACTGAGAAAATGGAAACTTTGTTATATGGATATGGATAGTAAGATACAAGTAGTTAAAATGTTTTTAGTCCCATTAGTCTTATATACAGGTCAGGCATATTTTTATCAACCTGAGAAGTTGTGGACAGCAATTAATAAAGAGCTGAAGGACTTTATCTGGGAGAGGAAGGCAGGAAAAGTCAAGTGGGATAAGCTGGTTCTTCCAGTCGAACAGGGCGGATTGGGATTACCTGATTTGAAGGGGTATTTCAGAGCTACACAGTTAAGGCTCCTATACTTAGCACAAGCAGAAATGTATAATTCAAAGTGGAAAGGGATGATGATGAAATGGGGGGGGGGTCAAGAAAGAAGAGACTGAACTTTTGGATGCAGGCCTTTAAGGAGAATGACATACAGAATATTACATCTATAAAGCAGCAGAATGTATCCTAAGAACTAAGCCAATATGGAAATGGAGAAAGGAGATTCTGCTGATAGGGATGACTGCAATTAGGGATATAGACAATAGGCAAGAGGGGGCTGGAATTTACTGGAGAAAACTGGCAAAGGAACCAAGGTATTGGGAGCAAATAACTAAACAGGGAAAGTCAGAATGAGAAAACACCAAGAATTTATTTGGACTGCAGGTTAGAGATTGCCTTCCCTATCAAGGATTGATATCAAAGTACAAGCAAAGTACAAACAAGTACAAGCAAACAGAAAGAAATAGGGGGATCCTAAACAAAATACCAGCACTGGTAGAGTTTTTAGTAGACTCTAGCACAAAAAACTGCCATTACAAAATGAATCATTAGTACAGTATATAAAATATTGCATAATAACTATAAGAATCAATCGGAGGAGGTTAGAAAGGATTGGAAGAGAGACTGGATAAGCAATTCACAGACAGACAATGGGAGGATATAAGTATGTCTCCCAAATATGCAACAAAATCTAGAAGATTTAGGATTTTTGCTTGGAAATGTTTACATAGACATTTTTTTTAATAACCCAAGTAGACTCCAGAGAATTTTTCCTCGGGTAGACAGCAAATGTTGGAGGTGTGACGGGGAAGAGAGATAACTGGGAACATATTTTCTGAGAGTACAGTGAGGTGAGGGACTTTAAGGATTTCCTGTGAGATGCACTGTCGGAGATGCTTGGTGGGCAGATTGGTGTGATAAGGGAAATAACTTTTCTGAGCTATTATAAAGAATAAGAGTTGCCTAAACATGGTAAGGTCTTACCTCATCTAATTATGGTGGCTGCCAAAAAAGCAATTATTAAACAATGGAAATCAAAATCAACTATACTAGAAGTAGTAAATTTAGTAACAGAGATAAAACAACTGGAATTGAGATCTTTAGAAAAGGGTAGGAGCAAACAACATAGGAAAAAACTGAAATTGTGGGAACAATACATACAGGGGAGGAAGGGGGTTTAAAAGAAGGCAGGACTTAAATGAGCTATGTAATGTTTGACTGAAAATGACTGGCAAATTATAAGTGACGTATAATGTTTGCAAATTAGGAATCTGTTAGTATGGTTTGTGATGTAAAATGCTTGCAACTAGGATTGTATTAGTGTGGTTTGTTTTCATTTATATAGATGTAGGATTGCCTATGTTGCAAGTAATGGTTTAATAAACATATTTCTCGTTTAAAAAGGGGGGCAGGAATTGAATAATTTATGCTATGTTGCTTTGGTTATTTGATATATAGCAATATATGCGAAGCATAATGCTTGCAAACGTGAACTTGTTAATATAGCTTAATTACGTTTATATAAATGTAAATTTGCCTATGTCATGAGTGATAATATAATAAATTTGTTTAAAAAAAACCACAAAACCAAAAGCACCAGCGCTAGAAAAGGCATCAGCTGTGTCATAACTACATTTAATGAAATGGTGAGCTACTTGAGAAGAGGACTCCAACAAAAAGAGGGACAAAGCCTTCCCCTCAGAATCAGGAAGATCTGAAACAACTTGTAAAGACCAAGAAGGGCCAAAACATACCTGGTAATATTGGTCTGGTAGTTCACATCCCTAAATGTCAGAGTAGCAGCAGTGTACACCACCTTCACCCAATTTTTCCATGGTTCTGCTATCCTTGTCAGAAGAAAGCAGCTTAGTAAAGGGTAAAAGCTTGGAGGGCTTATCAGAAGAAAAAGATAACAGAAGGGTGAGCAGAGGGACACTTGTAAAGAAATTTACAAGCATCAAGCACCTTATAGAACCTATTAATTTTTTTTAAGAGCAGGAGGCTGGGAATCAGGAGCCTGAGAAGCTGCGGAAAAAGTGTCTAATAAAGCAGCAAGAGCAGGAGGAACAGCAGAGGGCTTAGGAAACTCCAATTTGAAGGCAGTCATAATACCTCTTCTGAACATCAGAAACCTGGCTACAGTCCCATTTGAAAACTCCATCATACAGGAAACAGCATCCCCCACCTAAAATCTCCTCAAAAGGAGCATTTGGACTAAAAGAGTGCCCTCCTCAGAACTATAAAGGAGAGGAAATCTGGAGGAAAAGACCAAAGATTCATCATCAGAATCTACTTCCTCATTAGAAGAATTCTGCTCCCTAGAACTCCTAAGATGAGTAGAAGACCAATTTGGGGAGCAGGAAAAGACACTCCCTGAGGGGGCTTCAAAGCCATAAGAGCATTAAACAGACCCTTTGCGAAATCCTGTCATTAACGATGAGCATCCTTAGGAGCAGGGGAAATATGCTTAGAGTCTTCTGCTTCTTTTTCAAAGAGATGTCAGCCCTAAATATCTTAGGTGGTTCGGACCCCTGCCAACACTCCATCAGCATAGTGGGAATCTCTTCCCGCACAAGAATCTGTGTAACACCTTTAGGCCCTTCGGTAATAATCAGCCGCAATTCCCCCATAACATCCGAAATGCTTCTCCTTGGAGGCTTTGCAAATGTGCCAGGTCCATGCTGGCCCCTAAAGCTGTCGCATTAGAGAAATCTTACTAAAGAACTGAGTGATCCTCCAGGCTTTCACCAGCCTCGACAGAGAGATCTGGTGGAGGTGGTACAGCAAAAGAATCTCGGTGACCTTTCTTGACCTTTTTCTTCACAGAAGGCTAACCCTCAGGCTGAGACGATTCCGCCATTGTACCCGAGCCAACAATTTAAGACACTGGTTCTCTAGGTAAATAGCTAGACAGGAGGGATGACTATGTAAAGTTTTAAGGAAAAACTCTTGGCAAATAGGACAAGAAGTATGGCTGTGAGAAGTAACTGAGCAAAACAAACACTACTCGTGATGGTCCTTATGGGAAATCTGTCTCCCACACTGGCATTACCCCTTTGTGGATGACATGTAATCCAAAAGCCACAAAAAGTAAGATAAGAAAAAAATTCACCAATGGGGCACTTATCTAAAAATGTCTTGACAACCTGCAGATGAGTGTTCAGACCAACAATCAGAGATGGTATTTGGACTGGTGGCAAAGAAGTTCTAAGGAAGGTATCATGCGGTGGGTGTGTACGTGTGACGTATGACATCCCTATTACAAACTAAGGCTTCAGTATACTGGTCAGACATCGGGCTACCCTTGGCAGGCTATCCCTAATGTAAGGAATGCTGCAACAATGATATGGAATGACAACAACAGTAATGAAAGTGTGAACATACCTGAAAAGTAAAATGTGGATTATAATGTAAAGAAATTGTATAGAAAAAAAAAACACTAAGTAATGGGCTCACCATACCTCTCAACTTGGAAACATCAAAAATCTGGACAAGGCCCATGAAAAATAGGTACAAATCTGTACGCTGATTAGCATTAAATTTGCATACTTTATTACACAACCCCACCCACTCCAACGGAATTGTGGGATACCAACGTTCAAATGCAAACTGAAGAACAGAGCCTAAACATAGCACCAGAGTCTCCCTGCAGCCATTCCAATGTCCCATTACCTGGCTATTAAACCCCATTTACCATAAACACTAATGTGTGCATACTGCTTTACTTCTGCAATGATTATTTGGATTTTATTTTTTTACATTCTATAGCACAATGCACTAACACTGATAGATATCTGCTAAACAAAAAGTACAGTTTTGTACCTACCATAAATGTAGATGTTCGAGTGTTCACCCTGCTGCAGTCATCACACTTGGGTTATCCTGTCGTCAGGCGGTCCCGCAGTCGGCCGGATTTCCAAAGTCTTGGTCCGACGTCAGTTGTTGTCGCCTCATCCCTGACGTCAGCTCGCCAGGGGTACATATACTGCAACCGACGCCATTTTCTTCAGTTTTTCTTGCCCCAGATGTCAGGTGCCCCCATAAAGGTGATCAAAATTAGTACCAAATGGTGTGAACACTGTGCAAACACAAAATCCCTTCAGCTATAAGCAAATACATCAGTAAGGCATAGCAGAGATTTAGCCAAAAGATCAGAGGGGTTGGAGGGAGGGTAACCTGGACTGCAGCAGGGTGAACACTCGAACATCTACATTTATGGTAGGTACAAAACTGTACTATGTTCATCGTGTTACCCTGCTGCAGTCATCACACTTGGGTTGAGTCCCAAAGCTAAGGCAGGGTGGAGGTATCATAGAGGGTTAGTGGAGGCAATGAGGCCCTGCAGAACTGCAGTGGCGAAGCCTGCCCTGGACTTAGAATAAAGAGGTAGGTGATAGTGTTTGGTGAAGGTGTGTACTGAACTCCAAGTTGCAGCTTCTAAAATTTCCTTGGTAGGGGCTCCTCTGAGAAAGGCTGTAGAGGTAGCTGTTGCCCTGGTAGAGTGGGATCTAATGGTAGTAGGAACTGGTTTCCCATGATGGGTATAACAGAACCGTATGCAATGGCCTATCCATTTAGAAATGGTTTGTTTGGATATAGCCCTCCCTTGAGAAGCTGTAGCATAGGATACAAAGAGCTGGTCAGTTTTTCTGAAAGCCTTAGTTTTGTCCAAGTAGTAACGAAGCTGCCTGTGAATGTCCAAGGAATGCAAGAGTCTCTCACCTTTGTTCTGTGGATTGGGAAAGAAAGTGGGTAGATGGATGGTTTGATTTAAAGCTACACTGGAAACCACCTTAGGCATGAAGGAAGGATTAGTTCGTAGAGAAACTCTGTCTTGATGAAAAATGAGAAAAGGTTCCACTGCCATTAGTGCCTGTAATTCTGAGACTCTCCTAGCAGAAGTTATTGCCAGGAGCAGGGCAGTCTTCCAAGATAGGAATTGAAGGTCTGCAGAGAAAGCTGGTTCAAAGGGAGGTAAAGTTAGTTTTTCCAGAACAAAGTTGAGGTCCCATGTTGGTGTAGGAGCTCTTCTAGGTGGTCTAATGTTTTTTGCCCCTCTGAGGAACTGCTTTAGAAGAGGATGTGAAAATAAAGGTGGATCTGTGTCGTAGTGAGCTGAAATAGCTGAAGCATGGATTTTAATTGAGGAGAAGGAAAGTCCTTTGTGCAACATCTCTGCTAAATACTGCAGAATGTGAGGCATATGAGGCTGAGTTGTGTCTTGGCCTTTAGCTTGGTTCCAGGCAGAAAACCTTTTCCATTTGTCCGAGTAAGCCTTCCTGGTGCATCCAGAAGTGCTTGTGAAAGAGGGGCTGGTCGGATGTTTAAAAGATTCGCCATGCCGCCAGGTTTAAGGTTTTTAGCTGGCTGTGTAGAATCTGTTTGTTTTGCTGCATGAGCAAATGAGGTATTTGAGGCAATATCCATGGTGGGCTGTGAGACATATTCTTCAATAGCGGGTACCAGTGCTGGCGTGGCCAGTCTGGGGCTATGAGAATCAGTCGAGGTTTCTCCTTTTTGACCTTCAAAAGAACCTTTGTGAGAAGAGGTAATGGAGGAAAGGCATATGCTGTCAGGTTTTTCCAACTGAAGGAGAGAACGTCCACTTTCCAAGCTTGATGGTGGAATATCCTTGTACAAAATTTTGTCAGTTGGTAGTTTTGAGGACTGGTAAACAGGTCTATATTTGGTAGGCCCCATTTTTGAGTTATCATTGTACATATTTGTGGGTCTAGCTTCCACTCGTGGGGATCTTTGATGTTTCTGCTTAGGTCATCTGCCAATGTGTTTTTCTGTCCTGGCAGGAATTGAGCTTGTAACTGGACTTGGTAGGCCAGAGCTGTGTTCCATAAGATTATTGCTTGCCTGCAAAGATGGTAGGAATGTGTGCCCCCTTGCTTGTTTATGTACCACATTACTGTGGTGTTGTCCATCTTTATTGCAAGTTGTCCTGGATGTAGAAGATCCTTGAAGGCTGTCAGAGTTTTCTGTACAGCTAGCATCTCTTTTTGGTTTATGTGCAGTTTTCTTTGTTCTGCAGTCCATAGGCCTTGAATGCATTGCCCTGCCATGTGTGCCCCCCACGTACAGTCTGAAGCATCTGTTGTGATAGTTTGACTGGTTGGGGGCAAGGTGAAAGGCTGACCCTTGTTGAGGTGACATGCCTGTGCCCACCATAGAAATTCCTGTTGAAGGCAGGGAATGAGAGAGATCGCTGTGGCTGTGTTGAGACCATACACTTTTTAGGTACCACTGTAATTTCCTCATATGCAGTTTTGCAAATGGTATTATCAGAATGCAAGATGCCATGAAGCCCAAAGCCTGCAGTTAATTGGGTCTTTGTTGCCATTGTCTTGAAATATTGAGTCAGTTGTAGTTGATGTCTGGTGTAAGATAAGCCTTCTGGGCCGTTGTGTCCAAGCTGGCACCCAGGAATGTCATTTTTTGTGAGGGTACTAGTTTTAACTTCTTTTCGTTTACTGTGTACCCCAGACAATTTAGTAGATGCTTCACAAAAGCCAGATGATGTAAGAGAATGTCTTTTCTTTCTGCTTGGATGAGGCAGTCATCCAGGTATGGATATATTTGAATTCCTCTTTGTCTGCAGTATGCAATTACTGGTGCCAGGCATTTTGTGAAAACTCTGGGTGTAGTAGATAAGCCAAAGGGCAGTGCAGAGAATTGGTAATGGGTTGAATCTGCAATGAAATGGAGGTATCTTCTGCAACTTTGTCTGATAGGGACATGCACGTATGCCTCCTTGAGGTCCAACGTTACCAGCCATGCTTCCTTGCCCAACATGGGAAGTAGCTGCTGTAGTGTTAGCATCTTGAATTTTGGGACTTGTAGGTAAGTGTTTAGAATTGAAAGATCCAGAATTGGTCTCCAAGCATTGTCCTTTCTGGGTACTAGAAAGAGCCTTGAGTAAAATCCTTGGCCTTGCTCTTGAATCGGTACCCGTTGAATGGCTCTCATGGCCATGAGAGCTATAATTTGTTTTTGAGCCGCTGCCCTTTGATTTAGTGGCAGGTTTGGCATTCCTCTTTTCATTCGCAAGGTGTGAAAGTGGAATCTCTATCCTCGTAAAATAATGTCTAGGACCCATTTGTCCTTTGTGACCATGTGCCAGTTGTCTGCAAAAAGTACTAGTTTTCCCCCCAAGGGGGCTAACAAAAGAGCTTTGTCTGGCCAGTTGAGGTGCAAGTCATTGAGTTTGCCTTCTGGTGGGTTGAAACCTGTCTTCTCCTCCTTTCTGGGTTGGAGTGCCCCATTGGCGAGGTTTATACTGGGCTTGTGGTTGTCCTCTGCCCCTTGGGCACCTGTATTTACCCCTCTGAGGTCTGTCAGTGGCTGGAAAGGACCAATTTTTTGTTGACCAGTTTCTGCTGATGCAAGGGGGTTGTACCTATAGGAAATCTTTGACTGTCTGCATTGATTTCGCCTTATCTTCCATTTTCTTTAGCACTTCTTCTGCTTTAACTCCAAAAAGAACATCCTGCTGTAAGGGTGCATCCAGTAGTTTTGCTTTGACATGATCAGGTAGACTTTGTTCCTTTAACCAGGCATGCCTACGTATAACTGATCCAGTGACAGCTGCTCTGCAGGAGGCCTCCAAAGCATCAAACCCACATTGTAAGGTATGTTTGCCCTCCTGCTCAGTGGCGTGCAATAAATCCTGTACTTCTTTCAATTCAGATTGTTGGGGAAGGGAGGCAATCTTTTGTTTTAACTGAGAGATTAGAAACTGCTGATACTTGAGCATATGAAATTGACAATTTAGTGCTCTCATAGCTAATGTGGCTGAGGTGTAAACCTTTTTCCCCCACCTGTCTAGTGCTCTTGAGTCCCTCTCAGAAGGTACTGGGTTTTTAGCCATGGAAGCCTTAGCCCCCTTGGGACCCTGGGAGATAGTCTCTGGGTCAGCTACTGGGATTTTGTAAAGAAATTTGTGGGAATCAGGTACTCCGTAGTATCTGTCAGGCTTAGCCGGAGCAGGAGGTAGAGAGTCTGGGTTGAAACTGGATTCTAAACAGACATCATCCACAATGTCCAAAACAGGTGGGATGGCTAGAGGTCTGTGTTGGGGGAATAAAAGAAACTCTCTGAGTCTTTTCTTGGAATCAGAGAAATCCTGACCTTCCCAGTGGAAATGTTCCCCCATAGTGTGTAAAGTTTCCCCAAAAGAGTAGTCTTCATGAGGGGAAGCTGAGGGAATAGAGTCCTCAGCATCAGAATCTTCATAAGGAGAGTAGGAATAGTCTTGGTCTTCAGAGGAATCTGAAGAAATAGACAGTTGCTCAGAAGGAGCAATATCTTCCTCTTGTCTAGGCCTTTTGTCAGGAGGAGGCTGTAAACCCCTGATAAGAGAAATCAAATCTTCAGCCATTTTGAGCATCTGTTTCTTAGGCATAGGGCCTTGAACAGGAGACTGAAGTGTAGTCTTTTTAGCTTTAGAAGGAGTCTTAGACTTAGAAAACGCTTTGACTGTGAGAGTCGTCGGTCTGAAAACGCCCACAGAAACCGATGGCGTTTCCGAAGCACTGACGTCCTTAGAAAGTATATCGTCAGAAGGGCCTGAAGTAAAAGGCTGCGTCGGCCTAGTACATTCTGTCAAAATATCCGTAGCGGTCTCGGGTTCCAGAACTGCGGTAGTCAGGGGCTGCGTCGGAGCCTCACTGATAACCGGAGAACCGGAGACCGGATCAACCGAGGCCTCGGAATCGGGTTTAGGCCATGGCTGTCGGTCATTGTCCCTGCATTTTTTGTGCACGCCAGTAGTCGGTAGCTCCGACGGCATGTTATAGTCAAATTTTCTACCAAAAAAGTGTCATGCGAAATCAAATCGCCTCTTAATAGTACGCTTATTAAGTCTAACACAAAAACGACAAGAAGTGACGTCGTGATCAGGGCCTAGGCAAGGTATACAATAAGAATGAAAATCCTTATGAGGTATTTGCTTCCCACAAGAAATACAATTGTTAACTTTTTCTGACATCAGTCTGAGGCAAGAAAAGTTTCCCCAACAGGGTAGTTAGCTTTATAGAAGACTTCGGTCTGAAATTCGAATTCGATAATCTCTGGAGTCGGCCGACCGGCACTTGCGAACTGCTTCTGCTTCGGGCACCGTGCAAGAAAGACTGAAGAAAATGGCGTTGGCTGCAGTATATGTACCCCTGGCGCGCTGACGTCAGGGATGAGGCGACAACAACCGACGTCGGACCAAGACTTTGGAAATCCGGCCGATGACAGGATAACCCAAGTGTGATGACTGCGGCAGGGTAACACGATGAACATCAATAATGTCTCACAATGAAAACAGACTTGGCATTAAAACTTCTCTGCCCTTGAAACTCATATTCACTGAAACGGTATTGAAACCCACACCACATCTAAAGAAAATGCATCTGGCCAGTGGTGGATAAAGATTGCCTATGGGTTGTTTTCAAATCAGAGGCCCCTGGCTTGCACACAAAACAAAAGACATACATGTGTTCTTTGATACACCTTCCTGACTTTATTAAAGTACATTCATTGTATAATACAGCACACACTTGTTAGACTTAAGTTAGAGCATATTTTAAATTTATTGTTTAAACATTTTTTCTAGTAGGCAAGGACTAAAAAATGCATGAACCAATAATGACAAAACTGCCCTATTCAGAACATTTCCATCATAAAAGTCTACTTCCACACACAATTGCATTTTAAATTTGTTTCAACATTTTTTTCCGGTAGGCAATAAAGCAAAATGCATGCACCAATAATGACAAAACTGCCCTATTCAGAACATCTCCATGATAACAGTCTACTTCCACACGCAACTGCATTTTAAATTTTTTATTTGAACATTTTTCCAGTAGGCAATGAAGCAAAATGCATGCACCAATAATGACAAAACTGCCCTATTCAGAACATTTCCATGATAACAGTCTACTTCTACATACAAAATATATATACATAAAAATAAAGAGTCACAGTAGTGTAAGTCATAGAGATGTTGCACAGCTTCTTGCACTTATTTTCAATTGGGGGGGGGGGCAAAAGGCCAAAACCCAGGGGACACATTTTAAACATTGCTTGTATAATGTTGGAAAGTTACTTTGAACCCAGAACCCTGTGCACTACAGTCAGAGAAACATACCACTAAGCTAAATCAGCAGGAAGACAAACTTAAATGGCTATCATTTAGTGAATTCAGTTCTCACTTCTCACCATAGCTCTCAACGTCTTAGCACAAAAATACAGAACAAAGCCAATAATGGGGGAATACAGCCCCAAAATAGGGACACATTTCAAATACTGATTTTATAAACTTAGAACATTGCTAGAATAAAAGGTTTATCCTGAAAACCAGATTTAATGAGGAACATAACAAAAATGTGAGGCATAAATTCACAAGTGATGGTGGCTAGGGACTTTAGGCTCTTTTTACAGGGTTTGAGCCTAAGTACCTCTAACCACCAGATGTATTCTGTTGGGGGGCATTTTCACACACACACACACCCATTAGTTATAACTAATTCTGTGATTGCACACCTAGAATATCTAATTGAGATCAAGTAAATAAATACATGGTCTCATAAATGTATCTCAGCTAACTGCTGTCACAACTGTATATATTGCAACATTACCTTTTGTTTATAGATCTGCCATAAAAAGTCAACTTAAAAGTAATTTTTCCACTTTAAGAAATCATAGAAAAAAAGGAAGCAACATGTCCTCAAGCAACACACACACACACATGTGTATATATGGGTCCTCTTCAAATTACCGAAACGCCAGTTCGCCAACACGCGGAAGAGGAATGCGAAAGGACCGACAACGCAGTTGACCGACATGCTGAAATCCCGACAGCTGGACGACTGACAAGGGAAACGTGTAAGCGCGACTTGGTAAGTATGCGCTAGTGAGGGATTTAGGATTAGGGAGCGGACAGGTAAGTGTGCAATACTGAGGGATTTAGGGTTAGGGTGTGTGAAAGGTGAGTGTGCGGTAGTGTCGGAGTTAGGGTTTGGGTAATGTAAGTGCGTGTTAGTGATGGGTTTATGTTTTAGGGTGGGTTAAGTAAGTTAGGAATAGGGTGCAGGTAGGGTAAGTGTCTGGTACTGTCGGACCTTAGGGTTAGGGGTGGGTTAAGTGAGTTAAGGTTAGGGTGCAGGTAGGGTAAGTGTGCGGTAGTGTCGGACCTTAGGGTTAGGGGTGGGTTAAGTGAGTTAGGGTTAGGGTGCAGGTAGGGTAAGTGTGCGGTAGTGTCGGATCTTAGGGTTAGAGGTGGGTTAAGTGAGTTAGGGTTAGGGTGCAGGTAGGGTAAGTGTGCGGTAGTGTCGGACCTTAGGGTTAGGGTTTGGGTTAGGGCTAGTGGATATGTAATGTAGTGTAATGTGTTGTTTACGTGTAGTGTGTCGGTGTAATGGTGTTCGGTGTTTTGCGTTGTCGGTATTGTGTGTTGTCGGTTGTTTGGTGTCGGTGGTTTATGTGTCGGCGAACTGGCGTGTCGGTGTTCTAAAGTAGACCCATATATATATATATATATATATATATATATATATATACACACACACACACACACACACATATAATGTGTCTGCATATATATATATATAAATATATATATATATATATATATATATATATGTGTGTGTGTGTGTGTGTATATATATATATATATATATATATATATATATATATATATATATATATATACACACGTGTGTGTGTGTGTGTATACATATAATCTCATTGGAAGACAGTTGACAGTGATGTTATCAAATAAAGCTTTTCTTAAAAATAAATAAAACTGTTCTTATACTAAATTCAATGCCAAGTGATAAAATTAAGAAGCAATGTCAACAAGAGTTATTTTAAATAGAAGGCTGCCAGTGCTGCAAGCAATCTTTTAAAATGTAGTACACACAAAAAAGCAAAGGTATTTACAAACATAATAGTTAGAATAAGCACACAAACAAATCAAAAAGAAGGAAATCTGCAGTTCAAGCATTGTCTACACAGAATGAAACACAGGAGGGAATGTGTTGATTCAGCTATAACGCAAATCTGTATACCCAATGTAAAATATGACTAAGGCCTCCAAAAAGTAAGGTAAATAAACAGCACCCTGCAGCATATGTAATGTTTGTTACTGAACATTCTGTGATCTGAATTATTGGGAAGTGTGAACAAAAACTCATCACTCTTCTCCCTCTCTATCACTCTCTCTGTCACACACACACACACACACACACACACACACACACACACACACACACACACACACACACACACACACACACCATTCGCCGACTTTAAATCTCCTACCTTCTCAGCTTAGTTGAAAAAGAACTGGCTCTGCAGTAAATCCTGTGTTCTTCTGCTAGAACAGCAGTTAAGTAAATGTAAGTACAAAACAAGTAAATCCATCTCCTGTGTCAGAAGCACGGCTTGCCCGAACAGCTGTCCAGTATTCAAACAGATGCATGGTGAGCTGATGTCATCACACACGTGATGACATCAGCTCTGGAAAGCGCGAAAATATAAAAAATAGATTTGAAAAATCGGAAATAATGGGGTGGCACTCGGGAATCATGGCACCCCATTACTGGGACCCCAAAACTCGGTAGAAAATGAGTAATTCGGGACGGTTGAGAGGTCTGGGGCTCACATAGAATTGTCTAGATGATTAGAGAAGAGAAAATATGAAAAAAAGAAGTTATGCTAACGTTCCGAGTTGTTGATCTTCTTCAGTCATCACTGATGGGTTCAGGTTCCGAGCCCTCGGAACCAAGTCGGCCTTATACCAAGCTTGCGTGCACCAAAAACTCTCGAGCTAAGCTGCTACCCACAATGCCCTTCACTCAGTTACCTCAGATCGAGTATGCATGTAACATATAGAAGAAACAAAGTCAGAGGCCATCTCTGCGCAGAAACCCTGAAACACCACAAAGACCCAGAAGATCCGCCAGGAGCCTTTGGTGGGGGTTGGTGGGAGGGTGTGATGACTGGAAGAAGATCAACAACTCAGATGGAATGTTATGGTAAGACATAACCTCTTTATCTGAAGTTGTTAATCTTCTTCTTATTCATCACTGATGGGACAGAATCCCAAGCTACTTGGAGAACCTGGGTGGCTCTTATGGAAGAACATTCCTGAGAACCATTGAGCCAAAGCCGCTCTTCCCCTGGAGATCAGATCCAATTTGTAGTGCTTGATGAAGGTATGGGGTTTAGCCCAAATGGCTGCTGCACAGATGTCATCCATGGAGGCCCTAGAGTGGAAGGCAACCGATGCTGCGATAGCCCTAGTTGAGTGAGCTTTGATTTGATCAGGCTTAGCTTCATTCATTAACGAATATGAGAAGCTAATGCAATCCCTGAGCAACTTTGACAAAGTAACTTTGGATACAGCACATCCCATTCTAGGACCAGAAAAGAAAATGAAAAAAGTTGGTCCGACTTGCGAAAGGACTTGGTTCTGTCCAGGTAGAAACGTAATTGTCTATTAACATCCAATGAATGTAGGCAGTATTCGCCCTTGTTTGAATAATTTGGAAAGAATACAAGGAGCTAAATGGACTGGTTAACAGATAAGTCAGAAACCACCTTGGGGAGAAAGGATGGATTAGTACGAAGTAATACTCTGCCCTTATGGAAGATCAGATAGGGGCTCTTGATACATAAGGTTTGCAACTCAGATATTCATCTGGCTGAAGTGACCACCACCAAAAACAAGGATTTCCATGACAGGAAGTTTTAGATCACATGTCGCAGCAGGCTCAAAAGGGGGTAGAGGGAGAAAATGGAGAACCCGGGAGAGATTCCATGCCTCCACCGGCTGCCTGATAAGTCTGCTGTGGAAAATTCCCTTGAGGAAAGTCTGGCAAAGTCTGGTGGAAATAAGCGAGACTCCATCTGAACCATTATGGAAGTTGGAAATAGCTGCTAAATGGACTTGAATGGTGGAAGCTGATGTACCATTGTCAAACAACTCAGGAAGGTAATGAAGAATAGTAGCCACAGGAGATGAAAACGGATTTATCATCCGATTATGTGACCAGATAGAGAATCTTTTCCATTTGTCCCTGTAAAGTTTTCTGGTGGATGGTTTCTGGGAGGCCAGGATAATACCATTGACAGATGAGGAGATGATTTCCTGCCTGGCAACTAACGGAAGTGGAGAAACCAAGTAGTCAGCTTGAGTGTGGATAAATTCAGTGGAGTCAGCCCATGTGGGCGAGATATGAGGTCCTGATGAGTGTCCAGGATCCATGGAGGTTGTAACAGGTGAGGTTGGAGGAAAGGAAACCACACCTGACGAGGCCAGAAAGGAGGAATGAGGATCACTTTGCTTCTCAACCGAATAGCTTTGCTTAAAAAGAGGGGGATCAGAGGTATCGGAGGACAGCCATAAAGGAGACCCATGGGCCAATCGTGAATCAAAGCATCTCTCGGTGACTCCCCGTGAGGGGGAAACAGGGCAAAGTAGCTGCTGCATTTTGTGTTTGAGGAGGAGGCGAAAAGATCACAGTATGGCTGGCCCCAGCGGCTGAAGATTTCTGCTGTCACACTCGGATTGAGAGACCACTCTTGGGGACTGAGGATGCATCTATTCAGCCTGTTCGCAATCACGTCGGAACTCTCCGGAATATGCATTGCAATCAGAAAGCGGTTGGAAGCTATCGCCCAATGCCAGATTCTCATGGCTTCACGACATAGGGGATAGGATTTGGTCTTCCCTGTTTGTTTATGTACCAGACAACGGACATGTTGTCCGACTGGACAGCAATCGTTCCTGACGGTAGGAACGGATGGAATGCTTGCAACGCCAATAGCACCGCTCTTAACTCCAGGACACTGATATGCAAGCTGACATCTATGCTGGACCACGTGCCTTGGACTGAATTTCCCTGGAAGTGCCCCCCCCCCTATCAGAGAAGCGTCCATGGTCACCGTGGTGCTGGGTTGGGGAGCCTGGAAGGAGCGACACCAAAGATTTTCGTCTGTACTCATCCACCAGAGATCTTGTTTGTAGGTGTTGGTGATGAAATCTATGAGCTCAGGGGATGAAAACTGGATATCCACTGGGACAGAAGGAGCCATTGTAGTAGTCTCATGTGTAATCTGGCTAGGGGAACAATTGGGATGGCTGCTGCCATAGACCCCAGAGCCTGAAGAACTTCCCTTGCAGACACCTTTCTTTGACAGAGTATCACTTGAACTTTTGCCCTTAATCTCTGAGGCCTGTGAGGGGGAAGAGAGACCAGACTAAGTGGGTGGATGGCATAATGGTTAAGGTATTTACCTTAAAAACACAAGGTGCAGGGTTTGATTCTCACATGGGGTACCTGGCTAGGCTTCAAATGGCCCAAAAGGGCAGTTAGCCTAGTACTAACCTATGAGTGTTGAATACAGCCCGTATAAATTCCAATTGTTGTGGGCTGAAGGTTGTATTTTTCCCAGTGAATGGTGATGCCCAGCGACTCTGCTAGTACTAAAGTGTAGCGGAGGGCCCTGACCAGGAGGCGCTTGGTGGGGGCGGAGAGGAGCCAATCGTCTAAATACGGAAACACCTGGAATCCCCAAAGTCTCCGATGAGCTGTGATCACTGCTAGGCATTTCGTAAACACTCTGGGGGGCCGTCGAGAGACCGAATAGCAGGGCTCTGAATTGGTAATGATTGGCTCCCAGCCAGAAGCAAAGAAGACTCCTGGAGCGCTTGTCCATTTTGTAGTGGTAATACACATCCTGGAAGTCTAACGAGCACATCCACACACCCTCCCACAGAAAGGGGAGGATGGAATGAATCGTGTCCATGCAGAACTTGGTCTGAACCACTGATTTGTTTAGCTGGCTGAGATCCAAAATGGGCCTCCACCAGTCTTCTTTGGCACTAAAAAGAATCTTGAGTAAAATCCTAATCTGCACTGGTTTGGGGAGACCTGTTGGATGACTCATTTTTGACATAGCTTTCGTATTTCAGAAGCTGCCTCCTCCCTTTGACTGGGTGGAACATCGGGAAGGGATTTTAGAGGTCTTGGATAAGAGATTAGGGGAATGTGACAGCCTCTGGAAATTATTCTCTGCAATCTCTGATGGTTTGTAATAGAGCGCCAGGCAGCTTGGTGCAGAGCGAAATGTGCCCCGACTGCTTCCAGAGGAAAGCAATCGGGCAGCGCTTCAGGAGCGCTGATACGGTCTTCCTGAGAAAGAATCTCTGGAGTCCTGATTTTGGGGATCCCCTCTGCCCCGAAAGGGGCATCTTCTATTATTGGAACCCCCTCTGCCTCTGGAGGAATCCTCACCATGTGCCTCACGGAAAGGACCTTGAGACTTTTTACGCCACATCTTTCCACTCCTGTTTCCTGGAGGAGGAGCACTGAGGTTTGGAAAAATGTAGACCCACGGCAGACAAAGTCTTCCCATTCTGCTCTCACCTGGCTAATGTATCCTTGACCTTAGCACTGAACAAAGCTGATGGTTTGATAAGGGTGTTTAAAAAGGAAGACTTGAAGAAGTCCGTGAGGTCACAAATGCGCATCCAGGAGTGGCATCTCATAACTACTCCTGCACCCGCAGCTCTAGTCGCTCCTTCGGTTGCTTGGGACAGCAACCTCATGGATGAATTTGTGATGGACTCTAGGGTGGCAAGTTGAGAAGCAACTTTTTCACGTGCCCCATCCAAAACTTGACCCGCGAGGGTTCCAGAGAGCTTTGTGATGAGATCTTTCTGGAGCTTCGTAAAATGTGCCAGAAAGTTCAGAGACCTGACAGCAAAGGTCGCTGATGCAAAAACTTGCTTCTCTAACTTGTCCACCGCCCGGGACTCTCTACTGGGCAGGTGGACAGCAGGACTTTCCTCCGCAAGGTCCTTTTTCATGGCTGCCACCACCACCATAGCGTCTACTGGCAAACATCTAGACCAATGGTGATGATCCTCTAGAGGGACAAGTATCTTATCTGATCTCCTGGGGATGGCCTCAACGGTGTCGGGATTCTTCCATGCCCGCTGCACGATGAACTTGACCAACTCATCGGCAGGGGGGGGTCACCCAAGAAGTAGAGGGCCGAGAGCAGAAGGCCTGCAGGAATACGGATTCCTCCAAGGAAGGACTGGAAGGCTTCCAGTCACCCCTCTGCTTCAAGATTTTTAGGATGTCTCCAAATAAGATATAGACAGAGGGTGACTGTGGGGATCCTTCCCCATCATCATAGTCCGTATCTTCCGTGAGGGACTACTCTGGGGAGTCCATGTGTTTCCTCTTATCAGCCCATTTCAGAGGGGGTTCTTCGGTGGGAGCATCTGAAGAAGACTCAAAGGGAAATACCCTGAACAGGGGTTTTCTGGGCTTTGCACTCTCGGAGACCTGGAGGGGGTGGTCTTTGATAGCTGCAGCTCAAGAGGGAACGGGTGGAATGTCTGACGTAGGCGGATTGCTTGAAGCAAGCACCCTCTCCATCACCTGGAAAGCAGGCCTGCCTGAAGAAGAATGGGAGTCCGGAACCAAAGATGACAATTTTGGAACCGGAGTCGCACTCCGCTCCACGCAGTCTACTCATGGGGACAAAGCCTCAAGCAAAGCCAGTGTGGGAGTCACCCTCGGACCCAAAGATGGAACTGGCAACACAACCGGGACTGTGGCTGGAAATGAGGGTTCCACCCCCAAAGCATGAGATTGAGGAAGGGAGGATTCCGATGGAACAGACACCCAAAGGGGCCTTGGAGCCTCAGACACAGTCGTTGTCGGTGCAGAGGTAAGAGGTCCTCTCGCTGACATCAGAAAAATGAGCCTCGGAACCGAGGGATTCAAGGGAGGACAATATGTGGGGGTTGCCGGGGTAATAGACCCAAAACCCGGAGTGGGATGGGCTCTAGGAAAATTTGTAATTCCCCTGTCAGTTAGCAGCTGATCAAAGAGGTGCACCACATCCAATTCTGATAGGCTCCTGGAGGTCCTTACTGATGCCCCTGAGGGGGAATCAGGCTTGTCCAAAGAGAGGCTGAAGGCTTGTCCAGCAAATGGATCCGCAGACGGGGAGTACTGGGTCTGTGGTGTACTGAAAAATGGCACCGAAGATTCCAGAGCCGAGGTCACAGCTGGGATGGAGGTCAATAGCGGCTCCGAAGATGTTGTTGAAACAGACATTGGGGCGGAGATAGGGGACGTCTGTGCAGAGGTAGAGACAGGCAAAGTGGCCAGAACCGAAGTTGTAGTGGGAGCAGTAGTCGGAGCCGGGATCAGTGCCGATGAGGCGACCTCTGTATGAACCACTGGAGCCAAACTCAGAGCCGAGGTGGTTGAAACCGAAGAGGTGATACAGTGCTCAGTAGAAGTCTTGTGGGCCTTGTGCTTATGACTCTTGCTCCTATCACCGGCCGGTGAAGAAGGGTCTGAACGAGGCATTTCTTGTCCACAGAAGGAGGGGATACGACCTCAGAAGCAGAAATAGCATCCGAAAAAGGGGAAGGAAGCAGGCCCTTAAGGATTAACTTATTTTGTCTTTCTTTCAGCATCCGCTGACTGAAGCTGGCAAAATTACAGGGAGGTTTCGCCGATAAGTGCGAAACCCCCAAACAATACACACATTCTTCATGTAAATCACTATTCGGGAGTATACCACTGCAAGAAAAGCAGTGTTTAAACTCCATAGTCCCTTTCTTTTCAGACATAACAGAAGAAACACACACACGCTAAACTAGACGAAAAGTTATAGAGAGAGAGGGAAATACCAACAATGGTACTGGGAATACCACAAGGGTAAAAAGTTCAATACCAACAATGGTACGAAAAAGGAAATACCTGTGGGTAGAGCTGAGTGAGTAATTAGAGGAAACTGACAGGAAAAAACTCACAAATACTTATAAAACTTGAAAAATGTAACACTTGGCTGGAAGGCTCGGTGAAACGCTGCTATATGGCTGCATGGCAAACGAGATCTGAAGTAACTGAGTGAAGGGCATTGTGGGTAGCAGCTTAGCTCAAGAGTTTTTGGTGCACGCTAGCTTGGTATAACGCCGACTTGGTTCTGAGGGCTCGGAACCGAACCCATCAGTGATGAATAGGAAGAAGATTAACAACTTCAGATTAGTATGTTAAACAGAAATTATTTAGCACACAATCAAAAATGCTTTAATAATTACATTATTTACTAATTTATATCTCTTACGGAGGATACTGTTGCTTTGGAACAGACACGCAGTCCACATAAAACAAAATTCATCTCTGTCCAGATTTAAGCGCAGCTTGGATCTATGGATGGAAAAGAAGAACATTTACCCCAGGACTACCCCCCTGTACTACTAATGGACACAGGCAGCTCCTAAATGCATTATCTCATACAAGGGTCTCCTCAAATTATTTATGGTATAATCCCAGAGAGAAAAAAAGGGAAGATAACTAACTGTATTAAAGAGAGAAAATAAAAAGATAACAGGGGATTCATACAGGTACCATGACATGCAACCTTTCTCGCATTCAGCAACATCCATAACACTGCATTGCACGGTGCTCTAGCACAATGACATGCAACACCAGATAGGCCTAGCACCATGGCAGATATGAATGCTAATGAGGGAGCCCGGGGAAGAGGCATATGCTGATTAGTAGTGTGATCTCTCCCCCCAGAACAGACTCTAGGAAGGCATCTACACAATGAATGATTCAAGACATTGCTCTGCTATGTAGCTCAGAAGTCAGAAAAGTTCAGAATCAGTGTGATAATAAATCCAGTACCAAAAGCAGCTCAGTAGTCAAAAAATAATAGTATTCAGAACCATGAATGAGAAAAACAAACTCAAATTTTAATAATGTTAAAATACTGATAAAAGATTGATAAAAACACTTAAAGCGCAATGATACAACACTTTCACCATTAAGGTTTCAACATCAGGCTGACAAGGGGAACTAAAAATATTGATTTATATACAACTGTTAGAGAACATCACATGATCAAATGCCATTAGTGAACCTGGGTATGCAGGTATCTTTGATGAGGTCTTAAAGTGACCATGTCGTTAAGCCCAGGGGGAATGTGTGATGTAAATCTAAAATCCAGTTTAGTTCTTTTTCTTCAGTTTTAAGCTTGATATCAACTCCCCTCAATGCTTTTATCATATAACTATCAGAAACTTGAATGTATGTGATGCATTGGTTTCCTTAATGTGTTTGCATAAAGAGTTTGTTACAGTGTTCCTATTGATGTTAGACATATGCTGACTTATCCTTTCCTTAAGTTTTCTATTAGTCCTCCCTATGTAATATGAAGTACATTTACAGCAGATTGCAAAGTAAACCAAGTTGCTTGTACTGCAATTACCATAGGCTCAAGTTAAAAAACATTCCCAGTTACAGGATGTTTAATACTGTTATCAGTACTGATATAAATGCAGTGGATGCAGTTATTAAATTTAAATGTTTCTTGTTTATTACTAGTAAAGTGAAGGTGACTGGTGGGTTGCTCTCTGTAACATAATTTATTCTCTAAATTGGCAGACCTCTTTTGACAGTATTGTGGTGTCTCGCTCAGAACATCACATAACTCAGGGATATCAGAATGCCCCAGTACTTTATAATTATATTCTTGATTTTAGGTGTATTTTTATTGCAAGTCAGAGCATATCTATAAATAGTTGTATGTTGTCTATCAGGTCTCTCATCATGTACAAAAGTGAAAAATATGGGTTTAGAGTCAGTTCCACGTTTACTGAAAACTTCCCTTTTGGCTTTATGTCAGTGGTGCTATAACTTCTTTGTATATATTCTTCAGTTAATGTGTATAACTGTGTCTTCATATTAATGTCATCACTATTTAGCAACCCTCATAAATTGTTTAACAATATTTTTATATATACGTTGAGGGTGCATACTTGTTCTGTGTAAATAAGTATTTGTTATGCCAGAAGTACTGAGGGGTGGTAATAGCAAGCTTAAAACTGAAGAAGAAAGTACAATTGTGTACACTTACCATAAATGTAGATGTTCAAGTGTATTCACTGTTGCCGTCATTACATTTGGGTAATCTGCTGACAGGTTGTCCTCAGTCAGCATGATTAACAAAGTCATGGGTCCTGCATCGGTTACTGTCCCTTCTCCCATGACGTCAGGTCATCAGGGGTATAAAACTTGCAGCCGACGCCATTACATCAGTTTTTCTTGCCCCAGATGTCAGGTGCCCCCCAAATGGGGAGCCAAATATTTAAGTAATTAAAAACACAAAAATATATACCACCAAACAAAAGCAAATACACCAAAAAGGCTTTTAAGCATAGTAAAAGAAAGTAGAGGTATAGTAAGAGAAAAACAGGGGGTTGGAGGGAGGGTAACCAGGACTGCAACAGTGAATACACTCTAACATCTAGATTTATGGTAAATGTACACAACTGTACTATGTTCTTCGTGTTTCACTGTTGCAGTCATTACATTTGGGTAGATTCCCAAAGCTATGGTTGGGAGGATGGATTTATACAGCATTAGGACCAGCTATAAGGCCCTGCAGGACAGCAGTGGCAAAAGCCAGCTCTGGATTTAGAGAAGAAAGGTAAACGGTAATGTTTGGTGAACGTATGAACTAAGCTCTAGGTAGCAGCTTCTAGAATGTCTCTGGTAGGAACACCTCTGAGAAAGGCTGTAGAAGTAGATGCTGCCCTGGTGGAATGAGATATCATCCCCTGGGGGATAGCTTTACCATGGTGTATATAGCAGAAACAAATACAATGGCTTATCCATTTGGAAACAGTCTGCTTTGAAATAGCCTTTCCCTCTGCCCCTGCAGCAAATGTCACCAGTAGTTGTTCAGATTTTCTTAGAGATTTTGTCCTGTTTAAGTAAAATCTAAGTTGTCTGTGTACATGCAGTTAATGCAGAATCCGCTCCCCCTTGTTCTGTGGATTGGGAAAGAAATTTGGCAAATGAATGGTCTGATTAAGAGCCACACTGGATACCACCTTAGGCATGAAATACGGACTGGTCCTGAGAGACACCCTGTCCGCATGAAAAATAATGAAAGGCTCCACTGCCATAAGAGCCTGTAATTCGGAAATCCTTCTAGCTGAAGTGACTGCTAAAAGGAAAGCTGTTTTCCAGGACAGAAATTTTAAGTCTGCAGCAGCAGCTGGCTCGAAAGGAGGGAGAGTGAGTTTTTCCAATACAAAATTGAGGTCCCAGGTAGGGGTTGGAGCTCTCCTGGGTGGTCTTAAGTTTTTGTCCCCTCTGAGATACTGCTTTAGCAGAGGATGAGAGAAGAGGGGAGGTTCCGTGTTGTAATGAGCTGAAATGGCTGAGGCATGGATTTTTATGGAAGAAAAAGGACAGGCCCTTGTGAAGCATCTCAGTTAAGTATTGTAAAATCTGAGGAATATTGGGCACTGCTGTGCTTATCCCTTGTCATTGAATCCAGGCACAGAATCTTTTCCATTTGTCAGCATAAGATTTTCTAGTACTAGGCCTTCTAGCTTCCAAAATGACATCCATCACAGGTTTGCTGAGGGATGCTGAGGGTGAATTTAGGTGAGTAGCCATGCTGCAGAATTTGGTTGTTCTGCTGAGATAGTAAGTAAGGTGTCTGAGGCAGGTGCTATGGTGGAAGGTGTGACACATTGAGCAGGAGTGTGTACCAGTGCTGGCAAGGCCAGTCTGAAGCAATCAAAATCATTTTTGGTTTGTCCTGTTTGACTTTTAGTAGAACTTTGGAGAGCAGAGGCAGAGGGGGAAAAGCATAGACTGATTGATAGAGCATCCACTTTCCAGGCTCTTTTGTGATGAGTTCTTGTGCAAAATTTGTCCAACTGATAGTTCTGGGGTGAGGCAAAAAGATCTACGTCTGGACTCCCCGATTTGCGTGTCAACATGTTGAAAATTCGTGGTTCCAGTTTCCATTCGTATGGGTCCATGAGATTTCTGCAGAGTATTCATCTTTCCTGGTAGGAATTGAGTTTGTAGTTGTATTTGATAGGTCAAGGCCGTGTTCCACAATGCCATGGCTAGTCTGCAAAGGGGGTAGGAGTGTGTACCCCCCTGCTTGTTTATGTACCACATAACTGTGGTGTTGTCTGTCTTTATCATTAATTGTCCTGGATGAAGGTAGTCCTTGAAGGCTGTCAGTGCATTCTGTAGAGCTAGCATCTCTTTTTGATTGATATGAAGGTGCATTTGATTTGGGCTCCATTTGCCCTGAATGCACTTCCCTGCCAGATGAGCCCCCCCAAGCATAGTCTGATGCGTCTGTAGTTAGGGTCTGGGCGGGCAGGGGGTGGAGTGAATGGCAGTCCCTTGTTTTGGTGGCAGGCCTCTGCCCACCATAGGAACTCTAGTTGCAGGCAAGGTATGATACAGGAATCATTGTTTCCAGGCTGTGAGAATGTTGACTCCATAAACTTTTTAAGTACCACTGAAGTTTCCTCATATGCACTCTTGCATATGGAATTAGAAGAATGCATGAGGCCATGAACCCCAAGGCTTGCAGAATCTGTCTTGCAGATAGCAGGGTTTGTGTGGCCACCTGTTTGAAGTAAGTTACCAAATGAATTTGCTTTTCTGGCGTAAGGTAAGCCATCTGGGCAGTTGTATTTAAGCTTGCACCCAGGAATGTAATTTTTTGAGAGGGCACCAGTTGTGATTTCTTTTCGTTTATGGTGAACCCTAGACAGGTTAGAACCCTTTTTACAAACACCAGATGTTTTAGACAAATATCCCTGTTTTCTGCCTGAATTAGACAATCGTCCAGGTATGGATATATCTGAACATTTCTTTGTCTGCAAAATGCAATTACTGGAGCCAGACACTTTGTGAAGACCCTGGGTGCAGCAGATAAGCCAAAGGGCAGTACAGAGAAGTGGTAATGCAAGTAGCCTGCTTTGAATCGGAGGTACCTTCTGCAAGATTCCCTGATTGGGATATGCAGGTAAGCCTCCTGTAAGTCTAGAGTTACCAACCAGGCATCTTTGCCTAGCATAGGAATTGACTGTTGAAGAGTCAGCATCCTGAATTTTGTAATGTCTAGAAATGTGTTTAGGGTAGATAAGTCCAGAATTGGACGCTATGATTTGTCTTTTCTGGGTACCAGAAAAAGTCTTGAATAGAAACTGTGTCCCTTTTCCTCTTCTGGCACTGGCTGAATAGCCCCCATGTTCATTAGGGACAGTACTTGTTTCTGGGCCTCTGCCCACTGATTTAGGGGCAGGTTTGGCCATCTGTTTGGGATTGGCAACGTGTGGAAATGAAATTTGTATCCCTGGGATACTATATTTAAAACCCATTTGTCCTGGGTTATAAGTTGCCAGTTTCTTGCATGAAGTGCCAGTTTTCCCCCCAAAGGGGTGGCTAAAAGGTAAGTGCTTGGTAAGTGTAAAGGGAAGTCATTGAGACTGTTTACCATAGGGAGGTGCCTTGCTGTTTCCAGATTTGGAGGAGGAGGCACCCCATTGTTTTATTCTAAAAGTCCCTTGTGACTGAAACCTTGAACGTTTGGAATGTCTGGGTTTGACTTGAGTGGCTCTCGAAGGAACTGGAAAGGACCAGTTCTTAGTAGGCCAGTGCCTACTAAATCTTGGAGGTTGCATTTGTAAGAAATCTTTCACAGTTTGCATAGATTTAGCTTTATCTTCCATCTTTTTTAAAACTTCTTCAGCCTTATTACCAAAGAGACGGTCCTGTTGCAAATGAGCATCCAACAATTTTGCTTTAACATGATCAGGCAGAGTTTGCTCTTTGAGCCAAGCATGCCTTCTTAGCACAGACCCAGTTACAGCAGCCCTGCAAGAGGCCTCCAAAGAATCAAAACCACATTGCAAAGTATGTTTTCCAATTTGTTCAGCTGAATGCACTAAATCCTGTAAATCTTTATTTTCCACACAGTCAGAAATTAACATAATTTTCTGTTTAAGCAGTCCCATTATATGCTGTTGATATTTAGGCGTATGAAATTGACAGTTTAAAGCCCTGATTGCCAAGGTTGCAGAAATGTAAACCTTCTTACCCCATCTATCCAGCGCCCTGGAATCTCTATCAGAAGGGGTAGGATTTTTAGCAGTAGAGGCCTTAATGTTCTTGGGATGCTGAGAAATGGTTTCAGGATCTGCAATAGGATTTTTGAAAAGGAATTTGTGGGAGTCAGGAACCCTGTAGTATCTGTCTGGCTTACAAGGAGCTGGAGGCAGAGAATCAGGAGCCATACTAGATTCTGAAAAAACATCAACAACAATGTCTAGAACAGGAGGTATAGCCAAAGGCCTATGCTGAGGAAGAAGAAAATCCCTAAGTCTCTTTTTAGATTCAGAGAAATCCTGACTTTCCCAGTGGAGACAAATCCTGTTCATTATAAGAGTCAGAAGAAATAGAATCCTGTTCAGAAGATTCATAATCAATGTCTTGCCTAGGCCTCTTAGAAAAGGGGGGGGGGGCTGGCTACCCCTGATCAGAGTAATTAAATCTTCAGCCATTTTGATCATTTGTTGTTTAGGCATAGGGGCCTGCATATGTGGCCCAGGCGTCAGTTTTTTAGACATAGATTTACATTTTTGGTCTTAGTTTTGAAGATGGCATCGGTCTAATATATAAATCTGTAGGCCTGAAAACACCCTCAGAAGCCGGTGCCTGCACAGCGGCTCCGTACCCATCTAAGGTAGAGACATTCGCGGGTTCCATAATTGAAGCATCTCGCGGCATACTGGACTCTGAATGGGTCTCAGTAGAGGCCTGCGAATCAGGAGTAGCGGGCATCAGGGGCTGCGAAAGTGCCTCACTGAGTACTGGCAAACTGGCGACTGGCTTAGGAGAAGCGTCGTCATCATTTTTGGAACTCTACAGCCTGTCTCTGTCTTTTTCTTTGCGTTTTTTAGGTATTCCGACATTTCTGGATAATTAAAGCGTGAGCCAAAATATTTAGAGGCAAAAATATACCGACGTTTAATGGTGCGTTGATTACATTTAGCACAAAACCGACAGCAAGGTACGTTGTGGTCAGGGCCTAGGCAAGGAATATAGTACAAATGAAAATCCTTATGAGGTATTTGCTTCCCACAAGTAATGCAATTATTAACTTTTACTGACATCGGTAAGGAGCAAGAAAAAGTTTCCCCAACGGGGTACTTAGCTTTTTAGTTGAAAACGTCAGTTCTGAAACTCGAAAACGAAAATTTCAGGAGTTGGCCGACCAGCACTTGCGAACTGCTTCTGCTTCGGGCACCACCCGGCAAGAAAGACTGATGTAATGGCGTCGGCTGCACGATTTATACAGCTGATGACCTGACGTCATGGAAGAAGGGACAACAACCGACGCAGGACCCAAGATTTTGTTAATCAGGCTGACTGAGGGCAACCTGCCAGCAGAGGACCCAAATGTAATGACTGCAACAGTGAAACACGTAGAACATCTAACCTGGAGTTTTAGATTTTAAATCACACATTCCCCATAGGCTTAACAACATGGTCACTAAAACCTCATCTGAGATAGTTGCATAACCAGGTTCACTAATTGCATTTGATCATGTGATGTTCTTTAACAACTGTATATAAACCAATGTTTTTTATTCCCTTGATGTCAGCCTGGTGAAGCCTTAATGGTGAAAGTGTTGTATCATTTGCATTTTTAAGTGTTTTATCAATCCTTTTATCAGTCTTTTAACATTATTAAACTTTGCGTTTATTTTACTCGTTCATGGTTCCAGATAACATTTTTTGACTATGCAGCTGGCACCACCATGTTGCAGAAGTGAACACAGTCCAAAGGCCGTGTTCATCTACTGAACATGGTAGAAGTACAGGGACTGATGGGTGAGGGGCAGCCAAAAGACATCAGGGTTTACTGTAAACCGAATGTCACAATGGCATGTACTGCAGTACGGGGATCAGGGTTTGGGGAGCCACTAGACACTGGGATTTATGTTAAACCATATTGGCACGTACAGCAGTACGAGGATAGGCGGGTGGGGAAACACTAGACACCAAGAATTACTCAACTTCAAGTGCCATAATGCCACAGATAGCAGTACAGGGATCAGGGGTGGAGGGAAACAGGAGCCAACAGGACAACTACAACTGTACCATAACGGTACAAACTATTATCAGGATGGGGGGTCAATAACACACTAGGCTTCATGCATATCTGACTTGTACCATAATGCACTTCAACAAGTACAGGGACCAGGGGGTGGGGGGCTATTAGATAGGGGATGGCAGACAAGTCACGAGAGAGGTACAAGGGCTGTAATGTTTGTGTTTTAATGTGTACTTCTCTGTGCAGGAGAGTGACTGGGGGAGGAATGTCAATGCTCACAAGAGTATAAATTAACTACCACAATGTGCAGATTAACAGAGAAATCTGCAAATTAGCTGATAATGAGGTCTTTCCTCTTTGCAGCCGACATGTGCCTGAACTGCAAAATACCACTTCATGGAAGCAGGACCTTTTATGCATTCTCAGGATTGCATGTGTGTAGAGTTAGAATTCTTTTATGAAGGGGAAGGGGGAACTATTTGTTAGCTACAATAATATACTAGACCATGTTCACACAGACAAATGTAAAATGTGGGGTATAATGCTCTGAGGGGAGAAAACGGACATTATTTTATGGGAACAGTTAAGAAAAAGAAGTAAAGGCAAATACAAAAGTGGAATCTGAAAACAAATTAATTATGTAGCAAGTAAATATAATACAAAATGTAGGCTACTTATTGTGGAGTAGGTCTCCTTTTAAGCTCTCCAAACTGGATGTAGCTGGTTTTCCCTGGGGCCAACAAGTAAAAACAAAAGGAAAAGCCTCCATTTGCAGTAATCCAGTCATGTATTCCTGTAGGTATTTTCCAGGAAGAGAGTTAACCAGAGTACAATGTAGAAATTCTCAAAATCAAACAATGAAAACACAAAGCAAGTAGGAGGTGGACTGTCAGTAAATATAATAGCATGGAATGTGAATGGTTTAGCAGACAGGGAAAATGAGAACGTACTAGCATGTTGTTGTTGTTTGTCTTTTCAGCTTTTTCCAGGTAAGGGGTCGCCACAGAGGAACTCCAGTTCGCTAATGATTGACAGTAGATTTTTACAAAACGCCGAGGTGCCAGCTCAATGCCCAGCCTTCAATGAAGGCACGCCCATTTACACACGCATGTCTTTCAAATGCTACCCAACCGCGGGGGGAAAATAAAGACTCCACACAGAAGGCACTCCCAAGCCATGCCCAGAATCGAACGGGAGAACCTCTTGCTGTGAGGTAACAACGCTACCGCCGTTCCCAACAGTTAAGGAAGAATGAAAATGGACAACACAGATGAAACATTATGGTGAGTACAAAAGTATATATATATATATATATATATATATATATATATATATTTGGTCTTTGCTAGCATATTATATTTTCTTTGTATATACTCTCCTCTGTGGTATTTTTAAGTGTTTGCTGAATTGTCTCTCTCTCACAAATGGGTGCCAGGTTGAGAAGAACGTCACCAGGTAAGAGCTGCATGAATGCCTGTGTCCCTTCTCCTAGTTTTTTTCTTTTTTTATTGTGTGACAGACTTTAAGATTTAGCCGACAGTGAGGAAAAAATACATTATTCAGAGTAAGTTAAAAAGGTGTTTTCCCTTCAGTAAGTTTATTCCAGAGGGGGAAAAATTGATTATTTCAGATTGCATGAACACTTTTTTTCTTTGTAAGAGCTGTAACTATAGCTTATTCATTGTCAGATAAGTAATAGGTATCCAACATTATTAGTAATACGATGTACGTAATAATGATTGGGGCATACTGGTCTATCACTTCACAAGAAAAGAAATTAAGTTTATTATTATGCTTATTAAATAGCCTGTAAAGTGAAAAATGAAGTGTATATACCTCATTTTTCTATCTGTACAGATATATATATATATATATATATATATATTTTTTTTGTAATATGTTTACATTGAGGTTTAGAATACAACTAATGGACTTGGTGTTCATTCAAGTGATATTTAAGTGTGTGTGGAACTCAGAAAAGCGACTACTTTCTGGATTTAGGTATCTTTGCTTTTTTTTCACTTGGAAGAGCTTCTGTAGCTTACCCTGAACTAGCTTGAACTGTTTTTTAACTGTTTGCTGCATTATTTTAAAATCTGCATTTAAAGTTACATTTTAGCCGAATTTGATCGAAAGTTTGTTGTTTGTTTGTTTAATTTAACTGTGGAGGCTGCCCACTAAAGTGTGCTAGCCTGTGTAACTAATTTATCACTGTTTCTGCATTTTCTGTGTGCTTCTACCAAAAAAACAACAAAAAAATAATCCTTGTTTTCCTGCCTTCCTCGACTAGTTTAGACCAGTTTACAGGCATTGCTGTATTCTGGGCTGTGGTGTAGTTCCTGTGTTGTCCATTACCTTACTTGGATAGAAGGAAGTTTCTTTGCTCACCAGTGGGAGTGGGGAACCTTGAGCAGCCTACCTGTCCCTGTAGGAAGTGACCTCAGCACAACTAGCTGTAGTAATTGGTTGTTTTGGACCATTTCTAGCTCTTTTGTAGTTCACTGTTTAAAATCCGCCTCTGGGCGTTTTTTTCTGGCTATACTACTCAGACAAGCTCCTCGTGGGTGTGCAGAGTGGTCCTATTAGCAGGGAACTCAGAAAAGCGACTACTTTCTGGATTTAAGTATCTTTGCTTTTTTTTCACTTGGAATAGCTTCTGTAGCTTACCCTGAACTAGCTTGAACTGTTTTTTAACTGTTTGCTGCATTATTTTAAAATCTGCACTTAAAGTTACATTTTAGTCGAATTTGATCGAAAGTTTGTTGTTTGTTTGTTTAATTTAACTGTGGAGGCTGCCCACTAAAGTGTGCTAGCCTGTGTAACTAATTTATCACTGTTTCTGCATTTTTTGTGTGTTTCTACCATAAAAACAAAAAATAATCCTTGTTTTCCCGCCTTCCTCGACTAGTTTAGAGCAGTTTACAGGCATTGCTGTATTCTGGGCTGTGGTGTAGTTCCTGTGTTGTCCATTACCTTACTTGGATAGAGGGAAGTTTCTTTGCTCACCAGTGGGAGTGGGGAGCCTTGAGCAGCCTACCTGTCCCTGTAGGAAGTGACCTCAGCACAAGAAGCTGTAGTAATTGGTTGTTTTGGACCATTTCTAGCTCTTTTGTAGTTCACTGTTTAAAATCCGCATTTGCACGGCTTTGCACGGTTGTGCGCATAGCGCAGCACCGGTTTAACAAGGTTAAACTTTTTCTGGCTCCGCCAAGTCTGCTCTTCAAATTTTCCCTTAAGGAAGCTCTACTCTTAGTATAACCAGACTACTTACTATATTATAAGCCTAGCAGTTGTTCTCAATACTTCTCTACTAAGTAAGCACTCTCGTACTGAGTAAAGCACTACATCTACTTACCACCCCTGTGAATATCCACTTCCCTTAAAGGTACAGCACTCCCTTATACAGTTCTAGCATGTCAAGTGGTAGATTACTGGCGTCGTCTCCAGTTCAGCTGGTCAATCTGGATATCTTGAGACAATGCTACAATTGTCTCATGTACACAGACAACCCTCTCCTCCTCCCAACAAATACAAATACATGTGAGAGATGCAACTACATAGCCAAACTGGAGGCTGAACTCTCCCAACTCAGGGCTGGCATGACCAGACAGGAGGAGATGGCAACCACACACACAACAATCCCAGTCCCACATAGACCTACCACAACTGCAAACCAAACACATAAAAACACAAAGACATACTCGGAGGCTCTAACAAAAAACTTACCAAAACAACAGAGGCTCCCAAAGCAGACACCCAAATATCCACCACCTCAAAACAAAACACATGCAACACATACTTCAATAAATCAGTGTGTCAACCAATCACAGCCCTTAAGGCCAAACACCTTGCCTGATACACTAGTAATAGGTGACTCTATAGTCAGACACACTGATGTCCCGCTGACCAGGCTGAACAAGGAGAAGGTGACTGTGAGCTGTCTATCGGGAGCTAGGATCTGCCACATAACACACGCACTCAAGTCACTCCAAAGCAAATACAAATATGACTCCATCATTGTCCATGCTGGTGTGAATGACCTGAGACGTACCTCCCTGGACTACATGAAAAGAGACATAGAGGAGCTCTCCGATTATGTAGCCCAGGCTGGTATGACCCTGACCCTGAGCAGCATCTTGCCCTCACCAAGAATGATACCACAATACAAAGACAAGATGATCAGCTTTAACAATTGGCTCAAGTACTGGTGTCATTCTAAGGGGATCCAATGTCTGTCTGCCTGGGATGACATGTTGGACAAGCCACGCTGCTTCGCAAGGGATGGCTTACACCTGTCACCACTGGGCTTCCGGATATTGGCTAAGGCACTTGCCAACCCCATAGTGCCTTTTTTAGGCAAGGCTCAAAAGACAAACCCACCTCCTTAGAAAACAATAATGGAAAAAAACTAAGGGTAATGCTGCTCAATGCCAGAAGTCTAAATCTCAAGATGCAGGCACTTGATGCACTCCTCAGCATGGAGAACATTGACGTCTGTGCAGTAACTGAAACCTGGCTCAAGGCTCCTGAGAGCACCCCAGCGCTACCAGGCTATACCTCGTATCATGCTTTTTGGCCCCAAAACCCGGGCCGAACCACAAAGGGAGGGGGAGTGTCCATATTCATCAAGGACACACACACCTCCAGGTTAGTAGCAACACATGAAGCATCAGAGACCATACAGGTGCAACTAACCATAGGCAAAACTGCTATACAACTGCTAGCATGTTACAGACCACCCTCCCAATCTCAAGAACTCCACTCAGCCTTCCTGAAGACATTGGAGGATATGAATGTATCACAAAATACCATCATACTGGGAGACGTCAACTACCCAAACATAGATTGGGTACATTATTCTAGCCCTAATACCCTAGCCCAAAGGTTCCTGGAATTCATAAATTCAAATGCACTGGAACAATTAGTCACCTCTCCCACTACGGGAGATAATATACTAGACCTGATCATCACAAACATGGGGACAAAATGCTCCACACCAGAAGTATACCCCTCACTAGTGAGATCTGACCACAAACTAATCACCCTGGATATACATATCCCACCTCCACCCCCAGCACAAAAGACCACAGTGAAAAACTTCTCAAAAGCAGACTTCACTCTTCTTAAGACTGAGATGGTATCCTTTAAGCCCACTGTGCCAGTGGATACCACATCCCACGATGCAGAATCCTTCACAAATGCTTTCTATGGACATCTCCAAGAATGCATGGATCACACAATCCCAAACAAATCCAAGTCCCTCTCCACCAAAGGTAAGCGTCCTGTCTGGTGGACCTCAGCCATAAACAAATTGTATAACAAAAGAAGGAAGCTACTGCACGTCAGAGCAAAATCCCACGAAGGGAAGACATCTCTGATCAACATTAGCAGAAAACTACGTTCTCTCATAAAAACATCCAAGGCCAACTTTGAGAGAAAAATCGCTAAGGACACTAAAGATAACCACAAAGCCTTCTTCAGCTATGTTAGAAACCTGGGTGTAAACCCTCAGATATGCTCAGAGTTGGTTCACAACAATAAAAAATACACTGAACCCACAGATATTGCCAACATTCTGGCTGACAGGTTCAGTGCAAATTTCTCCCCTCCTTCACCCCCAAAAAAAGAAATACTTATCCCAGCTGAATGTAATCTCCCTGTCATCTCAGATGTCCAAGTGAGAACTGCCCTAAACAAAGCAAAAAACACAGCATCAATGGGACCTGACAGTATCCCGGGTTGCGTGTTACGTGAACTCCAAGAGGAGCTAAACCCACACATAAAAATGCTATTTAACCTTAGCCTTACTTGTGGATATGTACCTGAACACTGGCGTGCAGCAACAGTGGTCCCACTCCACAAGGGGTGCCTCTACAGACCCTGGAAACTACCGCCCCATAAGCTTAACCAGCCTGGTCTGCAAAGCTATGGAAAGAATCATTATGGAACTCATAAACAGAGACATAGGGGACCTACAGACACTTGACACCACCAGTTCGGCTTTGTAAAGGGCAGATCCTGCCTTTTAAACCTGGTTGACTTTTTCAAAACAGTCACTAGAGCCATTGACGAGGGCAAAGCAGTCCATACAGCATACCTGGACTTGGCTAAGGCCTTCGACACAATACCCCACTCAGGCATCATAGATAAGCTCAACAGCTTAAATGTAAACCCTTATGCCACTAGATGGGTTGCAAACTGGCTAAAGGACAGAACCCATAAAGTTAAAATCGCTGGAGCAATGTCAGACTCAAAGCCAGTCACAAGTGGTGTCCCACAGGGATCTGTCCTGGGACCCCTCTTGTTCGGCATTTATTTCTCAGATGTTAAACCAAACACGGGAGGGCTGTGGCTGACAAAGTTCGCAGATGACTGCAAACTAGGCGCCATAGTCGATGCACCAGCAGACACACACATCCTACAAAAAGGCCTCACAGAAACGGACAATTGGTGCCGGAGTCACGGCCTTAAACTAAATGCCAAAAAATGTATAGTCATCCCCTTTGGGAAAAACAAAGTACCCACAAATTATCACATAGACAGCAACCCACTGAGTAATGAAAAAGTAATCAGAGACCTAGGGACCCAAGTTGACAGCGACCTCTCATTTGATACCCACGTTGCCAAAGTGGTTAGAAAAACATTCGACCTTGCACACCTCATCATGAAGGGATTCACATCCAGATCCAAGGATGTCATTGTACCCCTATATTCCTCCCTCATCAGACCCATGATTGAGTACAATGCCCCGTTTGGTATGTACCTCACCCGGCATTTGCAACAGCTGGAGAGACCACAAAAGTACCTCACCAAGAGGATCAAGGGTCTCCAACATATGTCTTATTCTGCCAGACTAAAGAAACTTCAGCTCTATTCAGTATCATACCGCCTGCTCAGAGGTGATCTCTGCCTGATGTACAAGGCCATGTCCAATCAGGATCTGATGGACATGCTCCACCTCAAAAAATCCAAGTCCATCAGGACCACGAGAGCTAAAGACTTAAACCTCGGCACAAGTATGAATAGGACATGCTGGAGGGATAGATTCATAACCCAGAGGCTTCCCATGCTTTGGAACAAGATCCCAGTTCGTATTAGGCAGAGCCCCTCACTGACTCTCTTCAAGAGAAATCTTGATGGGTGGATGGGAGATCGTAAGTTTACCCCAGAGGTCACATCTGTGTCACTGCTAGACAGGGGCACAGCAAACTAATTCTATTATATAAGGGGACCTTCATTGTGTCACTACTAGACACAGTATTCTAAATTTATTCTGTACATTTTTGTACCATTTCATGGGGTGGCAAATGCCACATCACTATGGCTAGGTTTACAAATGCCCCAGGTCAGATAGTCTAGTACTATACTATGAAACTATGAAACTATTAAAACCTTTTCCATAACACTGTCACTACACAAGACAGACTGAGACACACAAACATTCTCAAACACACACAAAACCAAATATATCTCCTAACCTAACCCTTACCCTAAAAAAGACAAATTTGCACATACCCATCCTTCACTCACCCCCAGTCTTAACTCACTCACACACACACACACACACTCACCCCCAACCCCACTTATATATATCCAAATTCAGTACATTTGATAAGATCCACCATTTGCATACCCTCAACATGTCCAATATTTGGTCATCCTCACAGTCGACATAAAATCAGGCCCGCTATGTTTTCTGAAAAAACATACATTCAGTCAACAGCAGGGGAACCACATATACATGCACACATAAATTTATATACATACGTACATTTTATATATAAATATTTCCCCTGCATCTGTATATATTTATACAAGAATATATACTTCCTGCATTTCCCCTGGCTAGTCTCTCTCCCTACTATTGCTCATCCCTGGCATGACACTTCCTACTACTTCCCATATACTGCATATCTTGCATACTATCTCTCTGTTTTTCTTGTGGAACATGATATACTATTGTTAGCTTCAACATTTCTGATTTGGATTGTCAAGACTGTATACACTATATAACTAATGTTTACCTCACCTATTTTGCATACTGTGTAAAAACTCTGCTATACCTTGTATTCCTGGTGTGAACCTAGAACATGCATTTTTGTTACATCTGTTGCTAAATAAATAAATATACATACATACACGCACGCGCGTACACACACACACACACACACACACACACACACACACACACACACACACACACAAAACATCAAATTGTAAAACAAAAAAGAGAGTGCACAAAACACTGAATACTACTATTATGAGCAAATCACAAAACAGTGAATACTTCTCTCCCACTAAAAAAAATCCCTAAAACCGTAAATACCAGCTACAAAACCCAGATCAAGCATTGAGTGAATAGTGACACTGTTAGGGAATGAGTTTTTAGCAAAGTAATGTGCAGAGCTGGGATTAGGAACAGGTGCATGGTTAGCACACATGACTAAGGGTGCTCTCCTGCTCCCATTTAATTATGTGAGCAGCTTTAACCTTACCTCGATCCTTGCCCTTAACTCCAACCTCTATGTATTATGTTATTAAAAACTTTTTCTCTAGCAGTACCACTACACAGGACAAAAGTACAGAGAACACGCACATGAAACAAGCACAGCACTAAATCTATCCATCTGCTTAACCCAAACCAGCAAACACTTGCACATACACACACACTAACTGCTATAAAATGATCTAGAACTTCTTCATAACCAGCAGCTTTTCAGTCAAACATTTATTTTGTAGATCAGTATGTATGTACACCTTTAAGAAACTTTCCATGGGCTTGCACAAGTATATAAATACTGAGCACATGCAAGCCTGACTGCCATCTTGTAGAAAGTTGCTGAGATGCAAGCATAGCATGCATGTTTGTGTAGTCTTGTCAGTTAATCAGTTTGTTTATATTATGTACTGCTGCTATCCATCCTGATGTGTTTCTATGTAATAAAGCATACAAATGAAGTATCCCACCTGTTAGTCTTCAATTATAAACCACGACAAGCGACATGGTATCAGAATGGAATCCAGAATCAAGACCAACAGGCACTCAGTTAATGTTGGAGCAATATAGAGGAATGGATCATCCCTACTGCACGTACAACTCGCAAAACAGGTCAGAAATGATTTTCAGGCAATAAAACTTTCTTAAATGATTTCTTATTCGAAAAATATAAAACGAAGCACTCGGAACACAAATGTCCAAAACTGCAACATATTGATAAAAACATTCAAACTAATTATGAAAATGTTTAAAACAGTGTCCGAATCTCATAAAATGAACACAATAAGGAAAACGACCGCATTTTTCGCTATGTGCTTTTTCCATCAATTAAATCTATTCAAGCTATCTGACGTATACA
This sequence comes from Protopterus annectens, assembly GCF_019279795.1. Taxonomy (NCBI): domain Eukaryota; kingdom Metazoa; phylum Chordata; order Ceratodontiformes; family Protopteridae; genus Protopterus; species Protopterus annectens. Next base: position 898,872,465 of record NC_056746.1, read on the forward strand.
AAGTGTTTGCAAGTTTGTGCAGTATTACAGTACAGTTACTTTGCAAAATACAGCCATTTAGTTTCACAAAGTACAGTATTTCAGAGTTTATTGTGCATTTGAATGTTATTATAAGTACCTGGTGTGTGTGCATGTTCATACATAATTACAAGGGCCATATTTACAGCATATTTGGGCATACTTTGTTGACATGGCTGTAGGCTTTCATACACCAGCTCCACTTGTATTTGATAATAATACCGCACAGATATTAGAGAGTATTTGAGCAAGACTACAATATTTTCATACAAGCTGCATTTACAAAGAAGCAAGTAAAAAGGCATTTATTATGCTTAATTTAGCTGGTACAGAAGCCACAGAAATAGAGCGCTCATTTGTGTATGCATCTGCTGTGTTTTCAGGTGAGGAGGAAAACCACCATACAGTGGTACCGGCTGAGTCCAGGGAAGACACCCTTAAAACGTAAATTTAGATAAATGTGTAACCCCCAAATAAATATTACAATGGAAAGGCACTTATTTTACACAAGAGATCAAAAGCCTGGGGAAACTTTTGCAACATATATAACTGATATGAGAAACAAAGCTAAAACGTGCAGATTTGGTGATTTAAGGGATGAGTTGATAAATGACAGACTTGTGTGAAGTATTAAAGATGATGCTGTGAGAAAGATTTTGCTTTGTGACAGTGATTTAACTTTGAATAAGGCCATTGAGATTTGTCAGATATATGAGCTCACAGAAAAGCACACAAATATACTTACAAATGAGAAATGCATGCCTCCAGTATCTTCTAAAGCTAATGTTGAGAGTATGCAGCACGTGGTTAAAAGAAACAGGGCCAAGCACATGGCAACAACTGTGAACCTTGCAACAGTCACTGGTAAACCCAGTAGTTTTCTAGCAAATTCCAGAGCAAGCACAGTCTCAGTGAAGTACAAGGGTGAGTGAGCAAACTCAAACCATGTGCCCTCACCAAGTTAAAAAGTCAACTGACCTAATTGTGGTGGCAATCATGTGGCTAAAAGAGAAGTGCTTAGCTTCTGGTCAGCAATGCCACAGATGTAAAAAGTGGAATAATTTCCAAAGATTTTGTAAATCAAAGGAGGTTCACTCTTTTATTAAAAGAGAACATTCCAAAAGACAAGTTGATCAATTAGAAAACTGTGACCCTACTTTTGATGTTGATGTGTCAGTGCTTAATGAAACAGTCAATACAGTAGATTTATGGGCAAAGAATATAGTATTTTGTACTGTTGAGATAAATTTGAGACCACAGAGCTCAAAGTTGACACAGGTTCAAAGTGCAATGTTATTTCAGCAGAAACATTTGCTAGAGTATGTGCTGGTGAGAAGCTTGATTTGGCAAAGTGTGCGACGCTTGTTCTTTATGGTGGTGAAGAAATTCAAATTGAAGGTTCAGTAGTGCATGCTTGTTACTCTGCTGGGATCAGCTATGACTTGCAATTTTACATGGTCAAAAGGCACATACAGTCATTATTAGGCCTCAGAGACAGTTTGAAAATGGGACTACTTTCATTTAATAAGGAAATCCACCATGTAAGCTTAAAAGACCTCTGTTATAATTTTGCCCGGTCTACTTTTTCTACCTATGCTGATCTTTTCGAAGACAAACTAGGCAAACTCTCAGTTGTGTAATCCATGAAGTTAGACCGTGAAGTCAGCCCAGTTGTCAGACCAGCCTGGAAAGTTCCATTAGCTATGCAGAACAGAATCAAGGCTGAGCTAGATGAAATGGTGCAGCAAGGTGTGATTTGTCCAGCTGACAAACCTATTGAATGGGCATTTTCCATGGTGGTAACTCATAAGAAAAGCTCAGATGATACCAGAATATGTACTGATCCAAGAGATTTGAACAAAGCACTGAAAAGACCTCATCATCCAAGTGCATACAGTCGAAGTTGTCGCTGCGCTGCTCTTACGCCAAAAGTCACTGTTTTTTTTCTGTCTTAGATGCATAGAGTTCATTTTGGCAAATTTTGCTTGACCAAAAATCCTTATTGCTTACCACTTTCAGCACTCCTTTGGGCAGGTACAGATTTTTGAGAATGTCAAATTCTGCCAGCGAAGTCTTCCAGCGTGCCATGGAACACATTTTTTCTGATTATCCGTGTGCTATTATAGTAGATGATATTCAAAGTAGGAGGTAATGGTGAAGCAGAGCATGACAGAAACCTCAAAAACTTCTGGAAAGAGCACGTGAAGTGAATCTTAACCAGAATCCTTAGAAGTGCAAATTCAGGCTATGAGAAGTTACTTATGTTCGTCATTTGTTTACCAGTTCAGGCTTATGACCAGATCCTTCCAAGCAAACAGATACCAGCTCCAGACAATGTTCAAGCCCTACAACGTTTTCTTGGCATGGTTAATTATCTAGGCAAGTTCATTCCAGACTTGAGCCAACTTTCAGCACCGCTCAGAGAGTTGACATCCAGAGATGTATCCTGGTCAGAACAACACCAGAGAGAATTTGATGTCTTGAAACACAGAATATCCAGTCCACAAACTCTGATATTATGATGTTCACAAACCAGTTACTCTTTCTTGTGATGCTTCGAAGTTTGGTCTTGGTGGATCGGTGCAGTCATTTTTCAAGAGGGTAGCCTATCCTAACCCAAACTGAGATGCAGTATGCACAGATAGAGAAAGTTTTGGCAATTGTGTTTGCATGTTCGAAGTTCCCAGATTATATTTATGGCCGCCCAAATCAAATCAAAACTGACCACCAACCAATAGTCACTATTTTGAGAAAGCTTATGCATACAGCTCCCGCCAGACAGATTACAACACATGATGTTGAAACTAAAAAAGTATAACTTCAATCTTGTCTACACAAAAGGCAAACTTCTTTATCTTCCTGCTACTTTATCCAGATTGCCCAGAAATACCACTGAAGAGCATGAACATGAAGAAACTGGATTTTGAGGTCATGGAAGTGAGAAATTTTTCTTCCACATGTCTTGATGTGTTTAACAGTCACACAGCCTTGGGTCCAATTCTTCAGAAGCTCAACCACTTTATCAGTCGAGGATGGCCTTCAAAGCAATCTTGTTTACCAGCAGAAGTGCAACCATATTTTCCCATCACAGGTGAGATTTTGTCTGACAATGGTATCCGTCACGAAGGGTCCAAAAGTGATTGTTCCAAAATCCTTGCAACAAGAGTACATTACTATTTTGCATTGTGGCCAACCAGGAACTGACTCTACCAAAAGAAGGGTGAGAGGACTAGTATTCTGGCTTTCTATGTCAAGGGACATTGAGAGAGTACTTTCATCTTGTTCTATCTGTAACAGTACTAAGCCACATAAACAGACGAAACCACTTCAGCTAAACCAGATGCCTGAACTACCTTGGTCAACAGTAGTTACAGACATTTTCGAATGGAATGGAATGGTCAGCATTACTTGGTGTTAGTAGACTAATTCAAATTGGTTCGAGATTGACCTACTTCCTAATCTAGAGTGCAGTACTGTCATTACTAAACTGAAGCGTCACTTTGCAGACCATGGTAGTCCTCACAAAGCTATTTCTGACAATGGTACACAGTTTACAAGCCAGCAGGTTCAAGAGATTTGCTGAAGAGTGGGACTTTATTTATGTTACAAGTAGCCCTAAGCACCCACAGTCAAATGGTTTGCCAGAACGTGCAGTTCAAAGTGTGAAACAATTACTAGAGAAGTTGAAACAAGACAATAGCGATGTTTTTCTGAATCTCTTGCATCTCAGAAATATTCTTTGTGATAAACAACTTGGTTCATCTGCACAGAGACTTCTGTCGAGTCAAACTAGAACCAGATTACCAATCAGCAGCAATCTACTGGTTCCATGTGTTAAGAAGACCAAATCAGTGAAAGCCCATCTGTTAAAAAAGCACTTGTAAAGTCCAGAAAATCGCTCAATCCATTACGAGAAGGGGAGACAGTGAGGATGCAGACGTCCAAAGATTTTGATTGGATTGGATTTGTGTAAAATATATGTACAGAGCCAAGATTGTACAGTGTGGAATCACAAGGAGTAGAATTTAGATGGAATTGGAAACATTTAGTACCGGTGTCCAAGCCTGCATTGTAGCATCTTGCCTGTGAAAAAGACTCTGTACCTCAGTGTGAGTTATCCAGTGTTCAAGTTCCAGAGGACATTCCAGTAAATATCCCTGTTCCTGAGAAAATTCCCGAAGTTCCTGAAAAAGATTGTTCACCAATGACTGTCCCTGTTGCTAAACCCACTTCTGATTGCTATATCACTAGATCAGGTCACATTTCCAGACCATGTTCCAGATACACTGCAACTTGGACATGAACGTTGTATTTATTTCTTAGTTTTTATATAACTGCATTGTTTTATTCAAGTGTCATTTTACTGTAGCCAATTCATTAGAGAAGGAGGATGCGGATCAGTACTTATGTATACCTTTAAGAAGCTTTTCCATGGGCTTGCACAAGTATATAAATACTGAGCACGTGTGAGCCTGACTGCCATTTTGTAGTAAGCTGATGAGATGTATACATGCATGCCTGTGTAGTCTTGTCAGTTAATTGGTTTGAATAAGGCACCCAAGGAAGGACAACCAGGACTGCAGCAATAAAACATTATTTATTGAGTCCAACTGCTGAAGTTTAACACAGATGATGTGTTGAACTTTGGCAGCTGGACTCAATAAATAACATTTTATTGCTACAGTCCTGGTTGTCCTTCCTGGGTGGCTTATTCAAGTATTTGTGGTTACTTTTGGCACTTCTTCGCTTTTGGGACTTAGCTAATCCGTTTGTTTATATTTTGTAATGCTGCTATCCATCCTGATGGGTTTCTATGTAATAAAGCATATAAACAAATTGTCCTGTCTGTCTTCAACTGCAAACCAAGACTATCGACAATTTTTTCTACACAGTCCTACTTACCTAAACTATATAAAACAAACGTATACGAATTAATACATTATATATATATATATATATATATATATATATATATATATATATATATATAGATAAATATATTATTATGATACGCACATAACTTTCATATCTGACATCTTTTTACTTCTGATTCAAACTACCTGACAGAGACCTGGATGGTCTCAAGGAAGGACATTCCCGAGTAAGGCAGAGCCAAAGATATGTAAATTCTGGAATGAACATCTAACTTGCAGTGAGATACAAAGGTATAAGTTGAGGACCAAGTTGCTGCACTGCAAATGTCCCCTGACAGGAACTCATTTTGCAAATGTGGTTGAGGTTGCCATTGTTTTGGTAGAGTTAGCCTTAGGCTTTGATTGCAATAACAATCCTTGTGAATGAAAGATAAATGAAATGCAATCTGCTAACCATTTTGAGAGAGTTACCTTAGATAATGATTGTCCCTGACTTTTCTTGGAGAAGGATATAAACAATTGATCTGATTTTCTGATATTCTTAGTATGGTGGAGATAGGACTTGAGTTACGTATGCACATCTAAGGTTTGTAATGTATGATCTCCTTTACTGGAAAAACTGGGGAAGAAAACTAGCAAATCAATCTGTTGATTCATGTTAGTCAGAAGCTACTTTAGGAAGGAAATGGGGGTTAGTTCTCAATGACACTCTGTCTTTATGAAAGATACGGAAGGGAGATTTACATGTAGCTCTGCCACACATTTAGTACATGTAATGGCAATCAGAAAACTAGTCTTCCGTGAAAGAAACTTCATATCTATGGATGCTGCTGGGTTAAAGTGCTTTTGGGTTAGTGACAGAAAGTACAATTGTGTACACTTACCATAAATGTAGATGTTCGAGTGTATTCACTGTTGCAGTCATTACATTTGGGTAATCCTGCTGGCAGGTTGCCCTCAGCCAGCCCAAATTCCAAAGTCTTGGGTCCTGCATCGGCTGCTGTCACCCCTTCCCTGACGTCAGGTCGTCAGGGGTATAAAAGAAGCAGCGGATGCCATTTTCTTCAGTTTTTCTTGCCCCAGATGTCAGGTGCCCCCAAAAAGGGTAGCCAAACTTTATACGTATATTCAGAAATACACCAATATAAGTTTTACCTTCATCTATAAGCAAATACACCACATAGGTAGTATAAATCAGCGAAGGAAAGATAAGATCCAAAAGAAAAAAGGGGAAGGCGGGTGGGTAACTTGGACTGCAACAGTAAATACACTCGAACATCTACATTTATGGTAAGTGTACACAACTGTACTATGTTCTACGTGTTTCAGTGTTGTAGCCATTACATTTGGGTAGAGTCCCAAAGCTATGGTTTGGAGGTTGGAACTAGACAGCAGTAGGAGTGGCTATGAGGCCCTGCAGAACTGCAGTGACAAAGCCTGCCCTGGATTTAGAGTAGAGTGGCAGATGATAATGCTTTGTAAAGGTGTGCACTGAACTCCAAGTAGCCGCCTCTAAATGTCTCTGGTTGATACTCCCCTCAGAAAGGCTGCTGAGGTGGCTGCAGCTCTGGTGGAATGTGGCCTAATGCCCTTAGGCAGTGGCTTGCCATGGTGTAAGTAGCGGAAACGAATGCAGTGGCCTAACCACTTAGAAATAGTCTGCTTTGAGATAGGCTTTCCTTGTGATCCTGCAGCATATGCCACTAGTAATTGCTCTGTCTTCCTGAAAGCTTTGGTTCTGTCCAAAGTAGAATCCAAGCTGTCTGTTTACGTCCAAAGAATGCAGAATTCTCTCCCCCTTGTTCTGTGGATTTGGGTAAAAGGTTGGCAAATGGATGGCTTGGTTCAGAGCCACACTGGACACTACATTAGGCATAAATGTTGGTTTTGTCCTCAGGGAGACCCTGTCTGGATGAAAAATGATGAAAGGTTCCACAGCCATGAGCGCCTGTAACTCTGAAACTCGTCTTGCAGAAGTAATTGCTAAGAGCAGAGCTGTTTTCCAAGATAAAAACTTCATATCAGCAGTAGCAGCTGGCTCAAAAGGAGGCAGGGTGAGCTTTTCCAAGACATAGTTGAGGTCCCATGCAGGTATTGGTAGCCTGCTTGGGGGCCTCTGAGGTACTGCCTTAATAAAGGATGAGAAAAAAGTGGTGGCTCTGTACTGTAATGAGCCGAAATGGCAGAGGCATGAATTTTAATTGATGAAAAAGATAGGCCTTTGTCCAGCATCTCAGTTAAGTATTGCAAAATCTGAGGAATATTTGGTACCACTGTATCAGTTCCTTGTGCCTGGTTCCAGGCACAGAATCTCTTCCATTTTCCAGCATAAGACTTTCTAGTACTAGGCCTTCTGGCTTCCAGAATGACATCCATCACAGCTTTACTGAGAGGTGTTTTTTGTATGACTACATTATCTGCCATGCTGCCAAGTTTAATGTCCTGAGTTGGCTGTGCATGATCTGATTGTTTTGCTGGGACAGTAGTCGAGGTATTTGAGGTAAGGTCCAAGCTGGTTATAGAGATAAGTTTCTTAGTACTGGATACCAGTACTGGCATGGCCATTCTGGGGCAATCAGTATCATCTTTGGCTTCTCCTGTCTGACCTTTAGGAGCACCTTGGGGAGGAGAGGCAGTGGAGGAAAGGCATATACTGATAGGTTTTTCCAGCTGAAAGATAGGGCATCCATTTTCCATGCTTGTCTGTGATAAGTCCTTGTGCAGAATCTTTTTAGTTGGTAATTGAGAGGGGGGGGCAAATAGATCTATGTCCGGGCATCCCCATTTCCTTGTTATCATGCTGAAGACTTGTGAATCCAGCTTCTACTCGTGGGGATCCATGAGGTTTCTGCTTAGTTCGTCTGCAGGAGTATTTTCCTTTCCTGGCAGGAATTGTGCCTGCAGATGTACTTGGTAAGTCAAAGCTGTGTCCCACAAGGTCATGGCTAGTCTGCAAAGGGGGTAAGAATGTGTGCCCTCCTGCTTGTTTATATACCACATGACCATGGTATTGTCTGTCTTTATCAGTAGTTGTCCTGGATGAAGTAGGTCCTTGAAGGCTGTCAGGGCATTTTGAACAGCTAACATCTCCTTTTGATTGATATTTAGATGCATTTGGTTTGAGGACCATGTGCCCTGAATGCATCTTCCTGCCATGTGGGCTCCCCAGGCATAGTCTGATGCATCCGTTGTTGCTGTCTGCCTGGCTGGAGGTAATGTGAATGGCTGCCCTTGTTCTGGTGACAAGCCTTTGCTCACCATCGAAACTCCCGTTGCAGGCAGGGAATGAGAGTAATGACTGTTTCCTGGCTGTGGCAATGTTGAGTCCAAACACTTTTTAGGTACCATTGAAGTTTCCTCATATGCAGTCTTGCATATGGAATTAGTAGGATGCAGGATGCCATGAAGCCCAAAGTCTGCAGAATTTTTCTTGCAGATAACTGGGCCTTTGTTGCCAACATTTTGAAATAGGTAGTCAGTTGCCTTTGTTTGTCTGGTGTGAGATAAGCCATCTGGGCAGTTGTATTCAAGCTTGCACCCAGGAATGTTATCTCTTGTGAGGGTACTAGTTTTAATTTCTTTTTGTTGACTGTGTACCTTAGGCATTTTAAAAGTCTTTTCACAAACGCCAGATGTTGAAGAAGAATGTCCTTGTTTTCTGCTTGAATGAGACAGTCGTCCAAGTAAGAATATATTTGTATTCCTCTTTGTCTGTAGAATGCAATTACTGGTGCCAGGCACTTTGTAAAGACCCTGGGCGCAGTAGATAAGCCAAAGGGCAGTGCAGGGAAATGGTAATGCATTGAACCAGCCTTGAATCTTAGGTATCTTCTGCATGACTGTCTGATTGGAACATGCAGGTATGCCTCTTTTAGGTCTAAAGTCACAAGCCAAGCATTCTTGCCCAGCATGGGCAGAGGTTGCTGCTGCAAAGTCAACATTTTGAATTTTGGAATATCCAGGAAAGTGTTCAGAATAGATAGGTCCAGTATCGGCCTCCAGGCTTTGTTCTTTCTGGGTACCAAGAACAGGTGAGTAAAATCCTTGTCCCTGCTCTTGCTCTGGTACTTGTTGAATGGCCCCCCAAGTCCAAGAGGGATGACACTTGTCCTGGGTTATGATGTGCCAATTTTGAACAAAAAGTGCTAATTTTCCCCCTAAGGGTGCTGCCAGAAGATAAGTGCTTGGTGCAGGCAGGGGGAAGTCATTGGGACTGTTTTCTGTATGTTTGTGATCTATCTTCTCTAGCTTTGGAGGTAAAAGCACCCCATTGCTTGGGCCAATAAGAACCTTGCGCCTGGGATCTGCCCCTTTGAGGTCTGTCTGACACAGGAAAGGACCAATTTTTTGTAGGCCAGTGTCTACTAAACCTAGGTGGCTGTACTTGTAAAAAATCTTTGACAGTTTGCATAGATTTAGCTTTGTCCTCCATTTTCTTTAACACCTCTTCTGCCTTAACACCAAACAAAGTATCATGCTGTAAAGGTGCATCTAGTAATTTAACTTTAACGTGATCACGCAGATTTTGTTCCTTTAACCAAGCATGCCTCCTAATTACAGAACCCGTAACTGCGGCCCTGCAGGAGGCCTCCAAAGAATCAAAACCACATTGCAAAGTATGTTTTCCAACTTGTTTTGCTGCATACAATAAATCCTGCATTTCCTTGTTTTCTGTACATTCAGAATTTAACAACATTTTCTGTTTAAGCAATCCCATGACATGTTGCTGATACTTAAGCAAATGAAATTGACAGTTTAAGGCCCTTATAGCCAAAGTTGCAGATGTGTAAACCTTTTTTCCCCATCTATCCAGTGCCCTTGAATCTCTGTCAGAGGGGGTAGGGTTTTTTGCAGTGGAAGCCTTAACTCCCTTTGGACCCTGTGAAATAGTTTCTGGGTCAGCAGCAGGGTTTTTAAAAAGAAATTTGTGTGAGTCAGGAACCCTGTAATACCTGTCAGGCTTACCAGGAGCTGGGGGTAAGGAGTCAGGGGTCAGACTAGACTCAGAAAACACATCATCTACAATGTCTAACACAGGTGGAATGGCTAGAGGCCTGTGCTGAGGAAGTAAAACAAAATCCCTGAGCCTCTTTTTAGATTCTGAAAACTCTTGGCTCTCCCAGTGGAAATGCTCCCTCATGGGCATAGAGGCCTGTCCACATGGCTCTTGAGTTTGTTTCCTTGCTTTAGAAGGTGCTTTAGTCTTTGCCTTTGAAGCTGAAGTCGTTTTAATGTAAAGTTGTTTAGGTCTGAATACAACCTCAGAAGTTGGTACCTGCTCAGTGGCTCCAGACCCATCTGAGGGATTAGAGTCCAAGGCTCCAATACCTTGAGTATCCAGCGGCATGGCTGACTCCACGTGGGAGTCGGTAGTGGCCTGCGACTCTAAAGTATCAGGCGTCAGGGGCTGCGAAAGTGCCTCAATGAGAACCGGCGACTGGTTTAGGAGAAGCTTTGTCGTCAGTTTTGGGCCTCGGTTGTTTTTCTCTACCCTTTTCTTTGCATTTTTTGTAAACTCCGGTAGTCGGATGGCTATCTGACAACATTTCAGGATAATTAAACTGGCGTCCAAAAAAGTTTAAAGCAAAATCATACCGACGCTTAATAGTGCATTGGTTAAATCTAGCACAAAACCGACAACCAGTAACATTGTGATCAGGGCCTAGGCAAGGAATACAGTAAGAATGAAAATACTTATAAGGTATTTGCTTTCAAGAAGTACAATTATTAACTTTTTCTGACATCAGTCTGGAGCAAGAAAAAAGTTTCCCCAACGGGGTACTTAGCTTTATTGAAGACTTCGGATCTGAAACTCAAACACGAAAATCTCAGGAGTCGGCCGACCGGCACTTGCGAACTGCTTCTGCTTTGGGCACCACGTGGCAAGAAAGACTGAAGAAAATGGCGTCGGCTGCTTCTTTTATACCCCTGATGACCTGACGTCAGGGAAGGGGCAACGCAGGACCCAAGACTTTGGAATTCAGGACGGCTGAGGGCAACCTGCCAGCAGGATTACCCAAATGTAATGACTGCAACAGTGAAACACGAAGAACATGTAAGATGGTGACATCCTATGTAGAGATTGGATTATGAATCGGGGGTCTCAATAAAAAAGTTCTTTTAAGAAAGGCTTTGGACACTTTGAGGGAAGCAACAGAAGCACTGTTGAGCACTATGTGGAAGTATGAAATGACTGCTAATTGTACTTTAATTGATGAATAGTTTGAACCAGCCCTAAACATTTTTGAAAGAAATTCCAAAATTGTTGGTAAGGGTGCTGAAAAGGGGTCTAGACCACTGGAAGAGGCCCAGATGGAGAAACACTTCAATTTGCCCTGTAAGTCTTTTTGGTTAAGTTTCTTTGAGAAGAAAATAAGATATTGACTACTGGGAAAGACTGCCTAGCACCTCTGGCTACTGTCAGACTTGGAGAAACCATGTGATTAGTTTCAGGGTCTTGAGGTTTGGTAGAGGTTACCTGGATGGGTGTGTGAGGAGATCTGGAAATGGATCCAGAACTCATGGTGGGTGAAGAAGGTGAGGCCAAAGAAGAAGAAGGAGCAATAAGGATTACCCTGGTCTTGCACTCCCATGCTTTCTGAATGGACTTGGTAATAAGAGGAATTGGTGAAAAGGCGTAAAGACCAAGGACAGACTGGAGCATCTCTCGGTGACTGTCCCTGTAGAGGGATAAGGGCAAAGTAACTTCTGCATTTGTTGCTTAGGGACAAAGCAAAAAGGTTGCAGCAAGGTTGGCCCCAGCGGCTGAAAATCTCCATTGCCACTGTGTTGTTTGAGCACTTGTGAGGCAGTAGTATACTTCTGCTCAGTTTGTCTGCAAGAATGCTGGACACAGGTATATGCATTGCTATTAGAAAGCAGTTGGAAAACATTGCCCAGTGCCAAATTCTTATGCCTTCTTGACAAAGAGGATATGACAGAGTTCAGCTTGCTTGCTGACATAGCAAACCACTGACTTATTTTCTGAGTGCAAGGCAATCACATCCTTAGGTAGATGATCCTGAAATGCCTGCAGTGTAAGGACTACTCACAACTCCAAGACAGTGATGTGAAGCTTGGCCTCTCGTAGACCATGTTCCTTTTACAGCCTTCCCATTGAAATGTCCCACCCCTGCAAGGAGGGAGGCATCTGTGGTAAGTGTGGCTTTGGGTACTGGAGTATGGAAGTGTCTGCCTTGAGTTACTGAATCAGATGAAATCCACCATAGAATATGGTTCTTGCAGACCTGTGAGAGATATACTCTGTAATGAAGGGGATGACATTTTTTTTTTACCACTGTACAGCTATCATCCAATATAGAACTCTCACTTGGTATCTGGCTATGGGAATCATTATAGAGGAAGTTATGAAACCCAGGAGGTATAATACCAAAACAGCTTGTGGTCTGGAACGATTTATCACCTGGAGAGCTACTAATCTGATTGATTTGACTTGTTCTGGTGGAAGTTTTTTTATCTGATGTGCAGTGTCTGTGGCAACCTATGAATTATATGGTCCAAGTAGGAGGTAGCTTACTTTTGTTGGTGTTTATAGAGGTGCCCCAGTGAGTTCTCAGTTGCAGTAGGAATGAGTGATGTGCAAGAAGTAGTTCCCTGGAGGTAGCAGTTAGAAGTCAGCTGTCTAAATATGGGAATACTTGGACCCCTTTTAACCTGAGATAAGCTGCCACTATCTTGGTGAACACCCAGTGGCTGTGGTGAGACCTAAAGGCAGTGCTGTGAACTGATAATGACTGGCACCAGATGGAAACAAGAGGAATCTCGTGGATTGCCGCTGGATCTTGAAATGATAGTATGCATCCTGCACATCGACAGAGCACATCCAATAGGCATTCCTCAGCAGAAGCAGAATGGATTGTACTGTGACCATCCAGAACTTTGTATGTTTTGCAAACTGATTCACATTGCTGAGATCCAAAGTTGGTCTTAGGTTCCCTGTCTTTTTTGGAACTAAAAAGATCTCTGAATAGACTCCAGATCCTAGTTGGTCTTGAGGGACTGGCTGGGTGACTCTTTTCTCCAGCAACTTTGCCACTTCCACTGCTGCAGATTCCAATTGATTGGGTGGAGTATTGGGAATATTTAGTTTTTTCTTTGGGCATTCTAAAGAGGTACTGTACAACCTCTGGTAATGATCCTTAGCACCTAGGAATCGGAAGTTACATTTTACCAGGCTACAGGGATGTGAGGAGAAGCACCCCCGATTAGCTCCACAGTGTAGCAGTCAGGCAAGTTCAGTTCAGGGACACCGATAACGTGTCTCAGTAAATAGCCCACGGTAACCCTGGTTTTGTGGACAGCCTCTGCCCAGTAGGAGACATCCCATGGAATTACTTCCACCTCTGCCTCTAGGAGGCATGTCTCCAGGAGTGTCCAGGTGAAATGCTTGAGATTTTCTGAACCGCATTTTTCTTTCTCCTCTGATTCCTGGAGAAGGATCTCTGAGGGGGTTGAAAAATGGATTCCACCAGCAGACAAGGTCTTACCATCCTGCATATCTTTAACTTTTGGTCCAAATAAAGTGGAGCCATTGTAGGGGGCATTTATGAAGGATGTCTTAAAGCTTTTCGCAAAGTTGCAGAGCAACATCAAGGCATAACGTCCCGTAGTAATACCTGTCCTGGCTACTCAGGCTGTGCCATTCTGCTGCGTTAGACAGCAGTCTCATGGCAACAATCAGTGATGACCGTAAGGTAGACATATGGGTATCCACAGTGTTTTGGATATCTGATGGCAAACTACTGACCAGGGAATATAATACTTCTTTAATCAAAACTCTCTGGAAATGCATCAGGTGAGCCATGTGGTTCTGTGCACAAAGAGAAAAAAATGTCTGAGGAATAGGTTCATTTCCCTAGTCTGTCCAATGCCCTTGACTCTGTTAGGGAGATGGACAGAGGAACTCTCTTCGGACACTTCCTTCTTTGAGGCTGCTGCTACCCCCATGGCATTTGCAGGGGAGAGGCTTAGCGCAGTGTTTTCCTTCTTTCTTTGGGGGGCAACCAGAATTCTAGCTGGTTTCTTTGGGATGAGCTCTGGCACATAAGGCTCCTTCCAGGCATTTTGGGTAATGAGTTTCAACGAAGGCATCGGGAGAGGCAGGACCACATAGTAAGTTGAATGACCAGACCCAAAACCTTTCAGAAACATGAGGTCATCAGAAGAAGGAGTTTTGGTGGACTCCCCCATTTCATCAATTTGAGGATGTTGCCAAAGGAGATACCTTCGGGGGGGGGGGGTTGGCCTTGGGGAACCTTCTCTCTCATCTAATTATTTGGTGTCTTCACTGAGAGATTCAAGAGAGTCAGATCAATATGCTTTCTCTTACAAGTCCCTTCTGTGGAATGTACTTTGGGACTCCTAAAGGAGACGCATTGGAATTGGACATGAGACTCTAATGCTGAGTAGTCTTGAAGCCTAAGAGTGTAAAGCCATCTGTTCCTGTCCACTAGAATGACAGGAATTAGCCATCTCCAGAGGTAGTCTTGATGGATCTGAACTCTGATCACATACCAATCTTCTTGGTATGGCCAACGCCCTTTACACTGCCTGGAAAGTTAACTCAGCCAATGGAACCAAAGAAGAGCCACCTAAGTTAGGAGAATCAGTAGCCCTCTTGACTAGAAGGGCTGATGGCTCAGAGAGGGAACTTGGAACTGAGATGTCCAATGCTAAAGCCCCAAGTGGTAGGAATGGCTCACAAAACCTTGGGGTCGACTCTACCACTGGAGCTCCAACACTGATGCACAGGTTCCGGGACTCCACTTAACTGGAGTGTATCACTGTCGCGTTACTGAGGGAAGATGTCAAAAGTGAAGTCTCCAGGGCTACTGATCCAACATACACCAGCTCCAAGAATGAGGATGGCGTAGGAAGCTAAATAGTTGGAGTGGGGTGGGGCTGACTCTGGTCCTTTCCTTGGGGACAGAGCCGGGAGGACTCCCAGCTGAATCTAAGTACTCAAAAACGTTCTCATCGACTACAAATTTGGACTAGATCGACAAGATCTCAAGAATGAGGCTAATGAAGCAGGGCTTAAAGATAATTTTTGCAAGATTGGCGAGTGAAGCCTAGGGTTGATGGGCCCAGGTGAAAAAGAACTGTTTGGGGAAGGAATCTGGTTCCTAGGAACAGTAGAATCAGACTGTCTCAAAACTTTAACCACCAGACCCATAATAGGTGTGGGGTTTGGAGACCTTTTCTTACACTTATCTCAGCAATCTTCAGGTCTTTTTTCTTCAGATTTTTCTCTTGCTTTGTCTCTATCCTTTTCTCTCTTTTTCTTTAGAGCTTTCCCTTTCTGGTCTCATAGTTTTCTAGGAGGAAAGGGAAGAGCTGGTTGCCTTTGGGTCGGAAGACATTTTGGTCACTGTCTGCGAGGGAAGAAAGCCTTTCAAAATATGTTTTTCCTTTCTCCTTTGGAGGGCTCTGGTGCCGAATACAGCTCAAATGGTGCATGACCTCTGCAAGTAGAAACACCCCAAGCAGTAGACAAACTGCGAGTGTGGGCCTTGAAGGGTTTATTATGCTCACAGGAGGAACACTTCTTAAAACCTATTGACATTAGAAGATGAAACAGTAATAAAGTTGCATTTAAATTTGAACTGTGAGGTATCTATGAGTGACTAACGTTAACACTAAATTTAAGACAATACATACACACACACACACCCACACACAAACACAAGAAAAATCTGAAAATCACACTAATCTAACCTCAACTACAAAGAACCTAATACTACTCTAACCTAACAACTATTCTCAAAAAGGGAAGATCAAACAAGATCTGAGATAATTCAGGCAGGAGAGGAGAATTGTGGGTAGGGGAAGAGTTGAAGCTCTCAGATCCAAAGCTTTGGTATAAGGTGCTGAGGTCAGATCCGGCCAGATACAACAACCAACAGGTTGAATCGGACAAAAAAAGACAAAAGTACAGTTGTGTGCACTTACCGTAAATGTAGATGATCTGAGTGTATTCACTGTTGCAGTCCTGACTTGTGGAATTTCCTGCTGTGGAAGCTCTTGGCTGGCCCAACTACCAGAGTAAAAAATCTTCCTCCTCATAAGGCTGGCGTACGCCCTACCTTGACGGGAGTATGCTTGAGTATAAACAGAGCCAGCTGACACCACAATGTCAGTTTTTTCTTGCCCCTTAGAAGGTAGGAGTCCCCAGGATAAAGCACAAACAAGGGACAAAGGGAGAAAAGGGGGCCTGTAGGGTACACACCCAGGGAGTACTCTGGATAGTGCAGAAAAAAGAAGCAAACTACTACAGAAGGCAAAAAGGGGGAAAGAGGGAAGGAATGAAGACTACAACAGTGAATACACTCGAACACCTACATTTATGGCAATTATACACAACTGTACTATGTTCTTCATGTTTCACTGCTGCAGTTCTGACTTGTGGGATGATTCCTAAAGCTGAAATGAAGGTGGAAGGTAGATTATGGAGAAGAGAGGATGCCCTGAAAGATGGCAGTGACAAATACTGCTCCAGACTTGGAGAAGGATAAGTGATAGTGTTTAGTAAGAGTATGCATAGATGACCAGGAAGCAGCTTCCAAAATGTCTTTTGTAGGTACTCTTTCAGGAAGGCAGCAAAGGTAGAAGTGGCCTAGCAGAATGAGTCCTTAATGTCTCAGGGGGCTTTTTGCCATGATGGCTGTAACAAAAGGAAATCCACTTTGAGATGGTCTGTTTGAAGACCGGTTTCCCTTCACAGCCAATGGCAAAGAACACAGAGTTGGTATGATTTCCTGAAAGACTTACTTCGGTCAAGATAACAGCAAAGATGTCTGTGCACATCCAAGGAGGGAAGGAGACTTTCCTCCCTGTTCTGAGGCTTGGGGATGAAGGTGGGCAAATGTATGGCTTGATTCAAGGATGTGTCTGTGACCACCATGGGCATAAAGGATGGATCGGTCCCGAGTGATACATTGTTCGGGTGGAATATGAGAAAAGGGTTTCACTGCCATAAGTGCATGTAGCTCAGACACCCTCCTAGCTAAGATGATAGCCAATAAAAGGGCAGTGTTAAGAATTTTAAATCAGAAGAAGCTGCCAATTCAAAAGGGAGTAGCGTACATTTTTCTAGAATAAAACTGAGGTTGCATGGAAGTGTGGGTTGTCTCCTGGGAGGTCTGATGTAGAACATTCCCCTGAGGAATTGTTTCACCAGGGGGTGGGAAAAAAATAGGAAGAAGAGTAGGGATGTGGGCTGAAATGACAGAGGTATGAATCCTGATGGGAGGAAAGAGATAAGCCTCTGTCCACCAGGGTAGCCAAGTAATCTAAAATGGTAGAGATAATGGCAGAGTTAGGATTGAGACCTTGCCACTGACACCAAAATGGAGAATCTTTTCCACTTGGCAGAGTACGATGTCCTGGTACTAAGCCTTCTAGCCTCTGAGAATATATTGAACTTGTCTGCTTAGGGTCTGCTCAGCGTAGTATTTTGTGGAATTATCCTAGCTGAGAGTTTGACAATCTTTAGGTTAGGATGCACAAATCTCCCCTTGTCCTGAGTCAGAAGGTCCACTCTCTGAGGTAATTGCCACAGTTTTCCATTGGTTAAACTCTGTAGCAGAGGATACCAGTGGTGCCTGAGCCAGTCTGGGGCTATCAGGATGACCTTTGGGCTTTCATCCCTGACTTTTAGGGGGACCCTTGAAAGAAGGGGCAGGGGCGGAAATGCATAAAGGAACAGGTGGCTCCAAAAGAAAGAGAAAGCATCTATCCTCCAGGCTGTGGGTAGTTTGCTCCTGGAACAGAATTTTTTCAGTTGAGCATTTTCTTTGGTGGCAGAGGTCTATCTGTGGGGATCCTCATTTCTGGACTATGTTGAGAAATGTTTCCTGATGCAGCTCCCACTCATGGAGATCCATCAAGTTTCTGCTGAGATGATGTGCTGGAGAGGTTTTAGTCCCTGGGACATACTGTGCTGTGAGGTGCAACCCCAGGGAGTGAGCTGTCTGCCACACCCACATCGCTAGTCGACAAAGAGGTGGGTACCCTCCCTCCCCTTGCTTGTTTATGTACCACATGACTGTGGTGTTGTCTGTTTTGACAAAGAGGATTTCACTGACCTTTGAAAGCCATTAGGCCCTTTTGCACAGCCATCAGATCTTTCCAATTTATGTGCTTGTCTCTGAATTGATCTTCTCATCTGCCCTGGGATTGAAGGTCTTGAAAATTAGACCCCCAGGCTGCCTCTAAAGCAGCTGTGGTTTAAGTTTGGCCTTGAGGGATGAACCTGAAGGAGACACCCAGGCTGTGGGCACATGCCCATGTAAACCATGTAAATTCCTTCTTGATGCATGGGATCAGTGGAATTTCTGTCACTAGGGATTGTGAGTGCTGGCACCATAGGTTCTTGAGGTACCACTGGAGCTTCTTCATGTGCAGCCTGGCCATAGGGATCATGAGGATACAAGATGCCATGCAGCCTAATGCTCTGAGGAATTCCCTGGCTGAGAGGCATTGTCTTTGCATAATGTTTTGGAAGTATTGAGTCAAGAAGGAGACCTTTTCTGGAGAGAGGAAACCAGAAGGGCCCCCAAGGAAAACTATCCTGGTGGATGGGTCTGTGTTGGATTTGTGAAGACTCATGGTGAACCCCAAAGAGGAGAGGAGGGTCTGAGAGAAGGCCAAATCCTTGAGGAACTTTGACTGACTCATGGCTTGAATGTAGTCATCCAGAAAGGGGTTAATCTATGAAAACTGGTGAAGTGACATCAAGGATTAACTTCTTTATAGAGTATATTTGTATTTTAAAGTTTAATACTATGGTACCTGTAGTTTTAAATCTAGAAATTAATTGGAAACAACTATTATGTAATTGATTAATTAATTAATGAATGGTGCTATATAAAAAGCTTATGAAATGTTGTGTGTTTGTATTACTCCTGGAAGGCTGTGAGCAGAGGCGCTAGAGTTCTTTAATACATCTGTGTTTATACTGTGGCCAGTTGTGGATTTTTCCTTGCTGCTGTTCTTCAAGTTCTTGCATACGTAAATCTAGATCCCTCTTGTTCTGCAGAAGACAATCACAGGAGCTAAACATTTTGACTGGTCTACTGCTCCCGTGGTCTTCACAAAGAGCGGAGCAGAAAACTAAAAGTGACTGGTACCTGCCCTGAAGCAAAGAAAACTTCTGCAAGATTCCTCTATAGGAATGTGCAAGTAAGCATTCTTTTTTAGTTTAAGGTGACGATTAAGGCCTAAGGGGCTATCATGGTAGGAAGATTTTTGAAGAGTCAACATTATGAATTTTGATACCAGCAGGGACTTATTGAGGGTGGACAGGTCTAGGATAGGGTGCCAAGAGCCTTCATTTCTGGGAACCACAAACAGTCTTGAGTAGAACCCTTTCCCTATTTGATGATCTGGTACTGGTTCCACTGAGCCCTATGAACATAGGTTGTGAATCTGAGAAAGCGTCTCCGCTCTTTAATTTTTGTGGAACATCTCCGTAACCTGAGCATCCTACTGGCTCTTTCAAAGTGAGCCTGTAACCATCTGAGATAACTTTAGAACCCACTTGTCTGAAGTAATGAGGGACTAAGTTTTCTTTGAACAGGGATAGTCTTCCTCCTATCTTTTCTGTAGAGGGTGGGGGTGTGTGGCATGTAGGGGAAGAAAGCTCTCTGCCAGGACCCTGTCACCAGAACTCCTCTGCCTGGGGGTTCCTGAGGACCACTGCCTGAACCTTTGTGATTGCTGCTGCCTTTGAGGCCTTCCCCTCAGAGGTTTCCTGTGGCCGGCTTTTGATTGAGAGGGAAAGGACCAGTGTTTAGTGGGAAAATTCCTACTCAATCTAGGAGGCTGAACTTGGAGGAAGTCCTTGACAGTTCACATAGATTTTGCATTATCTTCCATCCTTTTTAGCACAGCCTCAGTCTTAGACCCAAAAAAGTACGTTCTTATCCAGTGGTGCATCTAGTTTAGATTTGACATGGTCTGGTAGGGTCTGTTCCGTAAGCAAAGCATGCCTTCTAATGACAGAACCAGATACAGTAGCTCGGCTATGGGATTCCATAGCATCATAGCCACAGTGTAAAGGGTGTCTAGCAACCTGGGAGCTGGAATGGCAAATGCCAGCAATTACTTAGAAATATTCCTGCTCGCAATGGAGGAAATCTTTTGTTTCATTTGATCTAAAATACTTCACAGGTTCATAGGTTCATACTAGGCTATCTGCCCTAGGGCATTTATAAGCCTAGCCAGAGTGTGTTTGGCTTTCACCACCCATTTTAAATGAATTTTGCTATGCCCTTTCTTGAGGTTAGTATACTGTGCCTCTGTCTAACAGTGACACAGAAGTGATACCCAGGGTAAACCTACGATCTCCCATCCACTCATCAAGATTCCTCTTGAAGAGAGTCAATGAGGGACTCTGCCTAACCTGGTCTGGGATTTTATTCCAGAGTGAAGGGAGCCTCTGGGTTATGAATCTGTCCCTCCAGCATGTCCTATTTATTTCAGTGCTGAGATTCAAGTCTCTCAAGCACGTAGCTCGATGGGATTTGGATTTTCTGAGGTGCAGCATGTCCATTAATTCCGGGACGGACATGGCTTTATACGTCAGGCACAGATCGTCTCTGAGCAGGCGGTATGCCACTGAGTAGAGCTGGAGTTTCTTTAACCGGGCAGCATATGGCATCTGTTTGAGCCCTTTGATCCTCTTGGTGAGGTACTTTTGGGGTCTTTCCAGTTGTTGCAGGTGTCTGGTAAGGTACATCCCAAAAGGGGCATTGTACTCAATTATGGGCCTGATGAGGGATGAGTAAAGAGGCACAATAACCTCCCCTGATCTAGATGTGAATCCCTTCATGATTAGGTGGGCTATATAAAATGTTTTTTCTAACCTTAGTTGGTATTTTATCATATGCAACTGGCAGTTAAGAGCCCTCATGGCTAAGGTAGTGGAAGTGTAGATAATTCAGGCAGGAGAGGGGAATTGTGGGTAGGGGAAGAGTTGAAGCTCTCAGATCCAAAGCTTTGGTATAAGGCGCTGAGGTCAGATCCGGCCAGATACAACAACCAGCAGGTTGAATCGGACAAAAAAAGACAAAAGTACAGTTGTGTACACTTACCGTAAATGTAGATGATCTGAGTGTATTCACTGTTGCAGTCCTGACTTGTGGGATTTCCTGCTGTGGAAGCTCTTGGCTGGCCCAACTACCAGAGTAAAAAATCTTCCTCCTCATAAGGCTGACGTACGCCCTACCCTGACGGGAGTATGCTTGAGTATAAAGTGAGCCAGCTGACACCACAATGTCAGTTTTTTCTTGCCATTTAGAAGGTAGGAGTCCCCAGGATAAAGCACAAACAAGGGAGAAAAGGGGGCCTGTAGGGTAAAAACCCAAGGAGTACTCAGGATAGTGCAGAAAAAAGAAGCAAACTTCTACAGAAGACAAAAAGCGGGAAAGAGGGAAGGAATGAAGACTAGACAAGTGAATACACTCGAACATCTACATTTATGGCAAGTGTACACAACTGTGCTATGTTCTTCATGTTTCACTGCTGCAGTCTTGTGGGATGATTTCTAAAGCTGAGATGAGGGTGGAAGGTAGATTATGGAGAAGAGAGGATGCCCTGAAAGATGGCAGTGACAAATACTGCTCCTGACTTGGAGAAGGATAAGAGACAGTGTTTAGTAAGAGTATGCACAGATGACCAGGAAGCAGCTTCCAAAATGTCTTTCGTAGGTACTCTTTCAGGAAGGCAGCAAAGGTAGGAGTGGCCCTCGCAGAATGAGTCTTTAATGTCTCAGGGGGCTTTTTGCCATGATGGCTGTAACAAAAGGAAATCCACTTTGAGATGGTCTGTTTGAAGACTGGTTTCCCTTCACAGCCAATGGCAAAGAACACAGAGTTGGTATGATTTCCTGAAAGACTTACTTCTGTCAAGATAACAGCAAAGATGTCTGTGCACATCCAAGGAGGGAAGGAGTCTTTCCTCCCTGTTCTGAGGCTTGGGATGAAGGTGGGCAAATGTATGGTATAATTCAAGGATGTGTCTGTGACCACCTTGGGCATAAAGGATGGATCGGTCCCGAGTGATACTTTGTCTGGGTGGAATATGAGAAAAGGGTTTCACTGCCATAAGTGCATGTAGCTCAGACACCCTCCTAGCTAAGATGATAGCCAGTAAAAGGGCAGTGTTCCAGGTTAAGAATTTTAAATCAGAAGAAGCTGCCAGTTCAAAAGGGAGTAGCGTACATTTTTCTAGAACAAAACTGAGGTTGCATGGAAGTGTGGGTTGTCTCCTGGGAGGTCTGATATGGAACATTCCCCTAAGGAAATGTTTCATCAGGTGTGGGAAAAACTAGGAAGAAGAGCAGGGATGTGGGCTGAAATGACAGAGGTATGAATCCTGATGGAGGAAAGGGATAAGCCTCTGTCCACCAGGGTAGCCAAGTAATCTAAAATGGTAGAGATACTGGCAGAGTTAGGACTGAGACCTTGCTGCTGACACCAAAATGGAGAATCTTTTCCACATGGCTGTGTATGATGTCCTGGTACTAAGCCTTCTAGCCTCTGAGAATATCTTGAACTTGTCTGCTTAGGGTCTTGCTCAGTGTAGTATTTTGTGGAATTATCCAGTCTGAGAGTTTGACAATCTTTAGGTTGGGATGCACAAACCTCCCCTTGTCCTGAGTCAGAAGGTCCACGCTCTGAGGTAATTGCCACAGTTTTCCATTGGTTAAACTCTGTAGCAGAGGATACCAGTGGTGCCTGGGCCAGTCTGGGGCTATCAGGATGACCTTTGTGCTTTCTTCCCTGACTTTTAGGAGGACCCTTGAAAGAAGAGGCAGGGGAGGAAACTCATAAAGGAACAGGTGGCTCCAAAAGAAAGAGAAAGCATCTGTCCTCCAGGCCGTGGGTAGTTTGCTCCTGGAACAGAATTTTTTTCAGTTGAGCATTTTCTTTGGTGGCAGAGGTCTATCTGTGGGGATCCTCATTTCTGGTCTATGTTGAGAAATGTTTCCTGATGCAGCTCCCACTCGTGGAGATCCATCAAGTTCCTGCTGAGATGATCTGCTGGAGTGTTTTTAGTCCCTGGGACATACTGTGCTATGAGGTGCAACCCCAGGGAGTGAGCTGTCTGCCACACCCACATCGCTAGTCGACAAAGAGGTGGGTACCCTCTCCCTTCCCTTGCTTATGTACCACATGACTGCGGTGTCTGTTTTGACAAATAGGTTTTCACTGACCTTTGAAAGCCAATAGGCCCTTTTGCACTGCCATCAGTTCTTTCCAATTTATGTGCTTGTCTCTGAATTGATCTTCCCATCTGCCCTGGGATTGAAGGTGTTGGAAATGAGACACCCAAGCTGCCTCTAAAGCAGCTGTGGTTTAAGTTTGGCCTTGAGGGATGAACCTGAAGGGGACACCCAGGTTCTGGGCACATGCCCATGTCCACCATGTAAATTCCTCCTTGATGCAAGGGATCAGTGGAATGTCTGTCACTAGGGTTTGTGAGTGCTGGCACCATAGGTTCTTGAGGTACCACTGGAGCTTCCTCATGTGTAGCCTGGTCATAGGTATCATGAGGATACAAGATGCCATGCAGCCTAATGCTCTGAGGAATTCCCTGGCTGAGAGGCATTGTCTTTGCATAATATTTTGGAAGTACTGAGTCAAGGAGGAGACCTTTTCTGGAGGGAGGAAGCCCTTTTAAAGGGAGGAAACCAGAAAGCCCCCCAAGGAAAACTATCCTGGTGGATGGGTCTGTGTTGGATTTGTGAAAACTCATGGTGAACCCCAAAGAGGTGAGGAGGGTCTGAGAGAAGGCCAAATCCTTGAGGAACTTTGACTGACTCATGGCTTGAATGAAGTAGTCATCCAGAAAGGGGTTAATCTATGAAAATTGGTGAAGTGACATCAAGGATTAACTTCTTTATAAAGAGTCTATTTGTATTTTAAAGTTTAAAACTATGGTACCTGTAGGTTTAAATCTAGAGATTAAATGGAAACAATTATTATGTAACTGATTAATTAATTAATGAATGGTGCTATATAAAAATCTTGTGAAATGTTGTGTGTTTGTATTACTACTGGAAGGCTGTGAGCCAAGGCACTAGAGTTCTTTAATAAATCTGTGTTTATATTGTGGCCAGTTGTGGATTTTTCCTTGCTGCTGTTCTTCAAGTTGTTGCATACTTAAATCTAGATCCCTCTTGTTCTGCAGAAGGCGATCACAGGAGCTAAACATTTTGGCTGGTCTACTACTCCCATGGTCTTCACAAAGGGCGGAGCAGAAAACTAAAAGTGACTGGTACCTGCCTTGAAGCAAAGAAAACTTCTGCAAGATTCCTCTATAGGAATGTGCAAGTAAGGTTTTTTTTTGGTTTAAGGTGACGATTAAGGTCTAAGGGGTTATCATGTTAAGAAGTTTTTGAAGAGTCAACATTATGAATTTTGATAACAGCAGGGACTGATTGAGGGTGGACAGGTCTAGGATAGGGTGCCAAGAGCCTTCATTCCTGGGAACCACGAATAGTCTGGAGTAGAACCCTTTCCCTATTTGATGATCTGGTACTGGTTCCACTGAGCCCTATGAACATAGACTGTGAATCTGAAAAAGCGCCTCCGCTCTTTAATTTTTGTGGAACCTCTATGTAACCTGAGTATCCTACTGGCTTTTGTAACCATCTGAGATAACTTTCAGAACCCACTTGTCTGAAGTAATGAGGGACTAAGTTTTCTTTGAACAGGGATAGTCTTCCTCCTATCTTTTCTGTAGCGGGTGGGGCATATAGGGGAAGAAAGCTCTCTGCCAGGACCTTGTCACCTAGAACTCCTCTGCCTGGGGGTTCCTGAGGACCACTGCCTGGACCTTTGTGATTGCTGCTGCATTTGAGGCATTCCCCTCAGAGGCTTCCTGTGGCCAGCTTTTGATTGAGAGGGAAAGGACCAGTGTTTAGTGGGAAAATTCCTACTCAATCTAGGAGGCTGAACTTGGAGGAAGTCCTTGACAATTCACATAGATTTTGCATTATCTTCCATCCTTTTTAGCACAGCCTCAGTCTTAGACCCAAAAAAGTAAGTTCTTATCCAGTGGTGCATCTAGTTTAGATTTGACATGGTCTGGTAGGGTCTGTTCCCTAAGCAAAGCATGCCTTCTAATGACAGAACCACATACAGTAGCTCGGCTATGGGATTCCATAGCATCATAGCCACAGTGTAAAGGGTGTCTAGCAACCTAGGAGCTGGAATAGCAAAGGTCCAGGAATTACTTAGAAATGTTCTTGCTCTCCATGGAAGAAATCTTTTGTTTCATTTGATCTAAAATACTTAGTTGGTATTTTATCATATGCAACTGGCAGTTAAGGACCCTCATGGCTAAGGTAGTGGAAGTGTAGACTTCTTTACCAAACCTATCAAGGGCCCTGCTTTCCTTGTCAGTAGGTTAGAAGAGCTGACTTTGGCTCTCTTGGGACCTAAAGTGACAACTTCTGGGTCAGCACAGGGATTTCTGAAGAGGTATTTATGCAAGTCCGGCACCCTGTAAAACCGGTCTGGTTTTCGGAGGCTGGAGGTAGAGAGTCTGGGTTCAGAGAAGAGTCCATAAAAACATACTCTGTCACCTTCAATACAGGAGGAATAGCCAAAGCTTTGTGCTCTGAGAGGTCAATGAACTCCCCTCACTCTCTTTTTAACTTGTGGGTAATTCTGTGCCTACCACTGGAAATGTTCCACATGGCATGGAGTATTTTCCCAGAAGTGATGTCTTCAGGAGGTGAAGCCAAATGTAGATTCTCCTCAGAATCTGAATCTTCAAAAGAAGTAAGGAAGGGGCTCTCCTCAAAGACAGACCGCTCCTTTGATAGTCACATCGCCACAGTAGTCAGGAATTCCTTCTACATGGCACACCTCATCATAAAAGGGTTCTCATGGGACCTAAAGTGTTCCCCTCTACTCGACACTCATTAGACCTACTATGGAATACAACGCCCCTTTTGGAATGTACCTCACAAGACATCTGCAGCAGCTGGAAAGGCCACAGAAGTACCTCACAAAGAGGATTACTGGCCTCAAACAAATGCCGTACACTGACCACCTCAAAAAACTCCAGCTTTACTCCGTAGCCTATCGCCTACTCCGAGGTGATCTCTGCCTAACATATAAAGCTATGTCAAACCCAGAGCTGTTGGACATGCTACACCTAAAGAAATCCCAATCCCTCCGAGCTACATGCTCTAGGGACCTAAACTTTGTCACCACAATAAACAGAACATGCTGGAGGGATAGATTCCTGTCCCAGAGACTTCCCATACTCTGGAACAGGCTACCCATCTATGTCAAGCAAAGTTCTTCATTAGCACTCTTCAAGAAAAATCTTTATGAGTGGATTGGAAATAGGAAATACACCCCGGGGATCACTTCTGTGTCTCTGCTCGACAGTGGCACAGGAAAATAACTTTCTTGGGTGGTGTAAGCCAGAAAACCTTGTTGGCTAGGCTTACGTAGGCCCTTGGGCTGATAGCGTAGTATCTACCTATGAACCTGATCAGAATCATCATCTGAATCAAGAGGTTCAGAGAAAACTTCAGGGGTAGGATCCCGTTTCCCTTTTCCTGTGGAAGACTCCAAAGGGGGTTGCCTAGCTCTGGCTAAGGAGATGAGGTTCTCAGCTAACTTGACCAGGTCTTGTTGATAATCTGCGGACTGGGAGCTGGTAGGCCTTGGCATAGGACCTCAGGTAGAAACATTTTAAGAAGTAGCTTCAGCTTGTGCCTAGGTACATCCACCAGTCTCTCTGTAAGGCAGAAATGATTCAGGCTGATGTCTCGAAGGAATGTTGCCAGTACAAGATCGCTCATCATAAGTGACTCCAGACCCAACCAACGACCAGAAAGCCAAGGCCTGTGTAGAAGGTGAGGGACCCACAATATGTCAGACTCTGTAAGAGTGTTGACAGAGGCCTGTGCCACCACTTCAGTTGCAGAAGGAGGCTGCAAAAGTGCCTTGCCTTCCTCAGAGATAATGAGCCTTGGAGGAGTGGCAGACAGTGAATGGTTGTCATCCGAGGTCCTAAGCTTGGGTCTTTTTTCCTTGTCCTTCTTACGGTTAGGGAGCTCGACCTTGGAACAACCATCAAACGATGCAAAGAAGATTGCAGACTAAGATGCCTAGCTGACATTTAAGCCCTACACCTGACAGTTCTAGAACTGAAATAGGGGCATAAACAACAACTATGGACGTCATGACCCAGGTCTAGACCTGTGACACACAAGAGTATGAAAGTCTCGGTGTGGGATTTGTTTACCACAGTAGAAAAAAGAAGTTATGTCTTACCAAAACATTCCATCTGTGCTGTTAATCTTCTTTCATTCATCACTGATAGGTTTGGTTCCGAGCCATCGATACCGAGTCGGCCCAATACCAAGATCACGCCATCCAAAAACTCTCAAGCTAAGCTAATACCCATAATGCCCTTCTCCCTGTTACCTGAAATCGAGTTTGCCCATGTTGTACTAGTAAAGCAGAGGCCATTTCTGCACAAATGCCCTAAGTCACCACTTGGACCCAATGTATCCCCAGGAGCCTTTGACGGGGGGGGGGGGATGGTGGGAAGTGATGAATGAAAGAGATGGCACGTTATGGTAAGACATAACTTCTTTATCGGAAGTCATCACTGATGGAACCGAATCCCCAGCTACCTTGTGATCCTTGGGCAGCCCTTATGGAATAATGTTACTGGGCACCACTGAGTCAAAGGCAGCTCTCCCTCTGAAGACCACATCCAATTTGTAATGATTGATAAAAGTGTGGGGTTTAGCCCAAGTGGCTGCTGCACAGATATCATCCACAGAAGCTCTGGAATGGAAGGCTACAGACATTGCCATAGATCTAGTAGAATGGGCTTTAACATTTTGTGGCATAGGTTCTTTTACAAGTGAATAAATGTAGCGTATACAATTCCTTAAATATTTTGACAAAGTGACCTTGGAGACAGAATTTCCCATTTTAGGCCCAGAGAAGGAAATGAAAAGTTGATCAGTTTTATGTATTGCTTTGGTCTTGTCCAAGTAAAATCTCAATTGTCTGTGCACACCCAAGAAATGTAGACAGTATTGCCCTTTATTAGAAAAATTCAGGAAAAATACTGGCAAATCAATGTACTGATTGATGGAAAATTCCGAAACAACTTTGGGGAGGAAAGATGGATTTGTCCTGAGTGATACTCTGACCTTGTGGAATATAAGATAGGGCCTTTTGGTGCATAATGCCTGAAGCTCAGAAATTCATCTGGCTGATGTGATGGCTACCAGAAAAAGGGATTTCCAAGACAGGAATCTGAGGTCACACTTCACTGCAGGCTCAAAAGGAGGTTGAGTTAAAGACTGGAGAACTAATGTGAAGTTCCATGGCTCTATAGGTTATCTGATTGGAAGCCTAATGTGGAAGAGCCCCTTGAGAAATGTTTTGCATAACCGAAGAGAGATGAGAGGAGATTCATCCAACCCATTATGATAGCTGCTAGATGTACTTGTATGGTAGAAGCTGTGGCTCCATCTTCGAAGAATTTAGATAGGTATTGTAAAACTGCTGTGACTGGAGCAGAGTGCGGCTCCAGCATATTTTTCTTTGACCAAATAGAGAACCTTTTCCATTTGTCTAGATATAGTATTCTGGTGGATGGTTTATGAGAGGTCAGAATAATGTCATGAACAGGTGAGGTGAGGTCATCCTGCCTGGCGATTAACGGAAGTGAAGAAACCAAGCGGTCAGCTTGAGACTGGATAGGATTGGGTGACTCAACCCTTGGGGGGTGAGAAATTAGGTCTGGAAGAGGGTCCAGAATCCACAGTCGACATAACAGATGAGGCCGAAGGAAGGGGAATCAAACTTGTAGAGGCCAAAAGGGGGCTATGACGATCACTTTGCATTTCAACCAAATAGCTTTCTTTATGAATTGGGGTATCAGAGGAATGGGGGGATAAGCATATAGCAGTCCTGTGGACCAATCATGAATCAGAGGGTCCCTCGGGGACTCCCCTTTTCGGGGAATAGGGCAAAATAGCTGCTGCATTTGTTGTCTGACGGGGAGGCGAATAGGTCGCAGGAAGGCAGGCCCCAATATCTGAAAATTTCTGCTGCTACATCGGGATTGAGGGACCACTCGTGAGGATGGAGAATACATCTGCTCAACTTGTCTGCAATCACGTTGGAAATCCCCAGAATATGCAATGCTATCAGAAAGTGTGTGGAAGCTATCGCCCACTGCCAAATTCTCATGGCCTCTCAGCACAGGAGATAGGATTTGGTTCCTCCTTGCTTGTTGATATACCAGACCACTGACATGTTGTCCGACTGACTTGCAATCATTCCAGAAGGAAGAACAGGTTGAAATGCTTGCAACGCTAACAGCACCATCCTCAGTTCTAGAATGCTGATATGCAGGTTGGCCTCCAACGTGGACCATGTGCTTTGGACTGTTTTTCCCTGGAAATGCCCCTCCCCCACCCTACCAGGGAAGCATCTGTGGTCAGAATGGCTTTGGGGTGGGGGGGGGGGCTGGAATGGGCGGCTCCAAAGTTCTGTGTCTGGCCTCATCCACCAAAGAAGGTCCTGCTTGCAAGAACTGGTTATCTGAATTTGAAAGCATAGAGGATGGTAATTCAGAAACAACTGAGAGAGTAGAAGCCATTAAAGTATTCGCATATACAGTTTCGCAAGAGGCACTATTGGTATGGAAGCTGCCATAGATCCTAAAACCTGAAGAACCTCTCTCACTGAGACTTTGTTTTGACATAGTATCACCTGGAGCTGGAACCTCAATCTCTGAAGTCTGTGAGCTGGGAGAGACACCAGACAAGAGCGGGTGTCAAAGCCTGCTCCAATGAATTCTATGTTCTGGACTGGAGCAAGACTGAATTTCTCACAGTTTACAGTTATCCTCAAATGTTTTGCCAAGGAAAGTGTGTATTTCAGGGTTACCAGAAGATGCTCGTTGAGGGTGGTAAGGAGCCAATCATCCAAATACAGAAACACCCTGAATCCTTGCAGTCTCAAGTGAGCTGTAACCACTGCCATGCACTTTGTGAACTCTCTGGGCGCTGTAGAGAGTCTGAACGGCAGGGCACGAAACTGGTAATGATTGGCTCCTAGCTGGAAGTGAAGTAGACTCCTGCAGCATTTGTCCATTATGATGTGATAATACGCGTCCCAGAGATCTATCAAGCACATCCAACTGCCTTCCCTTAGAAAAGGGAGAATGGACTGAACCGTGACCATCCAGAATTTGGTTTGGGCAACAGTCTTTTTCAAATTGCTGAGATCCAGAATGGGTCTCCAGTCCCCTGACTTTTTTGGCACCAAAACGAATCTTGAGTAAAATCCAGATCTGCAATGGTCTGGTGGGACTAATTGGATGACTCTTTTTTGATACAGCTTGTTTATTTCTGCAGCTCCTTCTTCCCTTTGACTGGGTGGAACGTTGGGAAGTTTTATTGGAAGTTTTGGATAAGTGATGAGGGGAATGGTGTAACCTCTGGTTATGATCTTCTGGACCCAATGACTGGTGGTTATTGAATGCCAGGCAGCTTGGTGCAGAGACAAATGACCCCTGACTGCTTTCAGACGAAAAGCAATTGGGCCGCTCTTCAGGAGCATTGATAAGGCTGCCCAGAGAAAGAATCCCTGGGTTCCTGATTAAGTGGACCCTCTCTGCCTTGGTAGGGGCGTCTTCCAGAATGGTTACACCCTCTGCCCCTAGGGGTATCACCACGTGCGGCATGGAAAGACCCTGAGAATTTTTGTGGCACATTTTGCTACTCCTCTAGTTCCTGGAAAAGGAACTTTGAGGACTGGAAAAATGCAGACCTAGGGCAGACAGGGTCTTACCTTCCTGCTCACACCTGCCCAGAATGTCCTTCATCTTGGGGCCAAAAAGGGAAGCTGCTTTGACAGGAGCATTCAGGAAGGAAGACTTGAAAGGGTCTTCACAGAGGCACATCCAGGCATGACATCTCAACTATGCCTGAACCCACAGCTCTAGCCACCACTCCGGTTGTGTGTGAAAGCAATCTCATGAACGAATAGGAGATAAGATTCCAGGATTCTGAGCTGCGAGGCAACTTTATCCCTTACCTCATCAGTTACCTGTCCTGCGAGTGTTCCAGAGAGTTCAGAAACCAAGTCTGTTTGAAGCCTCGTAAAATGTGCCAAGTAATTCAGGGACCGTATGGCAGAGGTCACTGAAGCAAAGACTAGCTTCCCTAATCTGTCCATGGCCCAGGACTCTGTTGGGCGGGTGAACAGTATGACTCTTCTGCGACATCCTTTTTCGTGGCCACCACCAGCTCCACAGCATCGACTGGAAAACCTCTGGACCAATGTGGGTTTTCCTCTGGGGGAGAAATTATCTTGTCAGATCTCCGAAGGATTGACTCAACAGAATCAGGGTTCTTCCAAGCGCACTGCACCACGAGTTGCACTAGCTCGTCTGCAGGCTGGGTCACCCAAGAGGAAGATGGCCGAGCACGGAAAGCCTGCAGAAACACGGACTCCTCAGAAGAAGGATTAGTGGGCTTCCAGTCACCCCTCTGTTTCAACATTTCAAGGATGTCTCCTTCACCATCGAAATCCATGTCCTCTGTTAGGGACTCTTCAGGAGAGTCTACATGCTTCCTCTTGCATGATCTCTTACATGGGAACTCCTCAGTGGAGGCTTCTGAGGAGGACTCTAAAGAGGGGGCACCCTTCAATGGAGGGTCCTGCGGCTTTCCTGCAGCGTGTCCTGGGGAGGTGGCCTGTGACAGCTGTAACTCAGTGGGAGAGGTCCAGGGTTCCGACGTTGGCGGAATGCTTCCAAAAGCAAGTGCCCTCTCCATAGCTCGGAAAGCAGGTCCACCCGAAGAGGGATGGGAGCCTGGAACCGAGAAGGACAACCTTGGAACCAGGGTCACACCCCGCTCCATCAAACCCGCTCCAGAGGATGGAGCCTCAAGCAGGATTGGCTGAAATGCGGCTTTATGGCTATGCAGCAAATGAGATCTGGAGTAACAGGGAGAAGGGCATTATGGGTAGATGCTTAGTTCGAGAGTTTTTGGCTGGCGCGAGCTTGGTTTTAGGCCGACTCAGTTCCAAGGGCTCAGAACTGAACTCATCAGTGATGAATGGAAAGAAGATTAACAACATCAGATGAATTGTTAACCTTATCTGACATGAGTTAAAGCAAGAGATTTCCCTAATGGGGTACTTAGCTTTAGTAGGCTTCTCTCTGGTGCTGAATGATCGATGCACAGAAACACTGCTTCAGGCTCCAAAGGCAAAAAAGACTGATCTCATGGCATCAGCTGGCTCCCTTTATACCCAAACGTAGTGACAAAAGGATAGGATGTACTTCAACCTTAGGATGTGGGAGATTTTTACTCTGGTAGTCAGGTCAGCCAAGGGCTTTCACAGCAGGAAATCCCACAAGCCAAGACTGCAACAGTGAAACACAAAGAGCATCATCGGATGCAATTGTTTGCATTCAAAAAAATAAAACACTGTCAGAAACTTCTCTGTGTGGAAGATTTTCAATCAATATATATCTAGTTAATCAATGTATATTAATCAGATCAGATAATGGTAGCAGAAGTAACAAACTTAAACCTGTCCTAAGTATATATAAAAAAAAAAAAAAAAAAAAGTAACAAAAAATATATAATTTGAAATATTGTACAGAATTACTAAGTATTCAAAAGTAATCCAAGCAGGATAGGCAGTCTGTTTCCAGTTGAAAATCCTTTAGTAAGTCCTTTATCCACACAGAGAAGCTTCTTAAATGATTTTCGACTGGAAACAGAATGCCTACCCTGCTTGGATTACTTTTGAATGCTTAGAATTCTGTACAATCTTTCAAATTATATATTTTTTGTTATTTTTTTTTTACTTAGAATGACTTAGGACAAGTTTAAGTTCGCTGCTACTACTACTACTACTACCATTATCTGATTTGATTAATATACCGTGATTAACTAGCTATATATGGACTGAAAATCTTCCACATAGAGACGTTTCTTGCACTATTTTGTTTTTGGACCCAATATACTTGTTTAGTGGGTTGTTTGAGACTTTGGGGATACCATGGAGATTACTTGTTTTTTTATTCAAAAAAATAAAAGACTGGACGCATGGAAGCAGAGAATAACAACAGGCTATATATATATATATATATATATATATATTATATATATATATATATATATATATATATATGAAATAAAAGGAAAAAGCATGATGTGACAGACAACTGGAGGGGAAAAACGATCTGAGAAACTGGCAGCAGATGTTATAGAGATGAGCAGTAAAAACCTGGGAAGAAGCTAAACAGACACTGGATCTATAAGAGTCAGATCATCTAGTCTACTTGCGGTTATAAACCAAAAAAAAAGTCTTGTAGTGTGAGCATCAAAAACCAAACTCTCCACTGAGGAACCACTGAATCAACAACTTCTTTAGCACTCTTACCTTTTACTGTTAAGAATTCTTCAGAATGAGCACTCATTAAAAACAAGTCTACTTATAGTTAACTGTACAGTGGCATGTAAAACCAATAGGCTGGGTTTATGATTTAGCAGTTCTGTTCTTTATATTTCATTTAATATTCAAAATATCATTTATCCTGGACTCATGCTGGCTCCTAAACTTGAGATGCCAAAGCATGATCCGGACCTAGGGAAGGAATCAACCTTACAGTGCTTTGTAAAAGTAGGGACAGAGGACCAAGTAGCAGCTTCTAAAAACTTTTAGAATCCAATCCTTTCTAAAAAGCCACTGATAAAGACAAGGTCCTGGAAGAGTAGGCCTTAACCCTGCCTGGAAAAGGTTTGTTATGGTGACTACAGCAAAAGGTTAATAGCCTTAAACAACTATTTGGAAATACTCTGTTTTGACTAAGGTTGTCCCTTATCTTCACAAAAAATGAACAACTGATCTGAAGATCTGAAAGATTTAGTTTTGTCAAGATAATAACCAAGATGTCTGTGGACGTCCAAGGTACAGAGTACCCTTTCTCCCACATTTTTAGGTTCAGGCAAGAAAACGAGGAGCTGGATAGTTTGTCTTAAAGTAAACTCAGATAGCACTTTAGGCATAAAACAAGGATTAGTTCTCAAAGATACCTTGTCCCTATGGAAAATTAATTAGGGTTGAGACTCACCATAAGTGCTTGCAATTCAGATTCCCTTCTTGTAGAGGTCAGAGCAATAAGACAAGTAAAACTGTTTTCCAAGTTAAGAAACTCATGCCAGCCAGATTAGCTGGTTCAAATGGAGCAGGTGTTAGCTAAAGTTAAGATCCCAATGAGAGGTCACTGGTTTTCCTGGAGGCCTCTTATGCAAAACCCATTTCAAAAATATTTTAACATGAGACTGCATTGAAAAAGGAGGATCCATAGGCAGCCAAAATGGTGGCTAAATGAACCTTGGCAGAGAAATAACAAAGGTGAGAGATGCAATTACATTAGGAACCTAGAGTCCAAGCTGTCTCCCCTTCAGGCCAGTATATCTGGCACAGAAAAGGTTGTCAACACAATCATTACACGTCAAACACCACCCACACCTACAAAACACATGCTTACATATGTGGAGGTCCTCCACATAAACATACCCAAACAAAGGAGACCTCTGAGGCAAAAACACAAGCGATCTCCACAGGCCTCCACACCACATGCTACGCACAGTCCACACACCTGTGTCCCACAGCCACTAAGGTTTCACCATAAACCCAACATATTAGTCTTAGGAAACTTCATTGCGAGACACACAGATACACCTCTCTCACCAGGCTGGATAAGGAGAAAGTTAGGGTTAGTTGTCTGTCAGGTGCCAGAATCTGCCATATCACATACGCACTCAAGTCTCTCAACAACAGGTACTGTTATGAATCTGTCATAGTCCATTTTGGCATGAATGACTTGAGACGTACCTCTCTGGACTATATAAAGAGAGACATGATTAAACTCACTGATTGTGTGTCCCAGGCAGGTATGTCCCTAGCTTTAAGCAGCATTCTGCCGTCACCCAGAATGATACCTCAATACAAACAGAAAATGATTGACCTTAACAATTGGCTTAGTTTCTGCAAATAAAACGACTGAAATAGAAGCCACCACGACAATGGATGTAATAAAACTGTATTTATTATCGAAACAAGTGCTTTCACGTACTCCCAAGGTACGCTTCTTCAGGTTTGTAAATCAGTTCATTCTGGCAGATATTTATATGCAAGACAATTTTATCTAATAAATCAATTAATCAATTAATTAAAATACATCAATTATTCCACTATTTCATTTTAAAGCAATATAATTCATAAAGACCTATAAAATATGTGGAATAAAATAAAATAATGCATGTAATTATTTGATAACACATATTCATAACCTGTTCACAACTAAAAATGCAGAATGTATAATGTATATATAACATATTATATAATATATAAAAAATATATAAATATACTCAAACCATTCAATTCATATATCACTAAAAATTTTTCATATCAACGTATGTAAATAGCATTGCAGAAAGGGCATATATACAGGATTGTTTACTTTAAAACTAAAAATATAATTTTTTAAAAAATTCTAAACATGAAACATAAAAAATTGAAAAATATATATTCAGGCTAAATATCCAACACATCAATAAAACACTCATAAAAACTGACTACATACGTTACGAAATATCTCAAGTATTTTAAATGAAATATAAATAGGGACCAATGCCCATAATTTATCTACGTCTGGCCAATATTGGTTTTATGCTTACTGCCTGATTGAGCCCTGGTTCAATATGTGCTCTCAGTCTTAGAATCCAATTTAGTTCAATCAATTCTAAATAACTCATGTTATCGCCTTCCCGTTTATTTTTATTTACTATCTGTAGTGCCCTAAATTTAAAATCATGGTCGTGAAATGCATATTTATGTTTAGCCAAGGCATTTGTTAAGTTCATTTTCCACATATCATAACTATGGTTATAAATACGATCTTTTAATCTTCTAGATGTTAGCCCCACATAATACGTCTCACATACGACGCAGGTAGCCAGATATACTAAATTCTTAGAGTTACATGTGGCATAAAAATTAGGTGTAAATGTATACTCTGAGTATGGTACAGTAAATTGTTGGTATTTAGAGATAAAGTTGCACATATTACAACTGTTGCATGGATATGTTCCATGTCTCAAAGACTGTCTAAGATCAAAGACAGGTCTATTTAATTTTTCAGTGCATAATAGTCTCTTTAGACTTTTGCTATTCCTGTATCTAAAAATAGGTCTTTTGCCAACAACCTCTGCTACTTGTGTATCTAGCAACAATACATTCCAATTTCTCCTAATGATATTATTAATATGTTTAATATCATTCGTATATCTGGTTGTAAAGGCTACCTTGGTGTCGTGCCTGTTGGTTTTACATAAGGTTTTTGATCTCTGACTTTCAGTTGTCTGAGATTTGGAACAAAAGATTGAATTTTTCACATCTTTAACCAGAGAGCTAGAATAACCCCTATCAACAAATAACCCATCTATTATATTTAATTGTGCATGTCTATCTTTGTCATTGCTACATAGACGGGAGATTCTCAAAAACTGACTCTTAACAATGTTCGGAAATATATGGCGTGAATACATGCTATAATAATGTAATATTGCATTTCTCCAACAGGGTTTCCTATATAGAGTAGTGGAGATTACACCATCTAGTTTTTTAAATATGATAACATCTAAAAAATCTATCTTAACAAATTTCTCCATAGTAAATCTCAAGAAATCAGTTGTAGATTCTAGATAGGGGACAAATGTCCCAATAAATCACCATCTCCTTTCCAGAATATTAGTATATCGTCTACAAAACGTCTGTATAGTAAAATATGCTTGAAAAATGCACTATCAAACAAAAACCTACATTCCCATTGATACATTACTAGATTTGCATAAGAATTCGCACAGGGGGTGCCCATGGCCACCCCCCATGTCTGTGCATATAAATTGTCTTGAAATAAAAAGATGTTGTTATTCAAAACCATATCTAGTAGTGTACAAATCAACATTTGAGAGTCATTATCGAGTGTTCCATCTACATGTACGAATTCCCTGATGGCCTCAATCCCATATTCATTAGGGATAGTTGTAAAAAGATTTTTGACATCAAGTGATACCAAAATGGTAGAAGAAGGCAAAATATTGTCTTCAGTTAAAGTCTGTAAATCATTCAATAGTTCATGGGTATCTTTTAAAATGGTAGGTATTTTTCTGGCTAAAGGTCCCAATTTAGATTCAATGTAACGAGAAATATTCTCAATTACCCATTTTTCACCAGATACTATTGGTCGTAAGGGAGGTGGAAAAAAACCCTTATGCACTTTTGGAAGGCCTTTAATCATGGGAATAAAAGGGGAATCTAGCAAAAAATATTCATATAGTTCCTTGGAAATTTGTCTGCACATGAGAAGGTCATATAAAGTGTCATGGACCTGTTTCACAATACATATTAATTGCTTATGGTCTATACATTTATAGACTACATCATCATTCAGCATATTTAACATTAGCTTAGTGTAAAGGGTGGAGTCCATTACCACTATACCTCCTCCCTTGTCACCTGGTTTAAACACTAAGCTCAAATCCTGCTGTAAGCTCTTAAGTGAAAGTTTCTCATTTGCATTCAAATTATGAAACATGTTTAGATTTACCTTTAGAAAAATAATCATATAAATCTTGTTCACATAACTGTGCAAAACATTCAACATTGAAGGAAAGAGTAGGTATAAACACACTTTTACATTTAAATTGTTCACCAACATTGAAATTAGACGTATTAGCGTCTTTAAACAATAATTTTAATGTTAAGGTTCTCACAAAAAGGCGTAAGTCAATAAGAACCTCTGAAAGATTACTACTCTGGGATGGAATGAAGGAAAGTCCTTTGTTCAAAAGATTTGTTTCACACGTAGTCAGTTCACGACTCGAAAAAATGAATACAAGTTGCTTCAGTTCCTGTTCCTTCTCCTTACCTCGGTTATCTCTCCCGAATACTTCCTCTTTCTTCTTCCTCGACTGTTGGACCGCGTCGATATTTGGGCTCTGTATTGTACTGGTAATGGCAAAAAAGCATTTTGGGTTAGTCCTGTAGCAAGTTTTGGTCTCGCTCCAAGGGAATTTGGTTCCTTTAGAGCTTGTTGATTAGGTGGTGGCGTCTCGCCCACTGGCAACTCATCTTGCTTCCTGGTACTTATTGATGACATCATTTCCGTATTAGTCGGACTCAAGGACTTAGTGAAATCTGCTGCATTAATACTGTTATCAGCATAAGGCAGATGATTCTGTCAGATATTAGATTTATCACCAGTCTTAGGCCAAACAAAAATTTGTCCTGATAAAAAATCTTGGTAGTCTCTCTGTAGTTTTTTATATTTCAGTTGCTGCAGTCTATTGCTATAGGCGATAACTTGTACAAACATTGCATCAAGTTTTTTCTCATAAACTTCTCCTTTATATTGGTTCAGTAGATCTTTGTGTAAAGCCTCTACTTTTGTGACTAGCTCATTTTCAATTGGAGTGAAGTAATCAATCAGAAGTTTTATATATTGATTGCTAAGATCTATATTCAATTGTTGCCACTTTCTCAAAAGTTCAGGGTGGCTATCACCATAGGTCTGCTAGATTAATCTATGTAATTTATACAAATCATTCTCAAGCTCCCTGAGACCATTATAAAATTCTTTAAGGCTTTCCACAGTGCCTGTATTCCTTAGGGTGGTAGGAAGATGCAAGTCCAGATTAAGTAATGGATTATCACGTTGATGAAAAATGTTATTCCAATCACTGACATTACTCTTAATTCCAGTGTTGTAGTCAAGTTCAATTGTAGGTGTTTCCATCGTGTGTAGGTAGAGGAATCAAAAAAGAAGCAGCCAAAGTAATAGATACAAACAGGATACTACCAACCAAAGGCTTCTACCAGAACAAGGAGAATTCACGTAACAGCAAATAAAACGACTGAAATAGAAGCCACCACGACAATGGATGCAATAAAACTGTATTTATTATCGAAACAAGCGCTTTCACGTACTCCCAAGGTACGCTTCTTCAGGTTTGTAAATCAGTTCATTCTGGCAGATATTTATATGCAAGACAATTTATGTAATAAATCAATTAATCAACTAATTAGTTAAAATAACACATCAATTATTCCACTATTTCATTTTAAAGCAATATAATTCATAAAGACCTATAAAATATGTGGAATAAAATAAAATAATGCATGTAATTATTTGATAACATATTCATAACCTGTTCACAAGTAAAAATGCAGAATGTATAATGTATATATAATATATTATATAATATATAAAAAATATATAAATATACTCAAACCATTCAATTTATATATCACTAAAAATTTTTCATATTAATGTATGTAAATAGCATTGCAGAAAGGGCATATATACAGGATTGTTTACTTTAAAACTAAAAATATAATTTTTTAAAAAATTCTAAACATGAAACATAAAAAATTGAAAAATATATATTCAGGCTAAATATCCAACACATCAATAAAACACTCAAAAACTGACTACATACGTTACGAAATATCTCAAGTATTTTAAATGAAACATAAATAGGGACCAATGCCCATAATTTATCTACGTCTGGCCAATATTGGTTTTATGCTACTGCCTGATTGAGCCCTGGTTCAATATGTGCTCTCAGTCTTAGAATCCAATTTAGTTCAATCAATTCTAAATAACCCATGTTATCGCCTTCCCGTTTATTTTTATTTACTATCTGTAGTGCCCTAAATTTAAAATCATGGTCGTGAAATGCATATTTATGTTTAGCCAAGTCATTTGTTAAGTTCATTTTCCTCATATCATAACTATGGTTATAAATTAATTATACATTAGGAACCTAGATTCCAAGCTGTCTCCCCTTCAGGCCAGTATATCTGGCACCGAAAAGGTTGTCAACACAATCATTACACGTCAACCACCACCCACACCTACAAAACACATGCCTACATATGTGGAGGTCCTCCACATAAACATACCCAAACAAAGGAGACCTCTGAGGCAAAAACACAAGCGATCTCCACAGGCCTCCACACCATATGCTACGCACACAGTCCACACATCTGTGTCCCACAGCCACTAAGGTTTCACCATAAACCCAACATATTAGTCTTAGGAAACTTCATTGTGAGACACACAGATACACCTCTCTCACCAGGCTGGATAAGGAGAAAGTTAGGGTTAGTTGTCAGTCAGGTGCAAGAATCTGCCATATCACATACGCACTCAAGTCTCTCAACAACAGGTACTGTTATGAATCTGTCATAGTCCATTTTGGCGTGAATGACTTGAGACGTACCTCTCTGGACTATATAAAGAGAGACATGATTAAACTCACTGATTGTGTGTCCCAGGCAGGTATGTCCCTAGCTTTAAGCAGCATTCTGCCGTCACCCAGAATGATACCTCAATACAAACAGAAAATGATTAACCTTAACAATTGGCTTAGTTTCTGTTGTCATTCCAGGGGGATCCAGTACCCGACAGCCTGGGAAGATATGATCGACAGACCATGATGCTTTGCCAGAGATGGCCTGCATCTGTCTCACCTGGGCTTCAGGCGTCTGGCAAAGGCTCTTGCCTCCCCTATAGTGCCTTTTTTTAGGAAAAGTGATGGTTAAAACTACCAACATAAAAATTTCAACAAAACACAAATTAAAGGTCATGCTGCTAAACGCTAGGAGTCTAAACATGAAACTGCACTCAGTGCAAGCATTCCTAACCCTGGAAAATGCTGATATCTGTGCAGTCACAGAAACCTGGTTCAAAGCTGTGGAGAGCACCCCAGCCTTACCTGGTTACTCATCCTATCATACATTTAGACCCCAAACTGTGGGCAGTAAAGCCAAAGGAGGTGGAGTTTCAATATACATTAAAGACATACACACCTCCAGGCTGGTCAAGCAGTATGACGCACAGGAGACACTCCACTGACAAGATCCCTATTCAAATCACAGCTAGCTACCGGCCCCCAAATCTGACTCAAAATGCACAATCCACCTATTTGGACATGTTCAAATCTATCAAGATTCAACTCTTTACTTCAGCCTGATCCTGGGTGACTAACTTCCCAAACATAGACTGGAAGAACTACTCATGCCAGAACACAAATGCCCAGAGATTCCTTGATTTTTTCAATGCAAATGCCTTGGAACAGCTAGTCGATACCCACACAAGAGGTGATATCTTGAACTTGGCATTAACCAACATGAGTAACCACTGCAGCATCCCTATAGTATCATCTGCCCTGGTAAGATCCGACCATAAAGCAGTCACTTTCGAAGTCACCATCTCGCCCATACCCCCTCTAGCTAGGATCAGACATAAAAGTTTCCCCAAAGCTGATTACAGCCTCCTGAGGGATGGTATAAACAGCTTCACAGCCCCCTCCCGCTATGTAGGAATTGGCACCAATATACAAAACTACACCAAAGCACTATAAGAGCATTTATATAGATGCACAGAATCAGGAATACCAGACAGGACTAAATCATCCTCCACAAGTAAGAGTAAACCTGTCTGGTGGACATCTGCAATAAATAAACTCTATAACAAAAGGAAAAAATTGCTGTCTAAGACCAGGAAGGAGCACATGCCCAATTAGAAGCAATGTCTCCTTAGCCTGAACAAGCAAATAAGAGCACTAGTGAAATCCTACAAAGCAAAGTTCAAGTCCAAATTGGCCACATCTACTAGAGAGCATCATAAGGCCTTCTTCACATATGTCCACAACTTCTAACGAACCACCCAAATCTGTTCAGAATTGGTGGTCAAGGACACCACATATACAAATGCCATAGATATAGCAAACTTGCTGGCTGGCAGATTCAGTGAAAATGTTACCTCTCTGTTCCCCCCAGTAAGAAAATCAGGGCATCTCCAGTACGTGCCCCATTCCCCCTATATCTAGGGAACAGGTCATCACTGCCTTCTCAAAGGCAAAAAGTACAGCCTCCATGGGACATGATAATATCCCAGGCTGCATCCTACGTGAACTCAGGCAGGAACTTGCAGCACCATTAGGCACCCTATCCAACCAAAGTCTGAGTACTGGCTTCATCCCAGCTGAGTGGAGGACAGCCACTGTCATCCCTTTACACAAAGGTGAAACGTCCATCGATCCGGGAAATTATAGACCCATCAGCCTAACTAGCCTGATCTTCAAGGCCATGTAACATATTATCATGGACCTCATTAACAAGGACATTGGCAACCTCCAAACACTTGATCCCACACAGTTAGGCTTTGTCAAGTCATGTCTGCTAAATTTGGACGACTTCTTTGAGACAGTCACCATAACCATGGACGAGGGGAAGATGGTGCACACCACCTACCTTGACCTGGCCAGAGCCTTTGACACTATTCCCCACTCGGGCATAATAGATAAACTCTCTCAACTAGGCATCAATCCATATGTTACTAGGTGGGTAGCAAACTGGCTCACTGATATAACCCACCTAGTCAAAATAGGGGAAGCCACCTCAAGCAGTAGACCCGTAACAAGCAGTGTACCCCAGGGTTTGATCTTGGGGCCTCTGTTATTTGGGATATACTTTTTGAGGTGCAGGCCAAAACCAGTGGCCTATGGCTGACCAAGCTTGCAGATGACTGCAAGCTGGGTGCTGTCATCAATTCTCCTAATGATGTGGACATCCTCCAAAAGGGCCTCAATCAGACAAATGACTGGTGCCAAAACATGGCTTCAAGCTGAATACCAAAAAATGCATAATCTTGCCTTTTGGGGAGAGTGACGTCCCCACAAATTATCACATTAACAGCAATGTCCTAAGCACGCAATCAGTCGTGAGGAATTTGGGCACCCAGGTTGATAGCAACCTGACTTTTCACCACTATGTTGCTTCCGTTGTACAGAAAGCCTTCTACATGGCGCACTTCATAAGTAATGGTATCTCATGCAGGGACAAGGAGGTCATAACATCCCTGCATTCTTCCCTTATAAGGCCCAATATTGAGTACAACGCCCCTTTTGGCATGTACCTCGCAAAGCACATGCAGCAGCTAGAGAGACCACAAAGGTTCCTCAGCAGGAGAATCCAGTGCCACAAACATCTACCATACAGAGAAAGGTTAAAATCCCTATCCCTCTACTCAGTTTCATACAGACTCCTCAGAGGTGACCTACGTCTGGTATAGAAGGCGATCACGGACCCCACCTTGATGGGACTGGTGCATATCTGCAAGTCAAACTCCTGTCAAGTAACCCGCACACGTGGCCTCAACATGGTCTGTGACATCAACAAGACTTGTTGGTGGGACAGATTTGTACCCCACAGACTCCCACATCTATGGAATAGACTCCCTCTTCAAATCAAGCAGAGTACCTGTTTACCCCTTTTTAAGCGCAACCTGGATAACTGGATGGGAAACAGAAAATATACTCCTGGGATTCCACCCGTGTCCCTGCTGGACAGCGGCACCGGGTGCTGATTTGTCTAAACATGGGCTAAGCTCTTGGCTAAGCTTATAAGGGCCTCAGGGCCAATAGCCTAGCAACCTCCTATGATCCTATAAGATAGTAATTCACACAAATATTATAAAACCAGAGAATAAACCGCCCTGAATTTGTGCTGGTTATGTTGCTGGCACCAACAAGAAAACCCTTTCCATTTGCTAATGTATGATTTTCTAGTAGTGAGTTTTCTTTCCTCCATTAGTACCTGCTTTACTTTCTCAGTAAACAGCTGCCTAAAAGGAATTAAGAATCTAACACCGAGGCAGTCAACTGAAGTTGACTAATGTCAGGGTGCTTCAAACATCTCTGTTTTTGTGTGAATAGATCCAGACTATGAGGAAGCTTGGAGTAATTGCACTTGGCCATTTCCAAAGGAAGACAGAACCACAGATGCCTGAGCCAAAAGGGAGTCACCACAATGATTCTGAGGGATCCCCTGGACATTAGTTAAAAGGGTGGTAAAGCATACAGAAATATTCCTGTCCAAGGAAAGGACGGAAACAGCATCTTCCGGGTGTT
This sequence comes from Protopterus annectens, assembly GCF_019279795.1. Lineage (NCBI taxonomy): Eukaryota > Metazoa > Chordata > Ceratodontiformes > Protopteridae > Protopterus > Protopterus annectens. The sequence continues at coordinate 898,916,451 of NC_056746.1, forward strand.
CTTGTATGGAGTCCTGGAACATAATCTTGCCAGATGATTGTTCAGAAAGGAGGTAAAGAAGTCTAACTTGAGGAACTCCCCACAGACTGATGAGATGCTGAACCCCGCCAAATCTAGTTCCCATTCATGCCCTGGGCCTGCTCAGCTTGTTTGTCACACAATTTTGCTCTGACAGGATGCCTGTGGAGTGAGATTGTGCTGTGAAGTTACATACCAAGCTAACACGACTAGTCAACAAAGGAGGTATGGACCTGGCTTCCTCTTGACTAGTGATGTACCATGACTGTGGTATTGCCTGTAACCCCTTGAAGACAAAGATGGTTCAGAGAATTGTTTGCCCTGATCAGGTCAAGCACCTCCTTGATATTTATGTGCTTGCATCTGTCCTTGGTGTCTCACACTCCCTGCACTTTTATCCTTCCTGAAACTCCCCAAGCAAAGTCTAAGGCATCTGTGGTGACTGACTGCTTTGGAACAGAGAGGATGAAGGGAAAAACTGGATTCAACAATACTGGTTTTCCCCACCAAATGATTTATCTTATTACAAAACTCAGTACTGGAATTTGAAAAGATAATGGGTGTTGGTGCTGGGACCAAAGATATTTCAAATACCACTGTGTGTTTCTCATGGGGAGAAGGACTGTACACTGAAAGGCATAATAATGTGGCAAGACTGTTGCACTGGGGATTGTGCAAACATTATGGTATTGAAGTGGCTGAAAAACACTGGAAACATGAGCCAGAAAGCATCACAGAAAATGAGGTTGTCTACATCACATGGCATCACCCGTTACCAACAGTTCAAATGACAGATAGAGAAAACTAGATATAGTGGTCCATGAAAAGAAGACAAAAGTAGCATTGAACACTGAAATTGCTACACCCAGTGACTACAGTGTATTGAGTACAGAGAGACAAAGTCATAAAATATCAGGATTTGCAGACAGAAATGAGATTAATGTGGAAGAAAGATACTCAGACAGTTCCAATAGTTGTAGGAGCAATGGAACTTATAAAAACAAATCTACAATCACATTCAGATAAGTTTCCAATACATGTAATTCCATATGAATTGCAGGAGTCATTAATGGGCACACTGTGGTTGCTGCGAAGAGCACTTCTGGCTGACATCAAAGATAGAAACAATACTAATTTCATGAACTTTAATTGTACTTTGACTTAGGAATGGGGTCCATCTTTCTCATGGTATTAGAACCCCAAAAGACTTGGAGAAATTAAAAAAATGGAGTTTTGCTAGTGGTATCATGACAATCACAGATGTCAAGAGACCCAAAACATTGAGGTATTCCCTTGCAGAAACCAGTGTCTGAGTTGAAAACCTTTAAAACAGATCTAGATAATCTATTTTTTTTCCAGTAGAAGAAAAGATCTTTGAACTGAGGTATCTAGTTGACATGCCAGGAACATAATCCTATATGAAGGGCTCAAAGAAGACTTTTGAATGTTCTCTTGGAATACCAGCTTGTGTAAAAGATCACCCAAGTAAGCGATTTCTGACACACTGCAAAGATAAGCAAGTCATCTGAATATGGAAAAATGCAGATACCCTGTAGCCTGCAACAAGCTATAAATGGAGCTAGACACTCAGTGTGCACTCTTAGTAAAGTGCATAGTCCAAAGGGTAAGACAGAGAACTGATAATGTAATACAGACATACAAAATATTAAAAAACATCTTAGGTCTGTATGAATAAAGATGTGAAAAGTAACTTTTAAATCTAGTGTTAACAAAATCTTGAATGAGGAGGAAGAGGTTAACAGGTTGTAAAGTAACATTATTTTGAATTTGGGCACTATCACAAACAGATTTAAGAAAGAAAGATTGAGAACTGATCTCCAAGCATTTTCTTTCTTTGGCACTACGAACACACAAATAAAAAACCTTCTCTGCCTGGAAAGGAGAAATTGATTCTATCATTCCTTGGAAAGTACAGTTGTGTACACTTACCATAAATGTAGATGTTCAAGTGTATTCACTGCTGCAGTGATCACATTTGGATTATCTGTTTGCAGTAGCCCTCAGTCAGCCTGATTAACAAAGTTTTAACTCCTGTGTCGGTTGCTGTCCCTTCTTCCATGACGTCAGGTCGTCGGGGTATAAAACATGAAGCCAACACCATTACATCAGTCTTTCTTGCGGTGCGGTGCCCGAAGCAGAAGCAGTTCGCAAGTGCTGGTCGGCCAACTCCTGAAATGTTCGTTTTCGAGTTTCAGAACCGAAGTCTTCAACTAAAGCTAAGTACCCCATTGGGGAAACTTTTTCTTGCTCCTTCCCTATGTCAGCAAAAGTTAATAATTGCATTTCTTGTGGAAAGCAAATACCTCACAAAGATTTTTATTCGTACTGTATTCCTTGCCTAGGCACTGATCACAACGTACCTTGCTGTCGGTTTTGTGCTTTATTTAATCAGTGAAACACGAAAAACATCAGTCAAGTTTTCATTCTTCCTCAACACATGAATTACAGATACTGCTCAGCCGCATTCCACAGACTTCTGTATCCAATTCTCAAGCGCCTCCCTTTACCATAATGCCCTAGTCCCCCCACAATACTTCCAATCAAGTTTGCTATTTAAAACATGTTAGAATATAAAAAAGGGGAAAGAGAACCATAGCTAAAACTTGGAAAAAAAGGTTCCAAAAGTCCATCAGGTCACTCCAGAAGATGACAGGAAGGGGGTAGAAGAGAGGGTAGTTGAGGAAGAATGTAAATGGACAACCCAGATGCATAGTTAGATGAGTAAATAACTTTATTATTTGATGCTGTCCTTTTCATTCTTCTTCAATGTACTGGACAGAGTCTCCAGCTATATGAATCTTGGGTGGCCCTCATGGAAGGATATTCAGGAGAACCGTTGAACCAAAAGCAGGTCTGCTTTTAGAATTTATGTCTAATTTGTAATGAGTCATAAAGGTATGAGCATTAGACCAGGAGGCTGCAGCACAAATACCATCAATGAAAGTTCTAGACCAGAAGACAGATGAGGTGGCAATGGATCTATTTGAATGAACCTTAGGTGGTTTTGGTAGGGTAAGACCGTGTTGGGAATATACAAAGGAAATCCATTAGTTATCCATTTGGCCAAGGTAACTTTAAAAATTGGAGATCCCAGACAAATAACTTATCAATTTTCCTGAAATGTCTTGTCTTGTGTAAGTAGAAATGTAGTTGTCTATCTAAATCTAAGAGTTGTAACAAGGATTCTCCCTTATTCAAAAAATTAGGCAAGACTGGAAAATTAATCATTCAATTTGTGTTTGATTCAGAGGCTACTTTAGGAAGGAAGGATTTGTTTGTAAGGTAACTCTATCTTTATGAAAAACAATGTAACGGGATTTGGATGAGAGAACCTGGAGTTCGGAAATTCTTTTTGCAAAGGTAACAGCAACTAAAAAGGCTGTTTTCCAAGACAGAAACTGTAGATCAATTTTTGCTGAAGGTTCAAAAAGTAGTTGATTCAACCTATGAAGTACTACTGTTAAATCCCAATGAGATGATGGAGCTTTCATTGGATGTCCGAGTAAGAAGGTGCCCTTTAGAAAAGCCTTGCACAACCTGGATGCAGTCAAACACAAAGTAATGTCTCCCAAGTGAAAATATGACATGGCTACCAACTGCATTTCAATTGTGGAAAAATTAGCAATTTCCTCAAAAAGAGGAGCTAAAAATTCCAGTACTGAAGAAACAGAGGCAGTAAGAAGATCACCATCATTTCTCAGGCCCCAAATTGAGAATCTTTTCCATTTGCTTATGTAAATCTTCTTAGTGGAATCTTTCCGGGAGGACAAAAGTATATGATGAACTGGAGAGGAAAGCCTGGGCTGTCTAGCTATTAATGGAACTGCAGAAAACATCTGGTTAGTCTGAGGCCTGGGATACTGGGATGCTTCATCTCAAGGGATGTGACAGAAGAGCTGGACTGGGGTTCAGTATCCAAGGAGGATAATGAAGATGAGACCAAAGGAAGGGAAACCACAACTCGTGAAGCTAAAAGGGAGCAATGACGATAACCAAGCTCTTCAACCAACTGGCTTTTTGTAGGATTTTTGGAATTAGAGGAAGTGAGGGATAGGTATAAAGAACACCAGAGGGCCAAATGTGGACTACAGCATCTCTCTGTGACTCCCCCTGAGGGGGGATCAAGGCAAAGTACCTGCTGCACTTGCTGTTATGGGGAGTTAATATACCAACTAGCCAAGAGAGGCAAACTCAACTCAAAAACAAATATAAAACCTCTTAAGCTGACTCAACAGTGCCGAAGTTCAGTAAACTGACTCTCAAACCATTAGAAGTAATCCTTTTCCTTTTATTCCGTTTCCAGTAAAACCAAAAGCAAGTGATAAAGTCACGCACTTTCATCCCTGTCAATACAGCGACTTCATCAGAACAAAAAAACATGCCTAACCATAATTTTATGTAGCTTCAAATAACTTAACTGGTCACATGATCAAATTAATTGGTGTTAAACACCACCAAAACATTTAAAACAGCAGATACAACACTTGATGACATTTCATACAAATAACTAGCCTTATAAAATACCTATTTAAAATCCTGTTTGTACTTCAAATAAAAATACAACCAACGAAGTATGTTTAAAATACATGTAAATACATTAATATATACTGCTAAAATATTTAAAGGAAAAAAAACATATGTTAACTGGCTACTTTTGACTACAAAAGCTCACCATCTACTGAGTCAGCTTAAGAGGTTTTGTAATTGTTATGGACAGTTGCAAAGAGATCGTAGCAAGGCTGGCCCCAGCGAGAGAAAATCTCTTCCACCACTAACTGATTGAGAGACCATTTGTGAGGTATGAAAACAGACCTGTTGAGGTTGTCTGCTAGTATGCTGGATTTCCCCGGAATATGTGTTGCCACTAGAAAGCAGTTGGAGGAGATCACAAACTGCCACACACTCATAGCTTCTCGACACACAAGATAAGATCGGTTCCCCCCTTGTCTGTTGATGCACTGGACTACTGATATGTTGTTGGTTTGAATCGCATTAGTCCCCAGAGGGAGAGCATCTTGAAATGCCTGCAATGCTAACAAGACTGCTCTCATTTCCAGGACACTGATGTGGGAATTGGTCTCTAGAGGGGACCAAGTGCCTTGGATCATTCTTCCCAAGAAATGGCTCCCCCTACCTTCACCCATCTCAGTTGGGAGACATCCATGGTCATTGCGGCCACTGGGGAAGAGAGAATAAAGGGGCGACCTTTGTATATATCGTTTGACTGGATCCACCAATGAAGATGGTTTCTGCATACCCAAGTAAGTTTGACTGGGAAGGATACAGGATATTGAAGAACAGACCACTGAACAGCTACAGTCCACAGTAGAACATGCATATGACTATAGATGCTGCCATGGAACCAAGAGCCTAAAGGACAAGTCTGGCTGGAGGAGCAGAGTGAGTAAGAATATGCTGAATCTGAGACCTGATTAAATCTTTACGATGAGGAAGCAGAGAAGTAATTTGAGTTATTGTGTTTAACTGAACAGCAATAAACTCCGGGCTCTTTACCAGCTGTAGTTTGGACTTGGAAATAGTGTTTGAAAAAGTTGGAGCAAATAGTCCCTGGACTGTCCTAGAAGATGCCTGGTTGGGGTAGTGAGGAACCAGTCATCTACGTATGGAAACTGAACTTTCACAGTCTCAGGTGAGCTGGAACCACTGCCATACATTTGGTAAACACCCTGGAGACTGTGGTGAGTCCAAAAAGTAGGGTTTTGAACTGAGAGTGACTGACTCCCAACCAAAAGTGCAGGTATCTTAAGGGACATCTGTTTATTTTGATGTGATAGTACAAGTCCTGAAGTTTGACTGAGCACATTCAATAGTCTTTGTGTAAGAGGAGTAGAATGGACTGAACTGTGACTATTCAGAACTTTGATTACCTCACATATTGGTTCAGAGTGCTTAGATCCAAAACTGGTCTCAACTCCCTTGTCTTTTTTGGCACTAAAAAGAACTTTGAGTAAATTCCAAATCATCTTTGGTCTGGTAGGACCTCCTGGATGACTCTATTGTTCAACAGCTTCTGAATCTCTTGAGCTGCAGCTTCTCTCTGACTACGTGGGACATCAGGAAGCCTTCTTCCTTTGGATGTAGGCATCTGAGAAAATGGTATGAAATAACTTCTTGATATTATTTTTAGCACCCAACAATCTTTTGTTATAACAGCCCAGGCATTTGGGTGCAACGACAAATGTCCCCTGACTGCCTCCTGAGGTGAGCAGTCAGGCAGCCCTTCTAGAGTGCTGAAAGGGTCTATCCAGAAAGGAATCTCAGAAACCCTGGTTTTGCAGGCCTCCTCTGTTGCAAGGACAGCGTCTTCCATTTGAACTCCCTCCTCTGCCTCTGAAGGAGATGCCCCAGCATGAATACTGGAAAGATCCCTGGGTTTAGAGAACAACATTTTCTTATCTCATCTTTGATTCCGTGAAAACTATCACTGATTGGTAGAAAAATGAATCCCTATGGCAGACAGGGTCTCTCGTTCCTGTTCACATCAGGAAAGTGTTTCTTCAACAGAAGGGCCGAAGAAGGATGTACCACCAAAAGGAGAATTGATGAAAGAAAACTTGAAAGGTTCTGCAAAGTCGCATAACTGCATCCAGGCGTGTCTCCATACGGCAATGACTGAACCGGCTGCTCATGAGGTACCCTTTGCAGAATGGGAAATAAACCTCATGGATGAACTGGGAACAGATAGAGTGGCCAGTTGTGTGGAAAAAGAAGTTATGCACTCACCATAATGTTGCATTGGTGTTGTCCATTTTAATTTTTCCTTTGGTTCGGATCCAACTCAGCTTTTTACAGTTCGTGGAATGCTGAAAGCTCTCGAGCTTCTCTCTTACCCATAATGCTCTAGTCTCCTACCATACCTCAGATCTTATTTGTTGACTTTTAGTAAGTATAGAAAACAAATATCAGTTATCTGGAGTTCATACAAAAGAACACTGGTTCCTCTAGCGCATTCTGATCCTTCCAAAAGTCAAACTGGTAGGGGGTTGAAGGGACGGAAGTTGAGGAAGTATGAAAATGGACAACACAAATGGAACGGTTATGGTGAGTACTTAACTTCTTTATCTAATGTTGTCACTTTCATTCATTCCTCAACCGTTTGGACAGAGTCCCCAGCTACCGCAATCCCGGGAGGACTATAAGGAAAGATATTTCTGAGCACCGCCGAACTGAAGGTTGCTCTTCCCCTAGAGACCAGATCCAATTTGTAATGAGCAGAAAAAGTATGAGGGATACTCCAAGTTGTTTCTGCATAAATATCATCCAAGGAAGACATGGATAAAAACACTGAAGAGGTTGCCATAGAGCTGGTAGAATGAGCTTTTAGAGGTTTTTGCAAAGTCAAACCTACGTTTTGGTAAATAAATGAAATACAAATCAGCTAACCATTTGGCTAAGCTCACTTTGGTAACTGGTTTACCCAATTTTGAATAAGAAAATGAGACAAATAACTGATATGATTTCCTGAAAATTTTTTTCCTGTGTAGATAAAAGCTCAGCTGTCAGTGAACATCCACGCAAATGTGGCATATATTCTTTTTAGTTTGAAAAATTTGTTAAGAAAACTGGAAGATTAATAGTTTCATTAAAATTAGAGTCTGACACCACCTTAGGAATGAAGGATGGGTTAAGTTCATAAGGATATCCTATCCTTACAAAAAAGAAAATGAGGAGGTTTAGAAGATAGGGTTTGAAGTTCTGATACTGTTTTAGCAGATGTAATGGCCATTAAAAAGACAGGCTTCCAAGTTAAACATTTTAATTCACATTTGGCTGATGGTTCAAAGTTCTAGCTGACATTTGATGTGACTGATAGTAATTCCCAGGTGGGAGCATAACTGGAGTACATAATCTTGTGCTTTGATCAGATGATACCTGGTCAGAGTGGTTCTGAGCCAGTCCAAGTAAGGAAACACCCAGAATCCTTGCAGTCCCAAGTGAGCTGCTACTACTGCCATGCACTTGGTGAACACCCCAGGGGCTGTGGTGAGCCCAAAGGGCAAATCACTGAATTGGTAACGACTAATCCCCACGCAGACGTGCAGGTATCTTCTGGATCCTCTGTTAATTTTTATATGATAGTATGCATCTTGAAGATCTATTGAGCACATTTAGTCGTCCTTGCACAAGAAAGGCAGAATGGACTGAACTGTGACCATTTGGAACTTCATGTGCTGAACTGATTTGTTCAGACTGCTGAATCCAAAACTGGTCTCCAAGTCCCCCCATTTTCTTTGGCACTAAAAAGAATCTTGAGCAAGTTCTGGACTCTTTCTGGTCTGATGGGACCTCTTGGATGACTCTTTTTTGAGCAGCTTTTTTATTTCTAGTGCTGCAGAATTCTTCTGATTGAGTAGAACATCAGGAATTTTGTTCAATGTTAAGGGAGGAGAAAGGAAAAGGATATTTTATAACTTCTGGAAATAATCTTCCACACCCATAAATTTTTTGTAATGTCTAGCCAGGCTCTCTGGTGCAGGGATAGATGACCCCTAACTGCCTCAAGAGGTGGACAATCGGACCTCCTTTTAGGAGCACTGGTACGATCTGTCAGAGAAAGTATCTCTGGACCCTTAATTCTGTGGGTCTCCTCTGCTGAGCACGCAGCATCTTCAGTTAGAGTTCCCTCCTCTACCCTGGGGGAACTATTTCCACAGGATCATGTAAAGGACCTTGGGACTTTCTGAACCACATTTGTTGACCCCCTTGTTGATTCCTAGAAAGGGTTCTTTCAGGAGTCGAAAAGCATACATTCACAGCAGGCAGGGTCTTATCTTGCTCACACCTGGATAGTGTATCTTTAAATTTGGGCCAAAAAAGAACTTCTGTCAAAGGCAGCATTGATGAAGGAAGACTTGAAGGGCTCCGCAAAATCACAGGTGCATCCAGGCATGTCTCCTAATAAAAGTGCCTGAACCTGTCACCCTTCAGGTACCTTCAGCTGCATGTCAGATGAGCCTCATGGATGAATTCAAAATGGTCTGTAGGGTAGCCAAGTGTGAGGCAATGGAGCTCTCTGCCTCAGAAGTAATGATCCCGGAGAGGGATTTTATGAGTTCTTTAATCAAATCCCTCTGAAGTCTGATGAAGTGTGCAAGATACTTCAATAAATGAGGTGCAAAGCTTGATGAAGCATATACACACTTCCCAAATATGTCCAGTGCCCTACAGTCCCTGTTAGGAGGATGAACAGAGGAACTTTGTTTTGCAAGTTCCTTTTTTGTGGCCGCCATTATGACCATGGCATCAACTGGTACTCCCTTGCTCCAAAATTCCTTATCCTTGGGTGGTGCCAGAATCCTGTCTGGTCTCTCAGGGATCATGTCAGCAGAGTCAGGTTCCTTCCATGCCCATCAAGAGATCAAACTAATGAGCTCATCAGTGGGTGGAGTTACCCAGGAGGGAGACGGGCCAGCCTCAAATGCTTCCAGGAATAATGATTACTCTTGGGAACGTTGATCAGCTGACCAACCACCCCTTTGCTTAAGAATTTCTGAAATGTCTCCAAATGAGACATCAACAGGTGGTGATCTTGAGGACCCTTCCCCCTCATCGAAATCAGTATCCTCTGTGACACACTCTTGAGGAAAGTCTAAGAGCCTCCATTTACACTTTCTCTTTCTAGGGATTTATTTGGTGGGTTGTTCTGGAGAAGTATCAGAAGAAATCCATACACCTTGAGAGATATCCTGGAAACTTTGAACTGGCTGTCCTTGTGCAGTAGAAAGTTGAGCATCAAGATGCAAAGACAACTGGGTCTGGGAAGTGGGAGCCGAGGAAGGTGGATGTGTCTTTTTTCCTGGAGCAAAGAAAACTCTCTCCGCTACCTTGAAAGCAGAATGCCTCGGGAAGAAAGAAACTGATGGCTCTGAGAAGACATGCTTCAGAACTGTCAACTTCTTCTGAACAAACCACTAAAAACAGGGGATGGAGCCGAGCTGTCAAGCGGCAAGGCTCTGAGGGGTAGAGACTGCTCTGACAATCTAAGAGTCGACTCCAATACCTCGGCTCCAGCAATGACAGTACATCTCCAAAAGTCATCCAGTTCCAACATGCTCGGAGCCAGTCCACTCATAGACAGTACCAGTGTTGAAGATACAATGAACTTTGGATTCGATATGGATGATCTGGGTTTCTCTGTTCCGACTGCTCCAAAACCAAAGGTCAGAATGAAGAAGGAGACAAAATAGGTGGGGTAGTACTTATGAAGGCCTCCAGACCCAAAGGGGAAAGAGCAAGTATACCCCAATTTGAATTTACTTTGAGAGGAATTTCCTAATCATCATAAACACATCTGCTTCGATCAAACTTCTGCAGGATCAAGACAAAGAAATGGACAAGGTCCTGGAATGGTGGCATCTCTCTGGGAAAGGAGATAGGAGATATGAAGATATCAGACCAGAGTGAGAGGAGACCAGATCCGTGGAGAGCTATCTCGGTTTCTTCATATCTGATCCAACATCATAGATTATGGAAACAAATCGGATCAGAAGTTATGGTTTTCAGATCCAATGATTTAGATATTTTAGAAGGCGTCTCCCAGCACAGAACAGATGAGCCTGATGGGTCCGATGGACTTTTTTTAGCCTCCTTTTTATCAACTTTCTTGGGGGTTTGAGCCCCAAATGGTGCATCAGAGGATGATGTTTGCATTAATCGTCTTAATATTAATTTATTTTTTCCAGTCAATAATTTATTTTATTTATTTTAATTTACATTTGTTGACCGGGCTAGTCTAACTGGATACATGTCCCTTTTCAGTATAGGCCCTGGGAGAAAAGCTCCAAGTCAGATACACAGATACAATATAGGAAGTTGCAACAGTCCAAGTATATAAAAGCTGTTGTTTATAAAGATACAATACTTGTAGTGAGCAAAACACAAAACAGTACAAGGTATTGTGCAAGAGATAGTACTATTTACATATATACATATATACGTGTTTTAAATCGCAATAACATGGTCTTTGGTTGATTACGGATACATTGATAGAGATACAGTGTATTCAAACATGTGCACAGAGAGAAAGTTAGTCAGGGTTAGTACAGGGGTATAACCAATGTTTACTGAGAAATAGTTTTAGATTCTGTTTAAAAAGTGTCAAAGAACACAGAGCTGTAAGTTCTGAGGGAAGATGATTCCAGTGCTTTCCAACAGTATTAGAGAACAAAGAGTCTCCAGCTAAGTTGTTGGATTTGCTGGTACTGATAAGCAGTCTGTTTGAGGAGTGCAACTGTTTAAGATTGTTATATGGCGTAATGAGGCAAGAGAGTGTTGGTGGGTTGACACAGGGTCCTATGGGCTATGACAAGCTGGTGAAAATGTAGCTGGTTTACAAATTCTAGCCATCCTAGTTGTTTAATTTAATTTATTTATTTATTTAAATTTGTTGACCGGGAGTGTCCGACTGGACGTAGGTCCATTTTCAGTGAAGGCCCGGGGAGGAAAGCTCCACAGTAAAATAAACAGACAGTAGTTACATTGGATTACATAGCGATTAACAATTTAACATAGCAATTACTTACAACATATTTACAGATGAAGAACATAGTACATCAGTAGACAACTAGAATCTTTATCTGTGAAGTACATAACAGAGATTAACAAATGTTACAATGAGAAGTTCCTGCTGTATAATAAGTACTAGGCTTATGAGCATCTGAGATTGCTATAATCAAGGTAGTTAGTGGAGTGGAAAGAAAGGTAGTGGTTGGATGGGGTGGATGATATTAGAGTGGGAGTTGCAAGGGCATAGCTAGCATGTTTTTAGGTGCGCTTTTAGTAAAGTTTTGAAGTGGGTGCATGATGGTACGGAGGTAATTGTGGGTGGGACTGAGTTCCATAATTTGGCTATGGCACAAGAGAATAGTGCTTCACCAGCAGAGTTATTGGCTTTAGTGATCTGCAAGTGATTTTTGTTGCTGGATCTTAGTGGTCTGGTGGTGCGATAGGGTTGGAGTAGATTCTGGAGGGATGGGACATTTAGTGGATGGTTTACTAGTTTGTGGGCGAGTGAGAGCTGATACCACTGAAGGAGGTGAGGGAGTTCAAGCCAGCCCAGTTCAGCAAGTGAGAGACAGTGGTGACTACGGTAGGATGCCCCTGTGGCGAATTTGGCGATTTTGTTGTAGCAGGTCTCTAGCTTGTTTAGATCACATTGCCTTAGGTTGGTATATATTGGAGGGGCATAAAGTAGGGTGGAGATAAGATGGGAATTTGCTATTGAAATCTTTGCTGCTTTGGTGAGAAATTGCTTATTTCTGTATAACGCTCCTAGTTTTTTGTGGACTTTTTTTATGGTCATGGATATGTGAATGTCAAATTTTAGTTTATTGTCTATTTCCACTCCTAGCAATTTGGTGTGTTCAGTTGGGTATATAGTGGTGTTGTCTTTTGCTGTGATGTTAAAGTGAGAGTTGTTTTGAGTATGTTTGGAGGGTTGGAAGATGAGTAGTTTAGTTTTGTTTGGGTTGAGTATTAATTGGGCATTGGATAACCATGTTTCAACACAGGAAAAGGCTTCCTGTGTGAATTTTTGCAGTTTGGGTAGGGACTGGGCTGAGCAGATGATGGTCGAGTCATCTGCGTATTGTATGAATGTGCCATGTTTGGTGGCAGAGGCTAGATTATTGGTGTAAACAGAGAAGAGTTGGGGTCCAAGGATGGATCCTTGGGGAACCCCTATGGAGACAGGTAGTTGGGGAGATATGTCATTCTGCCATACAACGGATTGTTGGCAGTCAGACAGGTAACTCTGAAACCAGTTGGTGACTGATTGTGAGAAGGATAGGTTATTGAGGACAGAGATAAGTTGTTTGTGTGGGACCATGTCAAATGCTTTAGATAGGTCTAGGAAAGTAGCAGAGGAGAGATAGCCATTGTTTTATGCTGAAGGATAGTGTTAGTAAAGGAGAGTAAGGCAGTGGTGGTGCTATGGTTGGCCGGAAACCATGCTGAGTACTGGAAAGGAGGTTGTTAGTAAGGAGGTAGTCTGAGACCTGAGAGTGTATGCATCTCTCTAGTATTTTGGAGAGTGGAGAGAGAATAGCTATGGGGCGGTAACTGGTTAGTTCTGCGGAGGGTCCGCCTTTGTGGAGGGGAATTATATGTGATACTTTCCACAGTGTGGGAATGTAACTTTCTGACAGAGATCGGTTAATCAAGATGGATACTGGGTAGGCCAGAGCATCAGCTGCGATTTGTAGGTATTCACTTGGGAGGTTGTCTGCTGCCAATTTGGTGGGTTTAAGTTTAGTTTTATGTTGGAGGTAGGTACAGGAGAAAAAGAGAAGGCAGTGGGGAGATTACTAGTTGAAGGTGTGGGTTGGAGGGGAGGGGGGTTGTGTTGTTTAGCTAGTGATAGTATGGTTTGGGTGAAGTGTGTGTTGAATGAGGTAGCAATATTTTCTGAGGAGTGAGGGATGTTAGGAGGAGGGGTACTGACCTTACCTGGGTGGAGGATGGAGTTTATGGAGGACCAGAATTGTTTGGGGCTGTGTTGTGAGGAGTCTAGGGCAGACTGGTAGTATTGGAATTTGTCCTGTTTTATTAGCTTTTTGACTCTATTGCATAGTTCTAGGAATTTCTGTCTAGCTGAGGGGGTTTTGGTTTTGCGCCAGTGCTCCCAGGCTTTATCCCTGTTTTTCATTTCTGACTTAGTGGTTTTCTGTAGCCATGGGGAGAGTTGTGCTTTGGTTCTGGAAAATCTTATGGGGGCATGGTTATTAAGGATGTTCAGGAAGGTAGTATTAAAAAATTCAACTGCGTCATTTAGACTGAGGTACTTTAGAGGATGCCAGTTACATTCTTTGAGGGATGAGATGAATGTGAGTGGGTTAAAGTTTAATTTTTTTACATATTTGACGGTAGATGACAGGTTTAGCTTGGTATAGGTATTTTTTGAGTAGGAATGTTGGGGAGTGATCACTGAGGCTATCTGATAAGCAGCCTGTTATATATGACTGGGGGCTCTTACTGACTAGTATCCAATCCAGGGTAGTGTGCTTGCTGGAGTTTTTATTTATCCTGGCTGGTGACTGGACTAGTTGGGTGAAGCCATGAAGGTGTACATGATGGGTTGGATTGTTGCCAGAACAGGATTGCCAGTCAATATTGAAATCACCTAAGATGACAGTTTCTTGGGGGAGATGGTGGGTAGACCAGCTGAGGAGGTTTTCTAGTGGAGGGATGTTTTGACCAGGTGGGAAGTAGCATCCAATTATGTTGATGGTTTTGGTTAATTTTGAGGTTGGTATATATTATTTCTTCATCGCCTATTTGTGGAGCTGATGATTTTAAGATCTGGATGTTTAGATGCTGTTTAAATATTATAGCTACACCACCTCCTTTTTTGTTTAGCCGGTCTACTCTTAGTATGCCGTAACCTGTAGGGAGTATTTGCTCACTGGTAATGTGAGGTTTTAGCCAGGTTTCCATCAGGATGACTATATCTGGGGAGTACAAGTCTATGGTGGCATGGAGTTCATGGACTTTGTTGGATATACTTCTAATATTTAGGCTTAGTAGAAGGAAGTCACTTGGCTTTCTATTGGCTGTAATATGGGAGAAGTTGTGGTTTCTAGTCTGATTATGAGGATTGGGGTTGGAGATTTATAGGGCCAGGGTTGGGGTGGATGTCTCCACTTAGGACTAGTTTTGATATGCATGAGATTATTAGTTTTCTCAGTTTTTGAATGTGTTTGTTTATAACGGAAACTTTATGATTGTGCTCTGTGGGTAATAGGTATGGTGGGAGGGTTACTATGTTAAGGTGTAGGGATGCTTTATGTTTGAGTAATATAGTTGGTAGACTATGTGGGGGGTGCATAGGGATGGTTCTTGAGCTGGTGGGAGGGGAGCTGAGTGTGGGTGAGACATGAGTGGTGGTGTGAGTAGTAGTACAGTGGTAGTGGTTGAGTGGGGGAATGATGGAGCTTTGGTAGGATGTAAGATGTGCAGGGAGAGTGCATGCAGTGAGCATAGGAAAGGTATGCTTGTACATGTTAGTTGAGGAGGTGTGATAGTAGAGGGAAGATGGAGGAGGTAGTGTTGGGTTAGCGCTGTGGTTGGCTATTGTAAAGATGGGAGGGGTTTGAGTGCAATAAAGGTGGGACCACTGGGGGCGGGAGGGAATAGGGGGTAGGGTGGGGAGCGAAGCGGGTAGAGACCCTGTTAGTTGCTCGTATGAGGGGGCTGGAAACAATCACAAAGCAAAGACAAGTATGTGTTAAGAAACAATTACAATTGACCAAGGACTGCTCTGAAACTAAGTCATTTCTTAATTTCTCAGGTGGAAAAACAGGATAACCTTGTATCAGTAGGCTACTGTGGTCATAGTTTAAATTAACAAACACACAGTATTGATCAGTTATGGATACTATTTGCTAACAGAAGGGAATAAGAGAAAGTGGAAGGTGTGTGTGTGTGTGTGTGTGTGTGGTGGTGGGGCTGTTTACAAGCCAAAGCAGAGTGCTCTCCAGGGGAAAATGAATATTGGCTCAACGGGTAGACACATACTCAAAGCTAACTGTAGCTGTTTGCAGACAGTTCAGACCCGGACTGCGCTTTTCTTACAAGAATGTTAAAGGTGGTACCGCAGTTGAATACTTAAGAGTGGTGTTAGGTCTAGAAAAAAAAGAGTACAGAGAGGAGTAAGCACTTTTGAGATGGTAAATATATATTATAAAGATTATAAAAAACACACTGAGCAAATAGCTGCCGCATCCAGGACAATGTCCTGAACCATTACTTAGTATATGCAGATACTGAGCCAATTGGAAGAACATTAGAAAAAAAAAAAACCCAGACAGTTATGCAGTCACAGATAAAAATATAGCGAGCAGCAATCTGTTGTGGTTCTCTAATGTGATTCTATCCACCAGTAACAGCACAAATATATAGAAATAATTTAGACACTAGTATGAGCAGTCTACACAAAACACAATTACATGAATAACATTAGTGAACAAGGTGCAGCTATGCAAAGAGACCATACATACTATTATACTAAAAACAACTTGGTGCATACAAAATGCTAGCATGCCATAGTAACATCCAATAATAAAGCATAAATCATATTAGATGTCTAACACAATTCAACATAAACATATACAGTTGTAAAATGTCTAATACAATTCAACATAAATAGGCATTTACAGTTGTAAAACACTTACTGCAGAGACAATGAGCCTTCATGGGGCCTGTAGCAGAGTGGATTGTAGTTTTACAAATGGTGCCTGCCACAGGTAATATTTATTAACTTTGGGATTGTCTTAAGGTAATAAACAGGGAAGGGGGAGGGGAGAACAAGCGTGTGAGCAGGCAGTTCTTTGTACTGCTGCTAATGAGCCAAAGCAAAGACAAGTATGTGTTAAGAAACAATCACAATTGACCAAGGACTGCTCTGAAACTGTAAGTCATTTCTTAATTTCTCCGGTGGAAAAACAGGATAACCTTGTATCAGTAGGCTACCGTGGTCATAGTTTAAATTAACAAACACACAGTATTGATCAGTTATGGATACTATTTGCTAACAGAAGGGAATAAGAGAAAGTGGAAGGTGTGTGTGTGTGTGTGTGTGTGTGTGTGTGTGTGTGGTGGTGGGGGGGGGGCAGAGTGCTCTCCAGGGGAAAATGAATATTGGCTCAAACAGGTAGACACATACTCAAAGCTAACTGTAGCTGTTTGCAAACAGTTCAGACCCAGACTGCGCTTTTCTTACAAGAATGTTAAAGGTGGTACTGCAGTTGAATACTTAAGAGTGGTGTTAGGTTCAAAGTTAACTGTAGCTGTTTGCAGACAGTTCAGACCTGGACTGCGCTTTTCTTACAAGAATGTTAAAGGTGGTACCGCAGTTGAATACTTAAGAGTGGTGTTAGGTTTAAAGATTAAGACAATGATGAGTTCTAAAAGGAGAGCCGGTGGCAAACCTAGCAATATTATTATAGGTGACTGCCAGTTTGTTGAGATTGCTTTTAGAAAAATTAGTGTATGTAGGTGAAGCATAGAGTAGGGTGGAGATTAAATGAGTTCTGGCTATGGTGGTCCTGGCTGCTGGTGTAAGAAAGGGTTTGATTCTATAAAGGGACCCCAATTTCTTTTTGACTGTTTTTATTGTGCTGTTTATATAAGTATCAAAGGTAAGGTTGTTATCTATTGTTATTCCTAAAAGTTTAGTGGTTAAGTCGGGAGATATGTTAGTGCCATTTTTAGATACGAGTGTGAAATTTATTGGTGTGGATTATCTATTGTTATTCCTAAAAGTTTAGTGGTTGAGTTGGGAGCTATGTTAGTGCCATTTTTAGATACGAGTGTGAAATTTATTGGTGTGGATTTTTGGGTTGGAGTGAAAATTAAAAGTTTTTTTTTGGGGGGGGGGTTAGGAGAATGTAGCGGTTTAAAAAACATTGTTCTACTATATTAAATGCTTTTTGGGTTAGGGACTGTAGTTTGGTTGGAGAGGTGGCTGAACAAATTATTGTGGCGTCGTCTGCGTATTAAATACAGGTGGTGTTAGGAATTGTTCAGTGAAATAAGGATCCTTGCACTACAGCCCTTACACATGTCACATGCAGAGTTTAAATGGGCCCGGCCTATGCAATAAACAAACAACTCGTGTGCATCTGACAAAGGGATCTTATGGCCACAATCCTTACATTTTTTAAAACCCAAACGTTTTTCCAACATTACTATGTAAACAGCAGCTAAATCAAAAGAAAAAAGAAAGAGAAGCTTTTTTTTTTTAAACTTTAAATAAATTATGAAGGAATACCAATAATGGTAAATCAAAGAAACTATCTAAAAGGTAGAAGAAAGAAGAAAAATACCAACAATGGCATTTAGGGAAAAATACACTCAAAAGTGTAACAAGGGCAACAGAGGAAAGGTTTACAACAAGGATATAGCAATTATAAAGTATACATTTTAGTATTACAAAACACTAGCTAGACTTGAGAGCTAACAGCGACCAAAGCCAGATTGCGAAAAGTGGTAAACGAGACCTGAAGTATGGTAGGAGACTAGTGCATTATGGGTAAGAGAGGTGCTTGAGAACTTTCAGGGTTCCATGAGCTGTAAAAAGCAGTCGAGTTGGATCTGAGGGTCCAATCCAAACCTAACAGTTGAGGAATGAATGCAAATGACATCAGACATCTTTTATAGTCCACTGCATACATGGACTCCAAGAGGGATTTGGAGAGCTCCTTGGTCAAATCCCTCTGCAACTTTGTAAAGTGCACCAGAAGTAAATATGCCCTTTCCAAATCTGTCCAGTGCCACAGACACTCTGTTAGGGGGATGGACAGAAGAGCTTTGTTCTGCTACCTACTTTTTAATGGCTGTTGCCACAACAATGGCATCTATAGGGACTCCTTTGTTCCAATGTAGTCTGTGTACTGGAGGTGCCAAAATCCTCTCTGTAAGACACAGGATTGGTTCAACAGAATCCAGTTCCTTCCATGCCCATGGAGGAGTCGCACAAAAAGTAGATGGGCCAGCACCAAAAGCTTCCAGAAGTACTGACTCCTCCAGGAAAGGATTATCTGAGGACCAACTACCTTTCTGCTTAAGGATCTCCAAAATGCCTCTAAATGAGATGTCACCAAGTTGTGTTCTGAGGGACCTGTCCCATCGTCAAAGTCACAATCTTCTGTGAGAGATTTCAAGGCCTCGTTTTATACATTCTCTTATGGGGAACCTCCTCAGTGGGATGCTCTAGGGAGGTGTCTGAAGAGAGGTGTAGTTCCTCTAAGGGAACTGTCTGGATCCTAGTGGACACTGGCTGTCCCTGCAGAGTAGGTCTGATGGAATTAGAGCTCAGATCCACTGGGGAAAGATGTAGGTTCCGAAGATATGTGAGAGACCAGGTGTCTCGGATGACAGAACACCCTCTCCACTACCTCGAAGGCAGACAGACCCAGGGAAGCCATGGACAGTCATACTGGAGGCAAAATTTCCAAGGCAGACAAACTGAGACTCTGTCCCAATCAACATCTCGAGGATGGAGCCAGACCCGAGCTATCTAGCACCAAGGCTACAAGAGGCAAGGATGGTTCAGACAGCAATGGAGTAGATCCTAGCCTAACAGATCAGATGACATAGCTTCGGCTCCAAGACTCATCCCGATCCTAGGGAATAGGAACAGAACTAGTCAGGGAAACTGTCGGAGTTGAAGACATAACTCTCTTCGGCTCTGACACCGGTTATCTCTGAACTCTTGGATCCGAGGGCTCTGATACCAAAGGAAAGACTGGAGGAGGAGACATAACTATGTGAGAAACGGAAGGGAGGTTCATGGATATGATGGGAGCTGGAGAGACAGTATAATCCCCATCTGGATGTGAGCTCTGAGGAACTTCCTCATCATCCTATCCACTTCAGGCTCGGAAACACTACTGGAGGACCTGACAGATGAGGTAGTGGACTGAGGCCTAGAATGTTTCCTCGGAGTTTATATGTAAGGGGGGAATGGAGCCAAGGAGAAATTGTGTCACTAACGAACTTGGTTGAACGAGCTCTAAGAGTCTTAGAAATGCCAGAAATCAGATCCAAAGGCTGTGAAGGAGAATTACCTAAAATAAGTATCAGATCTGACGTATTGGTATCCAAAACGTTTTTCTTCGGATCAGATGAAGTAGGATTCAAAGACCTTTGGATTTTTTTTGAGGAAGCTCCACGGTAGAGCAAGTCTTTGGTGATTTAGGAGGAGACCTTTTCCTATGCTCTGATGGAGCCTTCAAATGTTTGAACTCCTGCGGAGGAGGAGGAGGAAGGGAATAGTCATTTGAGAACTAACTTATTCCTCCAATCTACAACAGACCTCTAGGTGAGAGCAGCACATATACTACAATTTGTATCAAGGTGTGCTGTCCCTAAACAGTAAATGCATTCTCTGTGGGTATCTGAACATGGGACTTTTTGCCCACAGGAAGTGCATTTTTTTTAAATCCTGTTGGCTTGTCAGCCATAGTGCTATGAGGAGAAAGAAGGATAGCAAGAAAAAACAAAATGTTTTTTTTTTTTTAAGGAAAATAAACTACCAACAATGGTAGTGAAAGGTACACTAACAACAGGGTAGGAAGGGCAAGCTAACAGAAAAGAAAGTACCAACAATGGTATGTATCAAGTTTACCTAGCAAAGGTAGGAAAGACGAACAGTAGAGTCCGAAAAAAAGAAAACTACAAGTATAAAAAAGGGAGGATTTATAAAGTTATACATAAATATAACATTCTAAAAGAAAAACACTCGTAAATAACTTGAAGAAGTTAATAAGATGCTTCGAGAGAGGATCTGCATCCATGCAAGACAGTGGCAAATGAGATCTGAGGTATTGTGGGAGGATTCGGGCATTATGGGTAGAGAGAAGAGTTCGAGAGTTGGATCCAAAAGTCTGTGAAATGTGGCCAAGTTGAATCTGAGGTCTCCATACTTCGAGGAAGAATGAGGAGGACAATAACAGATCAAACTTTTAACATTTCAGCCTGACAACTCAAAATTCTTAAAATCCAAGTTGCAGAAGCATATACTTTTCCTACACCTATCGATAATTTTCCCATCTTTATTAGAAAGAGTAGGATTGGAACTAATTACGTGTTTAGCAGCAGTGGGATCAATTAGAGCATTTGATGGATACTAATATTTATGAGTAAGTTGATAACCTTATGTATGAAAATGCATTTAAGGAGTATGAAAAATTGTTGCACAAGGGCTATAGACTAAGCTATTTTTCTGAGGAAGACATAAAAAAAAGTTTAATGCAGAAAATTGTAAAATGGGCTATTTCTATTGCCTTCCTAAGTTACATAAGGATCTTAGGCAGGCCCATGGTTTCAGGATGTAATTATTTCTTAAAGTAGGACAGTTTCCCAAAGTTTGCACCTTGCCTTCATATATTTGTGATGTGTTTGATTTTCTGGAAAAAATAAGCACTATTAAGTGGAATTGTAACATGTTTTGGATGACAATAGATGTAAAGAGTTTATGCACCAGCATCCAGCACAGTTTTGGTATTGAGACAAGAAGATGCTTTTTGGGAAAGTCTTGCTACAGAATATATTGTAGAGCTTGTCCATTTCTGTTTAACAACTTTTTTTTTTAATTTAATAACGAGTTATACCATCAGAAACAAAGCACTGCCATGGGGGCAGCCTTTGCCCCATGTATGCCAACCTTAGTATGAACTTATTCGAAAGGGAATATTTGTATAGAAATTCTTTTTTTCATAAACATGCCAAATATTACAGATTTACTGACGAATGCATTTTTCTGGTTGAGGGAGGGAAATAATTAGTTGATGAATTTATAGCTGACTTACAAAATAATAGATTTGGACTAAAATTTGACAGTCTGAAAAATGGGACTCGTGTCCCTATTTTAGATGTTATAGTAGACATTTCAGATGAGAATGTTTTAAAAACTTCAGCCACAGGAAATTTAGTGAAGGCACACAATTTCTGTATGGTGAAAGCTGCCATCCACCCCATACAATACAAGCTATTCCCTTTGGTGAAATTGTTCCGCTTGTATAAGCTATGTAATACTGAAGAGCATCTCAAACAAGACCTACATAAAACTACAGACATGTTTAAAAATAGGGGCTATGATGTGAAGACAATACATGATAGTTGGCAGAAATTCATACACAAGTTAATGGACACCAGAAAAGTAACCAGGATGGACAATACACTGGGGCTGTGCATAAGAAAGAGACAAATGAATATATATTTTTTGTTACAACATAAAGTTCCCTTAGCCCCAAAATAATAGATCAAGTTAGATATTTCTGGAAATATATGACATATTTAAGGGATGCTTCAGAGTGGATGAACAAAGAACTAGCATTTTCCTACACAGAAGGAAAAAGTATACAGAATTTTTTGGTAAGAGGTAAATTCAGTATTCCATCTCCCAATATACCATATAGTTTGACAATGTGTGATACATTTGCTTGTGGCAAGCGCAAGGCTTGCAAGTATGTAATAAAAGCTTTTCCTAGAATAAATAATGTTTCTTTTAGAACTTGTGGCCATTTTATTTGTAATACTGAAGGCTTTATAAATGCCTAGAGATGTCCCTGCAACAAATTTCATATTGGAGAAAAAAAGGTGTTTTAAAATTAGAATTTTAGAGCATGTGAGGGATATTGCTAATAAAAGCAGAGAGCGCTATAGCTGAACATTTTAGTTTGTTTAATGATGGAGAAAGTAAAGGGCTACAAGGCACTGTTTTGAAAAAAACACAAATATCTAGATTTCAGGTTTCTTTTATCAAGAAGCAGTTGCTTTTAAAAGAATCTACTTACATTTTAAAATTTGACACCCTGTCTCCAAGGGGACTAAATGAAGAATGTAATTGGAGAGTACTTCTTTAATTGTATGACTGTTTAATTGATGTATTTTGTATGTGAATATATGGGGCAAGTTTATTACTTTGTGTTATACTCCTTGAAGGCTTTGGCCAAGATGTCAGAGTTTCATTAAATTTGTTGGATATACCTGGTGGTTGTTTCTTTTTTGCTACAAGGCAACTTTTTATTTTGTGGATCAGTAATGCACACATCCTTTAAAGCAGACAGAACAGGATGAATGCATGTGTGTGTAGGATCTGGAAAACCCTTCTGTAATAACTCATAGTATTTTCTGAGGGACTGAGAAACCTCGGTGTTCTCTCACTGAAAAGACTGGCACATTCTAGCAATAATTTCACAGAAAGAGAAGCCCCACAGGAAAATCAAAAACTAAGCTCTGCTCTGAGTCTGACTTAGAAATCTGAGGAAAAAAACTGTAGCCGTACCTGCATCTTGTTCCTATTCAGAATCTTGAATCTCTTCAGGAAAAGAGGCATCCCTCTTTCTTTTACCAGAAACTTTAGACTGAATTAAACCCTGAGCCAGAACCTGTAAACTACTCCTACCCAAAGAAATATATGAAAAAGTAGATACATGCTTAGTTTTCCATTACTCTTCAGCAGGAAAATTTGGGAGTAACTGTGTTACTAATGGCAGCAGCAGCTTCCCAGGGGATGGATACAGCATTCTGACAACAGAGAAACCTTCCCTGTTCCCTCTTCTAGAACTGACCACAGTGGCTCTCCCTTCCCACTTGTGGGGACCCTAAAAGCCATAAAGGATTTGCCTAACCCCTTGTCCATAGTGGCCATAGGTGCTGCACCAGAGGGATTCAGGCTAAAAGATGACTCTGTGGTAAAACAAATGGCCACAACAGATTCACCCACGTGTGGCTGAAGCAAATTGCTAGCCTGCTGTGGTGGAAAAAGGGCTGTTCGATTACATACTTTTTACTCTTTAATGGCTGAGGGAAGGACTAACTATGAGATCTGTTATCCATTCAATGGTCAAGCCAAAAAAAGTGCCTCTTTCTCGGTGAAGGCAAGGGGCAAAATCCACTACACAAAACCAGTCTAAAAAGGTTATGTTCTGACAGAAAAACACAGTAAAAACACTTTAAAAGACTACACCAGCCCCACAAAAGTAAAATAAACAATTTCTCCACAGGAAAAAAATGTTTTCAGTTACTTTACATCACTTTTAAGCTGACAAGACAAAGAAGCACTCTGTTTAAAAGCACTTTACAATCCCATGACAGTCCATTAAGACACAACACTCCTAGCTTTAAAGTAAATTTCCAAAAGGGGAAAGTAATAAAACAGAAACACAAATAAAAAAAAACAGAAGCCCCCCCCCACACACACACACACAAAGAGAACTTGTCTACTCAGCAAAGGAACAGTACAAGCTGACATCTGATCCTTAAAAGCCTCAGAGGAGTGTATTCTTCAGTGGCAATAAAGCTGTGAAGGCATTTGTGCCCAAACCTGTCTTTTAGTTATCTAAGCATGAGATGTTGGATAGTTTGGGTGAGTGGAAGGTACCCTTAAACTTTCGAAGCTGTCCTGCTGTTATATTTTTGGCAGAGTATAGCCCATACAGCTAAGGCAGTGATCAATATGATGAAACATCTTTTAAGTTTGTCTGCTTACAGGTGTATATGGCTGGTCTTCTTATGGTCCTCCTTGATCATTTGTCTAGTATGTTCATATGTTCCTACAACTCTGGTACAATCATTATATTATAGACAGAGTGCATATCTGTACTCCAAAGAAAAGTACTTACTAAGGCCTTGTCCACTGTATCGTCATCTGATATCACTGGCCGCCATGTTAGTAAACTGTTAAAGAAAATAAAACTGAACTAATTAAAGGACACATTAACCATATTGCTGTTGCAATGTCATTAAAATTATGAATTCAAAAAACATGTCTAGTAAATCTTAAAATATAATTACACACAATTAATTCACTTTATGCTTGGACTGCCTTTATTTTAAAATATCATTAAACAAATCATTTGTCAGTGGCACTTGTAGTCTATAGACGACAGTGTCATAGTCAACTTCCATGCATATACACAATACCACAAAAGCTGGGTCCTTACATGCAGCAGCCAATCTTAACAATAGGATCTAATCATGAACATATTTTGTGTCGTTCTAGTTCTTTTTTAACTGGAAAGAAACAAGTACCCTAATTTATATTACAGCTGTACAACAGGTATACTGCAAGCTACATCAGTTCAGGAAACACCTATAATTCACAGAACAGACCTGGTATCTCTATTATGTATCAAAGACCACAGCACTGTTGAATGAGAATGATAGCTAATGGACAGCGAAAAATGACAGTACCAATAGGTACCCACTTCTACTAAGTTAGCAGTTTTTAACTATAAAGTGTTCATGCTGGGCAGAATATTAACCTAAATGGCTTCTAGGAAGAGAGGTTAAAATGCTAAGGTACAAGATGTTTTACAGGCTGGCACAGCTATTCAGTAAGTAAACTTCACAAAACTAAAGGCTGCATAAGATTATGAATAAGGATAACTGTTCAGAATGTCTGACCCTGGCCACATCTAACTTAGCAAAATTTAACATAAATAAAGTCCTCTTTCCAGAGGAAAAAAGTAATCCAGCTAAGGATTTAAGCAACTCTTTATTCTGTGACAGTTGATTCTTAAATTTAAAAATTTATGCTGGTATGGAAACAATCTTACTCAACAATCTGGCTGTGTAGAATCCTAATGCCTTTATCTCAAAATCCTTTAACATAACACAAGCACTCTCTCTGAAAAGGTTACTACTGAACCTGCAAAGTGAAGGAACCTGCAAAGTGAAGGATTCATTGTAGAAAATCAAATGCAGAAAGCACCACAAATGGACAAAACAATGGATATCCAAATTAAGGGGAAACCAGTGGAACAGGAAGCAATTGGTTAGGTGCCATATCACGATATTTTGGAGCCTTCCACAAGAAATCAGTGTAAACATTCACTTGAAGCTCGACAGCAAGGAAAGGAATAGGAAACTGTGGAAACGCTGATGCAGTCAATGTTGAGAAGTGAGAGGCCAATGAGTTCCCATATGATAGAGCAAAAGATAGCACAGGATGAAATTGAAGAGAAGGTGCCACAAGAAGATGCTATAGAACTCTCTATAGAATGCCCACAGGAAATGGAAAACACGGGATGTGCCCTCAGTTTGGAAGAAAATAAGCTAAGAGAAGAGTTGCTTGATTTAATAGACATGGATAGATATATTAAGATCAATGACAGAAATAGACTACAGAAGGTCAATAAAACCCAAAAAGAAGTCTGACAAAACAAATGAATGCAGTAATTAAAACTGTCCATAGAGATCCATGTGATATAACAGAAGTAAAGAGGATATATTACTGTGCTGCTAAATTAATAACTGATAAAAGTTTTACCACAAGGTAGTGAGGGAAAGAAGGGGAGAAACCGAATACCATCATGGAAGTATCGAACAGAGAAAATTATAAATCAATTAAGACAAGAAGTGTCACTCTTAGAAGACTATAGAAGAGGGAATAGATCAACAAAAATACTGAGAAAGACAGATGTGATTAAAGCGGTTTACTATTAAAATGACGAACGGCACTACGTCGACTGTACTATAGTCGAACACGGAAGTTCAAAAATAGTAATGTCGACGTCAAAAAAACAATCTAGGAATGGTTTTAACATGGGTCGAGGTAGGTCTTCAGTATTATTCAGAACTACAAACATCTCCCCTACCTCGACCCATGTTAAAACACAGTCCTAGATTGTTTTTTTGTCGTCGACATTACTATTTTCGAACTTCCGTGTTCGACTATAGTACAGTCGACGTAGTGCCGTTCGACATTTTAATAGTAAACCGAATAAAGCAATTCACAGTATTAGAACAGACCAAGATCTATCATGCAGTATCACAAATAAACTAAAAATTTCAGCACAAGTGGAAAAGCTTAGAATATACACAGATAAATATAAAGGAAAAGTACAAAATAAGCAATTTACTGATGACCCAAAAAAGTTTTAAAGAGAATTCGGAAATAAGGTAAAAGGAATTAAAAGACTGCCAAAAAAGAGGAAGTCTATACATTTTGGAGAAGTACCTATGAAGATCCTGTGGAACATAAAGATGCTAAATGGATAAAAGTAGTAAAAGAAAGAATAAGTAGTTTATTAACATCTTTGCACAAGGATTTAGTCATGAGTAAGAACTATTTATATGCATGCCCCGAACATATGCCAAGGATGCCAGGGATAACCATAAGGCCTTCTATGGCTACGTCAAAAACCTAAATGGCAATGCTCAGGTCTTTTCTGAGCTAGTACAAAATGGAACAAAATACACTGACCCTTCTGACATTGCCAACATCTTGGCTGACAGATTCAGTGCAAATTTCTAAATTTCTCCTCCCCCCCCTCACCACCTACATGGCCTATTACCATTCTAGGGGATTGTGCAAGTCCAATTATTACTGATACATTGGTTAACAAGGCTCTATCTAATGCTAAAAACACTGCCTCCATGGGACCAGATGGTGTCCCAGGCTGTGTCATACACGAGCTCCAAAAGGAATTAACCCCGCATCTTAATACCCTGTTCAGTCTCAGCCTCTCCACAGGATATGTGCCCATAGAATGGCACATGGCAAGGGTGGTCCCGCTACACAAGTTTGGGGCTACAACTGACCCTGGGAACTACCGACCAATAAGCCTGACCAGTCTGATCTGTAAGGCTATGGAGCAAATCATTATGGAACTCATAAATGTAGAGATTGGGAAGCTCCAGTCGCTGGACCCCACACAGTTCGGCTTCTTCAAGGGCAGATCATGCCTCCTGAACCTGGTGGATTTCTTTGAGACAGTTACTCAGGCTATAGATAAGGGAAAGGAGGTACACATGGCTTACCTTGACCTTGCTAAAGCATTTGACACCATTCCCCATTCAGGTATTATTGATAAGCTCACCAGCCTGGGCATAAACCCTTATGTCACAAGATGGACCGCAAACTGGCTCTCAGACAGATCCCATAAATTAAGAGTAGCGGGATCTATGTCCGAATCCATACCAGTAACGAGTGGTGTGCCTCAGGGCTCTGTTCTGGGGCACCTCCTGTTTGGCATATACTTCTCAGAAGTACAGGCAAGCACGGAAGGGCTGTGGCTGACTAAGTTTGCGGACGACTGCAAACTGGGTGCTATAACAGAGTCTCCGGCCGACATGGAGATCCTCCAGAAGGGCCTAAATGAGACTGATGCATGGTGTCAAAGCCATGGTCTCAAGCTAAATGCAAAAAAATGCATAGTAATCCCCTTTGAAAAAAAACAGAGAACCCGCAAACTACAACATAGGAGGTAATCCCCTGAAATCTGAAGAAGAAATAAGGGATCTAGGGACCCAAGTAGATAGTCAGCTTTCCTTTGATAACCATGTTGCCAAAGTGATTAGAAAATCCTTCTATGTGGCCCATCTAATCATGAAAGGGTTCGCATCAAGATCTAAGGATGTAATGGTGCCCCTCTACTCTTCCCTCATCAGACCCATTATTGAGTACAATGCACCAACTGGAATGTACCTGGCTAGACATCTCCAGCAGCTGGGGAGACCACAAAGGTACCTAACCAAGAGGATTACTGGCCTCAAACAGTTGCCCTATGCAGCACGATTGAAAAAGCTAAGACTGTTCTCTATTGCATACCGCTTTCTCAGAGGCGATCTCTGTCTAACGTACAGAGCCATGTCCAACCCAGAATTGTTGAACATGCTCCATCTTAGCGAAACCAAATGTACTCGAGCTACACGCTCTAGGGATATAAACCTCAACACAACAATGAATAGAACATGCTGGAGGGATAGATTTCTTTTGCAGAGACTTCCCTTACTATGGAACAGGGTCCCAATCTACACAAGACAGAGCCCCTCACTATCACTCTTCAAGAGGAACCTTGATGAGTGGATGGGTAACAGAAAGTTCACACCGGGGATCACACCAACAGCACCACTAGATAGGGGCCAAGGGTACTAGCTGCTAGTACAAGGGTCTAGGGAACCACTAAAGGGGCGGTGAATACCGCACAATGTGGCTGGGCTAATATATGCCTTCGGGCAGATAGCCCAGTACTAACCTATGAACCTATACACCAACCTGGCTAACAACAAGCAAAACAATGTTCCTTCTTAAGAGTGAACCTGCAAGCTATCCTAAAAATTACAGACTAATAACTTGCCTTCTGATGACGTATAAACTATACACAGGAATTGATGCCGACAGAGTTTATAGTCAATTAGAAGAAAACTCAATTATGGCAGTAGAAGAAAAGGGCAATAAAAAAGTCATATGGAACAAAGGATCATTTGTTGTTAAATAAAGTCATACTGCAGAAGTGTAAAAAAAAGAGGAAGAATTTAAGTGTGGCATTATTTATTTCTTTCTTTTACATTTGTTAACCGGGGGTGTCTGAGACGAAAAGGCCCTTTTTCAGCAGAGGCCTGGGGAGAAAAGCTCCACAAAGAAAAATTACAGATACATTTAGTTAGACATGATCAGTATACACACAAATTAAAGACATGTTTTTACAGTGGTATGCGGCACATCAACAGTTACAGTGGAGAGAACAAACAAAACAATATTAATTTAAAAATAAAGATAATTGATAGATTTGTGGTGTACATCTGAAATTTGGAACATAGGTAGAATGCATACATAGAACACAGGTACAGTACATACAGTGTAGATAAGCCAGTGTTTGTGAGTAAGACAGAAAACTATTATCAAGTACTCTAGTATGTATACCTTATCCAGTTTCACTAGCCTGGGGAGCAATCATGGCACTGCCAACTTTGCTTGAGATGTTGTCTGATGAGGTCTTTAAAGGAGGCTTTGGATGATGTGTTTTGAATGCTAGTAGGGACAGAGTTCCATTTTTTAGCCACTGAACTACTATACAGCGCATCTCCAAAGCTACTGTAGCTGTTGGTGACTTCTAGTAGTAGTCTGCTTGATGATCTAAGAGGCCTTTTGGCTGAGTGATGCTGTACTAGGTTTTTGAGGGCAGGACACTTATTGGGGAGGTAATAGACAGAATGACAGAGGCAGAGCTGATTGTAAGTTAGGAGGCTGGGCAGTTCAAGCCAGTGGATCTGTCTCAAAGCAGTACAGTGATGAGTTCTACATGAGCAATTTGCAGCAAAGTGGGCAATTCTGTTATAGCAGGCTTCCATTTTGCTTAGTTCAGTTTTGTTGAGATTAGTCAGAATGGGAGATGCATAGAGTAGAGTGGAGTGGGAAGAAGTTGGGAGCGAGCAATGGCTGATCTTGTGTTGTTGGTAAAAAATGGTTTGATACGGTAGAGTGATCCCAGTTTGGCATGTATTTTTTTTAATAGTTAAGTTGAGATGACTTATCAAATTTTAGGTGGGAGTCTATGGTTATTCCCAATAGCTTAGCCTGTGCCACTGGAGCGATTGGAGTAGCATTTGTGGAGTAGATAGTGAACTGACTGTTATCAGTGTTTTTGTTAGAACTGGTTATAATCATAAGCTGAGTTTTCTTTGGATTGAGGATAAGTTGGGCTTTGGTAAGGTAGTTTTCAACGTCAGAGAATGCTAGTTGAGTTGTTTGCAGGAGGGTGGGAATGTTTTGTGCAGCACAGATTAAGGTAGTGTCATCTGCATACTGAATGATAGATGCATGCTGTGTGGAGGTATGGAGGTCATTTGTGAAGACTGTGAATAGTAGTGGTCCTAAGATAGAACCCTGTGGGCCTCCTATAGTTATGGGCAGCTGAGGAGAGAGATAATTTTTCCATTTCACAGCTTGGTACCTGTCAGTTAAGTAGCTTTGGAACCAGGTAAGAGTGAAATTTGATAGACGATATTGGTTTAGTTTGTTTAGCAGGATTTGGTGTGAGACAATGTCAAATGCTTTGGACATATCCAAAAAAAGAGTTGACACATGTAGGCCTTCATTTTTGAGATGGTTTACTGTGTCTGTGAAGCAGAGTAGGGCTGTAGTGGTACTATGGGCAGGTCTGAAACCATGCTGAGTAGGTGACAGCATGTTGCTGTCTAGGAGATAGTTTAGCATCTGGGTATGGATGCATTTTTCTATGATTTTGGCCAGGGGGGAGAGTAAAGCAATGGGTCTGTAGTTATTAAGTTCAGTGGAGGTCCCACCTTTATGTATGGGTGTAACATAGAATATTTTAAAGAGTTTGGGCACATAGTTTTCAACAATTGATCTGTTTATGAGAGTGGAGACTGGGATAGCAATAGCATCTGCTGTGAGTTTGAAGAAATAGCTGGGGAGTAGGTCGGCTGCTGTTGATGAGGTTTTTAGTTTGGAGAGCATGCTTTTGATTGAAGTGGTGGAAACTGTTTTGAGGGTAAAGCTTGTATTAGTGTTATTTGTGTTGGGGGGGGGGATAGTGAGGAAGGAACTGTCCTGCGATACTAAGGATAGAATTGAGTTCACAAAGTGGGAGTTGAATTGAGATTCAATGGGAACTTTAGTGTCAGGGGTGGTTGGTTTGGGGGTAGCCTTTTGGGTGGATTTTAGTAGCTGGTTTACATTTTTCCAAATTTTTTGAGGGGTGTGTTGGTATTTAGTTTGTAATGTTGTGCAGTAGGATTTTTTTGTCCAGCCTAATGCATTTTTTTGCACGGTTGCGCAGTTCTTGGTACTTAGTTAGGCTTTGTGTTTCTTTGGTTTTTTTTGATAGTAAAGCCAGGCAGTGTCTCTGGACTTGAGGATTTGTTTGGCTTCTTTACTGAGCCAGGGGTTTGTAGAGGATCTAACCTTGATTTTGCACAAAGGAGTGACAGTGTCTAGGTGTTGTAGGAATGTTTTGTTGAAATATGCTACAGCCTGGTCAAATGGGAGGGCTTTTAGGGGGGTCCAGTCTCAGTTACAGAGTAAAGTGTTGAGGACCTCAGGAGAGAATGTTTTTCTGTTTCTAGTGGATATACAGTTAGTGGTTTTGCATATGCTTGCTCTACTACATATAAAGTATATTATGTTGTGGTCACTTAAGGTGTCTGGGAGACTGCCTGTGTGAGGGTGCAATGTGGGGTTGTTAGTTAGGACCCAGTCAAGGATGGATTCCCTTTTAGATTTTTTATCACATCTAGTTGGAATTTGGACTAGCTGCTGGTAGCCATGGAGATTTATTAGTTTACTTGATGGTTCTGATATACAGGTGAACCAATCTAGGTTGAAGTCCTCCAGAATAAGGGTTTCTTGTGAGTATGTGGAAGAACACCAGGATAAGAAGTCTTCAAGGCTAGCAGGTGTATTACCAGGTGGAATACAGATCACAATTGTGGTGATGACCTTTTTATGGTGAAGTTGAAGTTGTGAGATAAGTATGTCCCAATTATTGGGGGAGGGGGGGTAGGAGTTTGGTAATTGACTAACAGTTAAGTTGGACTTGTACAGTAAGGCAGTTCCACCCCCTTTACGAAGTGGTCTCTCTTGTCTAATGATATTGTAGCCAGTAGGGAGAATGTCTAAGTTAGCTATGTTTTTATTTAGCCAGGTTTCTGTTAAAGCAACTATGTCTGGGGAGTAGTGTGCCATTGTGGCCTGAAGTTCAGGTATTTTATTTTTGATACTTCTAATATTAATATTTAGCATTAAAAGATGGTTGGTTTTGCTGCTGTTGTTGATTTGCCCAGGGATGAAGAAAGTGGGGGTGTTATGTCCTGACATTTGTTGGAGCAGTTTGTGTTGGACAGGATGGATTTGGGCCTTAGTTGGGGTGGATATCCCCACATGGTGAGCTGGCTGTTAAAATGGTGATACAGACATTGGAGCTTGGTGAGGAGTGTGAGAAAATATTGTGTTTTTTGGAGTAGGAATGAGAGCATATGTGTTTAGTTCTGAATTGGTCCGTTATGTAGTTCCTGAACAATTGTGGGCAGATATTATTATAATGTGTGGTGTCTGTATATGAGAGTGCATAATGTAGCACTGTGCCTAAGTTTACGGATACTGCTAGAGTGATAACTTGTGGTGTTGTAAAGAATTATGAGAAGACACACTAGACTTAGTTGTGTGATAGTCATGGTTACAAAGTTTAAGTTGGTTCTAGGTGGGGAGTCTGAATAGGAATTATAGGGTTGCACTACATGTGGATGGGGAATTGGTGTGGGTGATGTAAAAAATGCCAAGTGGGAATGAGAGTGACTGGGAGTATTTTGTGTGGAGCAACTTGGTGTGGTATAATGTGATATGACTTGAGGAGCTGTGATTGGTGGAGGTGATGTGAGGGTGAGCTGTGAGTGTGGCTGTGATTACTATAAATGCAGAGGTAGTGGGGGCAGGAGGGAATACGGGCAGGGGAGCGAAGAGAGCCAGAGCGTTAGCGAGGACAAATGGAGCGGGACGGAGCCCACCAAGGCAAGAGAAAAAAGTAAGTATTACATTATAAATCTGAACACTTTAAACAAATTCCTGAGGTCTAATGGCTTACCAGCAAGCAGAATGTAATTGCTGAAGAGCACTTGTGTCCTGGTGGGAGACTAGAAATTTAAAGATGGCTCCATGCTCAGCAGGAGTCTAATATAGACTTAGTACTGGGAGAGGGAGATAGCACAAGGGGTGTAAACCAGGTGGAATGCAAAAAAAAACAGAGAGGCAATCAGTGGAAATCAGTGATGGCCTCATAGGGGGTAAGTAATAATTCAAACTACCTGTATAGTGAACGAGAGAAGAGACAGCAATGTTTATTAACGTTGGGAGTGTGGCATGGATTGACTACAAAAAAGCATTTGAGAGTTGAGAGTATCCCACATTCACTGATAAAAGAGTGCTTAAAAATGTACAAGATGCACCCTATACTGATTGACTACATTACAGTGACCATGAAATAGATGCAGACCACTTTGCAATTAAGCCAAGAAAAAGGACAGATTATTATCCCAGGGATAAAAATTCAAAGGAGGATATTCCAGGGTGACACTCTGTCACTGTTGCTATTCTGCCTTGCCATTAACCCATTAAGCTGTTTACCTAACAATTTAGGCCATGGCTACAATTTGGCTCCTAAAAAACAACAAAGTGTAAAGACTTCTCATCTTCTCTTTGTCGATGGTTTAAAACTGTACAGCTCATCAGATGAGGAACTGAAAGCACAGGTGCAGGTTGTCAAAACTTTTTCAGATGATATAAGAATGTCATTTGGTCTTGAAAAGTGTGCAAAAGCAACCTTTTAAGCAGGAAAACTGCAGCACCAGGAAAACATCAGTTTGGGACAAGAATGTGATACAAAAGAACTTGATCAAGAGGGAGTGTATAAATATTTGGGAATTGATGAAGGATCAGCAATAAAACATGAACAAATGCGAATAAAACTTAGTAAGGAATACTTTAAAAGACTTTAATTCTGAAAACAGTGTTGACATCTAGGAAGAAAATCCAGGCTATAAACTAATTTACTCTTCCTGTCCTAACTTACAGTTCTGGAGTGACTGACTGACCCCAAAATGGGATGGATAGATTAGACAGGAAAACAAGGAGGATACTTCATTGCTCACCAACTGATTTATAAAAATCGGTGTATACCAAGATCATATATTCCCTGTTCCGAAGGAGAGATGGGCCTCCTTGAAACTGATTACATGTATAGCTCTACAATCATGGGACTCCCCACATATCTGCTGACCTCACAAGACCCAAATGCAGTGAAAGTCTTGAAACATGAGGAGAATAAATCTAAGATGACATCCCGGCTTAATTTAGCAGAAGCATATCAGCGTGAAGCAGGAATGGAGATCAAAACAGAAGTAGATAAAATCAGGCAGCAACTGAATGTGCCAAAAAAGAAAAGAAAGAATATAAGATGAAGGACCAGATGAGAAGGCAAGAAATGTGGAGAAGGCATATAGTTGGAAGTAAAGAAAACTTCTGGAAGTAACCTCATGTTGATCAGGAATGAACACAGTAATGGTTAAGGACAGGCGAATTCAAACCAACAGATGAAAGGTTAATATTGGCAGTCCAAGGTAGTGGGCTACGTACACGCTGGTTTATAAAGTCCATTGAACATGTGGGAGAAACAGACAAATGCAGGTTTTGTAAAACTGAAATGGAAACAGTCACACCTTGTTGCTGGGTGTGACATACTAATGGCAGAAGACTGTAAAATGAAAGGCATAATAATGTGGCAAGATTGTTGCACTGGGGATT
This sequence comes from Protopterus annectens, assembly GCF_019279795.1. Classification (NCBI taxonomy): domain Eukaryota; kingdom Metazoa; phylum Chordata; order Ceratodontiformes; family Protopteridae; genus Protopterus; species Protopterus annectens. Next base: position 898,951,057 of record NC_056746.1, read on the forward strand.
GTACAAACATGGTTTTGAAGTGGCTGAAAAACACTGGAAACATATGCCACAAAGTATCATAGAAAATGATGAAGTTTACATCACATGGGATCATCCATTACCAACAGTTCAAAAGACAGATGCTAGAAAACTGAATATAGTGGTCCAAGAAAAGAAGACAAAAGTAGCATTGATCATTGAAATTGCTACACCCAGTGACTACAGTGTCTTGTGTACAGACAGACACAAAGTCATAAAATATCAGGATCTGCAGCCAGAAACGAGACCAATGTGGAAGAAAGATACCCAGGCAGTTCCAACAGTAGTTGGAGCAACGGGTCTTAATAATTTACAATCGTATTTAGATACGTTACCAATTCAGGCACATTAGCTCTAGATCCAAACACTGGCACAAACTAGTAAACAAATTCCTGAAGTTCATCACCAAGTATAGACTTAACCTAATACTTGGTGGTGATATTCACCCCAACCCTCGCCCACCCACTTCAGATACACATACCCCCCTCTACTTGCAATCTAAGCTACAAACCTACAATTAATAGGCCAACTAACTCTCTCCTAGCCTGTCATCTCAATATTAGAAGCATTAATAACAAGGTACATGAATTGCATGCACTTCTGGATGTCCACTTCCCTGAGATTCTCTGTTTATCTGAAACCTGGTTAAAACCTAACACTACAAGCAATGAAGTGTTACCATCTGGGTATAACATACACAGGCTGGATCGTGCTTCGAGGAAGGGGGGTGGGGTAGCTGTACTCTATAAATCTGAGTTGAATGTCGCCATAGATGTAATACAACCACTTCAGATTAATAACTCAGAGATTCTTGCCACCAAATTGCAACTTAATAAAAATAAATGCATTAATATCATCTGTATGTACATTCCCCCAGGTAACAATATATCTACACTTGAAGATATCCTGCGCTGGCTATCATGTCACTACCCCCAAGAAACCCTACTACTTGGAGACTTTAACATAGACTGGGGCACCTGTTCCTCAGAATCCCCAACCACCCATATTAACCTGCATGCATTTACACAAATCATATCCACCCCTACCAGGATAGGTAAACCCAACCAAAAAGAAAGCATACTTGAATGGGTACTCATAAATAGTCACCCCCAACTGTACACCTCTGGTACCTTCCCTGATGGCCTAAGCGATCACCTTCTCACATATGTAATTAAGCACAAAGCCATTAATTCCCAACAACCCTTACTCAGAAAGGTTAGAAACAATAAAAACTTTGACCCTGCCAAATTCCAACAAGAACTAAACTCATGTAATTGGTCTATTCTAAAACACCTCTCCTTAGAGGAAGCAGTAGCATACTTTAACAACAAATTCCTTGAGATCCTTGATTTGCATGCACCTGTTCGTTCAAAGAGAACAAAGGCAAAAACTGCGCCATGGCTTTCTAAAGAGTCTAAACTCAAAATTACCCTTAGAAACAAAGCATGGGCTTTATGGCGTTCTTCTAAAGACCCCCAAGATCACATTAAATACAGGCAATCCAGGAAAGAAACTAAAAAATCCATTTTACAAGACAAAAAACAATACCACTGTAATTTACAGACAGTAAATCAAAATAACCCTCAGAAGCTTTGGGCAGGTTTAAATAATCTACTACATCCTGGAGAAACTTCAACCCCAATAGCTGCTGCAACTACTGATGAAACCCTGAAGATGTTTCTGACAGTTTTAACTGATTCTTTACTGAGACAATTCAAGCCCTAGCTAGCCAACTACCTCCTAGCTCCCCTGGTCCTGAAAGTAGCACCCCTAGAAACCTACTCGCATTCAGCTTCCAACCAGTCACCACTTCACTTATCCATACCTTGATCAAAAAATTAAAACCCACTACACTTTCTGCTGATCAACTCCCTGCCGAGTACCTACAAAAATCAGCTGATGCTACTGCTTACCCTGTCTCAATATTAATCAATCAAACCACAGTAGAAGCTAAAATTCCCACCATCTGGAAAATATCCTATGTAATCCCACTTCACAAAGGAGGCAGCTCTACTGAATTCTCCAATTATAGGCTAATAGCTATACTCTCTCCACTTGCAAAGATTACGGAAAAATGTATTCATAGACAACTCATGCACCACCTAATCCAGAATCACCTTATGGCAGACACTCAGCATGGCTTCCGTCTTCATCACAGCACTACTTCAGCCCTCCTAGCCTTTACCAACACCATAAACCATAATCGCAACAATAATTATATATCCTCAGCCCTCTTCTTGGATCTTTCCAAGGCATTTGATATGGTTGATCACCAACTTTTAATCCACACACTGCAAACATTCTGTCTAGATACTAGAGACCTTCATTGGTTTCAATCCTACCTGAATGGTTGACAGCAGGCTGTCCCTCTGGCAGAACAAACTCTCTAACCTTCTACCTAACACCCTTGGAGTACCACAAGCCTCTATACTAGGGCCCTTGCTGTTCTCCATCTTCATTAATGACCTTTATACTGTCATCCCAAAAGTCAGCTGTATCCAATATGCTGATGACTCTACTCTGATTTGCTCGGCCACATCTCCAATAGAGTTATGGTCAGCTACCCAGACCACCTTTAATACAATAGAAAACTGGCTTTCTGAACGTCATCTGATCCTAAATCCCAAAAAAACTAAAATACTGTTATTTTCACCAACACGTAGGTCTACTGCTTTCACCTTTACCATAAATCCAAATGATGGTACAATAATCTCCCCTGACCCCTCTACAAAACTATTAGGTGTCATCATAGATAATAATCTAAATTTCAACTTACATGCTAACCAAACTATCAAAACCATCAATAAAAAACTAGGGTCACTTTACAAAATAAAAGCCTTCCTAACCCCTCCAGCTAAAATTGCCATAGCTCCTTCTCACCTTCTTTCAACCCTTCTGTATGCATCCCCTCTACTCTCAAATTTAAACAAGACTGTCCTTAACAAACTCTCAATTTGCTACAACCACATTGCCAGGTTTGCCACTGGGCTGCCTTTTAGGACACATCATTGCATCAATCTAAATCAGCTTGGGTGGCTTGAACTACCTAGCCTAATCCAGTATAACCAACTGATTATAGCCTATAAAATCCTCTATAATCTTGACAATACTCCTGTACTTAAAAATATTATCACCCCCTATAACAATCCTAGACCGCTTTGATCCTATAACAAACTACTAATTCAGACTAGCAAAATTAATAACACAGCTGGTGACTCTCTCTTTGCAAACTCTGTAAGCAGACTCTGGAACTCTCTTCCAGCTGATATTACCTTACTTTCTACCTTAGGTCAATTTAAAACTGGACTCAAACAACATTTGCCACTTAACTGGCTATGTCAATGTATCAAGAATGGCTAACACTTTCTAGAATGTGTAAAAATCTGTTAACCAGTTTACGTAATTTAATTTAATCCTTACGTACGCTCGGGATTAACTCTAACCTGTGGAACTTGTTTAACTTGCTTACTTATGTAATCGCTATAATTAGTCTGTTTGTAATATGTAATGTTGGTATTATGTAATGCTGTAGCTGCTTACCTTTGGAGCTTTTCTCCCCGGGCCTCCGCTGAAAATGGACATGCATCCAGTCGGACTATCCCAGTCAACAAATGTAAAATAAAAATAAATAAAAATAAAAAATGTAACCCAGTACGGATTGCAGGAGGAGTCATTACTGGGCACACTGTGAGTGCTGCGAAGAGCACTTTTGGCCGACATGAAAAATTGAAATAATATTAATTTCATGAACTTTAATCATACTTTGACTTAGGAATGGGGTCCATTCCTGTTACAGTATTAGAAACCCAAAAGATTTGGAGAAATTAAAAAAAGAGAAAAAAGGTTATTCTGGCAACAGAACAAAAGGGCAATAAAAGAAAGTCATATGGAACAAAGGATCACCACTTTGCAATTAAGCCATGATAAAGGACAAATTATTATCCCAGTGATAAAAATTCAAAGGAGGATATTCCAGGGTGACTCTGTCACTGCTGTTATACTGTTATGCCCATAACACATTAAGCTGTCTACTTAACAGCTTAAGCCATGGCTATAATTTGGCTCCCAGAAAACAACAAAATGTAAAGACGTATCATCTTCTTTTTGTCAAGCATTTAAAACTGTATAGCTCATCAGATGAACAAAAAGCACAATTGCAAGTTGTCAAAATGTTTTCAGATGATGTAAGAATGTCATTTGGTCTTGATAAATGTGCAAAAGTAACCTTTAAAGCAGGAAAACTGCAGCACCAAGAAAACATCAGTTTGGGACAAGAATGTGATATAAAAGAACTAAATCAAGAGGAGTGTATAAGTATTTAGTAACTGATGAAGGATCCACAATAAACATGAAGAAATGTAAATAAAACTTACTAAAGAATACTTAAGAAGACTTAAATTAATCCTGAAAACAGCGTTGCCATCTAGGAATAAAATTCAAGCTATAAACCAATTTGCTCTTCCTGTTCTAACTTACAGTTTTGCAGCGACTGACTGACCCCAAAACGTGTTGGAGAGATTAGACAGGAAAACACAAAGGATGCTTCATGTTCACCAAATGATTTATAAAAACTAGTGCATACCAAGATTATATATTCCCTTTTCCAAAGGAGGGATAGGCCTTCTTGAAATTGATTACATGTACAGATCTGCAACCGTGGGACTGTACACATCTGCTAACCTCACAAAACCCAAACGTAGTGAAACTCTTGAAACATGAGGAGACTAAAAAGTACAGTTGTGTACACTTACCATAAATGTAGATGCTTGAGGGTATTCACTGTTGCAGTCATTACATTTGGGTAACCTGCTGGCAGGTTGCCCTCAGTCGGCCTGAATTCCAAAGTCTTGGGTCCTGTGTCGGTTGCTGTCTCCTCTTCCATGACGTCAGGTCGTCAAGGGTATAAAACAAGCAGCCGACGCCATTTTCTTTAGTTTTTCTTGCCCCAGATGTCAGGTGCCCCCAAAAAAGTAGCAAAAAAAAAAAATAAAATAAATATATATATATATATATATATATATATATATATATATACACAATATATACATGCAACAATACAAACTTTACCTTCATCTACAAGCAAATACACCACATAGGTTGTAGAAGATAGTGAAGGAAAGAAACTCCCGAATGAAAGGGGGATGGCGGGTAACCTGGACTGCAACAGTGAATACACTCGAACATCTACATTTATGGTAAGTGTACACAACTGTACTATGTTCTTCGTGTTTCACTGTTGCAGTCATTACATTTGGGTATAATCCCAAAGCTATGGATGGGAGGTTGGAGCTAAACAGCATTAGGGGTGGCTATAAGGCCCTGCAAAACTGCAGTGGCAAAGCCTGCCCTGGACTTAGAGTAGAGAGGCAAATGATAATGCTTTGTAAAGGTGTGAACAGAACTCCAAGTAGCAGCCTCTAGAATGTCCTTGGTTAGTACTCCTCTGAGAAAGGCTGCTGAAGTAGCTGCAGCCCTGGTGGAGTGAGACCTAATGCCCTTGGGCACAGGTTTGCCATGGTGTAAGTAACAGAAATGCATGCAATGGCTTATCCACTTTCAAATTGTCTGCTTTGAAATAGCCTTTCCTTCTGATCCTGCAGCATATGTCACTAGTAGTTGCTCAGTATTTCTTAGAGCTTTAGTCCTGCTCAAGTAGAATCTTAGCTGTCTGTGCACATCCAAGGAATGCAGAATTCTCTCCCCCTTGTTCTGCGGATTTGGATAAAAGGTTGGCAGATGAATAGTTTGGTTAAGAGCCACACTGGAAACCACCTTGGGTATAAATGAGGGATTGGTCCTCAGAGACACCCTGTCTGGGTAAAATATGATAAAAGGCTCCACAGCCATTAGGGCCTGTAGCTCTGAGACTCTTCTTGCTGAAGTAATTGCTAGGACAGAGCTGTTTTCCATGATAAGAACTTTAGATCTGCAGTAGCAGCTGGTTCAAATGGAGGCAGGGTGAGCTTTTCCAACACATAACTGAGGTCCCATGTAGGTATTGGTGATCTTCTGGGAGGCCTTAAATTTTTGGCTCCTCTAAGATACTGCTTTAGTAAAGGATAAGAAAAGATTGGTGGCTCTGTATTGTAATGAGCCGAAATGGCAGAGGCATGGATTTTTATTGATGAGAAAGATAGGCCTTTGTCAAGCATCTCGGTCAAGTAGTGTAACATCTGAGGAATATTTGGTTTTGCTGCATCAGTTCCTTGTGCTTGATTCCAAGCACAGATTCTCTTCCATTTATCAGCATAAGATTTTCTAGTATTAGGCCTTCTGGCTTCCAAAATGACATCCATCACAGCTTTACTGAGAGGTGTTGTTTACATAACTACATGATCAGCCATGCTGCCAGGTTCAGTGTTTGGAGCTGATTGTGCAGGATCTGATTGTTTTGCTGGGACAGTAATTGAGGTCTTTGAGGTAAGGTCCAAGCTGGGTATTGAGACAAGTTCCTTAGGATTGGGTACCAGTATTGGCGGGGCCAGTCCGGGGCAATTAGTATCATCTTTGGTTTCTCTTGTCTGACTTTTAGTAGGACCTTGGGAAGAAGAGACAGAGGAGGAAAGGCGTAACCTGATAGGTTTTTCCAACTGAAGGATGGGGCGTCCGCTTTCCATGCTTGTCTGTGATAAGTCCTTGTGCAGAATCTTTTCAATTGATAATTTTGAGGTGAGGCAAATAGATCTATGTCCAGGCTCCCCCATTTCTTTGTTATCATGCTGAAGACTTGTGGATCTAGTTTCCACTCGTGAGGGTCCATATGGTTTCTGCTTAAATCGTCTACCAGAGTATTTTGTTTACATGGCAGGAATTGAGCTTGAAGATGTACTCGGTAAGTCAAAGCTGTGTCCCACAGTACCATGGCTAGTCTGCAAAGGGGGTATGAGTGTGTGCCCCCCTTGCTTGTTTATATACCACATAACCGTGGTGTTGTCTGTCTTTATCAGTAGTTGTCCTGGATGAAGTAAGTCCTTGAAGGCTGTCAGGGCATTTTGAACAGCTAACATCTCTTTTTGGTTGATATGCAGATGCATTTGTTTTGGGGTCCATATGCCCTGAATGCATCTTCCCGCCAGGTGGGCCCTCCATGCTTAATCTGATGTATCTGTTGTTAAGGTTTGGCTGGCAGGGGGTGGAGTGAAGGCCCGTCCCATGTTTTGGTGACAAGCCTTTGCTCACCATAGAAACACCTGTTGTAGGCAGGGGATAAGAGGAATCATTGTTTCCAGACTGTGACAATGTTGACTCCATAAACATTTTAGGTACCATTGAAGTTTCCTCATATGCAATCTTGCATATGGAATCAGTAGGATGCAGGATGCCATGAACCCCAAAGCCTGCAGAGTTTGTCTTGCAGATAACTGGGTTTTTGTTGCCATCAGTTTGAAGTAAGTAGTCAGTTGCCTTTGTTTGTCTGGCGTGAGGAAAGCCATCTGGGCAGTTGTATTCAAGCTTGCACCCAGGAATGTTATCTTTTGAGAGGGTACCAGTTGATTTATTTTCGTTTATTGTGTACCCTAGGCATGTTAGACTCCTTTTCACAAACACTAGGTGCTGAAGAAGAATGTCCTTGCTCTCTGCTTGAATGAGACAGTCGTCCAAGTAAGGATATATTTGTATACTTCTTTGTCTGCAAAAAGCAATTACTGGTGCCAGGCACTTTGTAAAGACTCTGGGTGTGGTAGATAAGCCAAAGGGCAGTGCAGAGAATTGGTAATGCATTAAGCCAGCCTTAAAACAGAGGTATCTTCTGCATGATTCCCTTATTAGAACATGCAGGTATGCCTCTTTTAGGTCTAATGTCACCAGCCAAGCATTCTTGCCCAGCTTGGGCAGAAGCTGCTGCAAAGTTAGTATTTTGAATTTTGGAATGTCCAGGAATGTGTTCAAAATTGATAAATCCAGTATTGGCCTCCAGGCTTTGTCCTTTCTGGGTACCAAGAACAGTATTGAGTAAAAACCTTGTCCTTTTTCCTGCTCTGGTACTGGCTGAATAGGCACATATCCATGAGGGACGTAACCTGTTTCTGTGCCTCTGCCCATTGATGTTTTGGTAGATCCGGCCAACCGTTTGCCATTGGCAGAGTAGGGAAATGGAATCTGTATCCCTGTGATACTATGTTTAGCACCCACTTGTCCTGGGTTATTAACTGCCAATTTTGAGCAAAAAGTGCTAATTTTCCCCCAAGGGTGCTTCCAAAAGGTAAGTGCTTGGTGATGGCAGAGGGAAGTCATTGGGACTGTTTTCTGTAGGGTTGCACTTTATCTCCTCCAGATTTGGAGGTAGAAGCACCCCATTGCTTTGACCTGTAAGAATCTTGTGCCTGATATCTAGAACCTTTAAGGCATCTAGATTTGCCCCTTTGGGCTCTGTCGGACACAGGAAAGGACCAATTTTTTGCAGGCCAGTGTCTACTGAATCTTGGTGGCTGCACTTGTAAGAAGTCTTTTACAGTTTGCATAGACTTAGCTTTGTCTTCCATTTTCTTTAAAACCTATTCTGCCTTAATACCAGAGTATCATGCTGTAAACGTGCATCCAGTAATTTAGCTTTAACATGATCAGGCAAATGTTGGTCTTTTAGCCAGGCATGCCTCCTAATCACAGATCCAGTAACTGTGGCCCTGCAGGAGGCCTCTAAGGAATCAAAACCACATTGCAAAGTATGTTTTCCAACTTGTTCAGCTGCATGCAATAATTCCTGCAATTCTTTATTTTCTGCACATTCACAAATCAACGTCATTTTCTGTTTCAGCTATCCCATAACATGTTGTTGATACTTGAGCATATGGAACTGGCAGTTTAAGGCCCTAATTGCTAATGCTGCAGATGTATAAACCTTCTTTCCCCATCTATCCAGTGCCCTTGAATCTCTGTCAGAGGGGGTAGAATTTGTTGCTGTTGAGGCCTTAACTCCCTTTGGACCCTGTGAAATAGTTTCAGGGTCAGCAGCAGGGTTTCTAAATAAAAGTTTGTGTGAGTCAGGGACCTTGTAATATCTGTCAGGCTTGCTGGGAGCCGGAGGTAAGGAGTCAAGCATGACTCCGAAAACACATCATCCACAATATCTAAAACAGGGGGTATGGCAAAAGGCCTGTGCCGAGGGAGAAGGAGGAAATCCCTGAGCCTATTTTTTGATTCTGAGAAATCATGACTTTCCCAGTGAAAATGCTCCCTCAAAGTATGCAAGGTTTCTCCAAATGAATAATCCTCAGGAGGTGATGCAGATGGGATAAATTCCTCTGCATCAGAATCCTCATAGGGAGGTATAGATAATTCCTGATCAGAAGAGGAATCAGAAGAAATAGAAACCTGATCTGAAGACTCATAATCAGTGTCTTGCCTAGGCCTCTTATCAGGAGGGGGTTGGGAGCCCCTGATCAAGGTAATTAGGTCTTCAGCCATTTTGATCATCTGTTTTTTAGGCATAGCGGCCTATGCACGTGGCTCATGCGTCATTTTTTTAGCTTTAGAAGTTGCTTTTGTCTTTGGTTTTGCAGCTGTCATCAATTTTATATAAAAATGTTGAGGTTTGAATACACCGTCAGAAGCCAGTGCCTGCTCAGCGGCTCTGGACCCATCCGAGGGAGAGACATCCGTGGGTACAATACTTTGAGTATCTTGAGGCGTGCCGGACTCCACATGGGTCTCGGTAGGGGCCTGTGACTCGAAAGTTGCAGGCATCAGGGGCTGCGAAAGTGCCTCACTGAGAACTGGCGACTGGCTTAGGAGATGCTTCGTCATCGGTTTTGGACCTCAATGGTCTGTCTCTGTCCTTTTCTTTGTGTTTTTTGTGTACTCCGGTAGTCGGATTGCTATCTGCTGACATTTCAGGGTAGTTAAATCTGTTTCCAAAATATTATGAGGCAAAAATATACCAACGCTTAATAGTGCGTTGGTTAAATTTAGCACAAAACCGACAGCCAGGCACATTGTGTGATCAGGGCCTAGGCAAGGAATACAGTATAAACGGAAATCCTTATGAGGTATTTGCTTCCCACAAGTAATACAATTATTAACTTTTTCTGACATCGGTATGGAGGAAGAAAAAAGTTTCCCTAATGGGGTACTTGGCTTTAGTGAAGACTTCGGTTCTGAAACTCGAACTCGAAAATTTCAGGAGTCGGCTGACCGGCACTTGCGAACTGCTTCTGCTTTGGGCACATGCGGCAAGAAAGACTAAAGAAAATGGCGTTGGCTGCTTGTTTTATACCCCTGATGACCTGACGTCATGGAAGAGGGGACAGCAACCGACGCAGGACCCAAGACTTTGGAATTCAGTCCGACTGAGAGCAAACTGCCAGCAGATTACCCAAATGTAATGACTGCAACAGTGAAACATGAAGAACATCTTAGATGACTTCTTGGCTTAATCTGGCAGAAGAATATCGGTGTCAAGCAGGAATGGAAATCAAACCAGAAGTAGATAAAAATCAGGCACCAACTGAATGTGCCAAAAAACAAAAGAAAGCACATAAGGTGAAGGACCAGATGAGAAGGCATTAAGTGTGGAAAATGCATAAATATAGCTGCAATTCTAGAAAACTTCCTGAAGAACCTCATGTTGATCAGGACTGAATGCAGGAATGATTAAGGAGAGGCAAATTCAAACCAAGAGATGAAAGGATAATATTGGGGGCCCAAGATAGTGGGCTACGTACACGTTGGTTTACAAAGCCCATTGAACATGTGGGAGAAACAGACAAATGTAGGTTTTGTAAAACAACTGGAAACAGTTGCACACCTCATTGCTGGTTGTGACACACTAAAGGAAGAAGGACTGTATTCTGAAAGGCATAATAATATGGCAAGACTGTTGCAATGGGGATTGTGCAAACATTAAGGTACTGAAGTGGCTGAAAAAAACTTGAAACATGAGCCACAAAATATCAAAGAAATTGATGAAGTCTACATCACATGGGATCATCCATTACCAACAGTTCAAAAGATAGATGCCATAGAAACGGATGCAGTGGTCCATGAAAACAAGACAAAAGTAGCAATGATCAATGAAATCGCCACACCCAGTGACTCCAGTGTCTTGCGTACAGTGAGACACAAAGTCATAAAATATCAGGAATTGCAGGCAGAAATGAGAGCAATGTGGAAGACAGATACCCAGACAGTTCCAGTAGTAGTAGGAGCAATGGGTCGTAAAAGAATCTACAGTCATATTTAGATACGTTACTAATACATGAAACCCAGTATGAATTGCAGAAGGAATCATTACTGGGCACATTGCGAGTGCTGAGAAAAGCACTTCTGTCTGACATCAAACATTAAAACAATACTAATTTCATGTACTTTGACTTAGGAATGGGGTCCACTCCCATCATGGTATTAGAAAACCCAAAACACTTGGTGATTTAAAAAAAAAAAAAGGGTAATCACATTAATGCAGAATTTCAGACCCAGTATGGAAACCATTCAAAGGTTGAAAGACAACCTGAGGCCAAAGACTATAGAAGAACACTAGCATAAAGAAGGATTCTTCCCTATCAGGGTAGTAGTCCTTGCGCAAACAATGAACCATAATCATGATGCCTGAGAACTGTGGATGCCAGAAACCAATCTTTAGTCACTGAAGTGCTGCCCAACCACTTCCCCTCAACATGCATCTACATGGCAATTACTAACTTACGTGCTTGGGATGGTTGTCTGGAAGATATTTAGCATACAGGTGCAAGTCTGATCCCATACTCCAGGACTGAATTTCTGACCATTCAAAATAACTAAATTTTCCAAGCAGTTTGTTCCAGATCTTGCAAGCTGTTCATTATCTGTTAAGAAAAATAACATGATAAACTAGCCTCAAATTCAGGAAAAGAGCCTTAAGGTGCAACAAAAATGTATAGAACTAGAGAAATAGTAGTAAATTTTAAATCCAAAATAATTAAATAAATGAAGCCAAATGCATCATCCTCACTGATGTTATTTCACACTGAAGAAGTATAATCATCATCAACCCCCTTTTCTACATGGGATCATGTCAACGGTCACCAGCTGTTTGAAATCAATGCCAGTCACTCTCTCACCTTTAAAAGTCATCCCTGACTGTATCAGGTCTTCTCTCACACAATCCATCCATCTCTTTGTGGACATTCTCATCTCCTTTTGCATTCTTTGTGTCTTATCTATCTAAAAATATCTAATTTGATATTTACTAAAGTTTCTTTTTAAACAAACTAGTTTCCAGCTGTGCTTTATTAGTAATAACATGTAATGATTTTTGCATTCTCTGAATTAGAAATGCTTGACATAGCTGCCTGTTTTACAAGAAAAACAAACAAGAAGGCAATCTAGCAGGGTGACATGGGCCACGGGCCAACAGTTGCTCTGATACAGAAAAAAAATTTGCTTTAACTACAATGTCTCAAGTACAGAGCTTGCATGAATGGCAAAAGAAGACATTTCGGTAAAATATACTTAAAGCGAAGTACTCTATATTCTGTCAACAAAGCTCTGTCAACAAACACACACACACATTCACGCCATATAAACAGTGAACTTTACTGGCATTTCTTTTTTCTTCAGTATTGAACAGAATAAGTGCTATCTCCTTTATGACTACTAGAAAAACTCCTGAGCATGTCATCCATTTCAATGAGATGTTAAATTGAGGCTCCTTCTCTGCATTAATGTTAGCTGCTGTGTGATCTTTTACATACATCTGAACTATCGGAAAGAGTACGGGAAGTTCCTCATTGCTCTGGCCAAATTTCCCCTAGCTAAATACCAACAGGGGTCTCCACTAAAAAGACTCTACTAGACTAGTGGGAGAAACCTGGCCAACTAGGGTACATGTAAATTAAAAGTTTTAAATTAAATTCATATCTCTAACTTCATTCCAAAAGTAAAGAAAACAGTATGCAAGCTGACAGTTTTTGAGCAGTGTTTATAGTAACTTGGGGAAGACAGACAAGTAATGGGACACCAAAATGGCTGTGGGGAACCCTGGTCCCTGAACATGATCCAGCTCTGATGGCCATTATACATGAAGTTAATACAGAACTTCTCCAATGCACCCTATCATATGACCATGTGTATGCAGGTGTAAGTGGTGCAACATGGGAGAAGTTATTCACTTTAGCAGCTGATATAACTCACTCAAGTAACTTTGCCCCTTGTAACCAAACTACTCCCATGAACAGACCAGTCTTCAGTGGGGATACATTTAACAGAAGATGTACCCATGACATGTCCCCCCCCCCAAAGAGGTTAACATGTGTTACTTAATCTCCCTCTCAC